>NC_083104.1:91279794-91974169 GCF_949774975.1 Lagenorhynchus albirostris | reverse complement strand
TGTGACTTTCACTGTACTGAGCTTGCAGGAGTCACCTGGGCCTGCCAGGAGAGGCTATGCGGGTTCTCTCATCTGTCCCCAAGAGTTTACATTCTGTGGTGATGCTGTGATGGATGAGTCCATTGAAACCCAATTTCAAATTTTAGCAACTGGAAGCCCTCTTGGGTAAAGCGGGAGGCACCTGAGCTGCTGCGTGGGCAGATGCAGAACTTTCCAGCTCAGGTGTGCAATCTGCAGAGGGACCTTTTACATGGCTGCCATGTTCCCCTGGCTCTGCTGGGGAACCAAAGCCTGAGGAGGAGTGATGAATGCGGTGCTGGTAAGAAGTGAAGACCAGTGTAGATGACTCTCTGCAGAAGCTGACATTGGAGGGGAAAAAGTAGAGGGTGAGAGTGGAATCACAAAGGCTAAATGATAGAACAAGATCCTTTAGTAATGTCTAAGGGGTTGGTTTAAGACCAAAAGTGAAAAAGTGAAGAACAGATGGGGACAGAGAGAGAGTTTTTAATCGAGGTAAAATTCACCATTTAAATCATTTTTAAAGTGTACAATTCAGTGGTTTTTATTACATGCACAATGTTGTACAACCGTCACCATTACCTAATTCCAGAAGATTTTCATCATCCCCCAAAGAAGCCCCATACCCATCAGTCACTCCCCATTCCCTCCCCCTTCCAGCCCCTGGCAACCACTGGTCTGCTTTCTGTGTCTATAGATTTGCCTATTCTAGATGTTGCATCTAAACGGAATCATACAATACTTGGCCTTTTTGTGCCTGGCTCCTTTCACTGAGCATAACATTTTCAGGATCAGTACTTCATTCTTTTGTCTGAACACTGGCTGCATTGCACGTATATACCATAGTTTGTTTATCCGTTCATCAGTTGATGGACATTTGGTTTGTTTCCACTTTCTGGCCATTATGAAGAATGCTGCTATGAACATTCTTGTAGATGTTTTTGTTTGAATGACTGTTTTCAGTTCTCTTGAGTATATACCTAGGAGTGGAATTGCTGGGTCATGGTAATTCTGTGTTTAACCTTTTGAGGAAATGCCAAACTCTTTTCCACAGTGGCTACACAATTTTAAAGCAATTTATGAGGGTTCCAATTTCTCCATATCCTTGCCAATATGTTATCTTCCTAACTTTTTATTATGGCCACCCTGATGGACATAATGTGGTATCTCACTGTGGTTTTGATTTGCATTTCCTTAACCACTAAAGACGCTGAGCATTCTTCCAACGTGCTTATTGATCATTTGTACATCTTTTTTGGAGAAGGGTCTATTCAAGTCCTTTGTCCATTTAAAACTTGAGTTGTCTTTTGGTTGTGCAGTTCTAGGAGGTCTACACATTCCAGAAACTAGACTCTTATCAGATACATGATTTGCAAATATTTTCTCCCATTTGTGGGTGGTCTTTTGACTTTCTTGACAGTGCCCTTTGATTCACAAGTTTTTTTTTTAATTTTGATGAAGTCCAATTTACTTTCTTATGTTACTTGTGCTTTTAGCGTCATATCTAAGAATCCATTGTCAAATCCAATGTCATGAAGATCTATTCCTATGTTTTATTCTAACAGTTATATAGTTTAAATGGATTAACAACCTAAATGTTAGAGCTAATTTTTTGCATATGGTGTGAAGGGTCTAACTTCATTCTTTTGTATGTGTCCCATGTGTCTTTTCCAGCTGTCCCGGCACCACTTGTTGAATAGAGGTCACAGAGATTTGAATATGGAGTGATTTTAGTTCATTCTTTTTTAAAAAGTGTTTTTTTCTTCCAAAAATATATACCATTTTGCAAATTTACTTAACTGACTTTTGGTTACAGTGAACACAAGTGAATAAACTTGTTTTCCCCATCCCACATTTTGAGAATGTAGCAAGTTTTCAAGAACCTTGACTCACCAGGGCCATAATCCTGAGCTTTAGGGGTAGTCAACAAGCTCTTGGTGGTGCTTTTGCAAGGACTAATTTCCAAAAGCAACAAATAGCTTGAAATTGCTGGGATTTCCATTATTTTCATTCCATTTGTTGCCATGTTTCTTCTGCTCTAGTGAGCTGCTCCTGTCCTCAGCTTTCTAGAGACCTCTGTTCTTGCTCCCGCCCCAATACCTGCTTATTAATACTGGCTCTTTGCAGAGAATTTAGTAATCTAGCTCACAGTAAGTCAGGTATAATATTTTTCTAGCATGATGTTTAAGTCCTTGTTTTAAGCAAAAAGAAAGAATAAAGTATAGGTTGTAGAATTCTAGGCATCATCCAGTCAGCCAGCAGAAGAACTGGAGACTTTCAAATCCCTCTAAATCATCATATCTCAACCTTGGCTGCACATTGAGATCACCTGGGAAGCTCTAAAAATACAGCTGCCTGGGATCCACCAGCAGAGCTCCTCACTTAATTGGTCTGGGGTGCAGCCCAGGCAACAGGATTCTGATATGCAGGCGAGGCGGGGAGCCAGCGCCCTGCAGTCAGACATCTGAGGTCGCTACTTACTCCTCCAGGTCTCAAAAGTCAGCTCCTTCCTGCCACTGCTCGCAGGCAGTTAGGAATGTACACTCATCCATTTTTTTTTTTTTAAGTTTTACAATTTCAGATTAAAACTAACAAAAACAGTTCTCTATAGTCGTTCTCATTTAATCTTCCCAAAAACCATGGGAAAGGAGATTTTTTTTTTTTTTTTTTTGCGGTACGCAGGCCTCTCACTATTGTGGCCTCTCCCGTTGCGGAGCACAGGCTCCAGATGCGCAGGCTCAGCGGCCATGGCTAACGGGCCCAGCCGATCCACGGCATGTGGGATCTTCCTGGACCGGGGCACGAACCCGTGTCCCCTCCATCGGCAGGCGGACTCTCAACCACTGTGCCACCAGGGAAGCCCAGGAGATTTTTATTATTATTATCAATGACTGCGGAGGAATCACACTCTGACAGATTAAGCAGCAGCCCGAGATCACAGCATTTGAAGTGGCAGGGAAGGGATTTTCAGCGCAATTCTTCCAACCCCAAAGTCTATCATTTATGCTGTCTCTCTCAGTAATTTTAAAGGGGCCAAAAGTTATGAATGTGGTCATATAATTTGGTACTGGGGCCCATGGGGGAAACAGCAACTGTACATCTTCCATCCAGCACCCATTTTGCAAGATGGGGCTCGGAAATACATACAGAAAAGAATGGTGGGCACTGTCCCTGCTATTCACTGTTCTTTCTCTCTGTTGCATGTACGTGGGTGTGTGAATGAGTGTGAGCGTCTCCATACAAGGAAAGTGGGCCTCAGGGGTACACCCGAATTCAGGAAGGTATGACATGACTCCAAAACTGTAGCTGGGTAGGGTTTCCAGAGATGGTGGGACAACAGTAATTCTCTCCAGTATGGGATAAGACTGGCAACAGGCCATGAAACACCTTTATTGTGGTACAAAAGCAACGAACACAGAGGAAACTAACACTTCGTTCACGTGTGAATTTAGTCTCATGCCTAAATCTGATTACCAAGCTCAATCAGTGGGAAACAGAAAGACCCAAGGATATCAGGCAAAAATGCCCATACTTAAATAGTCCTATTCTTAGAGTACAGAAGACACAACCTCCACATGATATCATCCTGCCTGTCAAAGCATGGGACACGTTCACAAGCCTTTCCACCATAGTAGAAAGTAGAAAAAAGAATTGATATAACATATTGGTTATGGTAGGAGAAGCTGGGAAGTGAATTTCAAGTCACTTTTCCCTCCTCTTTCTAATTGTTGCACTCAAACAAATGTGTGGGTCCATACATGAATGTGTGTGCAACTACACACACACACACATACCAGGCCTGTAGGAAAACAGATTTCAGTCTGGTCATTTTGCATAGATCTGAAAGACTAGGGGCAGTGCGCTGCCATGCTTTAATTCTGTATCTGTGTATTACTATGTAAGGAAACTGGGAGAATTTCTATACAACAGATTGGGAGCTGGAAAGGAGTAAGAATTTGCTGGAGGTTTTCTTAGGCCAGTGTCAGAAGTTGGTTTGATGAGAAAAGTTTTCACAAGTGGGAGTTGTAGCTGCTTGTCTCTTAATTGTAGTGAATCTGTCAACTTTCTTTCCAGTGTATCAAGACTTTACTCTTCAAAATCATTCTCTGTGTGCCCTGAATTGCTATACTTTTAAGCTAACTACTTCTCAAAGTGCTGTTTAAAAACTGACATCTTCAACCATATCCCAGGCTTAGAATATGTCTAAATTTGCACAGTCTCATTGGCTCTTACGAGAGTGCTACTTTAAAAAAATACACTTGACAGCCAATCTCTTGAAAATGACTTGTGCAGAAATTGTGTTCAAATTACTTTTTATCAAGAGATTTAAGAGAAAAATGTGGTTTTCTTTGTAATAGGCTAAAAATAATGATATCCTTTATCTTCCACTGAACACGTACATATGTTGTATAAGCTGCTGCATTTAAACAAATTGAAAAACAGTAGGATTCTGGCTTCCGTCCAGAAAGAAACAGAACTTGCCCAGAATATCACTGTAAGCATTAAAAAATACAACTATTATTTTCCACCAAGTTCAATCCCACATACAGAATCAGATTGTCAACCAGGTCCAAGGTATCAAACTATAAAACCTAATGTCTCAACAACAGACAGGAAACTCAAAAAAAAAATGACTGCAGTACAATTTTACATGAGGAAAAGAGAATGAGAGGAAAGTGAGTTTATATTTCTACAAATTCCTTTTGAGTTACTGGGCAATATGTTATTTAAATTCACCCTTATGGCAACAGTACACAAGTCATATCCCTAAAATATTCCCACTGAACATTTTATTGAATATTTATGATGTGCAAAGTGCTGCTAGGTGAGGTTCAGAAATGGAGAAAACATGTTCATCTCTCTGAATACTGCCTTTTAAAACATAAAATAATTGTTACCAACTCTAATAATTTTTGGTGATCCTTCATCACCAGTGATTTTCAAATGTGTTTTTTTAAGTCAGAAGAGTGCCTTCAAATGAAATCTTATATATCAATGGAAACCTAATACGTAAAATAAATAAAACAGACTATTCACATTGACCTATTGGTTTCTCCACCTGCTACCTGCCCTGCATCACCACCAAAGACTTCTGGAGGCGTCTGGGAGGCTTTGAGAAATCCTTAGGCCACTGGTCTGGGGAGTCTGAAGTCCTTAACATGGCATACAGTACCCTCTGCACCTTCACTCCTTTATTTCACAGCGTTATGAGCTCACCACTCCACCAGCCACATGACACACCGTTAAGTCATCAATAATGGAGTGCCAACTGTTCACTGCATGCATTATGCACCACCTGTTTGTTCCCCATGCTTTATCCAAGCTGTCCCTCAGCACGTGAGCCCTTCATGTCCTTCACCTACATGACAAATGCCAAGACACCACAACGCTGCATAGCTGGGTACTGTCTTAAGTCCGTATATGCATTCATTTTTGCCTCACCATGATGGGTGGTAGTTATTGTTCATGTGGCATTCATGTACACTAACTTGTAAATAAGTCAAGGACAGAGAGTATATTGTATTTTCAATTGTACAATACAATTTAGCACAGGTATTAGCGCATAGTAGGGGCTTAATAAATGTTTGTTGAGTGAATGAATGAAGATGGATGGATGGATGGATGAGTGACGTGGGTTGAACCATTTTCATCCAACCCGTGGAAAACATTTATATAAGTATACATAGACATATATAGGTACGTACTTTACAAATTATGGCAAAATACACAGAGCATAAATTGTACCATCTTAACCTTTTTTAAGTGTACAGTTCAGTGGCATTAAGTACATTCACGCCAGCTTCTTCACTTCCCCTTTGCCCCACCTGCTGTATATCATCTCACGCCTTTTCATCCACACTTGGGACCTCCCTTAGTGCGAAATGTGGTCAAGACATATGGTCAGTGAAACTTCCTAGCTACTAGCTAGCAGTTTAGGTTGCTAGAAATGAGTTTTCTGGATTTTTCTCTTAAGCCCTCGCTGATCTCTATTAACAGGAACTGTTAGGAGTCAGCTTTCACCCCAGGACTCTTTGGGGCTCCACGGAATGCATGCCTTTAAGAAACAGATGCATGTGTGTCAAAGAGCCTATACCTAATACACATAGCTTATATGTGATACCCGGATGATTTTATGTTCCACATTTTAACATTTCTGAACTTAGGACTGGTTTTATATATCATGAGCACATAAAAAAAGTGAGAGCATGTCTTTCATCCCCCCAGGAAACTAATCATTAAATCTATGGAGCACCTTATCATCAGTGGATAAGAAATCAGAGAAAGCCGGTATGTATTTTGCATTTGTACAGTTAGATTTCTAGTTTAAAATGTTTGCGTCTCATGATCACATTTTTGATCTTACACTTAGAGGACTCTGAAGCAAAGTAGAGTAGAAGGACTTAAAAAGGGTGACAAGTCATTCTGGTGGCTGGTAGAGGCCAGCAGGTGACCCGGACGCCAGGCTGGGATCCCATGCTAACTGCTACCCCCTAAAAGTCTGCACTGCTCCAGCCTCAGGTTCACCGTGTGTAAATTACACAGGGCAAATTAACATTCAAACAGGGTTAAGATATTCCTGACCTCCTTCCTGCACCAACATTCAGTACCTCTCTGGCTTCGCCAAGAGTCCTCAAGGGGAAGAGCTGAGATACCACCCACTCTGCACGGCTGGCTGGGGCCAGTTGAAGGGAAGAGCCCACCTCTTCCTGTGTTCAGCTCCCCTGCTTCCACTTTTGTAGCTCTCGTTCTATTTTCCGACTTGGATCACAGATACTACCTTCCACTTCATATCAGCTAACTACGTACACCCTCTGGGGAGCCTAGATCACTGAGCAAGGGGCCAAAACTCAGCCAGACACAATCTAAAGCTCTCCCTCTCGGCTGTGATCAGCTTGGATATCTAGAAACACGAGGTGGGCAACCGGCCCTGACTGAAAGAAGGCAGCAAGCACATCGCAACCCATATGTCAACCTTGACTCATCAGTATGCCTACCATGTACCAAGTTTAACCAGCCAGCACCAATACCACCAGATTTTGTTTTTTTACCAAGAAATAAGTAAACAGCATGGAAAAGGTCCCTATCAGGTGTGCCTAGGATGCTGGTATCAGTCCTATTTTTGAGTTTCTATCATTAGGGTAGGCTGGACATCCCAAATCTTAAAATTAATAAGGTAAAGAACACCTGTGGGCTTCACAGGAAGGAATAAGGGCACCAGCAGCCTACTAGGAAGTTAGCCACAGCAATGAGATCTGGAGATTTCCCCTTGCATAAAAAGGGGGGAGGGTGGCATTTAATATGAACACAAGCCAGATGTGCTGAAAAAGTAGGCTTTGTTCCTTAACGAAACTGCAGCTGACTGTCTACAGAGTATTTAAATTTCCTGAAATTTTGTACTATAACCAACCCGTGAGCATTGTCACGAGGCCCTCATTCCAAAAGCACCGTCAGGGAGAAGGCAAATGAGGGTCTCGGTGATAACTTCAGATGAGTGAGAACAAACTGCTGTGCTTCTATCTTCTAGACATTTAAGGAATTTTATTGTTACTTCACTTGCCAGACTAAGTGAATTATAAAAATCCCTGCTTTCTCATAAAAGCCTCCACAGACCCAGGCACTGTGAACGATGTCACAATGAGCAGTACACTATCCCTTTTCCTCCCAGAAGAAATAATCCTCTTTTTGTGATTCTCCTTTTCACTTCATCTGCGGGACAGTGCCTACTCCCAGGCTGAGAGGATCGTGGTTTGGGCAGGGAACTGACCAAAAAATCTTGGCATCAGGGTTTATTATAAACTGAGTTACACAGGAATGGAAGACCATTGGAAGCCCTGGAAAAAGGAGAACTATTACCAGGGTAACAGGGAGGTTGGACCTTTTAGCTGGTGATTCGTTTTCCTTTGTTCACATGCTGTGATTCATCCTTTGGGCGACAGCAAGCAGGCTGTATCATTTTCAAGTTCATTTTATTAAGAACCGAATCCAATGAAGAAAGTGTTTTAAGGAAAATGGTCATCTGGAGGTTCTAATGATTTTTCTCTAGTATGGTCTTATTTAATACTTTTACACGAGCAAAGCTGATGCTTGCCCACCCCCTCCCCCCTTTTTAATTTCCAGAAAATAAGACATTTTCTGTAGGTCAGGTCACCAAGCAGTAGTTTAGAAAAGGACAATTTTAGCTTTAATTCTTCTCCTCACTTCTTATTTAATGGTAGCAAACCATTTAGATTCTCTGGAAAACAAAGAACCTATTTTTATGCTGAGTTCAAGAATTCTGATGTCTTGTTCAGAAGTGTTAGGAGGATGGATGAGTTACAGTTGGTAAATCACTTTGCAATTCCCAGGTCAAAGATGTGAAATGAACAGTATTAGTATCTGTTTTAGGGAAGTCAAAGTGATGAACTCTGCCCAGTGGGCCTAATTAGGATGCAAAGCTTGTAACTTAAAGGTAAGAGGAAAAATATTTTTGCAGTACTTATTTCTACCTAATTCTCTTCTATGCTGAGAGAGTAAAGGGCATGCTTGTGATTACTGATAACACTGTATTAAGTTGATAATGGTAAAAATAAATTAAACGATGGATGGATGGGTAGACAAACGACCAGCTGGCGACCAAATACATATATTCCTCCCATATTATATATTAAGGCTGCTTCTTTAGAACCCTCTCTTCCTTACCCAAATTATCACTGCAGAAACAGATCATCATGCTTTGAGTCTTAAAATATAATGGAATTCCTAAATCAAATCTATGAGATTTGGTTAAGAACTTTCAATACGGATTTGTCCAGTTTTTGAGGTAACAGCGATACAAATGTTTTTGGTTTAAATATTTGTCGCTATTCCTCCCTTTCTTGCCCAAACTGATAAAAATAAAGCTTTTCTATTACATTATGCTTAGAAATTCTCTAAACTATAGAAGGTGCCTGAAATTCATGAAGAAATAAATGGATGGACAGATGGGTCCGCTCTGCAAAGTCAGAATGAACCCTGAATGGTTTCTTATGCCTCTAGGAAAGACTGAACTTCAAACAGGCAGGACAAGTATTTTTCTTAGCAAACCTTTATGGGAAATGGGCTCAATCACTACTTAGTGTTTAAGGACTTTCACTGTATGGAAACTTCCTTACACTGAAGTCTCCAAAGCCAAGTTTATAATTGACAATGTATGCCTGAGTATAAGGCGAAGGGAAGGTTCTTCACAAATGTATCCCTCAGAAAAGATTGAGTTCTAGTTTTGCATGCTTACAGAGTCACCTAGCAGCATTGCTGTTTTTTTTTCTTTTCAAGGAAGAAAAGAGATTTAGCTAGTAATTATTCTTGGGAGTACGACTTTACAGTTGAAAAGAATGAATGTCACATAAATAAAGAAGGATTTTAAAGACTGCTTTCTAAAGCAACACAGTAAGTGGTTATGCTGTATAGTTCGTAAATACATACTCACTGGAAGGATAGAAAAAAACTCTCTCAATATTGTTTGGTACCCATATTGTTATAGTAATGGTCCCCAATATATCATGCCTCCTTGTCCATGTTCACGTAAACTGAGCTTGGCTATGTGATTTGTTTTGGCTGGAAAGGTATTTAAAATGTAATCAATAGATATAGACATGGGTACTTGTGGCTTGGGATAAAATTCTTGGTGACAGCATCACACACAGATTCAAAACATATTTGTATCTCAAATGACTTAGATGGAAGTCAAGATAATCTGCCCTGGAATGCTATATCAGATGACTTATAAAGTGGTTCAAAAGATGACAAAGACACTAGCACTATGAAGTTGTAAACAAATTATTTTTGTTTACAAAACTAATATGAAAGTAGAAAAAAAAGGAATGTTTTTAAGTTAATCTACTATGACTTCAAAACATGCTTGTGGGCTTCCCTGGTGGCACAGTGGTTAAGAATCCACCTGTCAATGCAGGGGACACAGGTTCAAGCCCTGGTCCGGGAAGATACCACATGCCGTGGAGCAACTAAGCCCGTGCGCCACACGTACTGAGCCTGCGCTCTAGAGCCTGCGAGCCACAACTACTGAAGCCCATGCGCCTAGAGCCCATGTTCTGCAACGAGAAGCCACCACAATGAGAAGCCCACACACTGCAACAAAGAGTAGCCCCAGCTCGCTGCAACTAGAGAAAGCCCGCACGCAGCAACAAAGACCCGACACAGCCAAAAATTAAAAAAAAAAAAAAAAATGCTTGTGAGGCTAAATAGTTTAAGTATAAATCTGATTCTTTGAGCTGAATCTCTAACTTCTTAAAATGTTTACAGTCGGGCTTCCCTGGTGGTGCAGTGATTAAGAATCCGCCTGCCAATGCAGGGGACATGGGTTCGATTCCTGATATGGGAAGATCCCACATGCTGTGGAGCAACTAAGCCCGTAGTGCCAGAACTACTGAGCCTGCGCTCTAGAGCCGGCGAGCCACAACTACTGAAGCCAGTGAGCCAGAACTACCGAAGCCTGCGTGCCTAGAGCCCATGCTCCACAACAAGAGAAGCCACCACAATGAGAAGCCCACACAGCAACAAAGACCCAATGCAGCCAAAAATAAATAAATATATTTTAAAAAAATGTTTACAGTCAAATTGGCAAAAAAAAAAAAAACCTCACTGAAAGGATGGATGATAGCTTAAACTTGAACATGTATCTCACACCCAAACCTCTTCTTGATCTGTAGATCTGAAGACGGAACACCTTACCTGAAATATCTACGAACAAAATAAATGTCTCACCACCCCACACCCCTTAAGATAGCTACTATCAAAAACACAGAAAACAAGCACTGACAAGGATGTAGAGAAAGTGGAACCTTTGTGCACTGCTGGTAGGAACGTGAAATGGTGAAGCCATTGTGGAAAACGGTACAATGGCTCCTCAAAAAATTAAAAATAGAATCACCATACAATCCAGCAGTTGTACTTCTGGGTATTTTCCCAAAGAATTGAAAGCAGGAACTTGAACAGATATTTGTACGCACATATTCATAGCAGCATTATTCACAAAAACCAAAAAGTGAAAGCAACCCGAGTGTGAATAAACAAAATGTATATACATACAATGGAATATTAGTGAGCCTGAAAAAGGAAGGAAATTCTGACATACGCTACAGTATGGGTGAACCTTAGGAAAGTTGTGCTAAGTGAAATAAGTCAGTCCCAAAAGGACAAATACTTATATGGTATCTAGAATCCACTTATATGATATACTGAGAGTAGTCAACTTCATAGAGACAGGAAGTTAAACGGTGCTTGCCAAGGGCTGGGGGAGACGAATGGGAAATTATTATTTAACGAATGTGGAGTTTCAGTTTTACAAGATGAAAAGAGTTCTGGAGATTGGGGGCACAACATGTGCAGACTTAACACTACTGAACTGAACATCTTAAAATGATTAAAATGGGAAATTCTGTATTCCACCACATTAAAAAAAGAAAAAAGAATGTCATGTATACCTTAAACTCAACATTTTCAAAATTCTGTTCTGTGCCTGTTCTCCCCATCTCTGTGAGCGACACATTCATTTCCTTACTTGCTCAAGCCAGAAACCTAGGAATTATCCTGGTGACCACGTCCCTATCCTTCATCCACATCAGAAAACTACAAGTCCTGCACAGCTGACCTTGAGAATACATGCGTCTTGAACTCACCTACCTCTCTCTGAGGTTGCTACCACCATTCAAGTCCAAACCACTATCACTTCCTCTCAGGCCAACTACAGGTTTTCCTTCCCCATTCCCTGCTTTCTTGCCATCCTCTAATCCACCCTGCGTGTTTAAGCCCTCACGTGACTTTCCAGGTACTTAACAGAATCGAACCTCCTTGTCAGTTCCAAGGCTCTTCACTATCTGTGGCTTGCCAACTCTAACTTCATAGCCCTCTAACTCACCCTGGTCTTCAGCCACATGGGTTCAAGATCAGGTTCTCTGAATGTGCCAAGCACTCCTTATCTCAAGGCTTTTGCATATGCCAGTTGCTCTGCCTATCTTCAGGTTAATGTCATCTCCTAAGCCAGGCTTTTCCTGCCCACCCAGGCTGAAGTGGCTCCATCCCGCCCCCTTGTTATTTTTTCTCATTTTCCCTTCATTTCTCATTATATATATTCGTTTACGTATTTACTGTCTACCTCTTCCAGTTGACTATAAGCTCCTTGAGGGCAAGGCTTGGCCCTACTTGCCATTCTTGGCACAAATAAAAAATCATAATGTCAGATGGCAAAAAGTGTTATGAAAAAAGCAAAGCAGGGTAAGAAGCTATTTTAGACGAAGCGCAAGTATGGAGATTGGTTCAAGATGGCAGAGTAGAAGGACGTGCGCTCACTCCCTCTTGCAAGAGCACCAGAATCACAACTAACTGCTGAACAATCATTGACAGGAAGACACTGGAACTCACCAAAAAACATACCCACATCCAAAGACAAAGGAGAAGCCACAATGAGGCGGTAGGAGGGGCGCAGTCACAATAAAATCAAATCCCATAACTGCTGGGTGGGTGACTCACAAACTGGAGAACACTTATACCTAGAGACAAATTACAACGAAACACGATGATCCAAAACCTATGAGATGCAGCAAAAGTAGTTCTAAGAGGGAAGTTTAAAGCTGTACAAGCCTACCTCAAGAAACAAGAAAAATCTCAAATGAACAATCTAACCTTACACCTAAAGGAACTAGAGAAAGAAGAACAAACAAAACCCAAAGTTAGCAGAAGGAAAGAAATCATCAAGATCAGAGCAGAAATAAATGAAATAGAAACAAAGAAAACAATAGCAAAGATCAATAAAACTAAAAGCTGGTTCTTTGAGAAGATAAACAAAATTGATAAACCATTAGCCAGACTCATCAAGAAAAAGAGGGAGAGGACTCAAATCAATAAAATTAGAAATGAACAAGGAGAAGTTACAATGGACACCACAGAAATACAAAGCATCCTAAGAGACTACTAGAAGCCACTCTGTGCCAATAAAATGGACAACCTGGAAGAAATGGACAAATTCTTAGAAAGGTATAACCTTCCAAGACTGAACCAGGAAGAAACAGAATATATAAACAGACAAATCACAAGTAATGAAATTGAAACTGTGATTAAAAATCTTCCAACAAACATAAGTCCAGGACCAGATGTCTTCACAGGTGAATTCTATCAAACATTTAGAGAAGAGCTAACACCCATCCTTCTCAAAAGCTTCCAAAAAATTGCAGAGGAAGGAACACTCCCAAACTCATTCTAGGAGGCCACCATCACCCTGATACCAAAACTAGACAAAGATACTACAAAAAAGAAAATTACAGACCAACATCACTGATGAATATAGATGCAAAAATCCTCAACAAAATACTAGCAAACGGAATCCAACAACACATTAAAAGGATCATACACCATGGTGTATGGGATTTATCCCAGGGATGCAAGGATTCTTCAATATATACAAATCAATTAATGTGATACACCATATTAACAAATTGAAGAATAAAAACCATATGATCATCGCAATAGATGCAGAAAAAGTTTTTGACAAAATTCAACACTTGTTTATGATAAAAACTCTCCAGAAAGTGGGCATAGAGGGAACCTACCTCAACATGATAAAGGCCATATATGACAAGCCCACAGCAAACATTCTCAGTGATGAGAAACTGAAAGCATTTCCTCTAAGATCAGGAACAAAACAAGGATGTCCACTCTCACCACTACTATTCAACATACTTTTGGAAGTCCTAGCCACGGCAATCAGAGAAGAAAAAGAAATAAAAGGAATACCAATTGAAAAAAAAGTAAAACTGTCACTGTTTGCAGTTGACATGATACTATACATAGAGAGTCCTAAAGATGCCACCAGAAAACTACTAGAGCTAATCAATGAATTTGGTAAAGTCGCAGGATACAAAATTAATGCACAGAAATCTCTTGCATTCCTATACACTAACAATGAAAGATCAGAAAGAGAAATTAAGGAAACAATCCCATTCACCATTGCAACAAAAAACCTAGGAATAAACCTACCTAAGGAGGCAAAAGACCTGTACTCAGAAAACTATGAGACACTGATGAAAGAAATCAAAGATGACACAAACAGATGGAGAGACATACCATGTTCCTGGATTGGAAGAAACAATATTGTGAAGATGACTATACTACCCAAAGCAATACAGATTAAATGCAATCCCCATCAAATTACCAGTGGCATTTTTTTTTTAAAAAACATAACTAGAACAAAAAATCTTAAAATTTGTATGGAGACACAAAAGACGACCCCGAATAGCCAAAGCAGTCTTGAGGGAAAAAAACGGAGCTGGAGGAATCAGACTCTCTGACTTCAGAGTATACTACAAAGCTACAGTAATCAAGACAGTATGATATGGTACTGGCACAAAAAAATATAGATCAATGGAACAGGATAGAAAGCCCAGAGATAAAGCCACACACCTATGGTCAACTAATCTATAAGGAGGCAAGGATACAGAATGGAGAAAAGAGAGTCTCTTCAATAAGTGGTGCTGGGAAAACTGGACAGCTACATGTAAAAGAATGAAATTAGAACACTCCCTAACACCATACACAAAAGTAAACTCAAAATGGATTAAAGACCTAAATGTAAGGCCAGACACTATAAATCTCTTAGAGGAAAGCATAGTAAGAACACTCTTTGACATAAATCACAGCAAGATCTTTTTTGATCCACCTCCTAGAGTAATGGAAATAAAAACAAAAATAAACAAATGGGACCTAATGAAACTTAAAAGCTTTTGCAAAGCAAACTACAAAGAAGACAAAAAGACAAACCTCAGAATGGGAGAAAATATTTGCAAACAAATCAACGGACAAAGGATTAATCTCCAAAATATATAAACAGCTCATGCAGCTAAATATTAAAAAAACAAACAACCCAATCAAAAAATGGGCAGAAGACCTAAATAGACATTTCTCCAAAGAGGACATACAGATGGCCAAGAGGCACATGAAAAGCTGCTCAACATCACTAATTATTAGAGAAATGCAAATCAAAACAATGCGGTTATCACCTCACAACAGTTAGAATGGGCATCATCAGAAAATCTACAAACTAAAATCTACTTGATTTTAGTCCAGAGTTTTCATCCTACACTGCCTGACAGTCCATAGTATCACTTCTACTTACTTTTCCAACTGTATCTCATACCTTCCCCACCCCAGGCAAATGGGCTGCTGCTTGTTCCTTGGACATACGCTTCATTTTCCAGACTCTATGCTTTTTGACTCATTTGCCTTCACCACCCCTACCCACCGCTGCTGCAGACTAACCGAAACCTCGACTCCAATTTCAAAAATCACCTTCTCCATGAAAACTTTCCAGATCTTCCCAAGCAGAAGCGATCATTTCCACCTCTAACTCCCTAAAGCACGTTTTTACTTTCATTGTACATTTCATTACGTTCTGTCTTATGCCCTAATTACTTGTATACTTTTTCAAGTCCCTTTTTAGCTCATAAGATTCTGGAGGACACAGACTGCATCACCTACCACCTTGCTACTCAACTATTGTTTCTCTAAGTGCGGTCTTTGGCATCACCTGGGAGCTTCTTAGAAATCCGGAATCTCGGGCCTCACCTCAGCCCTGGAGGGTCAGAAACTGCATTTTAACAAGACCCCAAGGTGATTCCTATGCACTTGATCAAGCTCACACTAGCCACTCATTTCATACTTGACTGGTTGAGCTGACCAGAAAAAAAATTCATCAGAAACAGAATTTACACAATTCCTTCAAAAGATAATCATGAGTGAATAAAGCTTTCGTTATATAAGACTATATTAAAGCTCTGGAGTCAGCAAGCAGAAGGTTAACTATATGTATCAACCTTCTGCGTGAGGAAAACAAAGTTTGCCTTGGCCAACTAAACGGCTGAGAAAATTCTGAAGTTTTATAAAGCTTGTCTACTTAAGGGTAGGAAGCCAGCAGACGACTTGCCCACTATTGCCAATAGTATAATTCTCCTTTAGTGCATCGGTTGGCCGTGAAAATATTTACATCAAAGCTTTAAAGGGTCTTCTGTCACATCCAGTAGACTTATAATACAGATGTGCCACAGACCTAAGAGTTCTCCTCCTTTAGTGGAGCAATAGTACTTCTTTCTCTGTGCTGTAACAATGCTTTGGATTTTTTTCCTACGTGGTAGACAAAGCGTAGTAAGGAAATACAGACTTGATGTGACACTCAACTCCTGTGAAGTGGGTGTTGCGTTTCCTTGGGGATGGGAGGCCCTGGCAGTTGGGACCGTCCTTCTTCAAGGGCCCCGTGCTGGCCACTAGGGGGCATCCGCACACGAATCAAATTATCCTGAGTTCAAACAGGAGAAACCGTGCATGGGAATTTACAGGGCACCTGCCTCTATCTTCCACTCCCCCTCATAAATGGACAGGCAGCAAACATAATAATTCCATAATAGGACTTATCCCTAACCTTTGTCTTGTAACACAAGAGACACTAAGTGAATAAGCTTGAGTCTATTGCAGGACTAGGGGTAGAAGCCTGGAGCACCTACCTTCTTCTCCAAACTGCTCACTCATGATCTCAGAAATTCAAGTTAATACACCCACTGCAGAAGTGGCCTTCAGAGAGCAGGGGACAGAGAAGTGAGGCTGCAGAGGCTTGGAGCAAACAGGATGGACTCTGTGGGGCATCAGCAGGGGTGAGAAGGTCAGTCTCAGGCCACCACGCTGCCCGAGTGGCTGACCCACTGCCAGAGGACCCTCCCAGGTGGCCTGGCTTCCTCCTGCCCCTGAGCTGCTAAGCGTGCGGCTCTGACCTTGCTCCCATCCTTCTCCTCACCAGGTCCCTCTGATGTCTGTGCAGACTCGAGGGGAAGTCTAGTGACAGGACAGGATGCCCCGAGGCAGCCAGGTGTGAGCTGGCAGCAGAACACACGGGGCACCCCCTCCCCTCAGCCTCACAGCGACAGGAATGTTCTCACCCTCAGAAGTTCTGCCACCCAGGCCGATAGGAAAGGTTTCACCACAGGGTTTTAATACACTGTCCCCCTTCCTCAGAAAGCACCACTTGTTTGCATGGCCCTAAATAACTCCTGCAGAAGACACAAGTGACTCTGAAGTGGAGCCATGGAATCTACAACGGTCACAGAACCTGGAAACAGCTGCATGTGACCGCAGGCGCATCTCCAATCCGCCCCTCAACTCTGCAGGAAAGGAAAGCACTTTACAGTAACAGGGAAGCGACTGCTTTGTTTACTGTTCTCTTTCAATTAGGAATCTGTACTCCTTGGACACCTGTTTTTCAAATACTAAATTTATTTTAAAAACAGCATTTCCAAGTTCTAAACATTTAAAAGGCACTCTTCTCTTAAGACAGAATCAACTTTAGAACCCAAGCCTTTTTTTTCTCCCAATATGTCAGCAAGCAAAGAGCAACAGAATGGGCTGAGCAAAGTCTATGGCTGGCCCTGCGACCTGCCTTCTCAGATTTCTCCCCATAGGTTTTCAGACACCAAGAAGCGCAGTTATACTCTCCCTCCTGCAAGGCAGAGCAAGAGCGGAGTCACTAGCAACAGCAGAATATGCATTAAAACAGTGACAAGAAAAGCGGCTCAGACCCCCTGCCCCTACCATCTAACCAGCAACAAACAACAAGCATCACTTTCTAGGAATCTGTTAGTGGCTGTGATCACGTGTCCTCCTTACACTCAGGTTTCCTTTGACCAAATATTACATAGCAACAACTTGGTTGAAAGGCCCCTGGGACTCACCATTGAAAAAGAAGGCTTTGTAAATGACATATCTGTTTGGTATCTGCTCTTTTTAGCACGGGCACATTTCAAAAGTTCAGCCAATGGCTGGAGAAATGTTTGGGACATTGAAAATCCCCTCTCTGGCAACAGGGCTAATCTCACGTATGAATTTCTCAGTCCCTGAGTTGAGAAGACGTATTAAATACCCAGCAACGTGTTTATCTTCATTAAACAGCAAACGCCCTTTCAAACAAAATCCGACAGGACAGAGATTACCGTTCATGCTAATGGAAAGTGATCAAAAGCCCAAGATGCTTTCATTAGCTTACTCTGAAGCCTGTTCCTGCTTGAGTTTCTCTGCAAAGTACATCAAAAGAATATAGATATCACTGGAGACTCGAAATGTTTACAGTCTTCTAGTAACAAGTGAGAAACTACTCTTGAAACTATACAAGATGGGGAACAAAGCTTACTGCCACCTTCTCCCTGAACCATAATACAGCACAATCTATAAATAGCTCAGCATTTCTGTTTAAATGTACAACCTCCCCCATCCCAAACATGATGGAGGTTTCCGATCATCTTGCTATTTCAAAGGAATCTTAAGAATCAATCTAACAAATTGTGGTGATTTTATGGGCTGGTAAGAGGGCTTGAAATAATGGGGAATGCCAAGTGTCTCCCACTCGAAGCAGGGCCCTATTCCTTGCTCAGATTGGAGAAGGGGCAAAGCTTTCATAGAGAGGAGCAGTTCTCTTGCCAACTAGGGCAAGCGGGAAGGTCTACCCACCAAGGGCAGTGTCAGAAGGGCCAAGGGCATTCCAGGGAGAGCGACGGCGACCTGAAGCCCTCCTCCTCTATCACACTTTCTGCACCTCTGGCCAGAGATGCCAGCTTCCCAGACCCACACAGAAAGCAGAGAAGAAGAAAGGCAGGAGATTAGGAGTTTTCTTCTCCCCTGCTAGCATCTCTCCAACTCCAGCCTATATTCAAGGAAAAGAGACCTGGGACTGATGGACTCCTGAATCCCAGGGACTCAGCACTCACTCTGGTTCTTGGGAGCTAAGAGTTGAGGTGTGTGAACTGCATACAATTTAGCTTCTCTCATTAGACTGTCCTCTGCCACTAGAGACAGGCGCCTATGAAATGTGATACGACTAGTCCCAGAAAGTGAAATGGGAATGCGAAACATTCCCCTTCTGTCACATCAGCCTTCTTTCTCCCTTCTATCAAGACTGGCACTCTCCTGTCGGACTAAAACGACCAAGAAAGCAATGTGCAGTGGCCTTGTGAAGCTCACATGAACTGTCAGCTTGCAAAATCTTGACCAACCAGCAAAATGTTGCCACGTGTTTCCCAGAGCCATGGGGAGCTTGAGTCTGGTAACGAGGCAAACCAGCAGGAGAGAAAGACAGTTCTCACTGCGTGCACGGTGAGCCCTCTCTCATCAGGGGCTAGATGCTGCAACATTTAATTCCACGTTTAAACGGCCCACGTTTAAGCCATTATCTCCACTAGAGGGCCAGGACGGAGATGAAATTGCAGCCTGATGACTTTGCTGCTGATTTAAGAATTGATCCTAAACCTTGGGGAGGGCAGGGCAGGAAGAGATAAGGTTGGGGTTAAGACGATACGCAGTTACTCAAAGGGGGCTTAACTTGGTCTAAGGCTACCGCCAATTCTACCCAAGAAGCCTCAACTCATAGAACAACACTGTTACTGAAATAAGCTCAAGGGCTTCCCTCGTGGCGCAGTGGTTGAGAGTCCGCCTGCCGATGCAGGGGACACGGGTTTGTGTCCCCGTCCGGGAGGATCCCATATGCCACCGAGCGGCTGGGCCCTTGAGCCATGGCCGCTAAGCCTGCGCGTCCGGAGCCTGTGCTCCGCAACGGGAGAGGCCACAAAAGTGAGAGGCCCATGTACCGGAAAAAAAAAAAAAAAACCTCAAAAAATATATAACATAGGACACCTTCAATAGCCACCTGGGCTCAAAAAGTCAGTTATCTCCAACTCCTCCCCTTGTTTCTTACATCCACACAATCATCCCGTTTTGGTCAATTCTTTCCTTGTAGTGTCAACCACATCTGTCCCTTCATAATGCTCCCAAGTTTTCAAAGTCTTATCTCCTTTTGCCTGTAATAACCTCCCAAGCAGGGCCCCCGTCTCTGGTTTTCTCCCCACCATCTCCTGGGCCGTGAACACAGTTGTAAAGCTAATCTCACTGAAACAAGGCTGGTCCCATCACCAGCTTGCTGAAAGATCTCCAGTGATTACGAACCCTCAGTTCAGGACCCGCTCCACAGCACTGCCCTGCTCACATTAAAACAAAGACAGGCAGGGCCCCTCCATCTGCACTGACCACCCCCCGCAAACCAGAAACAAGCCCCATTTTCTAGGAATCTGTTAGTGGCTGTGATCACTGGGACTCCCAGCATTCAGGTTTCTCTTTTTTTTTTTTTTTTTTTTTTTGCGGTACGCGGGCCTCTCATGTGGGATCTTCCCGGACCGGGGCATGAACCCGTGTCTCCTGCGTCGGCAGGCGGACTCTCAACCACTGAGCCACCAGGGAAGCCCTCAGGTTTCTCTTGATCAAATACAACACATGGAGACGTGGCTGAGAGGCCCCGTTCTTTGGTCTGACACATGTGCTGTGACCCCTCCCTACCTTTCCAGTGCGATCTGCCCCACTCTCTATGAGCATACCGCTTTCCATATTGATTCACACACAGAGTTTCCAACTTATTTTTCACAGTCGGCTGCTATGCTGGGCTCAGCCACGCTTTGCCCCTGTCTGGAACCCCCGTTCTCCATTGATCTGGAGGTGGATGCTGCCGTCTGCCAGACCCCAGGACTGGAGGCAGCAGGTGCACGTGCGAGAGAGCCTGACGCAGGGGAGAGACGGTGCAGTGCAGTCGAACACACCTGGGCTGGAATCACGGCAGCATCCCGGACAGGTTAACCTCTCCTTAATTCAGTTTCTTTGTTTTAAAATGAGGACAGCAATCTCTACCTGGTTCAGGAGGAACAAGGCTAGAAGGGCAGCTGGTGCCAGGTAACGCATGAACTGTGACTTCACGCAGGGGACAGACAGTGACAGGGCCGGGACAGGGCTGAAGCATGAAAGGCTGGGCTTTATCAGGGGCTCAACCACCAGCTAGGTTGGATTTAATCTGTTCATGTCTTCATGATCTTCCACTCACTGTGGCTAATCAATGTCAGCTCTGTTATTTTTTTTTAAATATGCTCTTTTAATTTTAATCAACATCTTCAAGCCAGGCTTAGTTTTTTCAAGTCTGGGTTCGGGGGCCGTCACGTGCATTCCTGTTATAAACACAATCAGTCACGAGTGACAACTCATCGCTACGTTCGTTCACTCCTTCACCCTACAGATACTCATGGAGCACCTACCATGTGCTGGGTGGGAGAAACACAAAAAGGAATCTGAGGATTGGAAAGGTGGGAGCTTACGTATAAAAGGCTGAATGCCTTGTCTAGGACATAGCAGGTGGTACATGCCCTTTCCAGGGCAAAGCTCTGAAGCATTGCATCGCTCGTGTAATTCTCCAAGTTTTCGCTCTCCCCCTGTGATTACAGGGAGGTCTCTAGCTGGTAGGATGAAAAGATCCATGCAGCCTGCATCGGGGAGCCATGCGTGGAGGACGGTGTCCTGCAGAGACACCAGATTCACAGCGCATGCTGGTTGAGGGAGAAGGAAACTTCTACTTGGTTAAGCCAGTGAGAGTTTAGGACTGACTCTCTGAAGCATGAGGCCCATCCTATCCTGACTAACACGATGACTTTCATTTTCTCTACTATCACCATTTGGCAATTAATCAGGTGTAATAATGCCTTGTGATTCTCATATTGACTGCCCTTTACTTCTTTTGATTTCCTTAACTTTACCTGTCATCACACCTCTTCAAGTAAGCAAGGGCCTGTTAAACACGACCACCTTAGTTTATACTCCTGGGTTCTCCTTTTCACCCTCCAACTCACTTCCTCTGACCTCCCAGTTCTCCCCAAATTTAGCAGTGAGCCTTACACAGAGCAACTGTAACTCGTAATTGATGATTTAACAATTTTCCCATTAAGAAATAATCCCCCAAATATAATGACAATTATTTACTTTCATCACCTAATACCACTCTGCTGGCATGGATAATTAGGAATTAAGCACAATAGCTACTATAAAACTTTAGGGATTCATCCAGGGACCTACATCAACCATGGCTAATCACAGGTTGGCTTGGTGATCGTTTCTTACTGTGGCCCTGTTTAACGATATGCATCTGGGCTTCTAGGGTTCCCATTTAGTCATTCATTCGTCCGTCTATACGGTCCTTCTCTGAGAATCAGCAGACAGTAACAGCTATAGAAACAGACTAGCTGTGAGACCATAGGCTAGTCACCTCAACTCTCTATGCCCCAGTTTCCTTATCTGTGAGAGTTAAAAATGTATCTGGGGCTTCCCTGGTGGCGCAGTGTTGAGAGTCCGCCTGCCAATGCAGGTGACACGGGTTCGTGCCCCGGTCCGGGAAGATAACCACATGCCGTGGAGCGGCTAGGCCCGTGAGCCACGGCCACTGAGCCCGTGCATCCGGAGCCTGTGCTCCGCAATGGGAGAGGCCACGACAGTGAGAGGCCCGCGTACCAAAAAAAAAAAAAAAAATGTATCTGGTAAGCTTGTTGTTGTGAGGATTACATACATTAATACACGCAAGTACTTAGAAAGTTGTTTTAAGCACTAAGACACAGCAGTACCTGGCATGTGGTAAAGAGTGCTAATATCACTTACATTTACTGAGCACCTACTACATGGCAGGTATTACAGAAACAGGGACAAATAAGGTTTCCCAGTTCCCAAGGAGTTTACAATCCAGTAAAGGTGATAAATATATAAACAAATAAGTGAACTTAAGTGTTACAGAACCATATCCAGAAAGAGAGCACACACAGGTGTACACACTCAAAGAAGATGCAGACATGCGCACGCACACACAACTCCTGGCAACTGGTTAGAAACAAAAAGGTGCTCCTTCCCCTTGGAAGAAAGGAAACTGGAAGATTCCATAGAGAACTGACAGATGAACTGAGTGTTATGATATGAATAGGTATGTGCCAGGCAAGATGGGGCACAAGGACATCCAGGCAATTAAACGTGAGAAGAGGCATAAAAACATTTAATGTATTGAAATGTTTAATCAAATGCCTCCTATGTGCGTGTATAGCTTCGAGTACTGCAATACAGCAGTCAATGATACGAATGAGGTTTCTGCTTTCACTAACGTTCTGAAAGAGGAGACTAACAATAAACCAGTAAACAGATATACGAACCAAGGAGCTACGAAGAAAACCCAGTGGGTGAGATGGCCAGAGGGAGACTGGGGACCGAAGTGTGGAGAGTGAGAGATGAGAGCAGAGTCCGAGGCCAACAGCACACTCCATTCCTCTGTTTTCTATGGGAAGGATTTTCTCAAAGCCCTCCTGGCCTTTTTTTACTTCATCCTTTTTCTTTCCCAAGGATGTGGAGTGAGGTAGCTGGCTGGAGGCTAAACCCGGCGTGGACCATGCCTCTCCTTGAGAAACTAACTCCACTGGGTAGGGTTAATCCACCACTGGGTAGAGTTAAAATGTTGAGCACAGGGTGGGGGTGGGGGGCCGTGCATAGAACTGGGGTCTCTTTTTCCTTCCTTCTTCACACAGACAGTGGCCTGCAGACCCAAAACTTTCCTGCGGGTAGACTGTGATCAAGCCCAGACTAGAGAATGAGTTGGGAAGCTCTTTGGTTCTCAACCTGAGATACAACTTCTAACTCAGTTCTGTCATCAGTCACCGAGGTGCACCCTGGCTCCATCTGCCTTATGGTTACACTTGTATTGGTTCTCAGTTGGCTCAGGACTTGGGAAGGGAAGAGTACCCTTTGAAGATAAAGGCTTTTATACAATAAAAACCTTCCCTCCTCCAACAGACCTCAAAACTAAATTAGGAACTACTATCCTAATCTATCAAACCTGTCACCTTATTGAAAAATCCTTCCAATCTCTTACTTAATAGCTCCAAAGACATGGCTAGGGGTTTGACTGAGAGGCCTGGCCCAAAAGGTATATAGTAAGGCTAATTCAACCAAAGTAGTGAATATTGGGGGAGAAGAAGGCTGGGGGGGGGGATGGCTTCAGTGCCACTATGAAACCCTATGGTACACAGGTCATGGTCAGTAGCCACAAAGAGGAAGAAGAGGAAATGTGAAGTCTTTAGATATTCTTACCTTGTGATTTCATATCTACATTTTTTTTTTAAACCACAGCAGTTAAAGAATTTCTTGAATTTATCTTTTCTCTGAAGAATTTAAAAGAATTTAGTATATTTACACACTGGCCTCAAAGCTTCCTTATGAGACTGGATGAGACTATAATGTTATCATGAAGAAATAGTAATGTATGGTTACTATCTACAGAGCTCAGTTCTGAGCGTTAGAGAAAAAAATAAAAAACAGATGAAGAGAAAGATAGATGGTTCCTGACCTTGAAGGCCTTACCATCTAACTAGAAAGAGTTCAGGCCCACAAAGCATTATGTATTAGAAAAGGAAATACAAACCAAATGTCAAATAGATGGTAAAGATTTTTTAAATGTTTCAGGAGTTTGGGGGGAAAAAGCATCTGTTGATATCAAGAGTGATTATAATGGTTTCATGGAGGATTTTAGAGAAAACATCAGAGAAATGTTAAAACCTCAACCCCACACACTGGAGAGACTGCAATTGGAAACTGCATCTCTGGTGGAAGCGCCTAGAAGGTGTGCCACGTGCACTGATCTCTGGGTGCAGCCCTACCGTGCCTGGCACTGCACTCTGCCCCGGGAGGGGTCTCCTCAATCCCTGTGGAGCACATTAAACGGGTCCTCTGTTTCCCTAGATCTCACACCGCTGTTTCCCTGCCCACTTTCCAGCCAGGAGCAGCTGACCGCAATATACAGGAAGCAGTCTGCCCACTGAGCCACCCTGCCAGGGCTGCTTGGTCACAGGGATGATGAAAAGGACAGACTCTCCGCCGACTTGGCTTTGCTGAGGCAGGGAGGCTCTGCCAGCTCTGCTAGCACACTCGGGGCCCTGCAGAATGTTACTACAGACACCGCCTCCCTCCTCGAGTCCCCAGCTCGGTGGGGACAGGAGGCAAGTGTTAATAGCAGAGAGAGCAGCCCACACTCTCTACAGGAGGGGAAAGGCGGGCCAGGATAAGGTGGAAAATAAAAGGAGGCATCGGGGCTGTGCTCAACCTGCCCGGGATACACTGGCTGCCACAGTCATTATATTTTTTCTGGCTGCAGAGACATGTTGCTATGGAACCAACACATGCCATTGCTACTTGGCCTCTAGCAAATAAAATCCCAGCGCTGGCAAGAGCATTTCCCTAGATTTCCCTTAAAGGGACACCATCGAGGCCGAGCACTGTTCGAGCTTGCAAACAACAGCAGCCTTGTTCCCGGGTCCAGCCACCCCGCACATACCATGAGCTGGAGCCCAGTGACACATGTTTTTACAAGGCGGACCCGCGTGCAGCATGTGCACCTGTGTGGTACAAACCCAAGATGTGGGGATCAGCCTCTGAGCTGCTTTTTGAAAACTCACGGCTTCGGTGGGTGTTTAGTTTTCCCCCAACTGGTAAAAGCAAACAGCTTGTAGTATTTGGGATAATGATTTGCTACCTCCTGACTGTCGACTTCAAGCTACTTGTGACCCAGCAGGAAACCGAAGTTGCCACAGGTGGTCGGCGTGAGTTCAGGTGGAACTTATTTTATCGCTTTACCATTTCTTACCTCACACCCCTCTCTACCAGTTTATTCTTTACTTAAAGAATAGCACAAAATAGGCAAGGAATTTAGCACATTCCCCCTTTCCTAAGGCCCTGAACTGTGTCCTGTTTTAGTCTTTATCAATCTCTTAGCTCCACAGAGACCCTTTGATTCCCTAGGTAGCAGCAGACCTCAGTGTCCCATGTTATACTTTGGTGTGCTCTGGGGATAAACCTTCTGGGCTTTTCTTGGATAAGATGAGGAAATGGAAACACTCACACTTCTAATAATGCACCATTCATGCACACGGAGTATGGGGAGACAGGAGAGATCAATTTTAGAGTAATACGCAGGCGGATGGTCTCTCAGCGAATCAGCAATCCATGTCCTAAATTCCGTACAGTGCGTTGGTAGAAAGCAGACTATCCCTGCACCCTGATAAGCAGGAAAGTCAAGTTCCTTTACAGGGACTCCAGTAAGGGCAGAAGAGAAGCCCCCATTTGTTAAGGTAAAGTGATTTAAGTTGACAAGTGGGATAAAATAACGGACACAGGCTCTCAATACTACACTTGGGCCAATCTCTAGAGGAGACGGAACGTTCTGGAAATAAGTGCACCTGGATCATCAACCTAAATGAACATGATCCAGAGCCAGGTCTGGCACAGGCGTCTCGGAAGAACCACAGGTAGGTTCACCTTCTGGGATCCCATATTTGTATATTCGCCGTAACACCCCACAACTGTGCCCTCACGTACAAAGCATAATTTTTTTTTTTTTTTTAGTGAAGAAATGTTTCTCCGAGAGTCTATGACTGCGGGCCAAATTTGCACAGCAATGCAAGAAACCTGCTAAGCCTCGCTCTGCAGGTGCAGACAGCCCTGGGTGGGGGGCGTGCCGCTCTGCAGTTGGCCAGCAAGCACCTGCAGGTGCGCCTCGGCGTCTAGCTGCAAAGCAGGTGGACCACCGAGTCCCAGCACGTGACGGGGCATTGCAAATGCGGTGGTTTGGTAAAGGCGCAAAGGAGACAAAAAATAGGCCCTCTCAGAGGATGTCCAAAATGGAAACGTTCTGGGTACCTCCATGCAATCAACCTCTCCTGTCTTGGTAGTAACCAAGTGTGATTATTAGAAAGTTAAGTAGCAACAAGCATCACTCCTGACACCTGCCTTAGAGGGACGTTAGCATTAGTTTATCAGGATTACATCGGATGCAACTGCCTGTAACTCTGTATCCCCAGAAGGTACTGGGATTCAAAGGACAGCTCTGTGTGGGGTTGTGATGGGGGAGGGCATGACCCCACGCAGCTGAGAGTTAAATGCCTCTCTCATAATCTAGGCTCAGATGCCGGGGTTGGGGGAAGCCCTCAGGGCCTCAGCTGTCCCATCTGGACATAGGGGCTTTCTTTGCTAGATGAGCTATAACATCCCATCTAGTGCTCACATCCTATGATTCTCTGTCGTGGTGTTAAAACAAAACAGTATGTCACATGAACAAAACGAATGGGTTCTCCTTGCCCACGGCCCTGTTTCTGTGCATCAGCCACTGCGGGGGGCGGGGGGCGGGAAGAAACTTCCTACCTCATCCCCTCTGCAAACTGAACAAGGTAATAGTAACGGTGGTAACAACTCAGAAGAGACAAAACCTGTGAACAGCCAAAAGAAATGGCAGAAAAACACCAGGGGAAACCCTCCCCTCCAAAGGGAAGGGGAAATGTAATGAGTACGAAGAGTCTCTTGGTTCCAGGTAGGAGAAAACTCCCAGAGAATGAGTGCTTACTAAGTAACGTGAGTAAAAAATATATATAAAGGAGTCAAAGGATTACTCACCCTGTGAAAACAGATTGGTTTCTCTTCACCCAGAAAATGGACTAATTTCTTTGGAAAACTGGAAGAGAAAGAGATTAAAAATAAAACATTAAATCCATCCCATAAATCAGCACAGGTATGAAGGCCGGAGAGATAAGGAACCCCAGCGCCTGGCCCTCTGGTACTTACTAGGTGCACAATTAATGTCTGACGAACGTGGACGGCCCACTGCTTGGCTGACTACTTGAATTTTAAAGACGGAGCTTTGACCAATTAATATGTAGAAAATAATCACATGCATGGTTCTCTTATCTCGAGATGCGTGAACCTTTGACAAAGGAGCGCCGTGGCGCCGCAGGTCTGCAAGTCTTGTAGTTTACCCAGCCTCCAGACGGAAGAGCCCACAGACGGCGACAGAGGCACCTGACTTCCTGGGCAAGGGGGTCCTACACAAAGAACCTGGAGAGACACCCCCGCTGCGTACCGCACACGCTGACCAGGACATGACGATACTCCTAGCTCCTCAGCGGAGAGGGAGGCTACCATTTATAGGGGGAATTGAGGCCAGGTGGGCTCATCGGTTACCAGGGAAACCAGCAGCTAGGGCGGGGGCAAGCACGTAGGCAGTTACTGATTAAGGCCTATAATTAGGAGCATTGGATAGTCATGTGAGTGAAGCCGAGCCTGGTCGAGCACGGGATGTAGAGAGCAAGGGAACAGCCATCTTGAATGGCCTGACCGTACAATACATACGCCACATATACTGTGGTGCCTGGGAAATCATTTTTTAGGTGGATCTTTAAAAATGTCGTGTCTGCACCTCCGCAGTGGAGCTAAATGAAGATGTCTTCATAGTACCAGAGCATCCCATCATGTCACTTTGCCTTCTCCCAAAATGGGGCACCCACAACTCCATGCATCCCCCACTGAAGTCCACGATCCCAAGGGGACCCATAATCAAGCTCCTACGGGAACGTGGACTGGCAGAGAGGCACCGGGGGCCGCGTATCAGGCGGACGGAGTAATCCCGTGAGGAAGCCACAGTGTCTGAGATAAAGTGTGGGAAAGAACCGAGATGATGTGCGTACTGGAAGAGGAAGCCTGTAAGACAAAGGGAGATAAGGCAGTGTGACAGCCACGGACCGTTTAATCTGCATCACATAAGGGGCTAAACTCAAGATCCAAGTTTTTAAAAATTTCCAGAGACTGTTTTAACAGGTTCTGCAGGTTCTCTGCAGGTTCGGCAGGGGGTGAGGCAGTGCTAGTCTAGCTCCCGAGACTGGCAAATTTCACACAATCCCAGAGCATGGGGGATTCAGCCTCCAGCTCTAAGAAGGCCACTGCTTTTCCTTCCTTTTCCCTAAAAGGAAAAGAGCACTGAGGCCTCTAGGGCTGTATGCAGTGTCTCCTCCTCAGGATGTGTCCACTGGCCAGAGATTCCCAGACCCGGCGTCTCAGAATCTTCTAGGCAATCTTCTCCTGCAGAGTCCCAGGGGGAAGCTCACCTACCCTACCACCAGCCTGTGAGAGGAGAATTAAGGGCTACTGAGACCACGTGATTCTGCCTTGAGAAGTTTACACTCTAACTGAAAACACTGCAGGGAAACACGACAAGCGGTGAAAGACGGTCCACGCTGGTAAAATCTCTGAGCACCTTTTGAAAGCAACGCTTTAGAACCCACTCACGTACGTTAACCTTTTCATCCTCAAGGCAGACGAGATCTACAGTGAGATTCACCAAGACCCCAAACGCTGATCTTAGAGTCAGATCTGAGCCTGAGTCTCATTTCTGTCACCCACCAGCTGTGCGACGCGAGTAACATAAACTCTCAGAACCCTTTCCTCATTTGCATGATGGCGGCAATAATACCGACTTCACAACATGTTTCAGGTTCTTAGTGCGGTGCTTGGCACGCAGGAGAGACTCAATAAAAAGAAAACGCTTTCACGCCGTGTGGCACAACACGTCTACAGATCTGTGACAACCGACAAGACAGAGCACGCTTTTTTATAATTTCATGATTTATCAAAGATGTGGGAGCTTGTGTTCCCTTTCTCCACCCACCAAAATGAGGTGAGAAAAATGAGAACAAAGTAAAACCATTTACTGTGAACACTTAGATAATACAGATAAGGGAGGAAAAAACCCCAAATAATATAAATCAGCAAAAGTCCCACGAATAATCACTTTGAACATTTTGGCTTCTACGGCTCCAGGCTCTCTCCTATGCTCAAGTGTACAGAGTATATTATGCATATACTTACATAAATAAAATTATATACATACAATTTATTCATAACATTCTATGATAGCATTCGTATTGTTCTGCAGTCTAATATTTTACTTGTTATATTGTAAACCTCTTTTAACATGAATAAATCCATCTCCATCATTAATTGTTTAAGAGCTGCAAGAGTACTGCGCTGAAAAAATGAACCACTAAATGCATATTTGCTGATTATCAGTGTCCCACATTTGTGAGAAATGACTACACCTGGGGTGGTAGTGGGTGGTTCTTTTGCTTCTATATTTTCGGTAAGAGTCAGAAAGACAGCTTGTTGTGACCACCTAGAGGGGTGGGATAGGGAGGGCGGGAGGGAGGGAGACGCAAGAGGGAAGAGATATGGGGATATGTGTATATATATATAGCTGATTCATTTTGTTATAAAGCAGAAACTAACACGCCATTGTAAAGCAATTAAACTCCAATAAGGATGTTTAAAAAAAAAAAAGGAAGAAAGGCAGCTTGTATAAATGTCAGAAGTCTTGGGGACTTCCCTGGTGGTTCAGTGGGTAAGACTCTGCGCTCCCAATGCAGAGATCCCTGGTTGGGGAACTAGATCCCGCATGCCACAACTAAGACCTGGCGGCGCAGCTAAAATAAACAAATAAATAAATATTTTTAAAGAAATATCAGAAGTCATAACAAAATAGTGTTTTGGTCTGAGTGCGTGTAGCTGAGAAGAATACAAACTAGTACATACACCACAGAAGAATAATATCACAAATCCCAATATTCAGTGAGTATCCAGTACAACATTTTAAAGACTAGGGCTATTGGTGGATAGAAATGCCTATTTCAAGTGTGAAATGATAAGTCTGAAGTTCAAAAAGTGTCCCTGTTTTTCAGTCTGATTATGGTGGAGTGCCTTAAGGATACAGAGAAAAGTAAACTGAAAATTGTAAACCCTTGAGTGAACCTAAAAATTAGAATCACGCTATATGAACTTGAAAACTTAAAAAAAATCAGAATTTATCATATTTAGAAGATATCAAGAGTTGGAATGCTCATGTAGTCTCAACATTTCTAATCTAACTTCCTTCTCAAAGAGAACGGTTGGTTTGCGAAAAACATATGTGATACAGCTTAATTGAGTCGTACGACAGACACAGCGTTGTCCTTGATTGAGAAAATTTTGCCATACCTATAACTGTGACTGACTAGCATCATTTCAGGAAAACACTACTTTTGCGGGGAGGCTGGGGAAGTGAATGTATCCCCACGATCGGCAAAATGTTTAGAGCGAATTCTTCCTCCAGTTATGAATGTAACCCTTTAAAGTACTGCCAACACTGCTCCTACAAGCAGGCAGGAGGTGGGGGATTGCCAGGAAGCAGCAGAGAAAGAAAGACAGGACATACTGTGGCAGCAGAGAAATGCCAAATCAGATACCAGTGGAAAATCCTGGAGAGAACAAAAGTGGAGAAACATGGAGCTTGATTTGTGAAACCAGTTGATACTCCTCCACACGCTATACCTTCCAACAAAAGTTCATGCCTTGTCCAGCTTATGTAATTTTTAAAGAAAGTGACAATTTGTGGTGGGGCTCATGCTCTTAGAAGAGATTTCTACGGTCCTATTTTGACCATGAGAAATAGAATCAACATTGGGAGATAAAAACTCAGACCTTAAATTTTAGCCCTGGATGCAATCAGAGAAAGCATCTCTTCAACAACTTCCACTAGGGACTCTACTGTATCAAGGAATATGGACTGAGCTACTTTTAACAGATCTCTTTTTATGGTACAATTCAGGAGTCTCTGAGATGTTCCTAGATCTAACCATGAACTTCTTACAGGGACAAAATTTTTGCTTTGCTTCACTCTCTTGTGGTCACTGCTTTCTTCATGAGAGAGAACCACATGGTCAGGCTGTATTGTATGCTATATAACGTCTCTTTTATGCAGGGAAACCTAACGATACACATTCTTAAATTTGCTTTCAAATTTGCTTTTGCATCCCTTGATGATGTACGTGGGATGGCCCGGAGCACATTCTGTATAGCAGACCCAGCCATGCAAAATGATGGTTTAGATTCTAATGTCCCCATCTGATTGTGTGTCTGGTAAATATGACCTAGCCAGGAAAACTGGACTGATACTCTCCATTCCACACTTACAATATATTTTTGGACTACTGACTTTGGAAAATTCTGTCTTGCCATTGTATAATGTCATCCTAAGTAAGCACTGGATTCCTTATTATTACCTACTACACTTAGTGGGTAGCTAATTACGCCGACAAGTTTTTATCTATTATCTCTAATCCTCACAAAATCTCTGTAAAACAGTCCCATTGTGCAGATAACGAAAACAAGGTTCAAGACAAGTGACCTAGCCAAGGTCATATAGCCAGTAGGTGACAAGGCAAGAATTTGAAGCAAGGTTTGTCTGGGTTTCCAGGCCAAAGAGAAAAGAGATGAGCACCATGGCACGGAGCACGTGGATGTCTACATGAAAGTCCCAGTACATAGCATTCTGTCAAACACAAAAGACAGCACTTGCTTCCACTAAATAAGCAGGTATTTCTTTTTCAGGTTATAAAATATACAGGGGCAGCAAGTGAGGATGTTAGAACAAAAGTCGCCCACAACACTGAGTGACAGGTCATGCTCTAGCCATCCAACAGGTGCTGGGCAAGCATTCTTCAGGCAGAGCAGCAGGACCGAAGTGCTGACAGTTGCAGTGACACAAAATGTAGCCTCGGCAAGTCGCTCTAACAATTACTTCGCATCATTCTGATTATGAGCCACAAGCATGCAATCAACAGCACAGAGATGATCTTAAATTATCTCCATCAGCATTTTACTTCAGCTATCAGAGCGTGGCAGATGGAACATACTCTCATCTGACCTAAACGCAATGTTAATTACCCAGACACAAAGAATGTGCAGGAACAATAGTGGCACAAGGGCAGTGGCCTTGCTGCATGCCATTGGTTATAATAAATGCACTTTATTTCGTTCAACTTTTCCATTTACGACCTCAGAGTAAATAAATATTGATGTGTTTCTCATTTGATACATTAGTCCACAGTCTAACTCAATAGAAAGACTTAAGTAGGCTTACAAATTCTCCAGACTCTATATTGCATGTTGTACACATCTCTACAATCCAATTCCATTGTAAATTTTTGTGGGTATGCATCTCCTCCACTCAGTTGTGGCCCAGCTCTGAGAGCAGGGAATTTATGTCATTTATTTCTGTATTCCCAACATCTAGCCCTGGCATATATAGTTGACAATCAAAATATGCAGAAATGAATGAATGCTCATCGGACCATAAATAAGAAGGCATGCTTACTGAGTGCATGAATGACCCCCAAGTTGTTCTAAGGGCAGTATCTGAATTCCAAAACTTGTCTACAAATTGAAAAGATGATTATAAATAGATACCATGAAACTCAGTAGATATCTGTTCATAGGGAGTAAAAACATACAAATACAAAAATAAGGAAATACTGCCCTCATATCAACTGAAGAAAATCATTTGCAAAGGGATTCTCACCAGACTACGTTCAACATTAAGGCCTGTAACTTAAGGAGGAGAGAGTATTTTGGGAGTGGTTTCCAAGGGGAGTAATTAAAATCACTATAGGTTAGAGAACCAGATCTGGAAGAGAAATACTGATTATTAGGTTACAGGGGAAAAAAGAAGTCAGCTTTCCTTCTCAAAAAGTAAAGGAAAATGGCTACGAAGTTTTCAACAGATCGGCACTATTACAAACCAACGCCTATCACTTCACGAACGGTCAGGGCAGTAAGACTCTATGAAATGGGATAAGGACTCTATTTTGCCTTTAGATAAATATTATATCTACAGCAAAATGTGACACTTCACCAGATTCATCCATTACTGGGTCTCACCAGATTCATCCATTATTGAGATCCTATTTGGATTGTACAAAATGGTTACCCTGCCACTCTGTGTGAGAAAGTGACACAGGTAGATGCAGATGTCACTTCAGGTAGATGTCACTCCTGGCTTTATGATTTCCTGGGCGTCTGTGTTCGTGGGCGAGTATGAGTGTATGTGTGTGTGCAGGTCTAGAATTTCCAATGATCTCAAAGGGTTTTATATATAATCGTTCAAATTTAATATTCTTGAATTGCCAAAACACACTGTATAAACCCCTCAACGTCAGTACCCGTACACCTTCACCATTCTTCTAGCAATCAGCATAAGTTCACTGCATGAACGGCCAAAAGGTTCAAGAGAAGGCATAACAAAATCAGCAAACCAACAGCACCTCCAAATTCCAAAACTGGCCATCCCTGCCTTAGCAAGGCTGCACCTCTGGCTTGGAGGGAGGGGTAAAAGAAGCACGATGCTATTTTTAGGGTGAAAGCAGCAAGTTTTCTGTGTTCTACACTTCAGGGCCATGTGCTAGCAGTCTAACTCTTCTCACTGCGGCCAAAGATCAGAGCTACTTCACCAAGGTTCAGTATAAATAGGGACTATCACAGGGGAAAGGCAAGTGTCAGATACTATGACTTTAAAAAGTGCTGCCCGTGTTAGAAACATCTCAGTCACGTCCGGCAAGCAGCCCTGGTGATGCGGGATGCGAAAGTTACTGCCCCAATCAAAAACAAAGGCTTAATTAAAGAACACAGTTCTGGACACAAAGTTGGAGTTCAGTAAATTCTCAAAAGCCATACTATCTTATAGCTACGTGAGCTTTACAGCTCTCAAACTGCTCCACTATAGAGTGAACGGTCAGCCATCAACATCGCTATGCTATGTTTTAAAAATGGTACCTCTTTAAAAAAAAAAAAAAAAACCAGGAATCCCAGTTGGTTTAAAAAAATTTTTGAAAATGGTACCTCTTAAATGTCCAGAATAGTCAAGGTCTAGCAAACTTTTCTGGTAAAGGGCCAGACAGCAAATGCTTTAGCCTTTGAGGGTCTGACAATCTGTCAAGACCACTCAGCTCTGCCACTGTACCACAAAAGCAGCCATAGACAATACTATACACATGGGCATGGCTGTGTGCCAATAAAACTTTATTTATAAAAACAGATGGAGGTGGGATATGGCCCACGGGCCAGAGTTTGTCAATCCCTGGTCTAGAATATCGTTACACTGGGAACATAAAAGACAGAGTCTCTGTTTCCTCCTTTTCCCCAAAAGAGATTTTATTTTTACTTATTAAAAATTGTCAGATGACAATATCACACGCTATCCAAAAACAGTGACTGGTTCATTTCTGCAGTATTCACCATTGAACTTCCTTCACAATAAGCAGGAAGGGCAAATCTTTCAATGTCAGATGGAGTTTTTCAGAGTGGCAAGTCCCTGGCGCATTTATCTCTGCATGACACACTCGCAAAGGGAATAGGCTGCCCCAGAGAACCCTGCATACGTGCTCAGTAGTCTCCTGAAGCAGTGCCCTATCTAGGCAAGCAGGGAGACACCTGTGCGAGGGCAAGAAACAAACCACCTGATTAAAAACAGGCAAAGAACCTGAACTGACGTTTCCCCAAAGGAGATACACAAATGGCCGACAAACATATGAAACAATGCTTAGTATCACTAATCATGAAGAAAAGGCAAATCAAAACCATAATGAGATACCACTTCACACCTCTTAGGATGGCTCTTATTAAAACAAACAAAACCAGAAAACAACACTCACTGGCCAAGATGTGGAGAAACTGCAACACTTGTGCATTACTGGTGGGAACATAAAATAATGCAGATACAGCTACTGTGGAAAACAGTATGACGGTCCCTTAAAAAATTAAATATAGAATTACCCTATGATCCAGCAATCCCATTTCTGGGTACATACCCAACAGAACTGAAAGCAAGAACTTGAACATACATGCATACATCCATGTTCACAACAACCTTCTTCACAAAACCCAGAAGGTGGAGGCACTCCATCGTGGATGAACAAAACGTGGTCTGTACACACAATGGAATATTATGTGGCCTTAAAAAAGAAGGAAATTCTGACGCATGCTACAAATGGATGAACCTTGAGGACATTATGCTACATGAAATACACCAGTCACAAAGGGACATATACTGTATGATTCCACTTATATGAGGTACCTAGAGTCATCAAATTCATAGACAGAAAGTAGAACAGCTGCTGGGGCTCAGGGGAGGGGTAACGTGGGGAGTTCGTGCTTAATGGGTTCAGAGCTTGAGTCTGGGAAGATGGAAAACATTCTGCAGATGGATGGTGCAGACGGCTGCACAACAATGTAAATGTACTTAATGTCAGTGAACTGTACACTAAAAAATAATAAATTTTAACTGATGACTAATAAGAATCTGCTGTATAAAAAATAAATTAAATAAAATAATAATAAATTTCATTTTATGTATATTTTACCACGATTTTAGAAAAAGAAGAGCCTCGTCGTGATCACTCGGCCCTTTAAGGGAGATTTTCAGGTGATCTCTTTGGACCAGATTATCCCAAGGAGGTCCAAGTCAGCCATGATGAGAGGGCTCGTTTACAGGAGGCAGCTGAGGAATTTCAACCAGGCTTGAAAATTACAATTTGACAGCCTCCACATCTAGGGATCATTTGGACCAGAAGAGAATATGAGCGCTCCTACTGAAACAGAGCAGGACCCAATGGTCCTTCCCTCCCCCATGGCCTCCACCTGCCTTTTGTCTGTTGAAAAATTTTAGCCAAAGAATAAGTTTAATCAGAGAAGTGAGAAAATGCAGAAGCAAAGGCAAACAGTCAAATAGGACCAAATAATAATAGTTTAGTCGTTAAGCATAGTCAAGGACCTTTAGTTCCTCCTCAAGGGCTACAGATAACATTCTGAACCATATCCTTTGAGCTGTCTTGTAGATACTGAAACCCCACCAGGTGGAAGAAGTTTAACTACATGATGACCAGCCTGTAGCCATGACATAAGCTGCCACCATTCTGAGAACTGGCCTCAAGGAAATGGAACAGACCAACCCTGGAACTGAAGATTAACTGTACTTAAAACAATCATGATGATTCTGATCAGACCAGCCCGTGACCAATTAGAAGATGACGGGCAGAGCTGCCTGTGCTGTTTCTGCATGCAGCCCCCTCCTTCTGCTTACACACCCCTGCAACTCCCCTTTAAAAGCTCTTGCCCACTGACTGTCAAGGGCAGGGTCGACAGTCGGCCTTTGGACACGAATCCACCCCCGCCCCCCAGGTTGCTGGCCTCCGAGATAAAGCAAACTTTCCTTTCCACCAACCTTGACTCTTTATTGGCTTCTGAGTGGCTGCAAACAGCCTGACCCCACTTTCGGTAACACTGACTCAGAGTGAACTCAGCACCTAAGATCTGTTCTATGGCCAGAATACCTGCACTATTCTCTCCTGAATGCTACAACCTCAGAGATTCAATATGACCGTGAATCCGGAGTATAGTCAATGACGGGTAAGAATAAAAGGAAAGTTTACCTACTCGATGGAGGGACATAGGAAAGAGCAAAGGAAGGTAAAAGAAATCCCTGTAAGTAAGGCAAAGCCACTGTCTATTCTTTTTTTTTGCGGTATGCGGGCCTCTCACTGCTGTGGCCTCTCCCGCTGCAGAGCACAGACTCTGACGCGCAGGCTCAGCGGCCATGGCTCACGGGCCCAGCCGCTCCACGGCATGTGGGATCTTCCCGGACCGGGGCACGAACCCGCGTCCCCTGCATCGGCAGGCGGACTCCCAACCACTGCGCCACCAGGGAAGCCCACCACTCTGTCTTTTAGGATGACGGTGAAAACCTACAATCTCCAGCTATGATAAGAGAAGTTGGCCTCCCTAACCCCACTCTCCTTGGTCACAGGTGTCTGACCACTTTTAGTTGACTCTCTTGAAACGTAAGCTTCTCTGAGTCTAATTCTGCACGATGCTCAATACCATAGACCATGCACAAGAGGTGACCTCATGAAAACTGTCTGTATGTGCATAGCACTCTTCCAGGGATTACTCAGGTATCCTTACATCCTTGCAGAAGTCAAGCTAATAGAGGGCTGCATTACCTACTACAAGCAGGTTTCTCAACTGAAGGAAGATGATACCACTTCTTCCCATATTCTTGATAAGAAATAGGAAGATTCTTTCAAGTCGACCCAACCATAAGGAAGGAGGAAAGTCCTACAGCCACGTTGCTTATATACGACATTGACGACCACCCTCAGGTGATGACGGATCTTCTCCTACCCGAAACAAGGGGGAAGGCTAGGTCATTTTCTAACTCAGTTATCCAGAATGGCCATTAGAGGGTCCCAAATATCCCAACTGACTACAACATTTTCTGACTATCAAAGCTTCAGCCAACATGATGTAAAATGCAATTTTTGTTCAAGGGCACACATCTCTATTGTAACCATTTTTTTTTTTTTTTGACAGTTCCTGTCAGAGAATTCAAAGCACTGAAGGGAAATGTGTACATGGGGGAAAAAAACTGCTGGAGGAAAATAATAAATTCAGGGCAAGGGTATATACCAGATTTTTAGATAGCTAAAGCCATTGGTAAACAGGGAAATGTTTAATAACCAGCTGGAGGGAAGAGAGGAACCCTGGTTTGTAGCGTCCGCAGATTTCTGTAAACGCGCCCACCATGACCGACTTCAAGCTAGCAACATGATGCCAGCCTGTTCTCAATATTCCTCATGAGAACCGGTGCAAGCTGGCTCCAACACATCCTTGGCTGAAGCCCATTTCCTTCATCCCACCAAGATCAACAAACCCTGTTTCATATCTGAAATAAACCCAAAGCTAAAGTCCTTCCTTAATTCCAGGCCTCTTCTCAGGCACTAAAAGACATCTGTTCACACGTCCACATCTTTCCTTCCAGTCTCCCCATCCGAATGAACCTAGCTCAAGCCCAATCGTGTATAAGAAGCCTCAAATGCTCTTCGATCGCACTAGCTTTTTAATTTTCCGTGGCACTTTTATAATACTGTCCCCCCTTGGATTCTAGAGGGTTGGGTTCCATGAGGGCAGAGATGGGTCTCACAGCGCTTAGCCCAGCATAGAGTCTGACCTGGATTGAGCTGAATGAAACCCACTGACTTGACCAGCTGGGCTGACACTGTCCAGTGGGCCCCAGTGAGCGAGGCTCACCAGCTAGGACCCGATGAGCAACGGAGGAGGACCTACTGGCACAAGGGTGCTCACTACTCTACACACCTAACTTCCACAGCAGGGAGGGAGACTAATATTTGTTGAGCAGGAAATTTCTGCAAGCCCCAGTGCCCAGATCTTAGTTTCTAACACCGTTTCCCAGTAAATGGAACCAGGGCTCTTTGGAGAAATGGCAGATTGTAGAACTGGGGCAGGGAATATTCAAGATGACTGTGAAGGGGATGCGAAGGAAGGAAGGAGGGAAGGAAAGAGGGAGGGAGGGAGGGAGAGAGGGAGGGAGGAAGGAAGGAAGGAAGAGAGGAAGGAAGGAAGGGAGGAAGGAAGGGAGGGAGGAAGGAAGGAAGGAAGAGAGGAAGGAAGGAAGGAAGAGAGGAAGGAAGGAAGGGAGGAAGGAAAAAAACAAAGCAAAAAAACCCAAAACACAATGATGGGGGCCTATCAAAGGAAAACAGACCTACCAATGGCCAATAATGGAACAATTTAAGAAACAAGATAAATAACATGGTATAAGATTACAATCTGAAGTATAAAATAAACACTCATGAGTTTATACTGATATAAAGAAATGACTGAGTAAATAAGTAAATGGGGGAGACTAGACAAATCTGCTGTGCAGAAGAACTTGGAATAATTCATGTGTCAATAGATATACACCCTCAAGGAGGTGGAAGGCAGCTCCCTGCCTCTAGGTGTGGTTCCTTCCAAAGAGTGTAGTATGAAAGGTGTGGGGAGGGGGCTGTGTGGGTGAAAAGAGTAACTCTGAAGTGCAGAAACAGGACAAACATCACCTCAGCCAGGTGATCAAGGACAACACCGACAGTGGTAAGTCACGTTGACAGCACGTGCCCCTGATATACACGACGTGATGAAAATGGCAACTTACCAATTTTGAGGAGTACTGATCATTTTGTTGAATGTCCTTCAGCTAGGGTTTTTCTAATCATAACAAAAACATAGGAAAAACCCCAAGTGAGGGACATTCCGCAAAAATGATCAGCACTCCTCAGAATTGTCAAGGTCACGTCAAGTCCGAAAAACTGTCACATTTTAGAGGATCCTCAGGAGAGATGACAAATAAACGTATCGTGGTGTTCTGGATGGGATCCTGAAACAGGAAAAGAACATCAGGTAAAAACTAAGGAAATCTGGGCTTCCCTGGTGGCGCAGTGGTTGAGAGGCCGCCTGCCGATGCAGGGGACACGGGTTCGTGCCCGGGTCTGGGAAGATCCCACATGCCGCAGAGCGCCTGGGCCCGTGAGCCATGGCCGCTGAGCCTGCGCGTCCGGAGCCTGTGCTCCGCCGCAACGAGAGAGGCCACAACAGTGACAGGCCCGCATACCGCAAAAAAAAAAAAAAAAAAAAACCTAAGGAAATCTGAATAAACGATGGACTTTAGTTAACCATGATTTTAAAAATTTCTGCCAGGTACTCTGTTAGGTGATTTACATATATCATTTTGCTTAATCCCCAAAATGCTGATCAATGCTTTCATTCCCATTTTACAGACGAAGACAATGAGGAGAAAAGAAAAGATATAACTATTTTGCCCAAGATAACAGGGTTAGCAATTGGTGGAATTCCAGTTGAAACTCATGTTGAATTGTTCTAAGAGCTTTAGAAGTTTTAACTCATTAATCCTCACAACAGCACAATGAAGCGAGTAGGACTATTATTATTCCCCTTCCTGGTGAGGAAACTGAAGCTCAGAGACGCAAGGTGAATTGCTCAGGGTTGCACTGCTGAGGTTGGTCATCATAAAAAGGTTTCTCAGAAATTGCTTATCTGACCCAAATACAAATGTATCTGATTATTTTGGAGCATCTCATTAAAAAAAGTTAGTTTCATGATTTCTCCTTTTAACCTCTTTCACAGAAAATCCCAACCCCTCCCCCATCCGCAGTGCAAGACGGCACTTTTGCCAACGTGCTGCAATTAGGCTATTAAGTAACAGACATGAGGCCAGTGTTTATTAATTAGCAAAAAGCCATATAGGATATGAGCTCTAGACTGCAGAGTTTTATATTCCACACGGACCCTCCAAATCGTGTTTGTGGCTTGGATGGATTTCAACACTTGTCCTTATCACAGATCAAAAACACATCCTTGGGCTTCCCTGGTGGCGCTGTGGTTGGGAGTCCGCCTGCCGATGCAGGGGACGTGGGTTCTTCCCCCGGTCTGGGAGGATCCCACATGCCGCGGAGCGGCTGGGCCCGTGAGCCATGGCCGCTGGGCCTGTGCGTCCGGAGCCTGTGCTCTGCAACGGGAGAGGCCACAACAGTGAGAGGCCCGCGTACCGCAAAAAAAAAAAAAAAACAAACAAACAAAAAAAACACATCCTTATTGCTCTGGTCAATATACATCTTTTAAATAGTGCATTCATAATAAACATATCTATTTCTTTGATAATTTCCATGAACTTGGTTATTTACTCACTCGGCCTTCAATTCTTACTTGATCTTAGCTACTTTAGGACTTTTTTGTTTGTTTCACATGAAGTTTTTCTTGAGAGATAGGAGTTAATTAAATGATTTAGGGAAAATGTGCCTCTTCTGACTCCAATACCAGATTGTTATTATCTTTTATGAAAGTTAAAATCTATTCCAGATCATTTTAAGTGTGCACCGTCCTGAGTTTAGATGCTTGACAAATTCATTAGCGCCGGCAAATGTTAAAAGCTGCCTAGAACATTCCCTGCTCTCCTGCTCTGCAAACCGATGGCCTCGTCAACTGCTACAGGAAAAAAGTGTTTCTATTCTGCCAAGTGATGCCACCAAGGGCAAAAGCCAGCTCTCTGCTTACCCTCAGGAAAGGGCTCTTGTGCATGAGTGTGTGTACGTTAGCAATGACTTCCTAATCAGAATACAATCACGGTACCGGCCAAAAAAAGTAGCCATTTGGTAGAGGAAGGGAAAGGTCTTACTTCCCAGGAGTGACGCTGAGACTCACCACACTCTCCCAATCTGATTACAGTGAGTTTAAAGGCAACTTGCCAGATGAGGACATTTGATGAAACGCTTTGAAAGAATTAAGCTCCTTCTACCTGCACAAGAAACACACCTCCTTGGGACAGGAATTCCCTTCTCTGTGCTCCTGATACCCTGACAGTGAGAGGCTGTAAGTGGTCAGGGCACCAACTCTGGAGCCTATGCCTGGGTTTGAACGACCTTGGACAAGTTATTTAACCTCATTGTTCTCAGATGCTGAATTTGCATAATAATGGTTGTAAGGATTACAGGATTAATACATTAAAACGCACTAAGAACAGTATTGGCACATAATAAGTACTATACAAGCATTTGTATAAACATACACAACAAAACAGCTAATTGCTACCCAGTGATTCCAAAACAAGTATTATAACCTACCCTCTCCCTACTACCTGCCCCCCCTCCCCCACTGCCCTTCACCTGCCTACATGCTCAAAGTCTGTTCATTTAAGACCTGCACCTATTCCAATGTCATAAGGCCTGGTCTGCAACCACAGGGATGCTGGCAGACAGAAACTCTTATTTGCCACGCTAAAGTGTTTATCCAGATTAAATGTATAGCTAAAACTATGGAGTTTACCTCTCCTTTTCTATTCTTTAATTTTTTTTAACAGCTTACAGTCTTATTCTTTTTTTTTAATTAAGTAATTTATTTTTGGCTGTGTTGGGTCTTCGTTTCTGTACGAGGTCTTTCTCTAGTTGCGGCAAGCGGGGGCCACTCTTCATCGCGGTGCACGGGTCTCTCACTGTCACGGCCTCTCTTGTTGCGGAGCACAGGCTCCAGACGCGCAGGCTCAGTAGTTGTGGCTCACGGGCCTAGTTGCTCCGCGGCATGTGGGATCTTCCCAGACCAGGGCTCGAACCCGTGTCCCCTGCATTGGCACGCAGATTCTCAACCACTGCGCCACCAGGGAAGCCCTACTTCTCCTTTTTTAAACAAGGGTTTTTTGCATGCATATTTTATCATCATGCTTACTTCCTCTCTCTTCTTGTATTAAAAAATCTTTTCATCTTCTGCTCTGTCCCACCCCACGATGAATTTTTAAAAAAGGAAAGAAAAAGCACACTAGCCAGCTAGCTCAGAACTAAGTATCTTGCTCTGAACCTCACATGGACAGTATTATACACTGTCATGGCAGTTTAACAGAGAAATGAAGTCTAATGAGAAGAGGTAAGAGAGAAGCAGAGATAAAAGAATTCTTGAAAAATCAGCCCCAACAGTCCCACGAAGGCCTGGGTGGCCTGAGAGCTTATTAATATGGACTGCCTCTCAGCAAGGGGCATGTAATTCGCTTGCAGTAGTTTCCTTAAAACGATGTCACCCTCACACCGATTTACCTTTAAACAAGGACATTCTGTAACCAGGGATCCACCTATGTGGCTTAGTCATCCGACGGGCCTCAAGGTCACCGACTTGAGTAACACGATGAGAATGACCTCATTCACCCACTATAGAACCGTTATATCACCGATCAATACAGGAGGCCTCTGTACATTGTCAACAAAGCCTTCTCCAGGGAGCGCCCTGCATACGCATCAGAAACAAATTACACCCTTAAAGGCAGATGACACACGGAACACAGAAAGCTCCTTTCTGTAAGGCAAAGCCTTTGTTCGGTGCGAGAGGAGCGCCAATCCAACCTCAAAAAAAGGGAGAAAGAAGAGAATCTTTGACATGACGTTTCTCTTGTCTTTCCTCTCGAACACAGGATGCATCTTCTGGGGGCTCACGAGGCAGGAGGGAAGATAAGAATGGAAGTACGATTACAAGGGACTGTGATGCTGAGGACCGAGAAACAGCACACCTAGCACATCCATTAACAACGTGCCTTACGGCACCAACTTCACAAGGCATGGTGAAATAATCAGTAACAGTAACAATAATAAATGTGGGAGACTGCTCACCATGTATTAGTCATTGTTCTAGTTAGTTTACAAATATTAGCTCTAAATTTAGCTTGCTCACAACCCAATGCCATAGGGCCTATTATCATCCCCATTGTACAGATGGGAACACTGAGGCACAAGGAAGTTAAATAAGGGGCCTGAAGTCACATTGGTATGTGGTTGGAGTTGGGATTCAAACCCAAGCAGTTAGGCTCTGGAGTCACTATATTAAACTGTCTAGTTAACACCATCACCACCAGCACCAGCACCAAGAAGTTATCTTTGCGCTTCTTCTGCACGTGCTTTGTCTCTCTTCTTGGAATAACCGTCCCAAACATTTACTTATGAATTTCTCTCCCAGCAGAGCCTTCCACAGGGGAGATGTTCAATGCATGTTTGTGGAATGAAGGGACAAATCACTGATTCTAATTAATCCTTCATTCATTCTGTGAGACAGACGGAGAACTTACGATTAATCTTGTTTCCAGATAAGGAAAGTGAGGCTCAGGGAAATCAAGCGACTTGTCCAAGGTTAGATTGCCTAGAATATGCACTCTTCCACAATTTACCAGTGGTTTTTAAATTTTAAAAACCATGGGACTTTTTTTTTCTGATAAAGTATTTTTTTATTTATTAATTTATTTTTGCTGTGTTGGGTTTTCGTTTCTGTGTGAGGGCTTTCTACAGTTGCAGCGAGCGGGGGCCACTCTTCATCATGGTGAGCGGGCCTCTTACTGTCACGGTCTCTCCTGTTCCAGAGCACAGGCTCCAGACGCGCAGGCTCAGTAGTTGTGGCTCACGGGCTTACTTGCTCCGCGGCATGTGGGATCCTCCCAGACCAGGGCTCGAACCCGTGTTCCCTGAATTGGCAGGCGGATTCCTAACCACTGTGCCACCACGGAAGCCCCCATGGGACATTTTTAAGAAAACAAGATCTATATAACCTCGAAATATAACAGAGATAAAGGAGAGAGGCCAAGTGCAGCGCACGGGCCTGGTCTCTCCAGAGCCTGCAGGGCTTTGCAGAACACACTTGGAGAAGCAGTACAGCATCGTGCAGTGCTGCCAGGACATCCGACCCAGAACAAAGCACGGGAGAAGAGGGGACTCTGCCCAAAGCCCCCTAAACTCCTAGAGAGCGCGACCCGCCTCTTCCCTCAAGTTCCACAGATCTACTGACTCACGGAAGGAGGCCCAGGATGGCATTCCTTCTCCTTCCTAAGCATCAGGGTTCGCCTCCTTTCCCCCTCAACAGGGCGAGGCTCACCCATTCTTCACCTCTCATGCATCTCTTTCTGTTTCCTTCTTTGGAGCTGTTCTGTATCTGTTCCTGTTGCAGCCCTGGGGGTTTCCCCTACTGGTAACTGGAAAGGGGGCAACCTCTTGTGACCTAGTTTTTCATCACCAACCAGAGCAGGAGAAGGCAAAGCATGCTCAGGGCTTTTTTTTTTTTTTTTTTTGGTAGGCTGGCCTCTCACTGTTGTGGCCTCTGCCGTTGCGGAGCACAGGCTCCGGACGCGCAGGCTCAGCGGCCATGGCTCACGGGCACAGCCGCTCCGCGGCATGCGGGATCCTCCCGGACCGGGGCACGAACCCGTGTCCCCTGCATTGGCAGGCGGACTCTCAACCACTGCGCCACCAGGGAAGCCCCATGCTCAGGGCTTTTGCAAGCTGCTCCTGAGGACTGAACATCTTCGAGCAGACCTGGAATTCTTCCATGTCAGACTTCACAGTGGAGGGAAAGTTGGTCAGGGAGAAGGGAGCAAGTTTTCAAGGAGAGTGCTGCAGGCGAACCTGCATCTTGTCGCATCCTGTCACGCGGAATCTCAGCGGGCAGAATGTCTGAGCTGGAGGGGACCTCGGAAAGCCGTGGGTCCAGGCTCCCACTTAACAAACAGGTAAACTGCCTCTCACTCATGTAAGCTGACTTGGCCAAAGCTAGACATTGGCATGGCTCCCACAAGGGACTTCTGACAGTAGGAGGTGACTCGCAGATGGAACCAAAAGGACTTTCTCCCCATGTCAAACAATGAGAGGCAGTAAAACACTCAGGATCGGACTGAATTCACGTATGCATCTGTGGAAACCATCTCTTAAGATCTTCTGGGAAAACTAAAAACTGCATCACTCAGAATTACTTGAAGCCTCGTCAAGTGCTTTAAGGCCCTATAATGTGAGGTGCAACACGGAGACACATTAAAAAAAAAAAAAAACCTTTTCCCACGGCCTCCATCTCTGTGGAATATCTAGTGGGTGAACGGGGGAGACGGGAGAACCCAGGCTTCTGATGGGCTCCCTGTTTCTGCTCGAATGTGTGACACGGCCACGCCATCATTAGCATACCCAATTTGCATTCGTTCCAGGTGAGATTTCATCACTGCCTCCTGTTTATTCATTCCTTGATATAAATCTAAACTGCTCCCTTCAAATAGCAGAGAGCACTCTGCCTCAGTAAAGCGGAAAGAAAAGATCATAGCAAGGGAAGCGCCGCGGCTTCATCTTTTCCCGCCCCTGCACCTGCCCTGCCCCTCACGGAACTCTTGGTTGTTCCATGGCAGGGCTCTCGATGGGAAGGAAACGTGGTAGCCCTCCACAGTCCCAAATACCTCGGGAGCCTCTGCTAAGTCCTACTCTAGGTGAGCCCCGGCGCCTTCACAGCAGCCAAACACAGTAACTCACAAGGAGGAAAAAGCCTACAATCTTTGTTTTTTTAAAGGCTACAGTCACGTGTCAGAACCTGGAAGAGGTCGCTGGGAAACAAAAAACGAATTCTTTACAGAAAGAGAGGCATTAAAATACGGCATGTCCGCACATGATCTTTTGGGAATGACATTCAAACACATGGGACACACCAAGCACGCGGGGCCACAGCAGTTTCTGCTTGTTCCTTCCCACTGTGGCCACCCCTCGTTCTGTTGGGGAAGCAGCATGTCACCCAAGCACCGTTTTTCCTGATGAAAAGTGATTTATGGTGCCTTTTCCTGTGAAAGGAAAATTGATCCCATCATCTAGAAGTTTATATGTAAAAGTGCTGTTTCTAATTCTTCGCACTTTGGGATCAGATACATTTTTTTTTCCCTCCTCTGTGTGTATTTTTAAAATAGTAAAAATCTTCCTAAACGACAATCTTTTATCAGCTTGCACCTATGCTAAAGGAAGGTTCCGTGAGACTCTAAAGGAAAGCGTGTTGAAAGAAAAAGAATCTTCAATTACCTATAAATTCAACTCTCCAATGTCCCTCCAACCAGGGCACATGTCACAAATTTTATCCAGTCATTCTGTTTTCCTATGTCCTAACCACTACAATTTCAGCTATTTTCTAAAGAAAGAGTTCAAGTATGGTCAGAGCTCAGAGGAATTGAGCTGTTTTCAAGCATTACTACTTGAGTGCTTTTGGAGCTTCATGTTTGAGTTAAAGATGAACTCTTCAAAATCAACTCTAACTTCTGGGCTTGGGGCTAGAAGCCAATGGCATCCCCTAGGGTCACCGAAGATGCTTCTTGCTGGTCAGACGCATCCTGGTGGTGCTTGAACATCTTAGGCCAAAAGTAACAGAGACGCTCACTCCTGAACCTGACTCAGTTATGGGATGTGAAAACACCACAAAATTTAATGTCTTTACCAATAATTCCTTTCCACTATGCGTTTGAAACAAGATGCTCAGAGAAACATTAGGGCACTGGACCTTGAGTTAGATAACTCCAGTCCTGGGTCTGCCATCAACCTGACAATGGAAAGTCACAGAATTTCTCTGGGTCTCAGCTTCTCAATCAGTAAAACAACGGGGTTAACGGACTTCTAAAATCCGTCACAGACTCCCAGCCTCTGCTTCCACGCTCCTCGGCTTTCCCTTTGCCAGCAGGGACTGAGCGTGTTAGGAAGGTTGTGCCTTTGGCCCCGGAGGAATGTGACAACGGCCTTCCTTGCGTTGTTCCCACAGTAACCAGAGCCAGCTGTCCAGGCCGGCCGGCCAAGTTAGGGCGCAAGATCGCACACAACTAGGAACTCCACTGGGAGGACTGGGTCTCCAGATTCCCCACCTTCTTCACGGCCCTTGTCAGCAGGTCGGCACAATCCTGGGAACATAAGAACGGGTCTGTGATCTTTACTAAATAACATCTGAGGGTTTAAAATCTGGAGTGTAGCCGCCACCATTTGGGACTTCCCCTAATCACAGTTAGAGGATTCAGGTATATCTTTACCTTCCTGGGTCTATGCACCTCTCTCTGGGGTGCTATTGGGTCGATGTCATCTAGAATTAGTAAGTATTTTCCAAGCATGTTGGCACGTTCTGACACTAAGGCAAAGATCCTGGGATTCAAGTGAGAGTGAAAATCTCAGATGACATTCTCATCTGAAAATCTTGGGGTGAGCCAAGATCTGTAAACATGCTTCTGAGCAGGACCCACCAAGAAGGGTTTCCTTGTTGCCTGCAGCCTGCATCTGAGCTACTATTAAGGGAGGATCATTGGAAAGCATTACCATTATTTTTAGCTTTTGTAGGAGGGAGGAGTTTTTGAAAGGGCAAAATGGAAAGGAATTTAGGGCAAGGGTGGAGGGAGGAGAAAAGATTAGGAAAAATAAAGACTTTCAGGAGAGATAAGCAGCTTCCTCCTCCTTTCTTAATATACTGGCTACAGCATCAAGGATTTGGGGTCCAGAAAGCTGGAGACAAAGAGGCTGTTGGAAGGAAATCATTTTCCTCTGAGTGTGGAAAATGTGCCCTCCATGCCCTGGGATTTTTCACTTTCTCAACGTAACAGATGAGGCCGCTCATAGAAGCTTTCTTGGGAAAGAGTTTGGTAATTCACGTTGGATTTGAATGCTGTTTTAACTTTCATAGATCCCAAAGAAACACCCTCTTTGGACCTACAGAGATCATGAATGTTCCAGATTAATAGGAGATGAATGAATTCCTCTTAAATGACCTTGTAACTTTAAAAAATAGCAAGGTGGCGTCCAGCAGCTTCTGGGGAGACCATGGTATGGGCCGAGAACATACCATTTTGAGAGTTCTTTTTTCTTCTTCTCCCTCCTCTTTCTCTTCTTCCTCTCCTTTTCCTGCTTCTTCTTCTCCCTCTCTCTCTTTTTTTTCTTTGCAATAGAGAGTAAAGGATCTCAAAGAAATGCAAAGGCCAAGGCACGCACCCCTCAATTCAGGCCTCCTGGTAAACTGCCGGCACTGCAAGTTCAAACGCCATTGAGTTCATAAGGGTCCTTGTAAAACACAAACACTTCATCACAACTTGTTTGCCTGCTAAAATTCTGAAAGCAAGATTGCAGAATATTCAAGTCATCAACCTTGTGGCCCAGAGCTTACACAGGCCCAGAGCTAACAAGGGAACACTAGAATTAGGTTCCCACTTCCAAAATAGGACCTGAAGAAGTTTTTGCTATAGGAGAAGAGTTGCTGTGTTTCGTTTAATGGAACTAAATTTGTTCTCATTTACATCATGAGCAAGCGGCACTTGGTAGCAAAGAAAGCCCTGAAAATATTCACATTCAGTGAACGCGGCTGTATGTATAAGTAGCCGAGATTTATTTTAAAGTACGCTAATCCTTTGTACTCTTTTCTACAATTCACACTGGTGAGGAACAGACAGCAGATTTGGAATTTATTATGAAAGCACAGGCATCGTATTATCTGTTAAAAAATTAAAAAATGGGGAAGGAGTCAGAAAGTCTTTATTAATATACATATTAGGATCAGACCAAAGGAAAGGGCTTGCTTTCTTTCAGAGGAGTTTGTGTTCAGGAGAAATCAGTGAACTGAACAATAGCGTCGGGTAGGAGAGGAGATAGGAAGAATCAAAGGTACACATTTTAGAAGCATAAAATTTTTTCTGAAGTTGTTTATGGAAAACGTCACAGTACAAAAGACTTTCAATAGAACACCGGATATTCATTACCCAGCATCAAGAATCATCAACTCATGGTCCCTTACATCTTCAAGCAAATCCCAGACAAATCACTTAATCCCTAAATATTTCAGTATGAAGTGTAGAGTTTTTAAGCTCCGTCATTGTCCTGAGGTCCCTGAGAAGCCTAATGCCCCAGCGCCATGCTGTCAGACAGTGACAGAGGCCAGCCGGGAACCCAGGTCTTCTCACTGGAGGCTGAGTGATCTCTCTTCCAGGACCCTCTTGCCCTTACAACACCTACCACCTGTTTTAACCGAACCCTGGCCTGCCATAATGTTAGCACAGAAAACACGCAGTACACTGGTTGGAAATCAGGAAATCCTGAATTTTAATCTCAGCTTTGCTGTTTTTCTGAACCTTAATTGCCCCAACTATTAAGTAGGGATATGAAATTGCCACTAAGAGATACAATTACTTACGACATGCTTAGAAAAATCGTGGACTTTCAACTTATAACAGTTATTTTTAATATGTTTTCATGGAGTTTGGGAAAAGATGCTAGAAGCCATGAAACTTTAGAAAACTACTGTGAGGTGAGGTCTCCTATGTGAATAAGTTGGGGCGGGCATACATAATTATTATGTAACTGTACCCTCAGCGCCTTTCCATAACAAGTTTATTTATTTTTCACATATAAATTTGGACCAACGATTTCAACACAGTGGAAGTTTCTAGGGAAAACAAATGTTTCATATAATATGAATCAACATTTCCCAGCGAGGAAAGAGGCAGTCCTTCCCCTACCCCACTCCAGCCCCAGGAGAGGAGGGGAGGGAAGGTCCAGCATCTTTTCGAGAAGGAACAGGCAAGCCCATGGAAAGTGAAAAGAGAAAAGAAACATTCCCTTTCTTTGTCACGGGCTTTGCCAAAACTCTAACCAAAGCAGACTTACAATAGAACACAAAATATTCCCAAGAAAGTGCCCAATGCTGGAAACATAATAACAGAATGCAGGGTTTTGGGTAAGTGACTGAAATATACAACTCGACTGCACCCTTTTCCCTTCTCAAACGCACATAAAGGTACTATACTTGAGGAGATAATGGGAGTGAGGTAATTGTAACTTTTAGGAAACCCCATTCTAAGTCAACTCCAAACCTTGAGATCAGACTTTAAATGCACTTGCTGTCAAAAGCCAAGCCACAGGAAATCGTGTCGTTTTGAATATAGGCTGGCAACGAACGCATACCGTGTGCAGCCTCACCGTAAAATCCAAACTGTGGACCAAGTGTCACGCAGAAGCAGTTGGGTCTGGGGAAACGGCCCACCCGCCTGTGTTAGTTTCCTGGGGCTGCCATAACGAAGTACCACAGACTGGGGCCCTTAAACGACAGAAATTTATGGTCTCACATTCTGAAGGCTAGAAGTCCAAGATCAGGCAGGGTGGGTTCCTCCTGAGGGCTGTGCGGGAACGATCTCTCCCGTGCCTCTCCCTATCCTAGCTTCTTGTGGTTTACAAGCCATCCTTGGCGTTCACTGGCTTGTGACAGACTAACTCGTCTTAATATGGCATTCTCCCAGCATCTCTGTCTTGGTGTCCAAATTTCCTCTTTTTATAAGGACACCGGTCATATTGGATTGGAGCCCATCACAATGACCTCATCTTAAATTGGTCATCTGCAAAGACCCTACTTCCAAATAAGGCCACACTCACAGATACTGTGGGTGAGGACTTCAGTATCTTTTTGGAGGGACACAGTCCAACATATAACACCACTTCATCCCCACCCAACTTAAGAGAGGTAATTGGGGAAGCTGAGCCACCTCCCATGGAGGTTCCTGTTGTGCTACGGAATACGCCACCAGCGCCCTACGAGGCCCCCCACCGCTGAGAAGAAACACTCAGGAATATGCATGCAATGCCCATGGACACACCCTAGCAAACCATCACTTGGCTTTAACATGCTACCTTGGTTCCTTTCCACTGCCTTCCCTCCTGCGCCCATTCTCAGCTTTGGCCACGTGGCTCCCATGCAATCTGCGTATGAACTTGGCCCCTTTCAACTTCAGGATAGGAGAGAAGTCAATCAGAGGCTTCTGCCAACTTTGCATCCTCTTCTACGTATTCAGCGTGCTTCTGTTCCTCCTCCTTTTATCCCTTGCACATTCGGGGCAAGCCAACAGGTATCTCCGAAAAGGGAATCAGGACGTATTTTTGACCTCTTTCTATAGCCAGCACAATTACTAGGCCACCAGACAAACCATGAAGGTTATTGCTGAATATGCTCTTTGGCAGTTTTAAAAGTGTTTTTCAAGCATGATAGTTGCAGAACATAATTATTCAACAACTCTAATAGACAGCAACAGCATCATTAGTCCCAATTTACAGAGGAGGAAAGTGAAGCTCAAAAAGGTTAAGAAATTCAGTAATGGACTCACCGCTCGTAAATCAGAACCAAAATATGGATTCATCTCTTCTGATGTCAGGTTCTGCAATGTTATATGATACATAATATGACACAGTCTATATTAAATTATCAAGAAGGACTAAAAGTTTTCTTTTTTTTTGACTCTAAGCGGTATGGCAGCAAGAATAAAGCCTTCTGTATATTCCACGTTTTAAAACGTTTTCCAAAATGTTTCAATGTTAGGTTTTTGTATCCTTATAAAAATGAGGTGTGTTATTCTTAGGCCCATTTTACAGATGATAAATGAAGGTAGAGGTTATGTAATTTGCCTAAATGAACCAATGAGCTGACCATGGAGCTGGAGTAAGAATCTCTGCATTCTAACCCCAAAATTGGCATGAATTTACAAAGAGGAAAATTCAATACAACTTCCCTGGAAAGGAAACATCTGGAAAGAAAATAATGTAAATGAAGGATAAAAAGCAGAAAATCAGATACATTTCCGTATATATACGTGTGCAGGCAGAAGCAGCACACGTATATGTCATGGATGTCGGGATGGATCCCTGCGCCATGAGAGAGGCCATTCCAGAGGACCACTGATGCCCCTGAGAACGAGTACAAGGCTGTTCTAAGCAGGTCACACGAGACTTGTGACTGGTGAAGGAGGGAAAGTATGTTTTCTAGTTCATCACAGGACCCAGGATTCCTTTTGGTTTCTCACCACCTGCATTCATGACAGAAGGCTTCCAGAAGGAAGGGAATCTGAGCTAATTCTAGAAGAATGAACAGTTTTAGAAAAGAGAGGTAACAGACATACGTGTCCCAATATGGCCAACGGACCACTGCAGTTGGAGGGGCGTGTGTAGAGACGTGGCAGTGGGAGAAGAGACGGGAAAGAAAAGTGGCGGCCACATTATGGAGGATCTCGAGGGTCTTTCTGAGTAATTGAGACGATTCCATAAAATCTGAAGGAGTTTAAGAAGGGTTGGAGCAGGGGAATGACCTCATCCAGAGGCACTGTGTCTACTGACTTTACGTGAATGACTCTCAGACCCACAAGTCTAGCCCTGCCCTCTCTTCCGAGATCCAGATGCTTTTCAGAACACCTGCTGGGCATCTCTACATGGATCCCGCTGGCATTCCCAGCTGGGCATGTTAGGGCTCTACGGCTCCTTCCAGACCTAACAGTCTATGATTCTAGTTAAAATTGACATTTTCCCTTGGGGACGCTGAAAATAAACAGAAAACAGAGAAGTCATATTCAACAGGCAGGGGGAAAAGAGCAATGTCCTTCAACTGAAAAAAAAAAAAAAAATCTGTTCGTCATCTCTCTTTGTGCCCAGGCTCTTAAGTGAGTAATGCATCTGAGCGTGTGTGAGAACGTGCCATGTGCATCCATGGTGAGGGTACCCAGGAGGCAGAACTAAAGCATATTCTCCAAGGACACACGCTCTCAATGACAAGCCAGGATGGCTTTCTTGCCACTCAAAGCTGCTCCCTTGCACCTGGAGAGGCTGGTTCTAGAAACAATTCAAGTACAGAATATGAATCCTGCATTGCTAACTATGTTAAGCACGCCATGCTTCTAGACACAAAACAGCTCGTGCTTATCTCTAGCCAACTCCCGCCATTTCTAAGGAGCAAGCAGCCCCTGAATGTCTAGGAGGCTCTGTGGTAGGGAGTTTCCCCCAAAAGATGGGTAAAGCGCCTTCAAGATGTCCCTATACAAGGAGTAAATGTGTTTTCCTGTTAAACTTTCCCTCTGTGGCTGCCAAAGAAACAATATTGTGAAAACCCTCCCTTTAGCAGAGAGCAGAAGTGGCACATTAACGCACACGGTGTGTTTTGAGTAAGGTGCAGTTTATAAGGCTGAGAAATTTCGCTTCTCTTTTCTGGACACAGCTTCCAAAAGCAAAAATTAAGAGTGTAGGCGGGCTGCCACGCCACACTCTGAATTTATAAAATATACACTTTTCACAAGCCTACCTCCACGGGCCCACATCCAACACTCAGCGTGGGCGGGACAGAAACCATCATTATTCACTGTCCAGTCTTGACCAGAGGATCCGGCCAGAACACAGTCTCCTGGGGTGCTGTCACCTTGATGCCTCTGTACCTGCTGGTCCACACCCGAGCTATTCAACTCAGCAGAGCACCCTGATCGTACACTGGATTCTCACTGACAGTAACTTGACCTGGGATTCTCACTGACAGTAACTTGACCTGGGCCCTTCTGTCTAAGGGTGGGGCTGCTCCGTGTATCCCAGAGGATGTAATACTAAATCACTAAAATCACAGAGAGCAAAATGGCTTCAACGACAGAAGCTGCTGTGGGCAGCTGCACATATACCCTGACTCATAAACTCTTCAGAGACAGTATTCAGATTCTACTTTCTTTCAGGCCACTGACCTCTAGGATCTGTGCTTCTTGGTCAATTGGCAGTGCTGAGACACACAGTAAAGAAAACTATGGGTCTGATAAGAGACCTGACCCTACAGACCTACATTACAACAGCCAAGTATACAGTCCAAATATGGTACAGCTCAAAGGCTATTTTGATGGATTTATTAAATATCTGTAATAAATCCATAATATAATCCATGATGCTCCCGTTTCTTTTCCTTATAGAGAAAAACTGTCACCCCAAACTCTCTAAGGTCTATCTTACTCCTCTTCCTGTTCAGGAAACTCTGGATCTTCACGACAGTCTTCCCTGGCCTCCCAGGTGGGGGTCAGGTGCCCCTCCTAGATGCTTCCACCACTTCCTGTATTTCCCTCTTGTAATTGACTAGTTCCTTTTTAATCTACTGTACTAAAATAACTATAACCTAGCACCATGGGGTAGGGACCCTTTTAACTTTGGTCCTACTTTAGTATTTCAGTACTTAGCACCCTACTTGGCACTTAGGGGAATCTCAAAGAATGTTAGTTGAATGACTGACTGAAAACACAATCCATGCTCTGAATAACTGCTATTTATTCATCCAGTACACGCTCGGTACAATTACCTCTTACTCCATTCAGCACTAACCATGGCCCTCAACAGTTACCCGCGGGCCACCATCACAGTTACTGCTTTCGCCACCTTAATTAGGAGAGTGTCCTTACTCCCAAGTGAGGCACTGAGCTTGCTCTACTTCAAGTCAATCAGGAGCCCAAAGCTGTTAGAGCTTTCTCCTTCTAAAGCGCCTGGAGGCCTGAAAGAATCTTAAAACAGGGAAAGCTTTAAAAAAGCTTAAAACAGGCAAAGCCAAAAGCGCTTGGGGCTGGGAGCACAGAAACCATTTCTGGGGAGGAGGGGGTACCACCGTGAGCGGCAATTTTCATGCGGTTCTAGGCTAGCGCCCTCTAAATAAGAAGACATCTTTTATGAGACAGATGCTTGCACGATAAATTATAAATAGATTAGGGTAAGTTTATGCCACAACACACAGTCATTTAAGATAATTTAATCGAGGGTCAAAAATAATTGGGGGGGAAAATGATCGAATCCACAGGAGAATAATCTATGAATGATAAAACGAATCACGGAAAAGACGATCTTGGCAAAAGAACCGCTTTTGTTCAAGTCCATCAGGTAGTTTTTCCTGAAAACCTACTACGTACTCAGCACTGTGCAGGATTTGTAGAGAATGTGGAAGGAATCACTTCCAAGGCCCGGAGCTCATTCCCTCTCGCTGGTCTCTAAACCCACCCCACTGACGTTGCGGCCACGCTTCCAAAATGCAAATGCAATAGGGCCCTTCAGGTTTACATCTACCGCTATCGTAACCATAATCCAACATGCCAAACAGGACCCTACTCAGTCCCAGGGCCGAAAACCTCTCCTGTCTTTCACTCACAGCTCTCCATCCATAACCTGGGACTCAGCCATACTCTTACCCACACTTCCTTGGGTTTAAGACTCCTTGACTCCTTCAAGCCTATGCCTTTAAAAATGCTGTCCTTTTCTACCTAGAAGCACTTCCCAAGAACATCTTGCCTGCCTAGTCTGCATAACTCATCCCTCTGAGAAGTCTTTTCTATAAACACCCCTTCATCCCTGGTCCTGATGTGACAGTCTTTTTACGAGTTTCCCCAGAACCCTCTGTATATCAGGGTCGTGGCATTTGACGCATGCAATTCCCCCCTCCTTCCCTCCGCCCTTGCTTCCTCTGGTCCACCTACGAACACTTACTTAGCAACTGCTCTCTACCAGGCCCTGAGCTATGCTAGGTGCTTTGGGTACAACATCTCTTAATAAATCCACACGAGACCCTTGAATTGTAGACATGACTTGCGGATGAGAAACTAAGCTCAGAAAGGTTCAGTAACTCGGTCAAGTTCACACAGCCAGCAAGTGGCAGTCAGGTGCTTCTGCTCCAAGCCCTTGCTCTTTCCTTCTCAACACACCAACTCACAAGAAGGTGAGAAGACTCGCCCAGGATTCCCGCCCAGACCCCCGTGTTTCTTGCAACCTGAAAAATCACACACATGGTTTTGACATGTGACCAGCAGGTGCAAGTTGAAGGTGTGCATGTCCAAAATCAACCGGGTGGGCACACCCAGGCAGTCTGTGCACTTCCCAGGACTTTCTCTTTCCTGCATGTCACAGAGACGGTTTTGTAGTGAATCCCAAACAGCACCCATCAGCTCTCTCTACTTTATGGAGTCGGTCTAAACTTCTTTGGTTTTTAACCACAACTGCACCAATTCTGCATGGCAGATGTTTCCAACAAGCATCAAATCCTCAATTGTTACCATCTTTTGTTTTGGTTTCTAGTTCAGCTAATGTAAGGGACAGCCTGTCCTCGTATTTATTACTACTAGAGTAATGTCATGTTCGGGGTTAGCACATAAAATACCTCTCCAGTTTCTTTGCAAAAGATCAAAACACTTTTTTTTGATGGCAACATCAAAAAGAATCAACATGTAAACATGTTTCAACAGGGATTCTTTCTCCCTTCAGTGATTTCTCAATATTTGGAACACTGTATTAGTCTGTTTTGCTTACAAATGGTAAAATACTTCCCTATTTCTTCTAAGCCTTTTCTGAGACTACTATATTTGCTGACAATTAGTGCTTGGTGCCTTTCTTTGGGTAATAATATTTTGGGGGGAAAAACTACCCTAGAAGTATTTTGGTTTATCACATGCCTTGCTTTGGGAGTGAGGAAAGTGGTATCTATTTTTACCTCTTCTTTCTTTCCATCCATTCTCCCTTCCTTTCTTTCTTTTCCCCTTTAGCCTTTACTTAATCCTCCTGGTGCTACCTCCTTGTATGGCTTCTTAGTCTTTTCACTTGACTGGCAAAGAAAAATAGCATGAGATTCGAGTATGACTGCTGCCTTCTTCCGCTAAGCATGGACTTCCCACTCAAACCCCCTGTCAGTGCTGGTGAGGAAAATCAGTCTACTATCTTATCACGGCAGAAGAACTGGCAGAGCAGGCCTTCCGTCTCTGCAAACCATTCAGTCACATCCAGCATTTCCAAAAGGCTTTCTGCTCAAGATAAAGCCCTGTAAATGCCCAATGAACATAAAACATGCCAAACCCCAAAGACAGCCTCCTTGTACATGGGGAAACTTAAGAAGCGTTCCGTTAAACTGGGGACCCACGCAAGGCTGTCCGCCATCATTGCTATTAAAAGCATTCTGGTGGAAGTAGCCACTTTAATTGAATAAGAGAAAGGAATAAGAGGTCTAAAAATTGGGAAAGAGGCAGTAAGATGATCATTATTTGCATAGGCTATGACTGCAAATCTGAACGAGTCAGCTAAACAACTGTTATAGACAATTAGAGGATTCTGTAAGGTAACTAACAAAAGTAATATGCCAAAGTCAATAGCCTTCCTAAGTGATGACCAGTAAGAAGACATCCCATTTTTTACAATAGAGATAAAAATGTAAAATGGCTAGAGATAAACGATGAGAAACATGCAAGATCTAGATAAAGAAAATAGTTTCACACTGCTGAAGGACAGAGAACGTATGTCAACTGGAAAGCTCTACCCTGCTTGTCCTTGAAGAAGAAATCACTAATTCTTCCCAAAGTAATCAATAAACTTGACACGATGTCCAAAAACACCATGAGAAAGCTAACTCTGAAGTTCATATGGAAAAATAAACAGGAAGGACTAGCCACAAAAAATGATGCAACGAGAAAGAAGGAAAGACTCCCATACCAGATATTTAAAATACTTTAAAGTTCCAGAAATTAAATCAGTATGCACGGGCACACAAGTAGAAAGCAAGGTCAACAGAAAAGGAACAGACCTAAATACATACGGGAATTCAGTGCATGACAAAGGTGGCAGTGCATTTTAGTGGAAGAAAGAAGGACTTTAAATAAGTGGATGGCCCCCTGGAAGAAATAAAGTCAGATCCCTAGTTCACATCCTACACTAAAATCCCAGAGCGACCAAAGATTTAAGTGTTAAAAATGAAAATGTAGAAGTATTAGGATAAAGCTTGAAAACATGACATTAAGTGGAAGAAGCCAGTCACATGGGGACTACACATTGTATGATTCCATTTACATGAAATGTCCAGAATGGGCGAATCCAGAGAAAGCAGAATAGTGGTTACCAGGGGCTCTGGGGTAGAGGGAATGCAGAGTGACTGCTTAATGGGTATGGGGTTTCTTTTTGGGATGATGAAAATGTTCTGAAATTAGATTGTGGTGATGGTTGTGCAATTCTGGAACTCTACTAAAACCACTAAATTGTACACATGAAAAGGATGAATTATGGTATGTAAATTACATCTCAATAACGTTATGATTTTAAAAGTACTAAGAAAAAATGAGACAATTTTTAAAACATGATGTTTGAGTGGAGAAGGCATAAGTATGTCAAAAAGTTAAAAGCAAAAAAAAAAAAAGGTCTGATGAGTAAGACTATAGAATTTTGAAAACAAATCCTGCGAGAAAGAAGCATAAGAAGTCAAAAAAGAAATGGAAAAATTAAAAAATTCAAGACAAAAGGACTAGTTTTTTTGAGCTACTTTGTGCTCCTAAAAATGAATTAGCTGGAAAAGGCCCAAAAACCCAGTAAAAAATGGGCAATGAAAGTCAATACACATTTCTCAGAAAATAGGAATGGCTCTTAAACATATGAAAAGATGTTCGATCATCACTCTAACAAGCAAAACTCATATTAAAGCTACTAAAAGATAGTAGTTTGCACCTCTTAGGTTGGCAAAGATCATGAAGTTTAATAACACTGTCTGTGGAGAAAAGGCACAAGCCCACAGCGCTAGTGGGAGCGCACATTAGTACAAATGCCAAAACGGAGGGCAATTTGGCAAGGCTCACCAAAATTAAAACTGCACATTCCTTCTGATCCAACAATTCTACTGTAGCAATTTCTCCTCCAGAGAGCCTCACTGATATAGAAAATGTTATTTACAGAAAGTAATTCACTGGAGCATCGTGCATAGTATAAAACGACTGGAAACGAGCGTAAGTCCACCAATGTGGGGCTGAGTAAATTATAGCAAAACCCTACAATGGAATACTATTTAGGTACTAAAAAGAATAAGGCTGTTCCCTATGTTGTGACAAGAAAAGTTTTCAAGGATACATGGTTAGGTGAAAAAAGGTAAAAAACAGAAAAGTGTGTATGGTGTAAACAATGTGTTTTAAAAACCCCGTATTGGGCTTCCCTGGTGGCGCAGTGGTTGAGAGTCCGCCTGCCGATGCAGGGGACACGGGTTCGTGCCCCGGTCCGGGAAGATTCCACATGCTGTGGAGCGGCTGTGCCCGTGAGCCATGGCCGCTGAGCCTGCGCGTCCAGAGCCTGTGCTCCGCAACGGGAGAGGCCACAACAGTGAGAGGCCCGCGTACCGCAAAAAAACCCACAAAACCCGTATTTTTGCTCCTATAGTTTTTATAGTTACAAAATATCCCTATATTTATATTTTATTTATATATATATTTATGTTTTTTATTTTATTTCTATTTTATAGTTATAAACTATCCCTAAACAGATCCACAAGAAAATGGTAATGAAGCTTTGCCACTAGGAGTGAATCTGGCTGACTTGGGAACAGAAATAAGAGACTAATTTTTCTTTGTACCTCTCATTGTACCCCTTTTGTACTTTTAGTGATTTAAAACAAATTAGTTAATTCTTTTAGTTAAAAGAAAGAAATGAGAAACAAATATGACAGGGATACTGAAATACGAAATGAACAAAATATGTGGTCTAATTCTGGACAGTTCTTTTGGTTATTTTTAACATAGGTATATTCAAGAAAGAAATCAATAACTTTTTAAAATCCCTTACAAGGGATCACCCAGGAGGCTGATTCAACTTTCGCAAAACAGATGCATTCAGCTATAAGCTTCCTATACACGGGCCTTAGGTAAGACTCCCACCTCCACCAACACACACCCCTCCAGAGTGGGCAGGGCTGCCTCCAAGACCACGTGTCTAATTCATTCTTCATAATTCACTTAAACCTGGCCTCTGCTGCAGCTGGGGATGTGCCAACTAGACAGGTTCGTTTAGATTCATCCTCAGGACACAAAGAAAAAGACCAAGTTTGCCTATTTCTACTCACTGAATTGTTAGGTCTCCCATTGGCCATCAGTTGAATTTAGAACAAAATAGCTGTAAAAACGTCCTGACAAACACTGCAGTGAATTCATCAGACATTCCCTTAAGTGCTTATTCTCAGGGGGGTGGAGGGGAGGAGGTGTAAAGATGAAAGGGTGGAGACCCCGCTGCTCCACCCAGCTACTCTGACTCTCCTTGGAAGGAGTCCTGGGTACTCAGGCAGAATAGACTGGTCCGTGGGTAATGGGTCATCAAAAATACAGGATCCTGGATTCAAAACTTTTCATATTAACCCTCTCACAGAGATTACAGCATATCTGTGTATTTTTAACCTCATCTATCAAGCAGAACTTTTTGGATTCCCTTGAAGACGCACATCTATCATGGCAAGAGCTAGCAAGGCTTACTTTCCCCCACTTTATGACCTTCCTAAACCATTACAGCTGATTTTCCATTGTCCATGGGATAGGATGGAGGGCAGGGGTGGCTGAAATTCACAGGTAAGCCCCAACTTCAGTTTAGTCAAAAGTGCCAACATCCCCTTTCGTAGATTAGAAAATTAACACCTTTCATGGTCCCTTCTCTTGTGTTCACAGAGGAGAGAATGGGGTGATTAGTGAGACTTGTACACAGCTTAGAGAAACTGCTGAAGAAATAAAATTGAAAGAATTTTTGAGAAACATTCTACAAAACTCAGGCTCTCCAGCCAGCTGGGCTTCAGGGAAAATTCCTCTGAATCCTTGATGCCTTGGTTACCTAGCACATCGGTTATCTAGCACATCTGGCAGTACATCGGATACTAGAGACCAGATCCACTTGTAGGTCTAAGACTGCGGGTCGGCGGGGGCAACGCACAAAATCCAAGGGAAAAGGAGAGAGGTGGAGGAATCACATCGGGGTCCCTCGAGATTTTCATAAAGCAAGAAGAATAAATGTTCCTCCACAGAAAGCAGGAGTCATGGTAAGTTCTGAAGAGAGAGGAAAGGTTTGGAACGGGTTCCACGGGAAGTGTGACAGCGCATCTGCTAGAGAAGCAGCCATGGGGACCCGTCCCAAATTGAGGAGCAAGGATTGACATCAGGACCAATACACTGGGTTTGGGGACCTCTGAGAAGCTGTGTAAGTGGTGGGGATCACCCAGGGTTGGTGTCTGGAAAGGACTGTGTGACACAACTATTGGGAAATAAGAGTGAAACTTACAAACCATGACACCTGGGCTGGGGATGGAGACAGTGAGCCTGAAGGCGGCTGAAACAATGAGGGCGATGGCGGGATTCAGCGGAAGGGAGGGGAAGCAGGGGGCCCGGAGGCTGTGACCAGAGAGGGGAATTGCAGAGCTGGAGGTTTCAAGGTTTAGAAAGGTCCAAAGGATATTGGTTCAAGCTGAGACACAGGTGGTAGGTGTGGCAGTGTTTGCAGGTGGCTGAAGTGAAGGAGAGACCAAATCTCAAGATGAAGAGACTGAGCAACGGGAGGGCAGAGGGTTGAGTCAAGTTGACCTGACACCAGCCAGCACCGGGCTGCGATGATGCGCCCTCACTCAAACAAATGGGAATATTTCATCATCATTTTGTCAGGGGGAACACAAATGCTACTCCAGGTCCAAGGGCACATGATGAAGTGTCTTGAAACCATGTCACTGACTTTTCACAACCAAATCAGAGAAAGGCTCATAAACAGAAGAGAATTCTCTGAGAGATGAGCAGGTACATGACCTGGGTTAACATTATCATGAGGGAGGCAACAGAGAGCAGTGCGATTAAGAGTATATAGATGTGGGGCTTCCCTGGTGGCACAGTGGTTGAGAGTCCACCTGCCGATGCAGGGGACACGGGTTCGTGCCCCGGTCCGGGAAGATCCCACATGCTGCGGAGCGGCTGGGCCCGTGAGCCCGTGAGCCATGGCCGCTGAGCCTGTGCGTCCAGAGCCTGTGCTCCGCAACGGGAGAGGCCACAACAGTGAGAGGCCCGAGTACCACAAAAAAAAAAAAGAGTATATAGATGTGGATCCAAATCCCAGCTCCTCCAACTGCCAAGCTGGACACTTCAGGCTTTATGGAGCCTCTTTAAACCTTAGCCATCACATGTGTAAAGCAGAAACGCTGCAACACATGCATGATGCTTAGAAGAGAGGCTGGTGACAGGGAACTATATTCAGTATCTTGTAATAAACTATAATGGAAAAGCATCTGAAAAATAATATATATGTACATATATATGAACGTATAACTGAATTACTTTGCCGTACACTAGAAACTAACACAACGTTGTAAATCAACTACACTTCAATTTTAAAAAGTAGGTTCAATGGTTTGCAAGGCAGAAATAGAGACACAGGTGTAGAGAACAAACGTATGGACACCAAGGGGGAAAAGCAGGGTGGGGGGTGATGGTGGGATGAATTGCGAGATTGGGATTGACATATACACACTAATATGTATAAAATAGATAACTAATAAGAACCTGCTGTATAAAAAAAATAACAAAATAAAATTCAAAAAAAAGAGAATGGTTTCCCTGGTGGCGCAGTGGTTAAGAATCTGCCTGCCAATGCAGGGGACATGGGTTCGAGCCCTGGTCTGGGAAGATCCCACGTGCCACGGGGCAACTAAGCCCATGCGTCCCAACTACTGAGCCTGTGCTCTAGAGCCCATGAGCCACAACTACTAAGCCTGCGTGCCACAACTACTGAAGCCCGCCCGCCTACAGCCTGTGCTCCAAAACAAGAGAAGCCACCACAATGAGAAGCCCGCTCGCCACAACTAGAGAAAGCCTGTGCGCAGCAACGAACACCCAACACAGCCAAAAATAAAATAAATAAATTTATTTTAAAAAAAGAGAAAAAAGAAAAAAAATAATAAAATAAAATATAAATAAAAAGTAGGTTCAGAAAAGAAGAGAGGCTAGTGGCCTGTGATTAGTAGACGTTAATCGATGTTCTTACTCTTACACAACTACGTACTCAAGGAAAATTATTTTTAAGAGAGATAGGTAAGAAAAGAGAAGAAACAGTAGTGAAGCAAACAAATGTATGAAAAGGAAAAAAAATCATTATCTTAATTCCTAACTGCTTAAAAGTAAGCTACCCAGAGAAATGAAAACATGTCCCCACAAAAGCTTGTTCAGGAATGTTCACAGCGGCATTATTCATCACAGCCAAAAAGCAGAAACAACTCAAGTGACCATCAACTCACGATTGGATAAACAAAACGTGGCCTCTCCATACAATGGAATATCATTATCATAACAAGCGCTGAGCACTGATAACAAGCTACAGTGCACACAGACCTTGAAAACAATATGCTAAGTGAAAGGAGCCAGGCACAGAAATCCACATATTGTACGATTCCATTTATATGAAATGTCTAGAACAGTCAAATCTATACGTAAAGAAAACAGATTTGTGGTTGCCAGGAGCTGGGGGTGAAAGGTCAGAGGAAAATGGAATTCACTGCTAACGGATACAGGGTTCCTTTTGGGGGTGATGAAAATGTTCTAAAATTTACTGTGGTTAGAGAGTTGCACAATTCTCTGAATACAGTAAAAAGCAGTGTACAGTTTAAAAAGAAAAATGTTAGCTGCGTGGTTCTGAATGCTTCCTGCTTCCCGTCTCCTGAATAAAGACTCTTCATCTTTCCTGGGTGAGAGGTCCTAATGGGCAGAGCATACAAAATGCACCATTCCAGCAGTTCCTTTACTTATAAATATCAGAAGATATTGATCCTCCTCCTGGAGACATTCTCAGGTAGGTGTCAGGGAGGTTCTTTCTCTTCTCCTTTCTCTCTGCTTCTTCCAATCTTGGCTACTGCATTCTGTTTCCCCAGGCATACAGTGGGTAAAAATCAATATCTTCTTGATCTTTCACAGGCAAAAGCTTTAAGGTGGACAGGCCTTTTATACACAGTTTAAAGCTCCTGAAAAATACCGAGCGGGCACTCTGAAGCACTGCTTTTTGGCTTCTCCACGCCACGAGGACAGAGTCCCTAAAAGCAGTGCTTCCTCCAAACTACTCCACTGAACAGCCAACATCGTTTTCTTTGGGGAACAAACTCCAAGGAGAAAGTATTGAAAAACCATTCCCCACAGTGCATTTGATGTTTGATTTATCTGATAAACATGCCCATAATTACCTAAAAAGTAACCTCATGATACTATTGGTTCCAGGAAACCAAGCTTTTTCACAAACGTCCACAAGTGTTTTTAAGGGAATACTGATGTTAAAAAATCAGAAGACCAATTTATTCCTTTGCAACAATAACCATCACAACAATAATAATGATTATTATATATTTCCACATGACTCTGAGGGTCTCTGGGTAATGCTGGCTTTTGTCCACACACACAAAATGCCTTTATTATTTGAACACTCCAGGAATCAAATATGGAAACACTGCTCAAGGAATTTCCATGTAAACCATTTTAAAACATAATGAAGTCTTTTTAAATGTTTGTCCCTTCATCTTTCGGCTTCAATGTTCAAGGCTGAATATACGAAACAAACGATAAAGCATCATGTTTTATAACAAGTTACTCTGGCCAGTGGCATGCCAGCTATGAGGCATAACCTTCTACTGAGACAAGCACATTAGGAACTGTAAAGTAGCCCACTGGGCCCAACTTCCACGAAGAGGTACCAACCCCATTAGGTGTATACAACCTACAAATGAACCCAAGAGCTATGGGAGCTGGTAAACTGCATGCATGACTCTAGATGGAAGGGAGCGGGGGTGGGGGGGTAGCGGGACAGGAGTGTCTAGGAAGCAAGAAAAAGGATTTTTCATGACATTGGAAATTAAGAGAAGTTTATATAAGATTTAAGTCGAATAACAAGAATAAATCTGTCATGTATCTCTAGGTATCTAGAAATCTGTAAACTGGAGCTGGGCATAAAACATAAATCCATTCAACAATGATTTATAGTCTACACTTGGCATTTCATGTTTTTTTGTTTTGTTTTGTTTTGTTTTTGCAGTACGCGGGCCTCTCACTGTTGTGGCCTCTCCCGTTGCGGAGCACAGGCTCCAGACGCGCAGGCTCAGCAGCCATGGCTCACGGGCCTAGCCGCTCCGCGGCATGTGGGATCTTCCGGGACCGGGGCACGAACCCGCGTCCCCTGCATCGGCAAGCAGACTCTCAACCACTGCGCCACCAGGGAAGCCCGGCATTTCATGTTTTTGCATCTAAATGTTAAGAAGTACAGCACCCTATTCTGCTTTTGCTTGGGTAAGGTTGAAAAATTCAGATGGTATCATGTTTCTCGTGGGGTCTTAAAAAGGCAGCTTCAAGAGTTTCCCCTTAATTAATGATTTCTGTTGGCATTTTAGATCTCTTGAATTCCCCTAAACATCCTTTTGCAATATTGGAATAACTTCTAGCTACTCTTGTAACATTAACAGCAGTGTACTTATGGGAAAATATATATGTCTTTTATATGTTTTGACAGCCAATGCTCAGTAAAAACCTGAGAGTATTTGATTGTAATGCCTCACTTTTATATAGTATTCTACCGTTCATAAAGGGCTTCTTTGTACGAAGCCACAGCTTTGCCGTTCAATTTCTATAAAATATTTTCAAAAGTATTAGTCAATTAATGAACATTTAACATAAAGGTGATCCGGAATCTATGAGGACAGCTCAGGGGAAAGGGACTGCAACCTGGAGACGGCAGAAAAATCATGACATCAAAATTATTCTCATAGTTTTGACAGTAAAGAAAAACCATCAGGAGACACGACAAACTTAAAACCAAAAGGAAATGTTTCTTGCATGGGCTGCAGTACGGTTTTAAACAGAAGGGAAAGATCATTACACATGCCTGCTATTCACTAAATATTAACTACACTAGAATCAAAATCTGAGCCTGAAAGTACAAGTCAGAATAACAGCTGAAACAGTTTCTTAACATGGCAGGCGTGCATGCATGTTCAAGGCAGGGAACAATGTATTCTTTTTAATATGGAAGCACTTCACCCTGACAATCTAACTATGACAAGCTTACACAGTCCTCAGCATTCTACCTCTGAACAGAACAACATCAGTAACATTCACGATCATATTCTGTCAGCTCCTCTGCTAACAGCAGAAATTTCTACTTGTATATGAATAGTAAGTTCCCCAAGAAGGGGCATGTCTAAGACCAGGGTTCCATCTGTTTGCTTAACAATGTAATGCTAGCAAGAATATTTCTGTGCACACATTACACGTACATACGGATTAGAAATAAACAAGGTTTGTAATCAGCAAATGGGCTCCATGGAGCAAATAACTGATTCATCACATATTTGTAAAAGCAAATATAAAATCCATGAATTATGTCTCTGTGCCGACAAACTAAAAACTGCTTAGAACTTTTATGTTAACAGGGCATTCTGCTGTGATCAGTTGGGTTTTTCCCTTTACGTGTGAAACACACACAAAAGAGAATTACAAACTTCACAGTTCTCTAACCTTTACAAACCAACACAGTAATTATACTGCAAGATATCTGACAGCCCAGCGTAATATGAGAAGAGAATTCCTTTTTTCCCCACTTCCTTTAAATAGCTCTCAATTTTTCTACAATTTAAAGACTGCCTGAGCAAAAGATTTTCATAGCTATGAATCCTACTAAAGATAAATTGAGAGATAAAATAAAATCACTATTCCAAGTCACAGAATATTTGAGGCTCCTCCAAAGGAAATGTTTCTCAACACGTAAAGACAGTATTAAATTTTAAGAGTGAGGCTATTATCAAAATGAAGGCACAGAAAAGTAAACACAAGTTAACTTGACAAGCCCATACTGGTAAAGTGCAGATAAATGTTATCTCTGGGTTATACGCCTAGTACAGGCAGTCCTCAACTTATAAATGAGCTACGTACAGAAAGTTCATTTGTAAGTCAGTTGTTTGGAACTCCAAACTCATTTTCTCAGAGAAACGATGTTATAAATAAGGCTTGATCTTATAGGAAGGCAAACAAGAGCTATTAAGTCCGTAACGTAGACAAATTCTAGTACTGACAGCTCTCAAGCAAGCTGCCTCTATGCTAAGCACAGAACAACAGGTACCTGAATCAGGAGGAGGTGGGGGAGAAGAGGGTTTCTTCTTCCTTACCTGGAACTTTTAAGTTCTTTCTGGCATCTGCCTGCCTTTCTTTATGTGCTCCCCACACACACACCCACCTTCTGTCTAAATGCTTCATCCGAGGCCATGTAATAGAGCATGAAAATGATTTTATATAGGTAACCCTCAACCCCTCTACCCAAACTCCCCTTCTTCAGTCCAGCCATCTGACAATCAAAGGCCAATAAATAGTTCAGTTCAATCAACACTTGTTTTCAGAGTTTTCATGGGAGATATAATCTTGGGCGAGCAGAGTGGGGAAAACCACCACACTCTGAGAATAGAACACAGACAGTGAGCCATCTGGAAGGACTGGGGTAATTTCAGGAATTCCTTTGCTACTTAGTAATGTTAACTAACAGGAAGAGGACCCAGCTCCTGGGACGTGCAGATGAAAAAACTCAAGTAGAAGTAGGTTCCTGACCAATAGGCACAAATAAAAGCCTGGGACGGCGGTGGAGGTGCCGTCTCCTAGGAGCAGCATGTACAAAGGTCCTTGCCTTTCCTCGTGAAGCCAAACGACTGCTTGCTCTTCTTCCCATTGAAGATAACATCAGGGAATGCACATGTTCAGATCAAGAGGGTCTGAAGGATGCAGAGTCCTGATACATCGACTCAGTGGGATCCTGATTTTCCAAGGATGGAGGTACTGTGATATCCTGCAAATAACTGGGTACTCACCCACGTACACACCCAGGGTGCAGCTGGGATGGAGGAAGAGGATGACACCCGGCTCGGGAAGGTATCCAGTTGAAGCAGAGGCTGGTTTGTGTTTCAACAAACCAACTTCCCTGACATACAGGTTGACATTTCCCAGCTTTACCTGCAATTAGGTATGTCCGTGGGACTAAATTCTGGTCCAGGGAACGTGAAAGAGAACGATGTGCGCCACGTCCACTAACAAACCTCCAATGAAAACATTCACTCTCTCTCTTTCCCCCCAGCTGCTGGCCAAATTGCCGCAAAAGATCGTGAAGTTCTCCCAGTGACCCTAGGGAACAGCTGAGCCGTGAGATGGAAGGACTCTGGGTCTGGGAATCACCACCATGTGGAGACCTCCACCCCCAACTGTGGAACCCAAGTTAACTATAACATGATTGAAAAAGAAACTTCTATTGTGTTCCTCCCTGAGGGTTGGGTTGTTTTTTTACTGTGACATCCTTGCCCTCTGCACCATCACCTTTTTGTTGCATCTCAGGAAAAGCCCTTTATGTTCACCTACCCTGAATAATCCATTAAGCTGGTCTGTCTCCAAACTAAATGGCCTCACCCCGCTGAGATTTTATTATGCTTCTAGTTTTTCTAGTTTTCCTTCTTCCTTCGCTGTGGTCTATATATTTAACACTAGAGAGCCTTCTTTCTCCTTGGAGAACTGGGTAAGTAAACTTGTTAAATCATTCACCTTCATTTCAGTGTCCTTCTAAGCCAACCCTGAGATACTCAGAGCCCCACCTACAGGGTCAATACAGGATTTGGGGTCTTTCATTTTTCTCTTTGCTGAGAAGGCTTTTTCCTATTATTTCCTGATCTCATAAGTAGATTAGGGTCGCGGAAGTATGTCTGCTGGATAAGAAAACTAGGATTGTATCATATTTATGACAAAATTCACAGAAGTGACATCACTTGAATTTTGTTAAAAGCAGCTTGATCACTTCATCCTCTTATATATTCATTCATTCAGTTTACTTTTAATGGGAAAGGGGAGAAAAAAGGCTAAAGAAGGAAAGATGAGAGTGAAGAAGGGAAAGAATCTATAAACATCCTCCCCCTCTTGCTCTGTAAATCTCCCCCGTATTTCATTATTGAGTTGTTATAAGGTACAGTAAAACTCTAATATAAATTTAAACAGATTTTGTCTAATCCTAAAACTTGCCTTTCTATCCTTACTCCCTCCAGCAGCAACCTTCTGGCACTTTCCACCCTCATCTCTTTGTTGCATCTCTGAAAGGCCCACGAGGTTGAATGGTCATGCGCTTCCCACGTGGCGTCTTAAGAAATAATGAATTAACCTGTTTGATGTGTGTGCACCACCTCTTTAACAAAGGATGACCTGATGGATTTCCCAATCCTTATGGAACTCGCCTGAGGGTTACAGAGCAGAGATTCCATCTGCCTTTACCTTGCAACTTTTTTGAGAGTAAGTTCAAAATGGTGCTCCAAGGTCAGCATATGACTTCCACTTCTGCTGCCAAAAGAAAACGAGTCACTCACTGTGGTAAATGCACTCAAAAGCTTCAGGCGCTCTGAGAAGGGAAGAAAAGTGACTGGCCTCTATGGGGCTATGGAAAGACCCACTGGACAAAGTAAGTATTTTTCTATGGAATCTTTACATAGAACCATTGACTACGATTACAATGTTTTTAAAGATTTTTTTGATGTGGACCATTTTTAAAGTCTTTATTGAATTTGTTACAATATTGCTTCTGTTTTATGTTTTGGTTTTTTTCTCTTTTCTTTTTTTTTTTTTTTTTTTTGGCTGCGAGGCATGTGGGATCCTAGCTCCCCGACCAGGGGTCGAATCCACACCCCCTGCATTGGAAGGCGAAGTCTTAACCACTGGACCGCCAGGGAAGTCTCTACAATTACAATTTTGAAATAAGTTCCCTACGAAAAAATCCTGAAGTCAATACATTAGCTAAAAAGGACATAAAAAGCTTCTTTATCCTGCCACTTTGAACATATGTGCCTCCACAGCAGGCCCACAAAGGGGGCCCCGTAGTCACTTTCCAGAGTGTTCTGCCATTGCCAAAGTCCACTCTACAAAAGATGTCATTTCTTTTTACATTCTCCACAAAACATCTATTCATATTATGAAACACACTGCCATTTAAACCATGTTTTAAACCCACCGTAGGCAAACTCACATTCCATGGAGAGTTCTCATTGTTAAAAAGGTATTTGAAAATTAAGTTTACGTGCTGTAAAAGTGATACTCAATTCTGGGCTTGAATCAGAACCACAATTTTATGTTTTTTTCAAGAATATCAAGCAACTTCCATTTATAGTTAATCATAAAAGAGATTAACCTTCTCTTCAGTTGCCTATTGTCAATAAAGTATATATTTAGCCTAATCCCTGATTGCTATCAAAGAAGGTTATGTTAGAAACATAACTTGAAATGTTGACTAAGAGAGGAATGGAAACCTTCAGAGACCTTCCTTTAAGACACAAATCTGATGACTGCCAGCCATGATCAAATGTGTAAGTCCAAGTATGCACAAGGGAAAGACACCGCCGATTGTGCCCCCACCCTGATGTTACCCAAGCCCCAAGACTAACTCCCGACTGTAGGGGTAACAGGTCACAACTGCTGATTTGGAGGGCACCGGCTTGCTGCAGAGATAGAAAAATAGTGTCATCTTTGAGCTATCTGTGGACATGTGTGTAATAACCGAGGAAAATAAGGAAATGAACGCTACCGAAACTCTTTCCTAAATTACACAGGTTGAGGGACAAGCCCGAGAAGAGAAGAATGACGTGACTAAACCCAACCAGAAGAGCATTCAATATGAGCCCACTCATTATAGCAACAAGTGAAAAAGACACAGAGCCTGAAGATAAGGAGCTTCAATTAAGCACACAAGCCGCCCTTTTCTATTTCTTCTTCCATAAAGTTCATTGTGCTTTTATGGTATTTTAGCTTTTATGTCTGGGACCCCTGGGACCCAGGGACCTCTACCTTGGCGCAGTTAAAGGAGTATGTGTGGGCTTTTCCTCAATAAAATGGTGATTTGATAGAGAGGTTTTCTGTGAATTGAGTCTGAACAGTAGGCTTGACATCTTTATCAAGCAAAGAGAAATGCCAACTTGAAAAATACTCTACCACTGTTCATGGCTGCTATTAAAAAATAGAGTAATCCTCTCCCTTCTTTTTACTTTTAAGACAGGGACCGCTTCGCTGGGTCTGACCTGGTAACGTATAAATTCATTCAGTCCAGCTCAAGCCATGGACCTTCCTGCTCCAAGTCTCATTGTAGGCAGACATTGTGTTTATACCCTATTTAACCCTCCTTCTTCACCTAGAATACATAATTCTCCAGTGCAGGCACTCAAATATCTGCAGAATGAAGGACTTCAGTTACTGACATCAGCACCACCTGTCTGTAAGCTTGACCCAGGGATTTTCATCGACGACTCCCCCTCCATTCCCATATTCATCAATCACTACACTCTATGATTCTACCTTCTCAAAGGTTTTTGGATATGTTGCTTCCTCTTCCTTTTCTGACCCCCCATCCTTCCCAAACTAGGCCTCAAATGAATAGGCTCTCATTACCTACTTCTAACTCTTAACCCTCCGACCTCCATCTTTCCCAACTCCAGCCACCCTGGATACCCTGTCACCAACTGCATATATATATATATATATATATATGCGTTCGTTGCACGATATATATATATCGTGTCACTGAGTCATTTCCTTGAACAAGAACTTGCAACTCTGCATCACCTGCCCTATTAACTTCAAACTCCTCTGCCAGGTCTTAATGATCCTCCCGTCTTCCCCAAAGCTGCCCAACTTCCTTTCACACTGATCTCTAGCAAAAATACACACATCACTCAGCCACACAGGTCACCTGCATCCCTCCCTCGTGCCTTTGTCCCTGCTGTCCCTGCAGCCAGAACAACTTCTCAGTGTGCCCCACCCATCATATCTAGCCCTCCTTTCAAGGTGCAAATCAGGTTTTCCTTCTCGAATGAAACTCTTCCTGGCCACTTCAATCCCCAGCCGTCTCTCCTTCCCCTCAATATCCACTCAGCCCAGAGCTGGCCCCTCCATCACAAGTTCTTAGCTGTATACTGTCATGTATGGCTCTGTACTTGCTTCTCGTGGATTGGTATCGCACCCTTCAGCAAGATTTTCATAAAGATAATTTTAGATTTACAGAGAGCTGCAAAAGCAGGAGTGTTCCTTTGTACCCTTCATCCAGCTTCCCCATAAGTCAACATCTTACATAACCGAAGAACAATGATCAAAACTAGAAAATTAACCTTGATCAGTACTGCTAACTAAACTATAGAATGTACTAGGATGTCACCAGTTTTTCCACTAATGTCTTCCTCTGTTTCAGGATCCAATCTCGGATTTCACCTTGCATTTAGTTGCCATGTCTCTTTCATCTCTTCCAATCTGTGGCCATTCCTCAATCCTTCCTGACATTTTTGAAAAGTAGGTGTCTGATTCATTGATTGATTGAGTCATTGATTCATTCATTAAACAACTGATGTTTAGGGCCTTGTCTTGGGTGCTAGACTGACAACAAATAAAACAGTTCCTTGGGCTTCCCTGGTGGCGCAGTGGTTGGGAGTCCGCCTGCAGATGCAGGGGACGCGGGTTCGTGCCCCGGTCCGGGAAGATCCCACATGTCGCGGAGAGGCTGGGCCCGTGAGCCATGGCCGCTGGGCCTGCGCGTCCGGAGCCTGTGCTCCGCGGCGGGAGAGGCCACGGCAGTGACAGGTCCGTGTACCACAAAAAAAAAAAAAAAAAAAAAACCAGTTCCTTTTTTCAATATGTTAACAGCCTAGTTAATAGAAATTCATGTGAGTGTCTAGATGTCCTTGATAGAAGTATGCGGAGAGCACACATATGCTCCCGTTTTCAAAAGTTCGCTTCGTGGCACTTTGCTTTTACAAAAGACCTATACCAGCACCTATTTTTGCTAATGGAAAGAAATCTGAAGAGGATTTTGGCTTTTATGAAAACAGGTGAAAAGGGGAACTGGTTTTAGCACTGGTTTTGCAGCAGCCGTTACAGTGGCAGCGCACACCCCCAGCAGAAAAGTAGCACCACCAAGCTCCTTCCTGGAACTACAGTAAGCATCTCAGCATCAAGACACCACAGGCTTGAACTGTGTCTGTGAGCATCTGGGCTTTATCTCCATTTGTTTTGTGCAGCCGTTAGCAAGATGTGTCCTAAGGTCATTGCTTCTTCGCTTTAAGCCATTTCGGCTTACGAAAGGTTTCACAGGAACACTCTACTTTCGGATAGCAGGGAAACCTGTACAGTGATGGGTCCAATGGCAACACTGTAAATTCTACCTGGAGAAGAAAATGTAGGGTGACATGCAGGCAGGAAAGACCTTCTTAAGAAAAACAGCATTTTGTTTCCCTTTTTATTCCACTGCTCACTCTATAAAAATAGTGGGCATATAAAATATCTAGAGACAAATACTGTCATACAGTTAGCGGGTACACTCTGCCTCTCCATCTTCTGAACTATAATTCCTAAAATCAAACACCTCAAGGGCACACTTTTTAGGAAGATTTAATGTAGTAAACATAGACTCTTTATATAGTGACTATGTGCTTTACTAGAAAATTTGCAAACGGTTTAGGTAAAAAAAAAATCTGAGAGGCCATTTGTCTTAATCCAGTTTTCAAATCCAATTTCATAGTTTTTATTCCTTCACAGGGAATAATGAAGAGCAAATGAGAAGCATCATCAATCAAAGATGGACTCCCTAAGTTTCTTGACTTAATTCAATTTTCTTGTACTGCTCCTACTGTATTTTGCAAACAAAGCTGTTCTTTTCTACATGTGATAGTTCAGTCCTGCAAACACCCTCAGAAATAACAAACAAACAATCGGGCACATTTTCTGCCACAAATTTCACTCTGCAATATTCTTTATCCGAAGCATTTTGAATTCCAAGCAAGCAGGGGCACATCTGTATCGCAAGACCTGCACACAACAGAGAATGTGTATTTTTAGACCCTTATTGACACTTAAATCTGTTAATATTTAACTCCTACTACTGTTCTAAAGGAGGAATAAGCAAACTCTCCTGCACACACAATGTTACATCAAGCACTTTAATTCTAACAGTAAATGCTGCCGAAAGGAATTCTACTTTCACTATTTCATATCACCCCTTCTAATTAATGTCAATGTGTCTTTTCCATGGGAGGGTACATACAACAGATGCACATATGTGCTATATCTGTGGATATCCACACAAATGCACACATATTCATGAGTGCAACATGCAAATACACTCATATGCATACAGACTGGCCCCCATGTTAGTATCCACTTATAAATAGAGCTTGTTGCAGTCCCTGACTTGCATGGGAATACACACAAACAGCATCTAATCCAGTTGATTTCCTTTCATTAACTTTTGTAGGAGATTAAGATAAAATACTACTACAAAAAAAAAAAAGCCAAGTAGACACTTCATGGAATCTGTGATTAAGAAACACAGAAGCTAGGGGCTTCCCTGGTGGCGCAATGGTTGGGAGTCCCCCTGCCGATGCAGGGGACGCGGGTTCGTGCCCCGGTCCAGGAAGATCCCACATGTCGCGGAGCGGCTGGGCCCGTGCACCATCGCCGCTGAGCCTGCGCGTCCAGAGCCTGTGCTCTGCAACAGGAGAGGGCACAGCAGTGAGAGGCCCGCGTACCGCAAAAAAAAAAAGAAACACAGAAGCTAATGAGACAGATGGGCTGCTGCATAAAGAGAATTTCAGCACACCAGCCCACACTTTGCAGAGATTTACTGTGCTTCACCTTTTCTGTTGCAAAGTCTTCATCATTTAGCATCTTACTTATTTGACTCTTGTCCCTCGCACAGACCCCCTCCTATTTCTGCCTAAACGTTCTGAAATGAGGATTATTAAATAAAACAAGACAACATTCTTTTTTTTAATCTGTTATTCAAGGTTTACTCAGAAGCAATATTTACTATAAAATCATGGGGTTTCTAGCTCAACAGATAGTGGACAACTCTGTTAACAGACAGAGCTGGCTGGAAAATTTTTAGAAAAATCCCATAAACATAGAAGAATTTCCGGGCCAGAAAAACGAGGAGCTGAAAAAAAAATTCACGTATATTTTAAAATTATTCACAATAGATTTTTCCTCTATGTGACTGGTCCTCTAGGTTATCCTCAAACACACAGGCGATCACTGTCCTAAGAACTTCTCCATAAAAACAGTGCATATTTACAGAAATAACGTATGTGGAGGGCCTTACAATTCACCACACACTTTTTATGCATTCCTACACTTGATCCTCACAGCACCCCTGTTAGATATAATTATCTCTATTTTACAGATTTAGAAAAAAAAAACCTCAGATTTTAAGTGATTTCCCCAAGGTTACAAAGCAAATAAATTGTACAACTGAAACTCAAAACCAGAATCTGTTACCAAACCTTTTTTTTTTTTCCACAACATGAATTTAATTTTCCTTGAATTCATTTTGGTTCTATTTTATAATAGTAGACTATACGAACTCTGCTCCTCACGTAAAGATTTTATATGCTTCTAAATGAAACTATATATTTTTAAATTTTCCCTATATATATTTTTTAAATTCTCTCTTTTCTGGTTAAATTGGAATGCCCTGGTTCCTTTAGTATCTGCTTCCATTATTCCCTGGAATCTCCCTTTTGAGAGATCTGGTGTCCTATTATCTGATGATCTATTTCTGTGTTGATAACTCTTCCGTCTGTGCTTTTTTAAAAAATTGTTGTTGTGCACATTGCTTAGTACTTTTCCATTTTATCCACTACAACGTCCGTGATCTTGCTCTAATATTAATCACAATGCTAACTTCCACTCTAGAAAACTTAAAGAATTCTCCATTTTTATTCAACTGCATTCGTCTACCAGGTACATTTCTTGAATCTTCCTCCCCAGTCACTGTTATTGCCAAGATCTTTGAATTAAACAGTAGGGTTGTCCTTTCTTTTTTGGAGGGGAGGGGTTGTCCTTTCTTATCTGCAAGTTCGTCCTGCCTGAGCCATTTAAAAAAGGTGCTTTAACATAACAACTTCTCAGTGTAGTATATTCTGATGTCATAAATACGACACCATGATATTATCCTATGCAGGGGGCAGAAGGAGGAGGTGGCTCTGAAAGACAGATCTAGTCATGTGCCAACACAGCCTGATAATTAGATCACTGGGAAAAGAGAGAGAAAACTCACAAGATTAGAGCCAGATGGGCTATCAGACAAGCCCCCTCTCTGGTGTGAGTAGGAGATTGCGGACTCCTACACCATTGAGCTTCAGGAGCCGAAGTCCACATCGTCTAACCCGCAGAGATAATCCAACATCAGGGCATGCCATCCTCCCTTCCTGTTGCCCAGCTCTGCTTTCCCAGCTCTTTTAATTGGATTATTTTGGAATCTGCTATTTCTGTCTCACTCCTTTCCCCAAACTGTCGTATAAGTACTGCAGCTTGACTATTACACAGCTGCCAAACTTCACTCCAGAGATGGCTGTATTTCAGTGGCAAGTGAAGTGATGCTCTCTCTGTGCCATGTGAATACTAGCTTAAGAGCTTCAGCACCTGGAGGGGGTTGCCTTGGTGCAGGAAAGAAGTGTTTTGTTTTGTTTTATCATCATCACTTGAGGGGCAGGTCATTAGCTCCACCTGAACATGAAGGAGGAAACAAACCAAAAAACACTCCACACATATACACAAATGCATGGAGAGAATAGAAACGGTGGCTGGGACTTTTCATGGGTTCTTTTCTATGGGGACTTCAAAGCCTTAAAACTTCAAGGATGGGGCTTCCCTGGTGGCGCAGGGGTTGAGAGTCCGCCTGCCGATGCAGGGGACGCGGGTACGTACCCCGGTCTGGGAAGATCCCACATGCTGTGGAGCGGCTGGGCCCGTGAGCCATGGCCGCTGAGCCTGTGCGTCCGGAGCCTGTGCTCCGCAACGGGAGAGGCCACAACAGTGAGAGGCCCACGTACCGCAAAAAAAAAAAAAAAAAAAATCAAGGACGTAAGATGATGATGTCTTTCAGAAGCAGAAGAAGCCTCAGAGAGTAGTCCGCTCATGTTACAGATATAAAACTTGGAGGCACAAAGTGAGTACCTTGTTCAAAGCTCTCCCCTGATCCCCAGACCCAGGGAGTTCCACTTGAACTTGGGTTCAGCCATGGACGCACTCAGAGGGTCACATCTCCACCAGTGGAACCAAACACAGCCCCAGCTTCTAAAGCATATGATATCAGTACTTCATTTCTTGTTTTGTTTGGTTATATTGATTTATTTTTGATACTCAAGAAAAATCTCTACCAGAAAAAACAGAGTGTGAAGTAGCAGGGAGAAACAACAAAGCAGAATTAGTAGCAGCAGATGCTTTAACCATGTGCCAGGCCAGGAAATGTTCTAAAAGTTGATTATGTATGTAATCTTCACAGTGACCTGTTGTCCTCACTTTCAAGAAAAGAAAAATGAAAGATACAGAAGAAAGAATACTTCCAAAGAGAAAACAGGAGGCAGAGTAAATTGCCAAGTCATAGAAATGACCTTCCCAAATTTTACTCAAAACACTTAGTGAAAATCTAAATAAATATCAATGATATACTTCTCATTTAATCTAAAGACATAATCCTTGATACTGCTTGGCATCTAGAGGCATGCATCTTTTGTTTCTTGATAACTCAAACAGAAGAGTATACTACTCCCATGAATTTCTATATACTATTTCTAAATCTTACAGTGATAATGGTTCTTTCAATAATCAATGAACAATCAATGACTCGCTATCTGAACCCTAGTGAAATGAAAGGCACTAATGATATCTGAGGGGGTCCTGAGTTGGGGGAAAAGGGGACTAAATGATCTTCACGTTCCCTTCAACCTCTAAATACTGTAACACCAATGGCTATAATAGGTAATATTCTAGAATTTAGAAAACATACTCAAATACTTCATCTCATTTGATAAACTCTAAGAGAAAAAAAGAGTAATTTAAAAAGTACCACAGAATACTGACACTTTGATATTTCTACACATCTAGTCATCACTCACACTTTGAAGAGTAGTACAGTTTGCCAACACTGAGAGCAGCATTAGTGTATTAGGAGGGAGGAATCTCTGCAGCATTATGCTTCAGCACCCCAACATGGAAAAGAAAAAATAAATAAATAAAACAGTAGGCTTCGGTATCAACCATTTTCTCATGTGTTTTACTGTCAGATGACAAAATATTCTACCTCATTTCATGACAGGTAAGAGAACTATGGGAATGTTTGCACACTGACACAGTAAATTATATTATTTATAAGATTTTTCAAAGAATAAAATGCTTTATACAGAAGTCTGGTAAATTATTTTAGACACTCGAATACACTCCAAAACAGTTTTGAAAAGCTATGCCTACATATAAAACACTATGTACCCTGGAGTCTTTGTCTCTACGTTTTCATTTTGCCATGAAAAACATCATTAAAGTGTCTCAAAATAATACCTTCCCCCAAACTAGCTATGAGTTATGCAGACTACCTTCAGACTGAAGGAACTAGAGTGGAAAAGAGAAGAACATATTTATGCTAAAAGATGATTTTGGAGAATATCTCTATTTTAAAGATTTAATGAATATCAGTAGGGTTTTCTTAACCTTGGAAATGTACATTGCAAATCCCAGTGTGTGTGTTGGGGGCTTGGGTGGAATGGGTTGGGAGTGGGATGGGCAACTAAACTAAACGAACTGGGCTTCTCAAAGAAAGGAAAAGTATTTGAGTAAAATATATGGTAGAAGTTTGAGCCCCAGAATAAAGCAGTTGACTAGGGAGCAATAATACAGAAGAAAAGGGTCCCTCAATGATAGTAAAGCCAAAGCCAAAAATGTAGCCTTTACCAAACCCATGTTGAAGGTCAAAGGAGATAAAATAAATCTCTAAGTGGATTTTATGATTTAAGAGACCACTAAAAGCAACCAGGAGTGGAGGGAGGAAGGTAAGAAGAACCACAATCCCACAAACAAGCGGAGTAGAAGGGTACCAAAATACTAAAGAGGCCAAGAGGTGACAACTGGAGAGACTATTTCGATCCAGAGGTTAAATCTGTTTAAAGTTAACTAAATAAAGTTAACTGTGGTTGCCCACAGAAGGGAAAATTGATCATAGAACTAATCTCGCTCTCTAACGTGAAGGATGGTGGATGAGGTAAGAACAGGGATGTCATTAGTCAAAGTTAGAGTAAGGTCAATGTGTTCTGGTGAAGCCACCACCTCAGTTCTTCTTCGGGCTGTGGTTGAAAAAAGAAAGTACCACCCTATATACCATGAGCCATCCACTCTCCTGTCTCACATGTTTATACAGTCATAGAATAAAACACCCATTTCACAATTTGTTAACAGACAGATTATCGATAGCAAGCTTTATTTCTATCACCTAAATTGAGATATCAGGGGCTGCATGATTTTTATGGGCTCCGACAATCGTGCATCCAAGCCAAGTTTCACACTTGTCTTCTCTTGGCACCTTCTTCACGTCCCCATCTGGTCCTGCTTTCAGTGACCACAACCTCGCTGCTAGCCCCTCTCCTCTAGTTCTTTCTGCCTGCACCTTCCGGATCAACAGGTCTTTTTCTCCACTGGTTTCTCCACTCTCTCATTTCAGATGCACTCTAGACCTCCTTTTAGAAGGGTCTAGATCGTCTCCCCTGTTCACCCAAACCAGGTTCTGATGCTGCTGACGGTATCTGCCTTAGAAATGAAAGCTCCGTCAGGGCAGGCCCTTGTCCACCTTGTCCCATCCCGTATCTCCAGTGTTTAGAACTGTGTGAGTACATCGTGGCCCCCAAAGAGGTATTTTCTGAATGAATAAATGAGGGATGAATGACTAAATGAGATCAGAATTTACAGACATCATCTCGGTTTCTTCCAATTCAAAATCTGTGCTCTCACTCTGTCCTGGCAAAGCCTGAAGGCACCCCAAAGGTCCTATGGGACTCTCTGAATTGAGTTCTCAAGAATGATTTGGCCTGGTCTTGCAGAGAACTTTCCCACATGATTGCAACAATGGTCTGGTTATGGAGACAACCCAAAACTGCTGTGAAATGTGGTTAAATATTCCCCACTCTTCTGCCTCCCTAAAGAAATTTCATCCTGGTAAGCCCCTGCTAATCAACGTGTCTGCATTTCTGCACACCGGCATGCACAGCTAGAGAATCCTTTCTTCCTCTCTGTTTGAGTCCCTATTGATTCTGTAGTTGGGGAGGAATCAAAGTGCTATCCAAATACCAAACATCCCATATGGCGCTGTTACCACCGCCCTTACTACGGAGATGCTCGGCCTTCCTACCTCAGCTCGCAGGAGTCTGGCAGAACACGATGCACTCTTCTGCTGACCTATATATGCTGACACATTCATTGTCCTCTCTCCCTTTGTGAACTTATTAATCTTGTTGAAATAACGTATGTACGTGCATAAACACAAGTTTCGTTTTCTTATGCGTCCTCGTAATCATTACGAGGAGAATAATTTATGGTCCACTAAAGAGGAATTCTTAAGCTAAACTGTCTTAATTGGGAATTCAGATGTTCCTTTTTTACTGAAAAGTACAGAGCTGTTCAAATTAGACTGGAACTTTGGGCCAAAACAAATGTACATACACAAGACTTGCAGAGTCTCCGGTGAAAAGCATTAGCTGAAGCCAGACAAGTCACCATGGGTTTGTCTCCTTGATGCCAAATCACGCTCTGACTCTTTTTCCTTCTACGTTGCAACCTTATGATGTGGTTCAAGGGTTGAGGGACTCGCCCTTGTGAAAGGAAGCTTATTTAGTTATGGGAGAACAAGATGAGCCTAGCAGGGCAGCTCATGTGCGGAGCTGGACCGTTAGAGAATTCAGTGCAGCTCCAAGGGGCCAGGAAGCTGGCCTTATCCAAGGTCCTTGCTGTATCTCAGGAGTCAGGCAGCCGGGGGTGGGGATGAGGCTCTGTTCTCACATAAGGGCTGCTCCAAGGGACCCACTGGTCAGTGTCATAGACAGTTTTGACTTCATAGCTCTGGTGAATGGGTCTCTGACTTGCAGACTTCAGTCAGCCAGTTTCTCCAGAACTGGGATTACTCCATTAATTCTAATAAAAGCCATTCAGAAATATATTATACCTTTTTTGGATCCCAGAGGAGGATGAAACAAAGGAGGAAGAAGGGAAAAAACAGTTTTACAAGAATGGGATTGTACCATGGTTAGTGTCATACTTTGCTTTTTTTACTTTGATCGTGACCATCTTCTCATAGCATTAAATACTCTTTTGGAATAGGACTTTTAAATGATCTCACATATAGTTCCTTGTAAAAACACCCTATGAGATGGGTACTAGGATTATCTAAATTTTATAAACTTAGACTTTGAGCTGTATAGTAACTTGCCCAAGGTCATACTTCAAGAAAACAGCAGAGCTGGAGTTTGAGCCGAGGCAGTCTGGAACCTGCCGTCTTATCGACTGTGATCCACAGCCCCTGAATCATACAGTACGACCATAATTATATTTCATCCTACTCCCAATGTTCGATGGGTATATGTGTATGTATACAGACACACATGTGTATGTAGTGTTATACATACACACATATGTATGTGTATGCATACATACATACACACACCTGCATACGTACATATATACACACACACATATATACACACACCTGCATACGTACATATATATATACACACACACATACATGTATATTAACTTCAGATCCATGTTTAATGATGGCTGCTTTTTATTAAATACCTTTTCATTCTTATTAAATAATAAAAAATTATGTTTTCCATTGAAAAAGTATGTGATCTCATGGTTGTCTAGGACCCTTCCATGCTTCTTGATTTAGTATTATTTCTCAAATGTTAACTATTGGTAAGTTTCAAGCATGCTACTGTCTACAGAAGAAAGGTTCTTCAAAACAGTATTATTTACAAATAAATGCCCCCTCTCTCACAACCACCACCCCCAAAAAAGGGACACATAGAGGCACCATTTCTCAGAATCAACTGGCAAAGACTCTTTTTGTTTTCAAAATTCTCAGCACTGGCAAAACTATATGGAAGTAGGTCTCTCATATACTGCGCCTCTGGAAATATAAACTGGTCTGACTTTATGGGAAAGTAATTTGGCAACAAGTAGCAAGAGTCTTAAAACTTGAAAACTCTTCAATTTAGCAATTTACTGCTAAGGAAGTATCCCAAGGAAACCATTAATAATGGCAACTAACATGAAGCCATAAGAACATTCTTGGTAGCATAAAAGCAAAAAAAAAAAATTAGAAACATCTTAAATGTCCAACTAGAGAAGATCAATTAAATGTATTTTAGGATATGTATTCAGTGGTATGCTATATATTTGTAGATAAATAACTTGTAATGAAAAGATGTTCATTATTGCATTGCTGAGAGGAAGAAAAAGGTTAGGTGATAGCATATGTTGCATTGTTCACCACTACCATCTGAGGGTAGTCTCTCTAGCTGAATTTATAAACACAATGATCAGAGTTATCCCTTTCTTATTAATGCCTTGTCATCATCCCAGTCAGTGAGCTCAAAATGAATAGAAGTTAATTTCTTTCCCACAAAAAAGCAAGGGTTCCATTTTTACAGAGATGGAGAGAATAAACAGATGGAAGACACGTGAATCTACAGATGTATGTTTATGTTGTCCGTGTGTGTGCGTGTGTGTGTGTGAATAGACATGTAAACATCCCCACCACTATCTTAGAGATTTTACAATCAAATGATAGTTATTTTCGGCTAAAGATTTCGGAGATATTTACCTGTACCATGTGCTTTCATCACAATGGAGAATCATAAGCAGTCAGCTCCTTCCCAGCAGATCTTTTCACACAGATTTTGCTTGAGCAGAAGGGGAGACAGTAGAGAAACTCAATACAAAAAGCCTAGACCTGTAATTACAAAAACAATATTCCCACTGAGTTAGGCAGTTTTCTGTGGTCTTCTTTCACATTAGCTGAATTCTTAGAGAAGAAAAACATATTTGCATAATCTCTCTCCCTCCCTATCTCTTTCTCTCTCTCACACATGTACACACACACACAGAGATAACACACACACACACACACACACACAGAGATAACACACGCGAGACAATTCAGAATACCAAAAACTCAGCATGCAGACACACAGCAGGTCCTCACCTCTGAGGACGAGAGGGCTCTGCCTGCCAGGGGGTTGCTTCCCAGCCCATCTCCTGACCTTAGGAATAACACCATCAAAATAACCCTATTCCTTCCCCTCTTTCTCTAATTGATCCCAAAACTTCTGAGAAATGAAAAACAGTTAGTTCTTCCCCAGAAAATGTCAGAAACATTACTGAATCTGACGCTTTCTAAGATTCTTTCTAGCCACAAAGGTAAGCAAGTTTGGTACATGTATTTACCATAACAGCCTGACTTTCACTTTATATTTTTTTAAATTTTATTAATTAATTTATTTATTTTGGGCTGTGTTGGGTCTTCGTTTCTGTGCGAGGGCTTTCTCCAGTTGCGGCAAGCGGGGGCCACTCTTCATCGCGATGCGCGGGCCTCTCACTATCACGGCCTCTCTTGCTGTGGAGCACAGGCTCCAGACGTGCAGGCTCAGTAGTTGTGGCTCACGGGCCTAGTTGCTCCGCGGCATATGGGATCTTCCCAGACCAGGGCTCGAACCCGTGTCCCCTGCATTAGCAGGCAGATTCTCAATCACTGCGCCACCAGGGAAGCCCTTGACTTTCACTTTAGAAACTGTACGTGCCCCTCTGTTGATGACTCAGGTGAAGCATAGTATCACTGATACTCAAAGTCATCACGGACATTTATTGAACACTGACTATGTTCCTGGCACTGTGCGAATGCTTTACATACAATACTCCACTCCACCGCACCCTGTGAGGTAGCTAGTAATCATTATTCTCTCTCTTATTGACAAGAAAACCGGGCATTTGTAGGGCTAGCAGATGTTAAAGGCAGTATTTAAGCCACTATCTTTCACGCAATCTATGCTCATAATTTCAGTGCTTTATCACGTTCTCCAAAATTGATCTGATTATCAGCACTCTTGTACTTATTATAAAAAAGTTAAATATTAATTCAATGTCACCTTATTTTTCCCCAGAGTCAATATGTCACCTACATCTTAGCATTACTAACTCTTTTTGAATTTGATTGTCCTTTGATTTTAGTTTCCAAGCTAAACGGAAATCAACATGATCATATGTCCATCAGGAGTGAATTTATAGTTATTTCAGTAAATTTAAAATGTCGATTAATCCCAAATCCAGATGCCAAAACACTAAGGAAATACCTAAAGTCGAAGTCCTACCCAAATGGCTAAATTTCATTAGAAAGAAAGCAGATAATAAAATCAAGAGCCATATGTGAATCCTTACTTTAAAATACGGAAGAGAGGAATTTCTATATATTATGTCCATGGAATAAAAAAAACCACTTAAACATTTTAACCTATTTACAAACTCTACCTACTATAGGTCCTAGGATGACTGCGCACAAAACAGACATGAGCGTATCAAGAAATCAACAGTTATTTATGGGTCACATATTAACTTCCCTTTTGTACCTGTGTGCGGATGCCATTATTTGTTTGCACTATTCTGGTTACGCCTCTGTGCCTCTGAGCCTGCCACTCCCTCTCATTAGCATGCCTTTCCCCTCCTTGCCAACTAGAAAATGCCTACTCATTCTTCAAGGCCAACCTCCAATCTCAATTCCTTTTGATGTCTTTCTCCACCTCTCCTGAGGTTTTCTGGGAATCCAAGCAGAGGGGGTTCTGCCCCCTCCTATGTTTCCCTAGCTCAGCAATGGCACCGACATCACCCTGACATTGTCCTTTCCAAACTATGCCCCATTCCCAACCATCCAGTCACTGAGTCTGCCACCAGCACACACCCTTCCCCTTCTCTCCCGACCACCACCTCCGCTCCAGGCTGCCCACCATCCCGACTCATCTGGACTATTCTGCTGCCCTCCCATTTAGTCTCCCTGCTTCCTTCCCTGCCACCCTACAGCCCCTTCTCCTACAGCCCATCCTCAGCACCTGCCCAAAGCACTGCAGGGGCTTTCCACAGAGCTTGGATTCTGACCATGGCTCCCAGGGCCCAGTGTGATCCAGCCCTTGCATTCTTTTCCAGCCTACATGCAGCTCTTCTGCCTTACTTTTCATTCCTGAAAAGTACCTAGCTCTTCTAGGCCTCAGACCCTTTGCACATGATCTCCTCCTTGCTGAGACGTCTCCCCGAATCACCCACCTTCTTCATCAAATGACCTTGTAGTCTTTCCTCCTTCAGCTCAGTCCTCTTCTCCTCAAGGGAGCCTTTCCTGATCTCCTCGGCCAGGTCACTACCCCCTACTACATGCTTTTACAGATCACTCTCTTCCTTGTTACACTGATCACCTTTGTAATTTTACTTTTTTTTTTTTTGCTAAATTCATGATGAATGCTTGTTTCCCCCACTAATTAGTAAGTTCCAGGAAGGCAGAACTGTGTCAAATTCTTGCTCATGCTTTTATCCTCATTGTTCAACACAATGCTAGGCATGTTATAGGCACTCACTAAAAATCTGTTGAATGAATAAATGAGAAGAGGAGGGAGGGGGGGAGAAGGACATCCCTTATCATAATTTAATGAGTGTTTGTTGAATCGATCTGCTGATGGCTTTTCAACACACAGAGCACAAGGTCCGCCCTCCTTAGAACAGCAGGCCAGCCTCCTTGTGATCTGACCTCAGCCACGATGGCCCTCCTCCAGCTGCACTTGACACTCAGCCCCTCTGAATCCCTGTAGCTGCCTGACCAAGCCTGCCTGGCTCCGGCTTCTGCCCACACCCTGGTCTATTCTTTTCCCTCTGCACTTTTCTCTCTGATCATCTTTTCAAACTCAGACTCACTCTTCAAGTTTCAGAGCTAGGGGTGATTGTCTGTGAAGACCTCTCTTAAACCTTCTGGGGAGCTGAGGTCCCCTTCTCCCATTTTCCTACAATACCCTGTACCTACTCCTATTAAAGCAATTATCATATTTTCTTGTACTTGTGTCTTAGGCCAAGTTCATCTCTCCCAGTACATTGCTAAGTCCCTTAAAGGCAAGAGGGGGTGGGTACTGCCTCATCCCACTCTCCCCAGAGTTTAGCATAGCAGCCTGGCACAAAAATAGTCAGTAAATAAATATTTGTTGAATGAACAAAAGAAAGTTTATGGATATATGAAATATGTGTAAAGCTCCAGAGGTGCATATTTAAAATATCAATATATTATTAATATAGTATATTTAAATTATTATTAAATTGTTGTGAGGCATAATGGTTACAAATTCATCTGTAAAATGGGCATAATAACACCCACCTCACACAGTAATTGGGAAAATTAAATAATATATATGTATATATATTACCATATGCATATAATAATATATAAGCATATATATGTAAAATATTTATATTCAAATAATATATAAGTATATATATTATCATACATATAATTATATATATAAGTATATATATTACATATATATATAAAGTTGTATATAAGTAAAAATATATATATATATTTTTTGGCTGCACGGCATGCGAGATCTTAGTTCCCCAACCAGGGATCAAACCCGTGCCCCCTGCAGTGGAAGCGCCGAGTCTTAACCACTGGACCGCCAGGGAAGTCTCCATAAGTAAAATATTTAGTACAGAGTTCAGCATACTGGAAGCACTCTATAAACATTATCATTAGGGCAACCAAGGTGAATTTATAATTCATGCTTCAAATTTAGCAGTTTTATTTGCCAACATTTTTTCCTATTAAAACATTAATTAGCATTAGCATCTCTGTAAGGCCACAGAAAGGTGATCAGAGAGGTCCTCAGCAAACTAAGGATAAAGGAGAGTTTTATTCACTACAGCTGAAGGGCAAATTATTGTTTCAATAATCTGCAATGTATGTGTAAAGGCACAGACACTTCAACACGAAAGAAGCATTTCTGTCCAAAAATTACCTATAAAATCTAAACGATAGAAACAACAAATATTGTCATTCAAACGCTATAAACGTTTAGCTGAAATAATTAGAAACGCTTACTGTGAATTATTTCTTTTGCTAAAAAAACAAGATAGGGATACATATTCATCCATGTCTTTTAACTACTGGACAGACTTTATAAATATTACGTATTTGTCTAATGAATATGCCATAAAAACGTTTGAATTAACAGCCAACACATTCCACGTGTTGTCTATTAGATGCTATTCTGATTTAGAATTGCTAAAATTTAACAGACTCTGCAAAGAGGGGGAAAGAAGCAAAATAATTCTGCAACAGGTTTTTTAGGAAAAATAATGTAAGAATGAACTGTTTACAAATGCTACCAATACACAGCTGAGCAGAATATACTGGCAATAGTTTATTCTGCAAAGCAAACTTATAATTTAGTCTTATATTGCTCTTTCTGTTGCACACTTGCTGAATTTAAATAACAAATACTGAACTATTTTATATATACTGTGTGCTACTGAAATATAAAGTACTATCATTATTGCATTTTGAGATTTCTATTCTCAATTCATCTTTATCTCTGTGATAAATGACAAAACCCAAAGCAAGTTAGATTTCTAATTGGGGCTTGACCCTTTTTTGAGAAGTAATAGAGTTATGAAGGGGAAATATAAAAATGCTAACTTCTTTTTTTAATTGAAGTATAATGGATTTACAATGTTGTGTTAATTTCAGGTATACAGAAAAGTGATTCATCTATACGTATACATATATGTGTGTGTGTGTGTGTGTGTGTATATATATATATATATATATATACTCTTTTTCAGATTCTTTTCCATTATAGGTTATTACAAGATATTAAATATAGTTCCCTGGGCTATACAGTAGGTCCTTGTTGTTTATCTATTTTATATATAGTAGTGTGTATCTGTTTACCCCAAACTTCTAATTTGTCTAAATTTATCTAAACTCTAAATTATCTAAATTTACTTAAATGCTAAATTCTTAACTGTTTTACCAGTAGGATACTAAACTACTTTTAAACTGAATTATAATTCTATTCATTGGGCACAACTATTAACCAGTTTAACATAATGCAAATCTATTGTGCTTTGCAACATAATTAAGATGAAAAGGTAGGACAAACAAATTTAGCAAAAAAAAAAAAAAGTTTTAATTTACTTAGATAATATTTCTCTGAATTTCCTATTAATTTCATTATCATGATACTTGTGTTTGTGTCATAAAATCTGGTGAAATCTTAGAAATTTACAAGGCAAAATTCCTCTTTATTTATGCTGGTCCCTCAATAGGGAATGCCCTTCTTACCAATTCAAATGTTACTCTTCCTTTAAGATTCAGCTCAGATGTCACGTCCTCTGTAACATGCTTCCACATATACTGTTATTTGTTCTGTCATGTAATGAATGACCCATTTCCCTCTCTACACTGTGAGATCCTAAGAGTCATTATCAGGTCTCTGCATTTTTCATAACAAACTGCACATTCCTTTGGACATTAATATTCTCAGTAAAGACTGGTTCAATGTGTCAACGAACACACACATTTTGATACCCTTAAGACTATGGTGAAAATGTCACTGCTTGTGATCTAAAGTTAAAGGTTAAAGAAAAAAAATCCATTTTTAGTGAAATGAAACTCTTAGCATTTTCACTTCCAGATGCATCAGCATTGCATAAAAGATGCTAAAACTATTTTAGAAAACAGACATTCTGCACATTTTCCTCTTGGAGAATTAGTCTGAAAAATACCAAGCCACACAGGGGCCTCTGGGTGTTCACAGGACAAACGTGCAGTTGGGTATTGATTCCACACACTCCTTCAATGGAAATCCAGAGGAAGATTCAACCTCCACCACACGGGCATGCCACACATTACTCTATGCAGTTGCTCAAGAGTAAGCTGAGGACCCCCCTGGAGACGTCTGCCCTCGCCTTCCAAGACTGGCCAGCACTTTAGTGATGATGCATCTGAGCAGGAGAGAACTTTGGTACCCAGAGGAGCACCACACCAGTCCTGGCATATGTTTTCCACTTCCATTGTCATTCTTATTCCCACATGGACCAATCTCTCACATATAGCCTTTTAATTTTTCAAGATTAAGCCTCTGTGATAATTTGCCTGGCTGCATCACCTATGACATCATTATACACATGCCAAATCCCTCCTCACTCAAGGCCACGTTCTGCTCAGAAAAGAACAGTGGGCAGCAAAAGAACAAGTTTCTCCTAATAAGCTATCCAAGCTGATTGTCCACATTCGGAACTATTCATCACCACTGGGACAATAAATATGGAGTTTCCAGAAGGTCACGCCAAGCCTTATTTAATGGGCTCTCTTTTCTCCATGACCCAAGATTCTCTAGGCGTTCCGTAGGAACAGGAGTAGAGGGCTTCTGTGTCTCCTATCTCATCCCACTTCGGGGATACTGTCAGCTTCACCCTATATCCTCAGCCACCCAAAGGACCCCAAGGATTTCCCTGTCATACCACATCTTATAAACACTCATGTGTAATGTCAAGACACTGGAGACTATGAAAAGGGACTATAGGGACTTCCCTGGTGGTGCACTGGTTAATAATCCACCTGCCAATGCAGGGGACACGGGTTCGAGCCCTGTTCCAGGAAGATCCCACATGCCACAGAGCAACTAAGCCCATGCACAACTACTGAACCTGCGCTTTAGAGACCGCGAGCCAGAACTTCTGAGCCCGCACTCCACAACTACTGAAGCCCACACGTGAAAAGCCCAGGCTCCACAACAAGAGAAGCTACCACAGTGAGAAGCCCGTGCACCACAACAAAGAGTAGCATATGCTCAGCACAACTAGAGAAAGCCCGTGCACAGCAATGAAGACCCAACACAGCCAAAAAATAAATTAATTAATTAAAAAAATAAAATTACTTTAAAAAAAAGGGACTATGATAGGAAATAGGTAGAATATGGGAACAACAAGGGGAAATTCTGGTTTATGCTATCATCTTAAAATATTTGTATTTTACAAAGGTAATAATGTACAACATGATAACTATACTTGATGACTATACGATACAGATGAAAGTTATTAAGAGAGTAAATCCTAAGAGTTTTCATCACAAGGAAAAAGTAATTCTTTCTTTTTCTTTTTTGTATGTATACGAGATGATGAATGTTAACTAAACACTGTGGTAATAATTTCACAATACATGTAAAGTCAAATCATTATGCTGTATACCCTAAACTTCCGTAGAGCTGAATGTACCTCAATAAAGCTAGAAAAAAATTTTTAATCCAAAAAAAATTTTTGCATTATGCAAAATTTGAAATCTACAAAAGGATGCACACAACATGTATATAATCTATGAGGCACAGCAATAAAATGAAAACCCATAAACGTACCATCTCATTTCAGACATTACCAATAACGATGCATATACCTATCTGCTACTTCCCTAAGCTCTCCCCCACCTCTTCTCCAGAGGTAACCACAGTCCTGAACTTTGCACCATACCGTAAAATATATCATTGAATTTTGCTTGATTCTAAACTTTATGAATAATTCTATCTTATTATATATAGACTTCTGTGGTTAGTTTTTTTGCACACAATGTTGCTTCTAAGATTTAACTATGCTGTTGGTAGCAGCTGTGGATCGTCCATTTTCACTGCTGTATAATATCCCTTGTGTGAATTTTTCAGTGTTCTACTAATGGATTTTTAAAATTTTTAGTTTCTAGTGTTCATTTTATTTAATTATTTTACTAGAAACAATGCTGTTTCCAGTAGAAACAATACACATAAGCAAAGTTTCTCTGGGGTACTGCCTAGGAATGGATTGATTGGGTCATGGTATATGAATATTCACTCTTACACAATGCTGCCATATTGTTTTCCAAAATGGCTATGCCAATCTACACTCCTACCAGTAGTACACCCTATCATTTTTTAAACTGTGAAAACATTTTAAAATCAAGGAGAGCTATATGATCTAAAGCTGGTGCTCTGATTTTATTGGCCCAAGTTATGAATGTTCATAAAGAAATAAACATCATATACCTCTCTCTCACACTGGTGAGTTTATATTTTGTTCCTCACTAAACATAGCAAATGAGAACTACTTCCTAAGATATGTTTATTTTTCCACCTTCAAATGGGGCATTAACTAGCCACTTAGACTAGACTGAGGATAAATGATTTGAAGCCTCCACTTGGCTTTATTTCCCAATCATTCAATTCTTAAGCAAGGCTACCAAAGGTGTCAAAGAATGATCTAGAATACTAAGGGTCCCAGGGACCAAAACTGCCCACTTGGAAAAGGAAGTCATGTACAAAATAAACTACACAAAAGTATGGCAAATTGAGATAATTCTTTAATTTCCTTCAATATTAAGAGAGAAACAGAGGACCTGTATTCAGAAAATTATAAAACACTGACGAAAGAAAACAAAGATAACATAAACAGATGAAGAGATATACCATGCTTCTGGATTGGAAGAATCAATATTGTGAAAATTACTATACTACCCAAAGCAATCTACAGGTTCAGTGCAATTCCTATCAAATAACCAATGGCATTTTCCACAGAACTAGAAAAAGAAATTTTACAATTTCTATAGAAACACAAAAGACCCCAAATAGCAAAAGCAATCTTGGGAAAGAAAAACAGCTGGAGGAATCAGGCTCCATGACTTCAGACTATACTACAAAACTACAGTAATCAAGACAGTATGGTACTGGCACAAAAACAGAAATACAGATCAATGGAACAAGATAGAAAGCCCAGAAATAAACCCGTGCGCGCATATAGTCACCTTATCTTTGACAAAGAAGGCAAGAATATACAATGGAGAAAAGACAGCCTCTTCAATAAGTGGTGCTGGGAAAAATGGACAGCTACATTCAAAAGAATGAAATTAGAACACACCCTAACAGCATGCACAAAAATAAACTCAAAACGGATTAAAGACCTAAATTTAAGACCGGATACTATAAAACCCTTAGAGGAAAACATAGGCAGAACACTCTATAGCATAAATCACAGCAAGATCCTTTTTGACCCACCTCCTAGAGTAAGGGAAATAAAAACAAAAATAAACAAATGGGACCTAATGAAACTGCAAAGCTTTTACACAGCAAAGGAAACCATAAATAAGACGAAAAGACAACCCTCAGAATGGGAGAAAATATTTGCAAATGCCGCAACTGACAAAGGATTAATCTCAAAATATACAAGCAGCTCATGCAGCTCAATATCACAAAAACAAACAACCCAATCCAAAAATGGGCAGAAGACCTAAACAGACATTTCTCCAAAGAAGATATACAGATGGCCAACAAATGCATGAAAAGATGCTCAGCTGAAAAGATGCTCAACATCATTAATCATTAGAGAAATGCAAATCAAAACTACAATGAGGTATGACCTCACACCAGTCAGCAGGGCCATCATCAAAAAATCTACAAACAATAAATGCTGGAGAGGGTGTGGAGAAAAGGGAACCCTCCTACACTGTTGGTGGGAATGTAAATTGATACAGCCACTATGGAGAACAGTATGGAGGTTCCTTAAAAAACTAAAAATAGAACTACCATATGACCCAGCAATCCCACTACTGGGCATATACCCTGAGAAAACCATAATTCAAAAAGAGACATGTACCACAATGTTCACTGCAGCACTATTTATAATAGCCAGGACATGGAAGCAACCTAAGTGTCCATTGACAGATGAATGGATAAAGAAGATGTGGCACATATATACAATGGAATATTACTCAGCCATAAAAAGGAACGAAATTCGGTTATTTGCAGTGAGGTGGATGGACCTAGAATCTGTCATACAGAGTGAAGTAAGTCAGAAAGAGAAAAACGAATACTATATGCTAATGCATATATATGGAATTTTAAAAAGTGGTACTGATGAACCTAGTGGCAGAACAGGAATAAAGACGCAGACGTAGAGAACAGACTTCAGAGCACAGGAAGGGGGTAGGGGAAGCTGGGACTCAGTGAGAGAGTAGAATTGATGTATATACACTACCAAGTGTAAAATGGATGGCTAATGGGAAGCTGCTGCATAGCACAGGGAAATCAGCTCGGTGCTTTGTGACCACTTAGAGGGATGGGATAGGGAGGGTGGGAGGGAGATACAAGAGGAAGGGGATATGTGGATATATGTATACATATAGCTGATTCACTTTGTTGTACACCGGAAACTAACATAACGTTGTAAAGCATTTAGACTCCAATAAAGACGTGGAAGAAAAAAAAAAGAGAAACAGAGGAATAAATAACTGAAGTAGATGAAGGAAAGCCTTATGAGCTTTTATTTTAAAACAGCAAAAAATTTTTAAAAACCTTTGTAATTAGGTTTTTCCAGGCTTAGGTTTAAGGAAAAGGCTTCTTCCCTCCCAAAAGATCAAGGTCAAAGCTGGAGGCTACTCTACTGCAAGTGTGAGGTCCAAATCATCCAGTTCTACATCTTTCCCCCAGGTATCTACAGACCTGGCTGGGTCTCAGTGTAGATTTAGCAAATAAAGGGCATGAGGAGGGGCAAAGAGTACAATGAACAGAACCACTTCCTGGTACAATGGTAACAACGGCAGGACAGCACCATAGCAGACCCTGAAGTTATTTGGGAGAGCAACTGTAACTAGTCTGCCTTCTTTGACTAATAGGAACAGAGACCAGGGCAACAGTCTGTGAAACTTGGTCAGCTTCACCCAATACTGTTGTCAACAGTTTCAACTTTCTTCCCCACAGCCATTTATTATTGGTAGTAACCACTCTCCGAATTTTAAATTATCTTGACCATGTTTTCACATCCCTTCTCCATTCTGGTCTCTTTCTTACTGGTTAACCCCGACAAGCAGACAGATCTGTGAAAAGCAGACAGTGAGGGGAGAAGGTAGAGTTGGGCACCTTCACCTATACAATGGGTGTCTCTGAACATCTAGATGTGATAAAAAGTCAAACAAACAAGCAAATGGTATTAATGCCTTAAGTCACCTATTTGAGATTTTTTGGTGTCTATCAGTGAGGTATTATGCTTCTTATTAGACTTCCACACTGCTTTAATTAAGGAGGGCCAAGGGGCCTTATTTATTTTTTTTTTTTTTGCGGTGCGCGGGCCTCTCACTGTTGTGGCCTCTCCCGTTGCGGAGCACAGGCTCCGGACGCGCAGGCTCAGCGGCCATGGATCACGGGCCCAGCCTCCCCGCGGCATGTGGGATCCTCCCGGACCGGGGCACGAACCCGTGTCCCCTGCATCAGCAGGCGGACTCTCAACCACTGTGCCACCAGGGAAGCCCCCAAGGGGCCTTATTTTAATCATACCGGTCATACCCTCTCTGTTACGGCCAGAGAGCTGGAACCTAGTCAGGCAGTGTTAAGAGAACAGCCTTTCCTTCTTGATCAGCCTTTCCTTCCTTCCGCTCCCATTGACTTTCTACTAGGAGCATATGGTGAACAAAATTTTGATATTTAGTATCTGGTGCTGGATGCCCACAAATAGGATGAGGAAAAAAAAAATGTGTCTGTAACCTCAGGTGAAATTCCAGATTATGAGACAGCTTTCAAGATTGGCAAAAACACTAAAATCAGGGACTTCCCTGGCGGTCCAGTGGTTAAGACTTCACCTTCCAATGCAGGGGGTGTGGGCTCCATCCCTGGTGGGGAGCTAAGGTCCTACGTGCCTCGTGGCCAAAACACCAAAACATAAAACAGAAGCAATATTGTTAACACACTGAATAGAGAATTTCAAAATGGACCACATCAAAAAAAAAATCTAAAAATAGAAGGTACTAAGATCATCCCATTTTACAGGATCCCTTTGTAACACGGATACGTACAGATCCTATTAAAACATAATCATCTGCCACAACTGCAAAAAGCTTTTATTTAAAATGACGTTGTATTCCGAGGTTATGTTAAAAGTGTGTCTGGCTTTCTATTCAGCGACTAGATGATCTGTTCAGGAGAATCGTACTTCGTTGTAAGTGCTTAAGGAGGGACTAATTAGTCCCCCCCCCCCCCCCCCCCGCCCCGGCCCTTTAAATTCCTATGGGGAATGAGGTCATGCTCAAAGCACCAGGTGGAGGTCTCTTCAAACACTACAGCAGCACAAAGGGCAGCGCTTTCCCGAGGCAGAACAGGTATGAGGGCAAATCTTCCGCCAGGGGTATGTTCTTCACTGGCAGGCAGGGAGAACAAAAAAGCTAAGCTTTGGGGCTTCCCTGGTGGCGCAGTGGTTGAGGATCCGCCTGCCGATGCAGGGGACACAGGTTCGTGCCCCGGTCCGGGAAGATCCCACATGCTGCGGAGCGGCTGGGCCCGTGAGCCACGGCCGCTGAGCCTCCGCGTCCGGAGCCTGTGCTCCGCAACGGGAGAGGCCACAACAGCGAGAGGCCTGCGTACCGAAAAAAAAAATAAAAAAGCTAATTTTTTGGTGTAAGATCTTGCAAAAGACCTGTTCTGACGCTGGACCACCCGCCCACGAATTCATCCCCTCTCCTCCACTTACTGCGCCACGCGGTCCCTTCCCGCTCCCTGATTGGCTGTCCCCTTGGCCCAGGCGCACACCTCCAGGGAGCAGGGTGGAAGTTGGGACCCAGGGGCTGCTGCTCCAACCCCAATCCTTCCTCCTCCCCATCTGCATCCCAGCACCCACAGGGGAGTGCCACGCTCTGGGACACCAGCCCACAGTGGCTCCGTGGCAGCGTGCCAGTGGTTTGAGCTCCTACTCGTTTCTACAAGAGCCATGGCAAGCAAATTAGAGGTTATAAACACCTCCGGTGGAAGGAGGAAAATTCCTTTGGGCTTTGTAAGGGAACTTCGTCAGCGGTGAGTGTCTCCACAGTAGAAAACAGATGTGCTCACCCAAGCCCCTTAACCCTGCTGGCATGTGTGGACCGCCCCTTCTGTTGGCTACAATCAAGGCAGCAGGGCAGGAAAACATTTCTTGGGGAAGAATGTCTCTCATGTTCAAGGTCACTGTGGGCCCCCAGATAAGCAACATAAAGCTATTTTCAATGTAGGTAAAGCATATTCCTAAATGCAGTTTTGCCAAATTCATTTTGAGAGAGGTGGCTGGAAGTAAACTATTTTGCTCCCAACACGGGTTAAAGTTTTGTTAGAAAACCAGGAAAGCACACATCCCTGGCCAGGGGACAGCAAAGAGAAACCGTTGAGTTCTAAATTGTGCTGGAAATAGAAGCAAGGGAGCAGTCTAGGATTAACTAAAAGCAGCAGTCAATTACGAACGATGCTTTCATGCATGTTACACAGCTTGTCACACCTTGCAGGGGCTGGTTGCCAGGGGGTGTGGCTTTCAAATCAAAGCCCTCCAAAAAGTCATGGATACCTGAAATTCCATAATTAGAGTCTTTCCTTTGGTTTAAAGATTCCCTCTCTCTCTCTCTCTTTAAATTTCAGAATAATATGCTATCTTGGAAGTGGAATATCCAGACATCCAAAAAAAGAAACACACACACAAACATATATGCAAAGAGAACAGGTTTTGAATTAAAGCTGAGCTTTACCACTTTCCAGCTCTGTAACTTTCGGGAAGTTATTTATTGGCTTGAGTCTCAAGTTCATCAGCTGTGAAATGAGACAAACACCTGTCTCAGAAGGCTGGTGCAAAGTTGAAGTTCAATTATGTACATAAAAGTATGTGGCCCACTCATAGCAGACATTCAGTTTTCCTCTGCTTTTTTACAGAAGAGGTCATAATAGGGGAACAAGTGAGGACAACATGAGGACGCTGGCTTCCTGATGTGGAAATGATGGGAAGGTCAGCAGAGATGGAGATGGGGGTGGCAGGAGAAAGGGCCACCTGGGACCCAGTGACAGAATCTGTTTCACAAATGTGCTGAGGTCAGCTTCTGCTCAAGGGCATGTGGTGGCTGCAGGCTGACATTTATTTGCAATGTAGACTGGCTGGCAAGCTGTGAACCTAGAAACTGGCCTTCGCCAAAGAGCCATGCCTAGCCCCTCCCAAGGCTCTCCCATGCTTGGTGTCCAGCTGGGGAAACGAGGCATTGGGGAACATCTGAACAGCTGTCCTATCGGGTCACCTGCAAGGGCGTGGGTCAGGTGAAGATATGAGCGGGTGGCAGGCAGGGAAGCCAGTAGCAGAGATTAAATGTAGCTTCCAACTTGCTGAAGCCCAATGATGTCAATCAGACCCCACTAACCCACAGGCCAGGTCAGTGGGCCCGGAGACTTTCCTACCAACTTACCAAGGACAGGCCCCACACCAAAGTGTGTAGCCAGAGATGGTTATCTTTTCCTAGGCATCAGTATCTCCACACTTAGGGATCGCCCCTTAGCTCACCCTGGAAAGCCAGCCATCCTTGACTTCCAAGGCGTGAGCTAAGCAATCTCACCAGTCTCTCAGGTGAACGGACCAAACAGAGAGGTCTAAAAATGGTAGGAGGGGAGGGGCTCTAGAGCAGGCTGAGGCAGAAATATATTTTTAGGCTGAGAAGAGTTTTGAAATCGAAAACGCTTCTAGGCAGAAGATAAACCTTCCCCAAATTTCCTTCTATAACTGCTGCCCATAAAAATAAGCTTAACCTGAACAAATAGGAAGGAGAGAGGGATTTTTAACAATAAACGGTAACAGCTAATACAAGTAACAGGGCCATTATTCAGAAACATTAATAGGTCAGGAGACCAGCCCTTCTGTTTCCCCAAAAGGCCTCCTTGGAGCACTGTGATCTGCAGACCACATTTTGGAGATCACTAAACCGACAGTGTTTACTGCTGTAGTGGTTACTGGAGTGGACTTCAGCAGATTCACTTTTAGAAAATTTCAAAATATAGAAGTGGGAACAGCAATATACGTGCATGGAAATCTTGTAAGTGGTTTATTGTGTTTTTCTTTATGCAACTGTAGTGAATTATTGGCCATTATTTTCTATCTAATAATCAAGATGAATAACTTTGGGTTGATTCATTCTGTGTATTATCTATTACAAATGTGAAAATTCCAGTTAACCTTTCCCTAACCCCCAGTATACTTTTGGACCATTCCCTCCTTCCTTCCTTTGATGAGTTGTGTACGCAAAGAATCTGGCATCTTTTTTTTTTTTTTTTTTTTTTTTTGCGGTACGCAGGCCTCTCACTGCTGTGGCCTCTCCCGTTATGGAGCACAGGCTCCGGACGCGCAGGCTCAGCGGCCATGGCTCACGGGCCCAGCCGCTCCGCGGCACGTGGGATCTTCCCGGACCGGGGCACGAACCCGTGTCCCCTGCATCGGCAGGCGGACTCTCAACCACTGCGCCACCAGGGAAGCCCTGGCATCATTTTAATACTAGTTGAGCAAAACCATCATGGAAGGTAAATAAAAGCTTCATACATACAATGCTTCCCAAAGCCAAAGGAAATGATTTTGGAGTATCCACATCGCTGATTACATTCCATCAGCAGAGATAATTAAAAGTTGACTATAGAATAATATTAAACAGCAGGCACAACTTTTTGAAAATTTCTCCCTGGTATTAGATATGCAAAAACACCAACTGAATGTTCGACGCTAATCACATTCATCTCTTCTTAAGAGCAGAGTATAATAAGTGGGTAGCCTAAATGGAATGCTTTGAACAGAACGCTTCACGATCGTCTGATTAGTCTAAATTTAAAACTCCAACAAAGGCAAGGATTATTCTTCTTGAGGTTCAAGATGCACGAGGATTTGGTGATGAAATTCCTTTAGGAGAGCAAAGAAAAAAACCTGCTATCTACAAGCTGCCAGTGTTTTATGTCTGTATAGTGTTTTTAAGTCAAAGTCACCATTCATCCAATGATAAATGTTTGTTTGAATAAATGCGTCAAAGAAAAGGCCTCAGAATACAAGTTTAATCGCCTCTAAGTTATGAATCAGGCAAAGCAATGTTCATCAGCCCCAAGCGCACAGGCTAAGACAGGTTAAATGTCGGCTCTCACCAACCAGGCCAAAGCCAGACCTGGAAACCCAACTCATGTCCTTTGATTCTTAGAAAATGACCCAGCTGTTAGGGCCTGTTGCTTAGCTGCCTCACTGCAAACTCTCAATACAACTGGGAATGCATGTTATCTAGGCCAGGTGAGGTAAGATGAAGGAAGCATAACAAAGCCGGGCTTGTTCCTGAAATTATTACAGGTAGTCATACACACAGGAAAAGGAAAATCCCCATCAAAACGCTAAAATTAAAGATTAAATTCTTAATGTCTTCACTCTAATGAGACACCTGGAGTAAATTACTCAGTGCTAGCATTGATACTATACCAAGAGTGAGAAAAAAATGAGCCTGCAGGATACTGGAGGAGAGGTGGAACCTGGAGTTTCCCCAGGGGGCTTCAAGTTTATTCTTCCAGGAACATTGGTAACACCGATCTTTTTTCCATTGTGACCTTCTAACAGGATGCAATCCCTGAGCCAGCTAGACACTTAAAATCTATTTGTTTCAATAACTCAGAGGAGAAATGTAACTAGAAGATTTTTTGCAAGTGGAATCTATTTGGCAAGCAGAATCTGTTTCTATGAGAAAATTCTCATGCATTTCAGAGGGAGGGTTCTCAAATCGTAAATCTTGAAGTTTTCAAAATTCATGCCAAGGGAATGAATATCACCCCCATGCTAAGCTATCCTTGGTGAGCTAAGCATAAGCAGCAGAGCACGTGCCCCAGCATCTATTTTTCTGATCCCAGAGGAAGGTGAAACAGAGCTGTCCAGACTCAAATCGTAAAGTAGGTAAAGTCTGTCACAGGATCCGTCGTCCCCTCTCCTCCCCTAAGGTGCCTCCCCTTAGGCCCCAGGGGTTTCTGCTCTGTTCGTCGCCTTTTCCACCCCAAGCTGCGGACGGTAACACCAGAGAGGCATCGTATTGTTTCAATACGAATATACGTCATTCATTGTTTTGCCTCCTAAAAAATACTCGTTTAAACCTTTTCTCTTTTAAATTGAGGGATCAAAAGCTTTACTTGCCTTTAAATTCCAGCATCAGCTAGCAGCCAGCCTTCTGAATTGGGAGACAGGATAAGGTAACTCCCCTATTTGTAAAAGCTTATTTTGTTTCATGTGCAGGCCTGCCGTAAAGATGGAAATCCATTGAAATCGCAGGCGGGGTTCATACGCCATTCTGACCAGGGACAAAAACTCTGTAACTCAGCCTCAGTTACTCACGTATAAAATAGGAATTCTTATTACAGATTATAATATTATAACAATTATGAGTCAATGAATATAAAGTAGCTGGCACATTGCTATCCTAAAGGCTAAACTATCCTCGGAAAGGACACAGTGGTTCCCAAGTGCAGCTAAACGCAGCCCCGGGTTGATCCAGCCACATCTGCTAAGGGCCAGAATCCCTGGGAACTCAAGAGCCTCATTCTTACCGGTTTCTCAAAGCTTCTGGCCTCAGGCCATGGAGCCAGGCGCCCCCTAAAGGCAGGCCTGGGGTTAGTCCTTCTCTGTTACTGTTCTTTCATCTGGCTCTTTTCCTGCCTGAGAGCATCTCAGCCCTTTCCCACTCCTCTCCTCCCCAGCCCCCTGGTCCCGGAAGCCTAGAGATACCGTGCCATTCCTCACTGTGCCACCCCCTTCCCAGGCCCCACCCTCTACCCTGTAGCAGTGTAGACATAAACTCAACATGCACTGGGAAACCCCAAAATTCGTGTGACTGGTTTTACTGCAATACTCGCTTTATTGGGGAAGTCTGGGACCGAACCCGCAGAATCTCGGAGGTCTGCCTGTAATGAATTTTTCATGGGGAGACCCCCAAGAGCCCCCCCAGTTGAGTTTACACAGCCTTGAGCCCCTGGCACCCAGAGCCTGATTTAAAACAAATTTCCCACGAGGAAAGGCACATTTCGAGGTGAGCAGATGACCCAGCCGAGAGAGAGGCCCCAGCACCGTGAATGGGAGTCAGGGTGGGGGGACTTGCAAAGCACTGGGTTTGGCTCACCCTTCTTGAGGAGGTCCGAGCTAAATTTTACAAATCAAATATCACCATTTTGGCGAGGTTTGGAGAGGCAGGAGAGGACGAAACCACAAAAGAACCGGGAGGCTTCGACCAGAAATGGGGGAGGCATGGATGCTGAGTAGGGCAAACGGGCTGCCGGGCAGAGACTGGCCTGCTGCAGTGAAGGGAGAGAAATAACCGGACTGGGGCAGAGGTCAGGGTAGGGAGGACACCCCAAGGCGAGGTTCACGGAAGGCAATGCAGGGGATGCTTGGAAGAAGCACCCCGGGAGCTCTCAGTCACGTCGGCGGCATGAGGGATGTGTCTCTGCAAGGGTTCTCCAGCTCAGCATCTGGAAGCACAGTCTCCTTTAGGAGCAGCAGGACCTGGTGGGAAGGGCTACAGAAGCAGAATCCACAAACCAGGGGTCTCCTTGTCTGGTCCTCTCCTGGGATAAGAGCTTGCAGAAGGGAGACTGGTCAAGGCCCTTTGACGAGGTCTGAATATGGCAAGAAGACAATGGGGAACAGTTGCAAGCGCTTCCCAAGAACCCCTCAATAAAGAGAGAAAGAAGGGCAGGGTCAAGAAAATGCTGCGCCCTTGGGTTTGGGAAGAGGTGGATACGGGGAGGCCCAGCTGTTACAGGTGGGACCCAGGATGGGTATATGTGATACTAGGTGGATTACATCCATGCACATGTATGTATCATATTATATACTGTATCTGGAGAAAGAAAACTGCACTAATTATAGACATCAGAAAGCAAATCAAGGAGTGAAAAATGATCAAAATTATTTTAATTGTGTAAAAGTAATACAGATTAGAGTCATTTACATGAACGGCTTCCACTAATGCCCAATGACCATGCAGCACAGTATCAATGAAATGTATCAGGAACTGTGTACTCGATTAACTCGTGTAAGTTACATTTTATGACAATACTGAATTCTGTTTTATATGTTCAGGCTTCTGATTTTGTGATGCATATAACTGCAGTGTCTGGGAGCTAGAAGGGACCTTAGGGACATCCCTGACTCTAACCCTTTCATTTAAGATGAAACGGAGATGAAGAAGCCGGGGTTTAGAGAGGGTATGGCTTTCCCGAGGCCACAAGAGGACTTGTGTAGAGCAGGGGATACAAGAGCTGCTCGTGATACCTGCCCCGCTCCAGGGCTATCCTTAAAATGCTGTGCGGCCGGACAACACGGCAGGGACGCAATCCCTTTCCCCACGTTCTGCAACACCATCTGCTCACAATTCAGCATTATTCAAGGAGCTTGGAGAAGAGGTAGGATGCTTGGGGGGTGGGATAAGCTCAGGGATAGAGATGTTGGCGCTTTCAGTTAAGAGACTTTTGATTGATGTGATCGTTAGAAGAATTTACAGTCTCTCTCTGTTAAGAAAATCAAGAGGAGAGTCAGCACGGGACAGTAGGAAAAACGTAGTTTATCCAGTCAAAGACCCTAGGATGAGCCTCAACGCTTACTAGCTGTGTGGTCTAGGACAAGTTATAGAAACTTTCCAAGCCTATATTCCGCCAGCCATAAAACGGGCAGTAATGATACTTATTCAAAGAGTTGTGAGATTAGATGAAATTATATATTAAGAACATCTAGCACAGCACGTGTGGCTCAATCAATATTCAACATTCTATCAGTATTTCTTTACTATAGTCTCCTCGCCTGGTGCCACTAAGAAAATCTCACCTTTGAACATACTGGGTGGGTAACTGGATGACCAAGGCCAGGTATATGTTATTGCACAGATAACCTTGTAAACCTCATTCCAAAGTGTCAGTGTTATATTCATGGATAACTTCAAACTAGAATGTCAGCGTGGAAACTCTAAGGGAGAGTTGTAAAAGCCAAGTCTGTTTCCATCTGGAATGTGAAATGTCAAAACACAGGCAACCTTGATCAATCATTAGGAACCTCCTCTTGCTTTCCATTAAAATGTCCTTGTAGAAAACAAAGATACCACAGTTTAAGGGTATCCCCAAATTGCCTTCTTGATCCCTGATGGGAATCCTTGCTCATTTTCACATCCAAAGTCCTCTAAAAAATCGATCAAACATCTTAACGCGGTTAACCACAGGAAGGCAGCTCACAACATGTCCTTCTGGGGATCCATGAACTGGTTTGAAACGTCCAAGGCTGCGGAAGAGTAAGGCACTGCCCCGTCCACAGAGAAAGACCCCTCGACCCATGGTGAGCCCACAAGATTCTACGTCTGTCTTCTTATCACGCCTCCTCCCCACGTATAATTCTATCAGTACATGAGAGATTAAAGTCTCAGGGAAAAACGTCAGGAGTCTGTGTCTTACGCTATCAACAAACCCCCAGCTGACACTGCTACATGCACAGTGACATTTCAGTAGAAGCCTCTGATTCTGTCTGCAGGCCTGAACATTAGTCCAGGTCTGTTCCCACACTCCCAGCAATACTGCCTTCCCTCTGTTCTAGAACTGTCTGTGACCTAGATGTTCTGGCAAGCAAGTAAGCAAACCAGCTCTACCTCTGTCTTCTCTCTCTCACACACTCTCTCTCCCTCTCCAAGGTTTTTCTTTCCTGAGTCACCTTTGTTGCCAATAATTGAAGCTGGACCAGCGAAAGGGGAGAAAACCCAAGCCAATAAATAAGGCTCCTCTGGCTCCATTAAGCCCCCGCCCATCCTCTGCCCGTGTGCACTCACTTCACTTTTGTTGCTTCTGACTATATTGTGTTCAGATGTGGAGAAAACTATTTTTTTCACTCTTATTCAAAGATATGACACTGTTGTTGTTTCTTTAAAACACGTTGGCATTCTTGCTCTTCCTTCTAGGAGAGGGACTTCAAGGATCACTGAAGCTTCTGGGGTGAAGCAATCATCTGCTAGGCTGAAAAAACAGAACCTAGCTGCCACTCCCTGCCAGGAAAAGTGCACAGGGTGAAACAGGCATCTCTTGGAATCATCAACATCACTGAAGGTGAAGGAACTGGTTGCTACTCAGGTGTTTTGCATCTAATTCGACCATGCAGCCTGAACCTAGTGAGGACCATTACAGGATAAAGGATTCAGGTGTAGCTAAAACCCAGTGCAGCCAAAATAAATGAATAAAATAAACAATAAATAAATAAAATAAATAATAAATAAATAAATATTTTTAAAAAGACAACAGAAAGCACCAAGGAACTTCCCTGGCGGTCCAGTGGTTAAGACTCCATGCTTCCACTGCAGGGGGCATGGGTTTGATCCCTGGTTGGGGAAATAAGATCCCACATGCTGCGTGGCATGGCCAAAAAAAAAAAAGAAAAAGGACTGGAGCAAAGGAATACTAGGAAACTTGAACATTTAAAAGAGAGAGTTACTGGGCTTCCTTGGTGCAGTGGTTAAGAATCCGCCTGCCAATACAGGAGACATGGGTTCGAGCCCTGGTCCGGGAAGATCCCACATGCTGCAGAGCAACAAGCCCATGTGCCACAACTACTGAGCCTGTCCTCTAGAGCCCATGAGCCACAACTACTGAGCCCGTGTGCCACAACTACTGAAGCCCACGCGCCTAGGGCCTGTGCTCTGCAACAAGAGAACCCACCACAATGAGAAGCCTGCACACTGCAACGAAGAGTAGCCCCTGCTCGCCACAACTAAAGAAAGCCTGCACGCAGCAACGAAGACCCAAGACAACCAAAAATAACTAAATAAATAAAATAAATTTATTTTAACAAATAAAAATTAAAAAAGCAACAGTTACAATGTTAATATAAAATCAGAATTAAACACTGAAAGCATTAAACAGGAATGTCATTTTTCCTGAAAAGGGGTACATTCTAAAGAAAAGTTAAAATTGTATGTGCCAAGATAACATAGCTTGGAACTATATAAAGGAAAATAAGCAGAGACTGAAAGACACGCAGTAGAGTTGTTGAACTACCCCACTGCTGTTAGTCCTTGGAAAAGGAAGCAGATGAAAATTTAATAAAGATACAGAGAAGTAGGGTAAAATAATAAATAAGGCTCATCTGATGACTAGATAAACCTGGTGATTAGAGCATGCATCTTCTGTACTGGACTCATGGAACAGTAACAAAAACTAGGCGTGTGTCAGGACGTCAAAGAAACTTTACAACGTCTTGATATTCTGTCACCACAATGCAGTAAAATACTCCACAGTAAGAAACAAAAGCATAAACAATTCAAATAAACGTATACATTTAAAAAATATTCTTTTAAAGAGGTTTAGAGTCTGAGAAACACTAAATTTTGCAATGGCAGATGGAGACAATAAAGATAAAGAGAACATGATCTATCAAAGTACAGGCAACCAATGCTCAGAGGCAAAGACTTGAAATATTCTCATCATGAAGAAAAACTTGGGACTTCCTTGGTGGTCCAGCGGTTGAGACTTTGCCTTCCAATGCAGGGGGTGAGGGTTCCATCCCGGGAGCTAAGATCCCACATGCCTCATGGCCAAAAAGCCAAAGCAGAAGCAATATTGTAACAAATTCAACAAAGACTTTAAAATTTTTGAAAAAAGAAAAAAAGCTCAAAATGAAAGAACAATCAACTCAAGAAATTAGAAAAGGGAAATGAACCTAGGGAAAGCAAAATGAAGGTAAAAAACACAAAAATAATGACAGAAACAAGTTCAAAATTTTAAACAGAACAGATTTCAAAAGACGGTCCTTAAAAATATCCCTAAGTAAAATAGATTTACTGTTAACTAAACGACTGCTCCGAAGAAAGAACCATGAACTCAAATTAAAAGATAAGAAGTAGGATAAAACTAAAGATATTGAGGATATTTTCAATTTTAAGAATGTGTAATACCTGCCTTTCTGTTAATAAAATTTTAAATATAGAAATGGCAGATTTTCTAGAAAAATTAAAATCTTTGACATAGCACTGGAATGTTTTAGAAGAAATGAAAGCTAAAAGCATTAAAATGTAGGAGACAATATTTTCATTATTAGAAATGCTATTATTGCCTAATTAGAACATCTAAGGGAGTTAGCCGCAAGACTTCTAGAACTTAGTGAAGTCAATAAGATGGCCAGTTATTAGAAGATTCACATGTGTGCATGCATGCACACTGACACACACACACACACACACACACACACACACAGTTTTTCTATAAACCAGCAATAAGCTAAAAATATAAGGGAAATAAAGATCAAATACACAATTATAACCAACTGTAAAATCTCTAAGGAAAATTTAAGAACTCATATCCTATGAAAACAGGAATGTAAACGAAGGGACAATGAAAGTCTTGAATAAGACTATGTAAATACATGGATCAAAAATAGTAGGGGTGGGCTTCCCTGGCGGCGCAGTGGTTTAGAGTCCGCCTGCTGATGCAGGGGACACAGGTTCATGCCCCGGTCCGGGAAGATCCCACATGGCGTGGAGCGGCTGGGCCCGTGAGCCATGGCCGCTGAGCCTGCGCGTCCGGAGCCTGTGCTCCGCAACAGGAGAGGTCACAACAGTGAGAGGCCCGTGTACTGCAAAAAAAAAAAAAAATCTACAAACAGTAAATACTGGAGAGAGTGTGGAGAAAAGGGAACCCTCTTGCACTGTTGGTGGAAATGTAAATTGATGCAGCCACTGTGGAGAACAGTATGAAGGCTCCTTAAAAAACTAAAAATAGAGCTACTATATGACCCAGCAATCCCAGTACTGGGCATGTACACTGAGAAAACCATAATTCAAAAAGACACATGCACCCCAATGTTCACTGAAGCACTATTTACAATAGCCAGGACATGGAAGCAACCTAAATGTCCATCGACAGACGAATGGATAAAGAAGATGCGGTACATATATACAATGGAGTATTACTCAGCCATAGAAAGTAACAAAATTGGCTCATTTGTAGAGACGTGGATAGGCCTAGAGTCTGTCACACAGAGTGAAGTAAGTCAGAAAGAGAAAAACAAATATCATATATTAACGCATATATGTGGAATCTAGAAAAATGGTACAGATGAACCTATTTGCAGGGCAGGAATAGAGGCACAGACGTAGAGAACGGATATGTGGACACGGGGTGGGGGAAGGAGGGGATGAATTGGGAGATTGGGATTGACATATATACGCTACCAGGTGTAAAATAGATAGCTAGTGGGAACCTGCTGTATAGCGCAGGGAGCTCAGCTTCGTGCTCAGCGGTGACCTAGTTGGGTGGGATGGGGGCAGGGAGGGAGGTCCAAGAGGGAGGGGATATATGTAGACATATAGCTGATTCACTTTGTTGTACAGCAGAAACTAACACAACATTGTAAAGCAACTATACCCCAATTTTTTAAAAAAAGTCAGTGATATCAAATAGTAAAAAACAACAAGATGTAATTTTTAACTTATCAAATTGGCAAGGTTTTTCTTTTTTTTTTTTTTTTTAGGTAAGAAGTGGACTTATTTAAAGAGAAACACACTCCACAGACACAGTGTGGGCCATCTCAGAAGATGAGAGTGCCCGGCAAGGTTTTTCTTTGTTTCTGTTTTTTAATTATAGTACTTAGTGTCGTCCAAGAGTGCAGAACATGGACACTCTTTTTCCCAGTTGTTGAATGCTAAAATACAGTACTTGAATAATATATATCAAAAATTGTATAAAGGCTCTTACTGTTTGGGCCAACAGTCCTAGTTCTAGAAAGGAATCCTAAGGAAACAATCAGAAATGTCCAATAAAGATAGTCGTTCAAGAAAATCCAGCACAGCCTTACTAACAATAGCAAAAAATCTAGAGAATTAAATGTTCAGCACATTAGGTTACTTATGTAAATTATAGTATCTATTAGAAATACGAAATGATACAGGCAATAAAATCATGCTATGTGGGATTGAAATGGCAATGCAACATGTTCATAACATATGGACCAGTGATAAAGAGGCCTCACAAATAGCCCAGTCAGTGTGATCCCTTTGTTGAAAAATGTATAATGTCTAGAAACACTAAAAATGTCCATAGTTATCTTGTGGGTGATTTGCCCTTCATTCTCTTCTGTATTTCCAGTCTTTTTTCTTTCTAAATGAATATACTTCACTTCTATGATCAGGGGAACAAGAGACGGAGCAGTGTCCATAGCGCACTTAGTACAGTACCTGGAACATAATAAATGCTCAATGAATTTTAGTATTGGGTTGGCCAAAAGGTTCATTCGTTTTCTTCCATAAGATGGCTCTAGTAGCACTTAGTTGTCTTTAACTTCATTCAAAACCATTTTGTTAGATTGCATCTGACAGCTATCATATCAGCGTGCATTTAAAAAAAGACATCAAAATTTCGAATTTTTGTGTAGCCATTTTAATATTGAAGATGGCAGGAAAATAGCAACATTTTCGGCATATTATGCTTTATTATTTCAAGAAAGGTAAAAATGCAACCAAAATGCAAAAAAAAGCTTTGTGCAGTGTATGGAGAAGGTGCTGTGACTGATAGAACGTGTCAAAAGTGGTTTTCGAAGTTTCACGCTGGATATTTCTCGCTGGACAATGCTCCACAGTCAGGTAGACAAGTTGAAGTCAATAGCGATCAAATCGAGACATTAACTGAGTACAATCAATGTTATACCACGCAGGAGACAGCAGACATACTCAGAATACCCAAATCAAGTGCTGAAAATCCTTTGCACCAGCTTGGTTATGTTCGTCGCTTTGATGTTTGGGTTCCACATAAGCTAAGCGAAAAAAACCTTCTTGACTGTATTTCCGCATGTGATTCTCTACTTAAACGTAACGAAAACGTTCAGTGTTTAAAACAATTATGACGGGTGATGAAACGTGGATACTGTACAATAATGTGGAATGGAAGAGACTGTGGGGCAAGTGAAATGAAACACCACCAACCACACCAAAGGCCAGGCTTCATCCAAAGAAGGTCACGTTGTGTATATGGTGGGATTGGAAGGGAGTCCTCTATTATGAGCTCCTTCTGGAAAACCAAACAATTAATTCCAACAAGTACTGCTCCCAATATGACCAACGGAAAGCAGCACTTGAAGAAAAGCGTCCAGAATTAGAAAACAGAAAATGCATAATCTTCCATCAGGATAACGCAAGACTGCATGGTTCTTTGATGACCAGGCAAAAACTGTTAGAGCTTGGCTGGGAAGTTCTGATTCATCTGCCATATTCATCAGACACTGCACCTTCGGATTTCCACTTATTTAGGTCTTTACAAAATTCTCTTAATGGAAAATATTTCAATTCCCTGGAAGACTGTAAAAGGCACCTGGAACACTCCCTTGCTCAGAAATATTAAAAGTTTTGGGAAGATGGAATTATGAAGCTGCCTGAAAAATGGCAGAAGGTAGTGGAACAGAAGGGTGAATACGTTGTTCAATAAAGTTCTTGGTGAAAATGAAAAATGTGTCTTTTATTTTTACTTGAAAACCGAAGGCACTTTTTGGCCAACCCAATATTATTTTGGTTTTAGAACAACAATTACACACTCCCCCTTTCAAAAACACTTTTATAATAGAAGAAACTTTGAATTTATTCCTATGCCAGAGGAAAACTAGAAGTCGTCAAAGGTTGTATCGTCTCCAAATTGTTAAATATTCATATTTACTCCCTTTCCCCTTTTCTCTCTCTCCCTGCCTGTCTCTCTCTCTCTCTCTCTCTCTCTCTCTCTCTCTCTCTCTCTCTCTCTCGCAAACACACACACACACACACACACACACACACAGATTAAGGTCCTCATGTCCTAGAATCCTGAGAAGTTCTGGGCAACAACTAATATGCAGCCTTAATGGAGATCATTTGAGCTCAGCCAACAGTCCACCATGGTCAACCAAGGTCAGAAAGAGATGGCTTTGATAAAGAAGCCAGATAACCTAGGAGAACAGAGGCTGCTGATAACCAACTGGCCAACATGTGATCCAATGAAAGGCTTTTATTGTTCCGTGGTACACACGGCTTTACAGCTGGGTGAGTAAAGCACTGGGGAAGGAGCCCCAGACATGGAGTCAGGACCCCCAGGTTCTAGGACCCCCACCAACCTAGGTTCTAGGACCACACACTCTCCTCAGTGACCAAATGAGGACTCTCCAGAGCCCCCATCAAGATCTGGGGTTCTATTAAAAAGGGTGACACCCTCGAACATTAGTTGTTTTATTTGTAACTTCAAAGCTGGCTCCTGTATCCCAAAACAAGCAAAGAAAATTAAAAGAATAAATAAAGCATTCCGGGCATCCATAATATTTATTTCGCTTTCTCCATCCGCGTTATTTCAGTAACTCTAGCAGGGGTAGAAAAGTGACAAATGAGTGCAGATTACAAGGCAGCACATGTTCAGGACAAGGTCATTAGATGCCATCAGAAACGGTCTAATGACACATGCATTTGGGAGATAACACAGCTCAGTGGGTTATCTATGAATCGTTCCCACTCGAAGTCTCATCTACTGCTCTCACACAACCACTGTGGTCACTGAGCCTAGACAATGGTGCTGAACGGGGCATAGGATGTTAGCTGGAGAAGGCAAGATGACCAAAAAAAAACCACCAAAATTGGCTGAATCTGAAATGGGGAGGGGGGGATCTTTGCACATGCAAAACATAAATAGTGCTAAAAGGGGACATAATTATTTGTTATGAAGATGCATTCAGGGGCATTCATCTGAAAAGAAGGAAAGATGCTCTATGCAAAAAAAAAGTCACATCAGAATCAGTGACAGATGACAGAAGGCAGAAGAGTGGAGCCGTCAGAATAGGCTTTGGTGTCAGACACTCTGGCTTTAAATTCCAGCCCTCACCACTCACCAGCTGAATGAATAGGGGCAGGAAGTTTAAGCTGTCTGAACCTCCATTTTTTTAAATCTGGAGAATGGCAGTAGCAATATCTATCTCAAAGAATTACTGAAATGATTCAGTCATTCATTCACTCAGTGCATAATTATTGAGCTTCTAGATGTGCCAGGCCCAGTGCCAAATGCTGGAGCGACAAGAGTGAGAGAAACAGCCACAGCCTCCACGTATATAGACTCTAAGTCTTTCTTAGATTCTGGTGGAAGAAGAGAATCAAAAGGGCAATAAGGAAAAATTAACCCAGCTACAGGGATGGAAGGTGATGGGGGTGTTACTTCAGTTAAAGTGACACCTGAGGGCTTCCCCGGTGGCGCAGTGGTTGAGAGTCCGCCTGCCGATGCCGGGGACACGAGTTCGTGCCCCGGTCAGGGAGGATCCCACATGCCGCGGAGCGGCTGGGCCTGTGAGCCATGGCCGCTGAGCCTGCGCGTCCAGAGCCTGTGCTCCGCAACGGGAGAGGCCATGACAGTGAGAGGCCCGCGTACCATAAAAGAAAAAAAAAAAAAAAAAAAGTGACACCTGAGCAGACACCTCAACCAAGAGAGAGGGAGTGAGTCATCAGGAGGGGGAAGAAATCAAGTAGAGGGAGCAGTAAGGCAAAGACCCTGAGGCAGGAAGAACGTTGCATTCAATGGGATATTTGTAAGAAGCTTTTTAGCTCAGGGCTCAAAAAAGCATGTGCTCCAGATGATGGTGATGATGATAGCGATGACGGTGACGATGGTGATGGTGGTGATGATGGTGATGGTGGTGGTGATGGTGATGATAACGATAACCCAACAACAGAGTACAAGGGATGTGAGAATAGGCACAGCCCATGTTAACTAAAGGAACAGAGTGACAAAATTAGTATTGAACACAGGAGAACTGATTAGAATCTAGAGTAATATTCAGTTATAAAAATTGCACCTCTATTTTTACTCCTATCCTTTAATCTGACTTCGTTCTAGAAAAGCTTCTCTCTGAAAATTCTATTTCATGAATGTAAAATTATTTAATAAAAATATTCTTTATGCATGATCTGTTTTTTACCCAGCCATCTTCCTGTTGGTTTTTAGTCTGCTAGTGTAGCGTGTATGTGGTATTTTAAAGAGTTACTATGCAGGGTACTTAGAAATTTCGTAGGAGCATTTAAACGGCAGAAAATGCTGCTAGCTTTCATTTCCACATATACTCTCTGACAGAGGGAAAGAGTTTTAATACATGTCTTTCTAGGCTTTTAGCTTTTTCTCAACTGTCTCAGGATGAAATTTTACTTTACTTGTTTAGTTATGGATATTTCTGAAACTTTACAAACAGATTCACTCATATTGTAAGAATTTTTCTGCAACCTAACTTTTTTTTTGGCTTAATATCAGGTTGTCGAGATTTCTTTGTATTGCTCTACCAAGTTTTAAGATCATTTCATTTTCACTGCTGCACGGTATTCTATTATTTGATTATATTATAATTTACTTATCCATTCTACTTTGATAAACATTTGGGTGGTTTGGATTTATTCTGTAAACCATTATTAGTATCAGAAAAGCTGTGATGGACAGCATACATGTTTTCTGGTACATGCATACAGAAGATTTCCTAGGGAAGAGATTTAAAAATGAAAACAGCCTAGTCATCGGGTATATATACTCATCTTTACTGGATAATGCTTAACTGTTTTCCTAAATGTTTGTACCAATTAACACTCCCACCAGAAGTAGATAAGCATGAAATGTCATTTTTCTAACTTAGACCAAAATATCCTCTTTGCCACAGGGGATTCCAGACCTCAAATAACTCCAGTGCCAGTTCCATCTATAGCCTCAGTCAATTCAAAACTGGTCTTTGAACAAATCCAGACTTAAAGAAATTTCAGTTCTGTTGAATTTCTGGCTAACGCATCACAATCAACTTTGCAAGCAAACAACATCCCCCCAAGAACAATAATAAATAATCACATATTGCTGGTGCCAGGGTGCAAAACGAAGACGTTTCAATTGACGCAAACGTGCTTACAAAAATATTTTGGGTATCTGAATTAATCTTAACCAAATTAAGCATCACCTAGATATTTGTCCCTAACCCTTTATTAAAGAAAGGTGCCTTTATTTCATGGCATTTTTATAACTGGACTTGCCAGACAAAAAACATGTGTGCCTTAAGGAAAAAAAGTATTGAATTTACTCTCTTCAAAAATATATCAGTTATGAATATACTAAAAGCCATAGAACTGTATACTTTTAAGGGATGAATTTATGGCATGTGAATTATATCTTCATAAAGCTGTTGATAAAAGTGTATCAGCTAAGTGAAATAAGCCCGTCACAAAAGGACAAATACTGTATGATTCCACTTATATGAGGTACCCAGAGCAGTCAAATTCATAGAGACAGGAAGTAGAATGGTGGTTGTCAGGGGCTGGGGGAGGAGGGAATAGGGAGTTATTGTTTAAAGGGTACAGAGTTTCCGTTTTACAAAATGGAAAGAGTTCTGGAGATGGATGGTGGTGATGGTTACACAACACTGTGAACGTACTTTATGCCAATGAACTTTACATTCTAAAATGGTTAAGATGGTAAATTTTATGTTGTGTGTATTTTACCATATATATATATATTAGAAGTGGAGGTGGCTGTGTTTGTTTCAGTATCAGGTCATGTTCAAGCAAAGGGATGAGTTCTTTTTGCATAAAGTCACAGAGACTGTGCACCACAGATTGAGCACTGCATCCCTTTTTTTATTTTCATACGCAATACCAAATTCCAGTGCACAAATGTACAGCAGCATATACTGTGGGTGAGAAGAAGGTTTAAAAAAATCGAGTCTAAAGTTACTGCTCACATTACAACCTTGACACGACAACTTTGCAAAAACAACGGCTTAAATTTAACAAAATATGCCACGATTCAGAAAATGCTACTACCATATGCCCGAGGGGACTGAGTCACGCCTGCAGTTTAACTCCTGAATTTTTTGACTTGACTTTCTGTATGTTTAAATTCTCATCACACTGCAGCTTCAACCTTTGTTTCTGCCACTGATCATGTAATGCATCTCTTATTCTCTGACATAATCTCTACCATGCAATACTTGGTTTTGAACAGCACTGAGGTTCAGAGGACACTTTGAAAAATGTTAAACGATAAAAACTGTCAACGGTGACTGGAAATGGAAAAACAGCCTAGCCTTTTTTGATGCCATCTTTATGCCTAGAACAACCTTCCCACTCCCACTCCCACGTCCATCAAGTGAGCTACATCTCTTCCTTCTTTCAAAGTTCACCTTAATTCACTTCTCTGGGAGTCTATAATGAAGACAGCTGTGATAACAGCAGAAGTGGAGAAGAGAATCCTGTCTACCCCCAGGGGGCAAGGAATGAATGTTAATTTCTGTCCATAAATCTAAAAGAGCGTAAATTGCACAGATTACATTTTTTTTCCTCGGGATGATTTTTTAAATTAAATTTTTATTTTTTTAATTGAAGTATCATTGATTTACAATGTTTCAGGTGTATAGCAAAGTGATTCAGTTATATATATATATATTCAGTTATATATATTATATATATAATATACTATATATATTCTTTTTCAGATTCTTTTCCATTATAGGTTATTACAGGATATTCACTACAGCTCCCTGTGCTATACAGCAACTCCTTGTTTATCTCTTTTATATATAGTAGTGTGTATCTGTCAATCCCAAATTCCAAATTTATCCCTTACCCCACTTTCCCCCTTGGTAACTGTAGGTTTGTTTTCTATGTCTGCCAGTCTATCTTGCACAGACTATGTTTTTAATGTATGTCTGTGCAATAACTTGTATCTGTTTTTTTCCATCTTTGCTCTAAGAATCTTCCATGGTCCCTGATGCAGGGATGACCAGCCACTCTCAAGGGGCTTGAGGAGTTACCATAGCCTACCTGTCAATTACAAGGCACTGAGTCACACAAACTGTGTGTGTGACTCACCGTGTTCCTGCTCAGAAGCCCACAATCTTTCTGGGGAGGCAAGGCACGTATCCCGTGCAGAAAGCTAGTAATAGTAGGCGATTTTTCAATTTACACACATTTATTCAGCAAATAGTTACTGAAGACCTACTAAATGCCACGCATTCCACCCAGACATTCAGGACAAAAATATGACTAAGACGTGGGCCCAGGAGAGAGACAGATGGGGTTCAGTGTAGAACCGTTTTATCATGGAGCCTTCAGAACACTACTAGGTGGTAAAAATAGCAGATTTTCCCTCTCCAAAAAAAAAAAAAAAAATGCACTGAACACACAGAAGTAATCCAGTTACTGAGTGAGCATTCTGGCCACGAAAACATATTTGGAATGAACACAGTGATACCTTCTGATGCTTTCCTCCTTAGAACCAGCGTCCCAGACACACGAATTCTCCAATACCCACTGAAGGGCAAATGACCAGCCGACCCTAATGCAAACTTGCCCCCATGGAATATTTGAAAGGAATCTGCCTTCCCTGACAGACCCTAGCCTCAAAAAAAGGCAGGGAGAAAGTCCTGTGTGCACAATGCCTGTTGCAGAGTGAGTAATTAAAAACATTTATGACATTAGCATTTTAAATTCGCTGGCTGCATATTATGGTATAATTGACCTCTGAAAAGCCTGTTGAAATGGTCATTTAAAGACTGGGTGATGAATATAATCCATAATCAATCAATTATGAATTCAAGGAATGAACCAAGTCCATTTACAGATACTGTTATGGGCTGAACTGTGTTGTGCAACCCCCCCCTGCCCCCCAACCTTCCCGCCCCTCCCCACCAATTTGCTAGGTTGAAGTCCTAACTCCCAGTTCCTCAGAATGGGACTGTATTTGGAGAGAGGGCCTTTAAAGAGATAATTAAGGTAAAATGAGGTCACATGGGTGGGGTCCTAGTCCAATATAATTGGTGTCATTAGAGGAGATCAGAACACACAGACAGGGAGGGAAAACCATGGGAAGACACAGGGAGAAGATGGCCGTCTACAAGACAAGGAGAGAGGCCTCAGGAAAAAGAATGCTGCTGAAACCTTGATCTCGAACTTCCAGCCTCTAGAACTGTAAGAAAATAAATGTCTGTTGTTTAAGCCACCCAGTCTGTGGTACTTTGTTATGGCAGCCCTGGCAGACGATGAGAGATGCCAAGTACCTGCTAGGGACAGAGCTATTGCCCTGTAAACAGTCATTTTGGAAAGACAATGAAGTAGCAGAAAGAGAGTGCTAGGACAGGAACCAGGAGCCCATCTACACATTTCTGGTTCCAGTCTGAACTCTTGGTCAAGCCATTTTCCTTCTTCAGGTCTGTTTCCTCCTTTTAAGGTAGCAGTTGAGATCACACAAGCTCTAAGTTTCAGGTGACCTAGAACTGTATGAAGCCATGGGATGAACTCAAGGGCAGCCTTCTAGGATATGACAGAAACCACAGGGAGGTGTGTCTGCTCTTCCTTCACGACATTCAGCCAGTACAGGAGGCCCTTCGATCACTTTCCATCTGCTTCTTGAACCACTGCATTAACATCACCCAGCATCCAAGTACAAGATGCTCTCCCAGCAAATCTCCTATCACAAAAGGGACAGACACTGCCACTCAGCTCCACTGGACCACCCAGCATCTGGGGAAGATCAACTCGTGGAAGCAAGCTGAAGAGAGGTGAAGAAGAAACAAGAAAAGGCTGATGAATGGCTCCACACACAGGGTGATTTTAGCATATTCTAACCAGAAAAGAACTGATCATTCTGAGCAAAGATGTTAATGAGTCCTGCAAACAGAAATTACCACAACAGAACAATAGACATCTTAAATGATTTTTCTCCTCCAGCAATATGGGCACTAATGATTACAAAATCTTCAACAGCAGTACAAGTAAAGATAAAGACACAATCATACAACCTTGGTACAGCCTCAGTACAGACACACACTGGACTGTCTGTTCAGCATCTGTTTTTCAGGAAATTGCCTAAACACACAGGTGGGAGCAGGCCTGTTCATACTATATGATTCAAACCCCAGATACACCGTGGGTTGTTGATTCTGGGTTTTGGTTTCTTTGTTTTGTTTTGTCTTCCAGTACCTAAGGCCCAGCTGCCCCACCCTTTGCTAAAGTCCATGAGACACCCTCATGTTCTTATCAAAATCCCTGTTTCTCTGAAGCTGCCTCTGATGAGGCAATAAAAAGAGTACTAATTAGTAAAGCCATATTTCAAAAAGAGACAAGTAGGAAGGTTTTCTTTAAAATAAAAACCCAGTGTTTAAAAAATGTTTATCAATGTTGCCTGCTTAGAGCCTCTATAACCTCTAGTGGAAAAAGCAATTTTTTAAAATATCCTGACCATTTATTAGATATTATCAAGGTGAGGATGAGAATGTTTCCTGGGAGGGTGCCTTCCATGTTCCTGTCCGATAAGCCATGTCCATACTGACAGAATCACGGACCTAGACTGGGTCTTAGAACTCCTCTTACTGGGGCAACTTCCTTCCAACTATGGGCAAACACCAGATCTCTCTCACTCATTCATTCCTTCAGTAAGCATTTGGGCCCCTCTGTATTTTGTGACTCTCCTGCTGGGGGTCAGAGGCAAACAGGAGAAAACCACATATGCCCCAAGAGGAGTTCTTCCCAAAGGAGGACACAAGCCATTCTGTCGTTAAGCGGAAGTTGTGAGGCCAATTTAAAGAATCAGTCTTATCACTTAACAATATATCTCACATACAGATAAAGAAATCCAAGGGCCTAAGTGAGTACAGGACAGTGTGGGCCACATGTACACACAAACATATGCTGAAGTACTGTATAGGTTGACTCAGAGGGGATTTGTTAGAGAAAAGCTGATAGAAGCAATCACTTCAATGCATAAAGGCATAGAGAGCCTAGATCTCCAAGTACCATGCTGGGCAGAGCACTATATGCTCATCTGTAAATCTGCACCAGAGAAAACAAGCCATGATCATACCTCCCAAGTCCTGACATTAAAATAATGCATTATTAAAAATGAGCTTCTTACATAGAAAACTACCATTCTAAGAGTTTAGGAAATCAGAAACACTAGAATAGGAAGTAAGGAGATGATACTCGTCAGAAGATATTAAGAAGACAAGCCAATAAAAGGGATCTGTTCACAGAATGATTCTAAATACGAAACGGTCAGACTGATACTTAGAAGTATGGCTTTTAATAGAAATGACATTAGAGAGGTTTCATTATGTAAATGACAATTAATGGCAATGACTTATAGGTCCGCCTGAAATGCCCCAAGCAGTCATTTGCATTTTTGCAGTAGCAGAAATGTCAAGGATTTCTCTCACCGAATCATGAGGGACCCTTTCATTGGTATACCATAGCTTTTACGATCTCAATAAAAAAGACCACCTGTGCCCTTAGTTGCTCTTAGATGATAATAATAATTAGGCACATTTATGTGCTGACTACTTTACATGTAGAAGTCCTATGAGGCATGATTATTATCCCAGGTTCGTTGTTGAGAGAATGAAGTCGCTTGCCCCGGGTTCTCATGGTTATTAACGAATGGAGGCTGGATTTGAATTCTCGTCTCCCTCATGGACCCCAAGCCCATGCTTCTTTCCACTGCCCTGAACATCAAATGGTCCAAACTCTGGCCGTATCATGACCATAATGCTTCAGAAGGTATACAGTGCCTGTGTAGGTAGAGATGGGTCTGGAAAGATGGGTACATCTGGCAACCCCTGTGTGTAAATATCACTATCTGCTCCCACTCAGTGGCACCTACATTTGCCATCTGAGACCCCTGGATATCGGTGCCACACTCTGGCCAGCTCTTGAAATGCAAATGCAAAGTATTCAAATCACACCGGTGTCACAAGTTGAAATCCCAAATCAGTCCAAAGCTAAATCATCTGTCCTACATCTACCCTGGAGGTCTCACTGGACATTCCATCAATCTCTGAAGGCAACTGGATTCCCTCCTCACCACTCCTCAGTCAGATTCCTGGTTTCATGATCCACATTTCTACAGGACTCTCCCTTCCTTAGTTCTCAATGATCAAAATCAGTGCTCTGAAATCCCAAGGTGACTGATTGTAAAACTCCCATCTCAGCCACACACCTTCATTAGAATGGTAAATCAGTAACAGTTTTGTTTCAGCTACCTTTACTCATTTCCCCTATACATCCTTTGAGGAATTCTCCATCAAATAACTAAAACTTGACATCAGGAGGAAAGAAGAAGAGATGAAAACCTCTAATGCTTGAAAATAGAGTGTGAGTTTAATGTCAGACAGAGCTGGTTTCGAATCCTTGTTCTGTATCTCACACAGTAGTTATTAATCTTATTACTTAACCTTTGTCTTGTATCATCTGTAAAACAAAGGCAGTAACGCTCATCTCCTGAGGTGGTTTTGAGGTTTAAATAGGAGGTTATAGGTAATGCTCCTAGTGGGGTGCCCAGGAAAGGGTAAAGTTCCTTCCTTTTCTGCTTTCTTTGGTCGCCCAAGAGTGTACTTCCCCTAATCACTGTTCTTCCCTCACTGCCTCCTCACAGAAGCCCCAGCCCCTGGCCTGTGTCTCACAGGCTGGAGGCATCCCTCCTGGGGCAGTGGGGGAGGGATTGAGTCGGTCCTGTCACCCCATAAGGGTGGCCTGCAAAATTTGCTCCTCTGTGAATACTGCCACAGGCACAAAGACAGCTGTTAACAGGATGCACGTGGCAACATGCCTGATAAATTAAGGCAGGAGGTAAATGCTAGGTTACACCATTATTTCCATGAGATTGGTGGGCAGGAGGAAAACACTGAGCCTTTGCTCTCCTGAATTTCTTCTGAACTGAATTCCTACCGGCAAGATTTTTGTCAATGACCCAGAACCACTTAAGCTTCCAGGGAACCAAGCAACAAAGCAGACCAAGACTAGATAATGAAGCCCGGGGCTGGGGGGCTGGGGAGGCAGTAAGAGTCCCACAGTCAGAGGTGTGCATTGCTGTGCTGCACAGCAGTGCTGCATTCACAGCGCTCCAAAAGGCGGGAGGGGCTTTAAGAAAAACAAAAACCGAGAGTTACCATGTCAGCACTAGAGTTTCACAAACACCAACCTCTACAGAAACCAGAAGATGTGAAATTGCTAGACAATCTGAAGGTTAAAGGAAAAGCATATTTTTTTTAAAGTGGAAAATAGATGAGAACTGTCAGTACATTAAGTACTCATTTTTAGAATCTTTTATTGATAGACGGTCATTTTGTTATAAAGAAACATTTAAAAAGAGGCATGGATAGCTAACTTGGCCACTTCGTAAGATTTTCTTGTTTGATAGATTTAGAGATTTAAGGCACTGCCATAAATCTTTTCCAAAGAAGGAAGATTATAAACAAAGTAATTAGTTAATTAATTAATTAGACAAACCAGCCATTGACAAGCCTGGGGAAATCCCTCCCAATGCTTTTTTTTTTTTTTCCTCTTTTTCCAGTTTTGGAGGGAAAAACCTTGGAAACAAACATGACCTACTACACCTACAATTCCTCATTTTAATTTTTTTCCCCAAGCACCCACAAATCCAGGTCACCCAAGTTTAAATCCCTGACCCAAAGCCTACCATCCGGAGTCCTCAAGGGGCTGCCACTGTGTTCTGTGTTTGCCAACAGATGCTGTGACACACCCCTCCCCGAGAGGCACCTGCCTCACTAGAGTGTGTAACGTGGCTGCCAGGGCGAGACGGACATGTTGGAAAAGGCAAATATCCCACGCTGTCCGGGGCGTTGGAGCAAGTATCCTGAGCAGCTTCAAGCGATTAGACCTAAGACTCGGAGCTAATTAATGGAAACTGAAGCAAAGATGGTGACAGCTCAAAGCCAGGGTGTGAAGCTCACGTCACCTGGTAGAGAGAACCTCAGGAGAAATCTCCTAAGGACAGGATATTAATGCTTGCACTTTGCTTTGCAGACTAACAGATTTCGTTTAGAAACATGTCTTTACTCTCTGGAGAGACTTTATAAGGTGTTGACCTGCTACTAATTCTGGCAGTGCCTACACCACAGCTCACAAAATAACTCTTCACTCATTGGATTCTGATCACCCAGCTGCCATCATAGGGAAGGATGTCCTTCACTCCAACTAAACAAACCTATTTGTTGTCCAGCTTCTGTATGTCCAGATCTGTATGTCCAGATCCTCACAAGCGATCATCTCCAGTTTGAAATGCCCCTTTGTCCTCCACTTCACACCATCATGACTCTTTCTTCCTATAAAACACAGTTTAAACCACCTTCTCCCTTAATCCCATCCAAGCGAACCCTGTGTAGTTCCGGCATCCACGCAAACAACAGACTTAGCTCTTATTTCCCACTGACATAGATGTCTCTCTAGTGAAAATGTTAATCCAACTCAGGACTAATGTGTAACTTTGGGCAAGTTACTTCTCCTTTCTGGGCCTCAGTTTCCTCATCTGTAGAAGGCAGATAACAAGAATCCCTATGCTGTGAGAATTAAACATGTATTTATTTATTTATTTTTTGTGGTACATGGGCCTCTCACTGTCGTGGCCTCTCCCGTTGCGGAGCACAGGCTCCGGACGCGCAGGCTCAGCGGCCATGGCTCACGGGCCCAGCCGCTCCGCGGCATGTGGGATCTTCCCGGATCGGGGCACAAACCCACGTTCTCTGCATTGGCAGGCGGACTCTCAACCACTGCGCCACCAGGGAAGCCTTAAACATTTATTTTTAGTGTGTGTGTGTGTGTGTGTGTGTGTGTGTGTGTGTGTGTGTGTGTGTGTGTGTGTGTGTGTGTGTGTACGTGGACACACGCACTTAGGGCATGCAAAGAGCTTAGCACAGTATTCAGTATTCCCGTACGCGGTAAGTACTCAGAAAATGTCTACTGCTTTCAACAGCGTGACTATTATTACTGTTACTGTTACTTGTGCTTACAACTGTACTGGTCTCCACCACTTGATTACTAAACTCTTGAGAGAAGGAGCTATTCTTACACAGGGCCCTGAAACTAAGGATGTGACAGAAGTTCAGTAAGTGTTAACTGAACAACTAAGGAGCAACTTGGCAAGGACTCAGGTATTTCAGACTCAACCTACACTGCTGATTACAAAAGCTCATTCACATGTGTGAGTTCAGGCAAAAGCAAATATAATTGTATGATTCTTTAAGCAGGAAAGTGGTAAGATAAATAAATACTTCTGAACCTGCAGAGAAATGAATTGTAAGCGGGCTTCAAAACAAGAAAGAAAATCTACTGTGGCCTATGAACATCTCCAGAAACATCTTGAAGATATGACAGAAGAAAAGGCGAGAAGATAGCAAGGAAGCCAGCCCAGCACTGAGCACTAAGACAGACCTAAGCCTTCTGTGCTGGGGGAAGGGCAAGGAGCTCAGGCCATGCAAGGGAAATACGGTTCCTTGAAAGGTGTTTTCCAGGTGCAAGTTAGTTACCCCAGGTCTCAACTCTAACCTCAGGCAGTGCTCAGTTCACCCAGTAAAAGCCACCTGCCCATGGAGAGAGACATCCACCTGAATTTACACCGGGGGTATTTCCCACCTGTGTTCTAGACCACCACTAACTCCTGCCTTCCTTCTACCTGCTCCACTTCTGTTCTCACCATTTTCATTTCCCTTGTAAGTCAGATGTCTCTTAATCTTCAGATACGGAATGTCCCAGGCAAAGGGAACTTCCAAGGATTATCCAGGCTACTACTGTCCTCCTCTTTTTTTTTTTTTTTTTTTTTGCGGTACGTGGGCTTCTCACTGTTGTGGCTTCTCCCGTTGCGGAGCACAGGCTCCGGACGCGCAGGCTCAGCGGCCATGGCTCACGGACCCAGCCGCTCCGCGGCATGTGGGATCCTCCCGGACCGGGGCACGAACCCGTGTCCCCTGCATCGGCAGGCGGACTCTCAACCACTGCGCCACCAGGGAAGCCCTGTCCTCCTCTTACAGAGGAGGAAACTGTTCCAGGGAGGTTAGTAATTTTCCAAAGGTCACAGAAGTAGTGGCATTACAGGAACTGAGACCTGGATTGTGTGACCAGTTCCCTCCTCCCAAAGCAATCTAGTTTCCAACGCTGCAGCATCCTGCCTGCTTGCTTCTCCCCCTTCCCAGCCCTTCACTGTGACTGCTAGGTCATCAAGGTAAGTTTTGTTGTCAAGCAGGCCATTGGAACAGGCCTCCTTGCTTTGGGAGGACAAAACATACTTGGCTCTTTCTACCCTGCGGTCACCCGGCTCTGCATCACACGTAGTGACCTTCTGCCCACACCAACTGTCAGTCACCCTTAATAGTCTATGACACCATATCTCCCTAAGATTCTTGACTAATAAGAAAGTTAAATGGCTAATAAATAATACCACGATTAATTTAAAACCCTTTTTATAGACACTTTATTCTTTTTTTAAAAAATGGGTATATTTTCTTGGAGTCTTTCTCTAAGTGCTAATTCAGCAGCCAATGTCATGCCTTGAATTCCAGGTGCATTAAAAAAATAATCTCAAGTAATCAGCTTTTACACCTAACAACAGACTGGGAACAATAAAAGAACTCTTTGGAAAAGGAAGAAACTAATTTAGCACACTAGAAATCAACAGCTGCTTCTCAAATCAAAGTTACTTGGAACAAGTAACTGCTTAGTAGGGAAAATAATTTACCTTCAAGTAACCATGTCACGCTAGGATAAAATGTTTCACAAAATAGCCATTAAATTAGTTTTTCTTTAGGTGGCGTGGGGAACAAGAAAAAAAGCGATACAGTTCAATTTTACTAAAAACTCCTAAGAAACTCTGATACGCTGTACATGCTCCAGGCAAATGGCAAGCCAGAGGGGACAGAGATTCCCAGGAATATGTGAATCATAATTGTTAGTCATCAGTTTGGGGAAGTTAGGAGACAGTTCCTATCAGTTAAACATATCATTATTTGCTAAGTGTCCAAGATATAAATTTCCTTGGAAACAACTGGTGAAGGTACGAAAGGCTATGCCCAGCCTCTCAATTTTCCTATTTTGTGGACTGGCAGATTCAGAGGAATTTCATATATTAGTATGAAGGAGAAATAAATATATTTAATTAATATACACATAAGCACATTTACATATATTCCTAATCAGAGGTGGATCTAGTTTGCAGGGTCTGAAGCGTATAGTGAGGCAAGGGATGGAGGGGTGAATGGGGGAGGAGTGGGTCTTTAAAAAAGAGCTCATAAAATTAGATACCGGGCCTTGGAAGGGGCCTGTACAAGTGAGAGGCTTTGAAGCTGAAGTAGCATGAGCTTCAAGACAACCGTGCCTGGTCCGTAAGACACTTGGCATACGTGGGACCATCACAAGGGTGGGGACACTCGTAAATGGCCAAGCTCTACAGAGTTCATTACGGTCCTCTTCAACATCAAGTGTATCATAAATACTTCTGCACACGTTTTTGCTGAGTTCAGATGGCCACAGCAGAAATGTTTCAACAGTTGTTTTAGATGAGCTGTTAAAAGAACTCCAGTGTGCGGCTTGACTACCGTGGCAGGAAAACCTGTCATCCACAGTAACTGATTATGCAGTGATGCCTATTCTCTGGAAACCCATCTAAAGGTTCCTGAGAGGGTATCTCAGATCAGTGTCACCATGTAACTAGACTCAGTGGTTACAATGAAATGTGGATGACGGGGGGAGGAACGGTGTCCCTGAAATCAACGAGCTTAGGTTTGGGCTCAGGCACGGCTGGTGAAAGGGCCATTTTACAACACACTCTGCCCTGCGCCAGGAACCCAGTGCAGGGAAAGCCCTCCAGTGCATCTTACTTACAGCCGGAGAAAATGAGAAGAGAGAAAAGTCTCTGAGCGCCTCAACTTGAAATCAATCCACAGAGCCCCTGCACCAGAAGAAAAGATGTACCCTGAAAGAAGATTCGAGAATCACAGGCCTCTGGGATTAGAGGCAAATGTCTACCTTAGGCCAGCAGAAAGTCATTACTGTTTCATTAACTTTCAGGAAGTAGATTAGCCCTTTCCGGGCTTTCTTTCTTAAGGCTCTCCGAGCTCCAGGGTGCCAGTGGAGTACCGCTTAGATCAGCAGCCGCGGCTAGAATAGAAATCTGAAAATAAACCAATCGCTCTGACACGTCAACTCACTACTTTTAATTGTGGCTCATTAAAGATGTAAATAGAAGATGAATTATGTTCATCTCTACTACAATTTCATTGCTGCAGTAAAACGACGCTGCTTCTGCTTCTATGCAAAAAGGAATACTTCTGCCTTGCGTAATATCACCGCAAGTGGAGGGCTACGATTCACCAATTTTTCCGAGATCAGCCGTCACGTGTTTCTGCCTGTTGTTGGACAGAGGCAGGTAGACAGAATGAGTAGTTTAAAAATCGCCCAAAAGAAGAAGAAAAGCCAAGTCGGTCAAAAGATGGAATCTAAAACATTCTGAACTCTTCTTAGTAGGCATTACAGAAATGCAAGCCTGCTTGCAGAAATTCTGCAAAGGATTCAGGCCCAAGAGGGGCTAAAACCAAAGTGAGGAAGAATCTGTGCCAAAGAGGGAATGTGAAACTAACAGGAGTTTGATTTTTGTCTTAGATGTGTTATTTTCTTCAGTTACTCATGAGAAAATCATTTTTTCCATATTTTCTATTTACCCATATTCTTATAGGATCTAGTTTCTGAAATTAGAATAATTATATCTTATTGATGATTATTGATACAATACAGTATTGAAAATACACACAAAAAGAATATCTGAAACACTGCTAAAAATCAAATTAAGGGTCAGACACAAAGGGACAAATATTGTATGATTTCTAGGTATAAGTGGTACCCAAAGTAGGCAAACTCACAGAGGCAGAAAGTAGAGTAGAGGTTACTAGGACCTGGGGAAAGGGAGGAACAGGGAGTTAGTGGTTAACAGGTACAGAGTTTCTGTTTGGGAAGACGAGAAAGCTCTGGAAATGGACAGTGGTGATAGCTGCATAATATTGTGAATGCACTTAATACCACTGACTTGTACACTTAAAATTGTTTAGGGCTTCCCTGGTGGCGCAGTGGTTGAGAATCCGCCTGCCGACGCAGGGGATGTGGGTTCGTGCCCCGGTCCGGGAAGATCCCACATGCCGCGGAGCGGCTGGGCCCGTGAGCCATGGCCGCTGAGCCTGCGCGTCCGGAGCCTGTGCTCCGCAACGGGAGAGGCCACAACAGTGAGAGGCCCGCGTACCGCAAAAAAAAAAAAAAAAATTGTTTTAAAGTGGCCAATTTTACGCTATATAAACTTACTGCAATTAAATATATACATATATATATTTAAAAATAAAATTCAGGACACGTGCTGGATTGATGGCTGGGTCCCCGAGACAGAGTAGTGCCGGTTCATTGACTCTCCCAAGTGGATGAGAGTAGTACAGGCGAGGAAAGGGGCGAGACCAGTGTGGATGCTCACCAGGAAATAAATGTCCACTCCTGCAAAGGGGCTACAGCGGCAGCTGACCTTAAACCTCCGAACGTCGGCACCAGCATGGGTGCCAAATATTCAGAAGTCCTGATTTAAATGCGTTAAGCGGATGATCTGATATGTTGCAGGATCTTACTCAATTTCATAGAGCAGATAACCACTCCAAAATTTGTCAAGTTAATAAATACAGATTTAGGTTGAATTTGCATAATATGTGCTTATAGGTTCACTGGCCATTACCTTTGATAGTCGGAATTGAACTTTCCCTTTCACTAAATGTCACTCCAAATTCCAGGCACCATTTGGAAGCAAACGCTGCTCTGGGCCAGTTGCTAAGTGTTTTTAGTATCATAAATTTGGTTTCAATCAGGTAGAAGAAGCAAAGCACTTAAGGCTCTTGCAATGTACTCACTCCCAAACTCTATTTTACTGTGAAGGTCAAGCTCACTCTACACACCAACCCAACAGAGGACACCAGGCTCTTACACAAGTGGCTAATTTGATGGGCTCCTAGAAATGACCACCTGCCAGCAGGGTCATTTAGAAGGATGCTGGTCCTCAGAACAGTTGAAAATAATTTCTTTCCCATCAACTCCAACAAAGTAGATTAGGTCCTTGTAGGGCTTTAGTTTCTCTGAAAGCAGCAGAGTGCTAACAAATGCCCTTTAAACCAGCAGAAGAGACAACCCTAGTGGAGACTGGAAATCAGAAGTGGCTCGACAGAGGGAGCGGGTGATGGCAGAGTACAGGCAAGGGGTGGGGGAGAGTCCAGCGTTTGAATCCTAGCTTTATTCCTATAAGCTGTGTGATACTCTTCAGCACCAATAACCTCACACATTATAATGACATACAACTTGAATGGAAAAGTTATACTCATTGTCTTTAAATTTTTTGGTGAGGATCAGATGAGATGAAATAGGTACAGACACAAAGAAACTGATTTATTAAGTATTCTTAAATTCGTTTTCTCTTTAAAAGGTAAAATGTACAAAAAGTGTCCCCCAAGTTTTGTCAAGGAAGCTTTTAAAAGAGACTCCACCAGGGTTTCCCTGGTGGCGCAGTGGTTTAGAGTCCGCCTGCCTATGCAGGGGACACGGGTTCGTGCCCCGGTCCGGGACGATCCCACATGCCGCGGAGCGGCTGAGCCCGTAAGCCATGGCCACTGAGCCTGCGCGTCCGGAGCCTGTGCTCCGCAACGGGAGAGACCACAACAGTAAGAGGTCCGCGTACCGCAAAAAAATAAAAAATAAAAAAAATAAGAGACTCCACCAGTATTTACGGACTATCCACCAGGTTGAAGGTCTAGTGCTATTGCTCGTAGGGAACACAGGGATGTGGACGATGTGTCTTTAATTTCGGGGAACTTAAGAGTCGAACAGCAGATGAGTAAATCACTGCTAAGTCTGATCACGACCCTTTTCTGTTCCAAAACCTTCAACGGCTCTCCACCACTTAAGAAAAAATTCCAACCCTTAATATGAGATTAATTCAATTGTTCATCTGTAAAATGGGGATAACTATGTTGCAGTGAATTGCAATCAGAGCTAATTTATGTAAAGCACCAATCTCAGAAGCTGGGGTGAGATGGCTTATTCAATCAGTAATTCACATTAATTATTGTTATCCTCATCATTATTAAATCAATGTCTTTCCTCCCAAGCTCTCATTATTCCACCTCACACACCTTACACTGGACCAAACCAGTCCCCAGGGTTCCTCCGGCACACACAGCCCCTCCCTTCTCACCTCTGTCACTCTCCGTCCTGTCTGGAACGCCCCGCTCCCGCCTCTGCCATTTGGGACCCTAGCCTCGCTTCCATGTCTAGCCCAAAACCCCTCCACCAGGTTCTCCCCATCTCCAACGAGACCAAGTCTCTCACTCCTCTGTGTTCCCACGGCATTTCCTCACCTTCCCTAACTAGGCTCACCCCCAGTTTCCCCTTCCCTAATTGAGCGTAAACTCATAAACTCAGTTTGAAGGAAGGCGAAGGCTGGAAACATTTCATTACAAACTGAGGAACCGTGTAAGTGAATACCATGGAAGAGGAACCGTGTAAGTGAATACCATGAAAGTGACATGATCATAACAGCTAACATTTTGTTACGGCTTTATGTGCATTAACTCATTTGGTTCTCACAACTCTGAAAGATGCTGCTTTATTTTCCCTATTCCATGGACGGATAAACCAACACCCAAAGAGGTTAAGTTACTTGCTGAACATTACACAGCTAGTAAGGGGCAGATGTGTATTCAAACCCAGGAAGTTTGCCTCTAGAACCTACACTCTTACGCTACATGACATTGTCTCCCAACGGCATTGTAGCAATTTACTATGTACTATTTTTTAAAATCTATGGGACTTCCCTGGTGGTCCAGTGATTAAGACTCTGTGATTCAAATGGAGGGGGCGCGGGTTCGACCCCTGGTCAGGGACTAGGATCCCACAAGCTGCACAGTGAGGCCAGAAAAAGAAAGAAAAAACAGTCTATGGATACACTGTTAACCAGTGTATGGAGTGTAAAATAAATATGAATTTGTGGGTAATACAGTTAAATGCTGTAAAAAAAAATTTATGATGACTGTAATCAGTTCTTTCGGGGCTGGATTTTAAAACTTCAGATCCATCAAGATATCCTGTTCTGTAGATCCTTAAAGTCTCAGGAAGAGACTTCCTAATTGAGGCCACTATAGCTTACAGACACATCTGCCTGTGCTCACCAATGCTAAACAACCTCAGCAAACTACAGCCACAGCATCACCCCATGGACCCATGTACATGGTCTGCAGAGGGCAGTTCAACAGAAGCACCTACTACCCTGGGTAGCACCTGAAGCTGTAATGAAAACTGCAGTGGTCTACTGACTGCTGGAGTTTTTGTCACCAGGTGTTTAGGATGCTTTCGAGTACTGGCTCTCAACAAAAGGGCAATTTGACAGTCAGTACCTCCTGGTAAATGAACTGCAGCAGTCACGGGGCATCACTGCAGCCCCGTGGATGGTGCACCAGAGAATAACTAACAGTGAATGGCGAGTCTGCATGCAATCACGCAAGCCCTGGCCTATTACTGGACACATCTTCCAGACAGCCAAAGGGTTGGGCTTTTACATGAATGCAATGCTCAGGACAGGAAAAGAAGAAAATTTGGCAAAGGTTCTTCACTGTGGCAAACAGACAAAGATCAACTAACATGAAAGGCTGAGAAGTGATGTGGTATATAACACATCTCGTCAGTGCTCAATGTTGTTTGTTGACTGACCAATTTCTTAATCTGGTCATCTAATGATGGCTCAACTTTTGGCATAATTTTATAGGCAAGAAAACTGAAAATTGGGTAAGAATATCATGCAAAAAACCTGCCAAACCTCAATCTTGCTGAATAATTCATTAGTTCTAATCATTTGTCTATAGATCCTCTTGCATTTTTATGCAATTGTATCACCTATCACCTAACATTAATAGGAAAAATTATACATAATATTATAAAATAATATACAAGTATTAAACAATCTTACCCTGATGACAAAATGTTCTTTAAAAAGATGCATAACACGCCTCATACATTCATCCCCATCAAATCCCATTCTGAATTCCTTGCAAACAAGTGCGAATGGTGATTTTTAGTGGCATTTTTAACATGTGATACTAAAAATCCATCCTATTCCACCCTTTGAAAAGGAACTTTCAGGGATGCCAAATTAATTTAAGATGACTTTTCATTTTATTTAAGCCAAGATGTTTTTTTCTCCTTTGATTTTTTAACCAAATAGAATTCTTAGAAATGAAAAAATAGTAACAAGTGTATTTCTAGGGTAGAATAGACTTTCGGAATTGAAAATGTTACATCAATCCTTTCCTGTTATCCAGTCTTGGCTTTTTAAAGTCCCTTAGGAAAAAAATACCACATATTCATATTACGTTGCCAGCACTGGATGTGTTATTTCTTTGGATTTCTGATTTGGCCGATATGATTTTTCATGACATAAAACAGTTAAAAAAAGCAATTTCTAGTAACTTCACAAATATGGCTACTGAGAAGCTGACGTGATCCTCCCTGATGTTAGAATTTTCAAACACCAAAGATCTACCCTAGCAGTTTAGCGAAAATGGTCTGATGCTGAATTCAGTGACTTTTGTAAAATTATTTAACCAAAAACATGTACTTTTTATAATTTTTACAACAAGTTAATTAGCACCGAGCTTATCTGAAAAATGTTACATCTCACCTGAAGGATTACTTGTATATCTATAAATGAAGTCTTTCCTTTCTGCTCACCTTCCATAAATATGTGTTAAGCTATATTATATGCAGGAATGGGCTTAAGACTTGGAATACAAGGTTTAAAATAAACCGATCTCCACCCTCATGAGCCATCCACAGAGACAGTACAGAAACAAAGACTTCTAGTACATGTAGAGGAAGAGGGGACATTTCCATTAGGCCTCAATGAATGAGGAGTCCACTGGGTAGAGAAACAGAATTTCATGCAGAAGAATCAACATGAAGAAAGGCATGATTATTAAAATACACAGTATGTTCGGAACCGAAGGAAGCGTTGTGTGGAGAGATGGGAGGGATGGCAGATGAGATTTAAAGGCTAAGCTGATAATGAGTTTCTAGGAGGTCACGAATGTCACGCAACGAAATCCACATTTCATCTTAAAGGGAAGGAAAAGCTAATCAAATCCTTTAAATGTTTCCTTTCATTTCATCATATTCATTCATTACTCCAGAAAACACCAAGAGTATTATTTTTTAAAAAAGAAGTACCAATCGCCCTCTTATTGTAAACATCTTCATTTTTGCTTTATTTACTACTAGTCTTTTGTTGACAGGCACCATTTTCACCATTATTTTGTAATCAGTGTGTCTAGACAATTTTGAATTATGAACTTTACACTTAATAGTGTATTAGAAACACTCTTCCGTATTTCCGCATACTGTCAGGTTGTTTCAGGAATAATTCAGTCAGATCCTTTCTTTAAGAAGGTAATTCTTAAAATAGTAGGACGAACGGAACACAGAAAGGAAAGATTTAAGACAAGAATACACTTTTGGAAGTGGTTGCAGTGGTCCAGGCAAATGATGCTACAGCCTGAAAGAGAACAACAGCGAGGAGACAGGGAGAAGGGGTCGACTGTAACAGATTTAAGAGGCAAAACCGCAGTACGTGGTCAAGGGATGAAGTACCGGAAGAGGAGGAGGTGACCAGCATCGATGATGAGCTGGTTGGCGATCCTGTTTCTCTAAACAAAGAATCCATAAAGGGAGACAGGAGAGTGAGTGACAAGTACAGGTTTAGACTCAAGTTGCCGACACCTTTGGAATATTCCAATTGGAGCTGTCGGGGAGGAAGTTGGAAGCCAATGACCTTAAACTCCGAGGAGGAAGGGAGAGCAATGTTAGTCATTCGAGCAGAGCTGGTAATGATGCCACGAGGTGATGATGCCTTCCGGCAGAGCGCGTGCAGGAATGAACGCGGGCAAGTTTCCGTTTTCACTCCAACAGTATGTAAATGTGGCCGTTTAGTTCTAATTTCTTTTGAGGCAGTGCGAACACCTCCCTTCGAAGCTCTCAAATTCTCACCAAGGAACGGGTACCTTCCAAGTCAATCGACATCAGCTTTGATGATGCCTATTAGAAGACAATTCACTGCATTTCCTGAACCGGTGCGGTTTCACTTACAGTTATACCAAACCACACAGCTGCTCTGAAGGACTGATGTAATTATTAGCCCGTGATGGTATCCAGGAGAAGAGTGAGTTATAACACATTTCACAGAAGGCATGCTTGGTACTGCTTTACGGAACAGCAGCTCAGGGACGTGAAGGGTAACTAACTCCTCTGAGCTGGAAAGCATTTAAAGAGCTTTCCGGCGATGGCATTCAAGGAGGGTACTAGGCTGGCTCTTTTCTTCTGTCTGCCTTCCAAAAGCAGGGCCCATGATTCAGGTGGCCGTTCGGTAACCCCGCAATTCTCAAGGCTGCCTCACAGTAAACAACACAAGTGACATAGTTTCTAACCAGACAAATGCTCTTTTAAAAACAGTTTTTCTCTTTTCCAACCACGGATGGCCACTTAAAAGGAAATAAAGACCTCCCAAACAGCAATGCCAGCGTCTGGTATTTTGCGAAAATCACGTGCTTTCTCATGCCTTTAATTTTCTCCCTAGTTATCCCTTCACCTGAAAGCCTTTAACAACGGCTCGAAGACACTTACATCAACAACTTATATCTGGAAGAAGCCAAGCAGATGAAAATCTAGTCGGCTCTCCAGGAAGCACATATTAAAATGCCTCTTTTGCCCTTAATGTTGCTTTGGAAACCCATGTTTTTTTCTTCTTCCCTTCGCTGAGAATCTGAGAAAAAGCCCAATCCCAATCCACTCTGGTATACCTTTCTGCTAACCACGCCTCCTGTAGTCGAGATTAGACAAGAGACCGAGAAGAAGATGCTTCCCCGTCACTGTGCTTGAATGTACCTGGGAACACACACTTCATTCAGCTTTGGTACAACTTTGCTAAGAAAAGCTGTGACAAAGCAAGAGTCAAAGAAAGCTGCAAAAAAAGGGTTTAATGCATTTGGTAGTGGTTATCCTAGCAGCTAATAAATTTCCTGATTCCCCTACTTGTTCCCTCGTAGGCTGCCTGTGAGTTCTTCTGTTTGGTTTCCGACTCGAACTGTCAGACGTTCTACCAGTTCTGGATCCTCCAGCAAGGCCCCTCAGGAGGTGCACCAGAAGCAGACACCACCCTGTACATCTCTTCTGGGTCATCCAAGCCCAGGCAAGCCCTTGCTCAAGCAAGTGGAGGAGGGAAGGAGGCAGCCAAGTGTCACCATGGCTACCTGTGAACATTAGATTCAAATCCTGAATCCGCTGCCGCCACTGTGGGTGCTGTGATGTGTGTCCACTGCAGCTTAACTTTATCCCTTCCGGCGATGGGACCGCTCTCCTGCCACCCAAACTGACAACCTGCTAGCCCTAACAGCTGAAAGAAACACCACTCAGAACGAACTGCCGAGGGCAGAAGCTGTGGCTTTGGGAGCCCAGGATAGAGCATCTAGGTTACCACAGCACTGCGTTCATCCTCAGAGCCTTCGCCCGTCCCAAGGCGAAGTCAAGTCCAGCTCCCACAGCTGATATCCCTGCTCTACTAGACTTAGGGTTACTGCCATTACCAGGGACAGTCAAGAGTCAACTGGTGACAGAGAAAGAGACATAAAAAGGTTTCCAAAGGAGCCTCTGACCTAGAGGAACGCTTCACACATTTAGACAAAAAGGGGTTTCTCAGGGTTCAGAGAATATGCTGACTTCATATCCGAAAAGGTCAGGAGATTGAAGAGATATTACAACTATCATGGTTTGATGCTGCTTAGATCAACAAGCAAGCATTTCCTGGGCACCTACTATGTGCTCAGATCTGGACCCTCTGCTGTGGGCGACGAGGCAAAGAGGAGGATGAAGAAGCAGCCTGAGACACTTGCTCACAAACCTCAGTGCGCAGGAGCTATCTGTAGTGAGTTTCTTGGGCTCAGCATCCCCAGAAATTCTGACTCATCGAGCCTGGGGTTGCTAAATCTGCAGCTTTAATACACACGTCCAGGTGATTCTGATGGGGGAGGTGCTGGGGCTTAGACCACCTTTGAGAACCACCAGGCTATGATCTGATTCCTGCCCTCAAGTCTGCAACTCACAAAGCAATGCACGGCCATAGAGTTTGTTTTTGTTTTGTTTTTGTTTTTTTTAAGATGCAGGCTCTAATTGTTATAGGAGCTCATAAGGAGAGGCCAGTCAGTAAGTCCTGAGCATTCAGGGCAGACTTTGTGAACATGAGCCGGGCTTGGTGGTCAGGCGGGACTTGGATGGAAAGAGACAGCCCCCTGCAGTCGTCTTAACTCAAACTCCCAATTCAGCAGGACAAGGCAAGAAGGCAGGTGGAGACAGGAGCTACAACGCTGTCACCAAACAGGTAGAGAGGCTTCCTATGTTGACTGCAGGGAAGAGACTGTCACCAGGAGAATCATAAAACTGGCCTCTTCAGATAACACTGTTTGCGTTTTCATTCTGCCGCATTCATGTGGTTTCCTGCACTTCGTAATTTAACATTTTTAAAGAAAAAAATGCTGTTATGAAACCCAAATAATGCACTGCTCTGAGGCAGACAGCCAGCTGCTAACAAGAGTGATATCTGAGCATCATTTAAAGCGTCATTTGCAGCTCTGCTTCAGAAAAGGGACATTTAGTAAGAAAGGGTTCCGTTCAACGTAAAACAAAGTTTGGGGCTCCACAGGGTTAAAGAACTGGCAGATAACCCACAACACAGTGACTGCAAGCACAGAGAAAGAAGAAGTGAGATCCCCAACAGAAAAATAGAAGACAATAATTCAAAAGAAACCCATCTCGTTTATTCGAATATTATATTCATAGAACACTGCGCCATGTTTTCTGTAATGCTGCAAGGGAATAAATTATGAACCAGATACTGCAAGACCTGCTTGACCACAGGGCTGAGTCCCAAGATCAGTGCCAGAAGGAAGGAGGACCCCAGGTGCCTCTGCCACCTCTTCTTCACACTGGCTGGTCCAGGGAGCCCCCTGCGAATAATGACTTGCCAAGGGCACATGATAAATTCAGATGAGCAAGAGTCAAAGGGTAGTATTATTTAATTAACTTCACTAGAGTGAGCTGTGGAATTTTAAATTTGCAAGCAACCTCGGACATCATCAAGATAGTGGTGTTTTTACAGGTGACTCATTTCAAGAGGGTGGATACATTGTCCAAGGTCACCAAGATATGTGAGCAGAACTGGGCTTCCATCTGAGGTCTCTGTTTCCAAGAAATACATTGAACTAGACTGATGAAACTCACTTGGAAGTCCACATTATTTTGCTGTAGGGTTTGGAATTTATTTAATATTTATTTATAGTTTGGAGCATTTGCATTCCACCCCCGAGACTGTCATTCAGGGTACCAAGACTGTCATTCAGGGTACCAAGACTGTCATTCAGGGTACCATGTTCAGTTAAAAGGTTCTCAACAGACCCTGCTGAACAGGATCTGGAAACTCCCAATGCCTCTCACCTTGCTCATCCCAATACTTCACTTATAGGATAACAAACATGCCACTAGATTGAATATACTATCTCCTGTATGATTAATCCCCTATGCTCTCCACTGAAACGGAATACATGGAAGATAAAGTTTGTTGTTTGTGTGTTTAGTTGTTTGGGTTTCTTGTTTTTTTTTCTTTTTGGTCTTTCCTAACCACAAATGCATTCCGCTCAAATCCTGCTATTCTGCAAATTTCAGAAAGGAACACACTAAGTCAACGTCATTGCTCTCTTGGTTCAGCAGCCCTGGATCAACATTTCCTCAACATCCTGTTGCTTGGGTTGTAGAGAAATAACCATGAACTTGAATAAGATGGCCCAGGACACCAAATGAACGATGATGGATGAAATTTACAGCCAATGAATGCCAAGTCCTTCGGATGACTTACCCAAGACCATTTGCATTTCAAGACCGTTCGTGCAGGCTGAGGTCTCCTCCTTCTTGTTCATGGTCTGTAGCAGCACTACTCTGGAGGCCTCAAAATAAACGCTTTCATTTTGCTCCAGAATGCTGCAGTGAAACAAAACACGACACCAAGTCAGAATGAAAAATAAATGCCACTTCAAGCAATTCGTTGATATTCAGGGGGAAATCCCTGGCCTTTCTCAGATGTATACTTTATAACCTCAAACAAGCATGTTAATTTCCAGAATGAAGCTATCGCACAATGGATCTCCATATGGAGCCCCAAAATACTGGTGATGGGGAGGGAGGGAGGAAGAAGAAAAAACAAAGCGCCTGCCCGACAGGTGCTGCATCTTATGACATCTACCACTGGTAATGGGCTTGCAAAATTTCAAGTTTACTAACCGAAATAAGTACATAAAGAAGGGTTCATTACGTTAAAACAGAGATACTGATGTGCAGTTCTCGAGGGCAGAAAGTGGAGAAAGTTATGTTTCAAATTAAAATTCATCTGATTCTGCCCATGAAAGACTCAGACTGAATGAGCTAACAGTAATATTTTTAAATGAAGGCTACTTAGGATTGAACAGAAAAGGCCAAGTGTGAGAGACAGGACATTTTCCATTTTGCACTACAAATAGGTAATTGATGGGTTTTCATTCTGACTCTTGACATATCTTGATAAATACCTTCTCCACCCAAGCTGGAAAGCGGCATTTACTTTACACACTGAATATGAAATGAATGGGTAGAATATGCATGCCTCTTTACCCCCACTCAGAGCAGCTGATAAAGCCCACACATTAGAACTGTGTGTGACAAGGTCGCTCTGAAAAGCTCTCTTCTGCCCTGTGAGCTTCCAAGGCTCACTTGTCACAGGGTGTTGTTCTAGCCTCTTCTGATGCTTAGTCAAATCCACCCCACTGTTTGTTCTTTGACAATGGCCATTTGAGAGCCTGGAAACGGTCTTCAAAAGGCGTTTGCATCCTTTTTGAGCCTTTTCTGAGCTCTTCCGCATCTATTCGGAAAGCCCATTGGAAGGTTGTCACCCTGTTCTCTAACTATGGTGACTGCATCCTACTTGTAACTGTAAACCCTCTATGAATCTCCAAAGGTCCCGAGGCAATCGCCAAAGCTCATCATCAAATGACCCAATTGTAAGAGAGAGGATATACTTCCTGTGCCTCACTAGGTTGCTGTGTGAATAATCAATTCCTTGAAAGCCTTCTGAAGCTATTACTTTATAGAATACACAACGTTTTTTAAAAGGACTTTTTTTGGGGGGAGTTGTGTATTACTGGTTAAATTCACGTAGGCACTTAGAGATTCTGAGGAGGAGAAAGCCGCTCTTGGTTAACGTTTAAACAAGTGAGTTGGGTGTAAGGCCGTTATATTTTCAGTCTAGCTGGAAGAGCGACTGCCTGAAAATGGCAAAGGCTTTTTTATTTTCTTGATGCTAGCAATACCCACTGAAAGTGAGGTTCTAACGATTTTATTAGTTTTCTGAGCAGTTTTCATGAAATGTTAACTCAGCTCCCACTCAAATGTGTAACGGTAACATATTGATACAAATCAACACTGAGCCAGGAAGTTCAAAGCATGACAAACTGTTGTTAGCTTACCGTTTTGGTAAAAACAGAATTTGGAGAGAGAAGGATTTAAGTGAGCCCACTGAGAGTTATTGGCTGGTATCAATCTTCTTTTACTAAAAATAAACTGCTGCAATTCCCTTATTTGTTTCCAGCTTTATGTCCTGGTACTTTAGAACTGGAAATGTCTTTGTCATCTAGTCCAAGATTCTTCTGCAAATAAAGCTGCTGGCCCAGAGAGGGTGAGGAACCTCTTAAAATCACAGAGCAAGTTAACCTGTGCCTTGACTAGACTCTGGGTTTAATCACTCATGCCCACCGACTCTTAACGGGCATAATGTCACGGAATGTAATGTTAGGTGTTGGTTTGAAAAGTTTACCAAAAGCACAATACTTTCTCATGGTACTTTCTCTCTTTTTCTGTTTTATTCTTGCCCTAAAGAAAGAAATTTATTTCTGGACTATATTCTGGTCACCAAGTAGAACCAATTGATCTGGGAGAAGCAGAATGCCTCTATTATTAGCTCAGGGCCCTTTACTGGCTGCCAAAGACAGGTGTCCAGAGGAGTAAGGCTCAGACTATTTGCAGAGGAGAAAAAAAAAAAGACTCATCTAAGTGACAAGATTTTCCATTCTTATCTCTGTAGATGTGAAGAACGTGAAAGTGATTCATTTTGTGATTTATAGCTGACCCTCAATTACACATAGTGCAACAAGCATGAAACAATTTTTGAAACAATTTTTATCAAAAGAAAACCACTGAAAATTCTACACACCTCCTTTTAAGCAAGAACTGCAATATATTTCCCCCCTTCGGCCAACTTTTCAGCAGTGCTTCTAATCACCCACCAAACAAACTGGCTTGAGTTTAATCTCCTTTGCCTGCACATTCTTGTTTGCCAGCTGAAGTTACAAACAGAGATAAGACCAAAAGTCCAGAAAGGAGAAAAGAATGCCAGAGGCCTAGAGCATTCATTGATATGCCGGAACACTGAAAGTTAGCTACGTAAACAAGGACTTCACTCCAGATGATATCCTTACAGGATTTTAAAATTTGATAAGTATTTTTGTGATAATTTTCTGAACAGTTATAAGCAGAAGCAGCAGCAAAGTACAGTATATCAATGTAAATCAAAAGCTGTGGTCTAAAAGCCGTGAGATTTTTTTTTTAACCTTAGTTTTGCAGCTAAGTGGATTTTTAAATTTAAGTCACAATCTCCTAAGTAGAATTAGTTCCTTATCTATCAAATAAAGGGACATAAGTATTCTCCATAATGAATTCTCAGTGATAATTCAAGTTGTTTTTATATGCAACTGAGTATACCATATCAAATAAATTCTCTACAATTTTATCTTATATGATTTATTAAAATTCATTTTTATCCTAAAATCCAACAATTAGACACAGATTGCATAGAAAGAGAGTAATGGGTTCATGGTGGAATAACCCCTCAGTGGGGAATTAGTGTTCTAATCCATAAATAGTGCTGGGCAAGTTAGCTTTCCATCTGGAAAGAGTCAGATCCCTCCCCTACACCATTCAGAAAATAAATTCTAGATAAATTAAACATATTAATATGTGTTTACACAGACATACATTTATACGGCATTTATTATACATATTTATATCATTTTATAAAATAAGATACAAAAAAATAATGTTATAACCACAAAAGGCCTTGTAGGCCATTGTACAGATTCTGGCTTTCTACTTTAAGTAAAATGGGAAGACACTAGAGAAGCCTGAATGAGCAAGGTAATGATATGCCTTATGTTTTAAGGGATCTTTCTGTCTGTTGTGTGAAGAATACATTATAATGGGACAAGGCTGAAAACAGAGCCCACTTAGGCTACTGCAAAAATTCAGGTGAGACAATACATGGACCAACGTGGTGATACTGGGGGAGGAGGTTATGAGAACTGGTGAGATTCTGGATTTATCTTGAAGGTCAAGTTGACAAATGGTATAAGAGAAAGAAACGAGTAAAGGATCTTTCCAAATTTTTGACCCAATCATCTCTAAGAATGGAGCTGCCATTCACCAAGATGGAAAAAACTGGGAAAAGCAGGTGTTGGGGAGGCCCATTTTTCCATATGAAGCTTAGGATGCCTATTAGACATCCTAGTGAGGTATCAGGTAGACCCATGGATGGATACATTGGAATTCACCGACATGTGGACAGAAGATACAAGTGAAAGCATGAGTTACTGTTATAGGCAGCCTCCAAGATGGTTCCCTGTGATCCTACCTTGATATTCATGCCCTTGTATGATCCTCTCCCCATGAGTATGGACTGGATTGAGCGCTTCCAGCCAGCAGAGTGGGGCAGTGGTAATGGAACGTCATTTCCAAGATGAGGCTCCGAAAAGACTGTGGCTTCCATCGTGACCTCTTGCGTTCTCTCCTGGATTACTCACTCAGGGGGAAGACAACTGCCAGACTGTGAGGCCATCCTGCGCAGGGGCCCACGTGGCCTGCTGCCATCTGTGTAAGTGAACTTGGAAGCAGATCCCAAGTGCACACACCCCGCCCCCATCCTTCAGATGAGACTGTAGCCTGGGCTAACGGCTTGACCGTAACCTCACGAAAGGCCTTAAGCCAGAGACGCCCATCTAAGAGGCGCCCTGATTCTTACTCATGGAAAGGTGAGATTGTAAGTATTTGCTGTTTCAAGTCACCAAGTTTTCGGGTAATCTGTTACATAGCAATAGATAACTAAGACAGTTACGATGTGCAAGGCACTGTCTACAAATTTTAGATGACTTTTTACAGTTGGAGAAACTGAGTCACAGAGAAGTTACATCACTCGCCCAACACCACACATATGGGATGGAGGTAAGAAACAAACTCAGATCATCTGACTCCAGAGCTTCAGCTCTTAATGACCGCATGTCAAGACCCGTCTGGAGTAAAACAGATAGCTAACGGGAAGCAGCCGCATAGCACAGGGAGATCAGCTCACTGCTTTGTGACCGCCTGGAGGGGTGGGATAGGGAGGGTGGGAGGAGGGAGACGCAAGAGGGAAGAGATATGGGGACATATGTACATGTATAGCTGATTCACTTTGTTATAAAGCAGAAACTAACACACCATTGTAAATCAATTATACTCCAATAAAGATGTATTAAAAAAAATTTTTTTTAAAGACCCTTCTAGAGTAACCTATTCTCCAACTTTGAATGTGCATACCTGAAATTTGACTTTCTACTGCAAAACGTGCTCACACAACATAGTTCATACAATCAATGGCCCATATGCATTTTTACCACATTTCTTAAGCTGCCACATAGCTTTACAATTCTTCAATTTTTGATATCCCAAATACACTACAATCTATACTCAACTGTCAGAGAAGATGGAAAAGCAGCCTCTTGCTGCGTGAAGAGTAACCTCAGTCTGGTTAATCTCAGTCTGGTTAACCTGGCTGATTTAATTATCAAAGAATTTCCAGCACAGTTTGCTAACGCTCTAATATATTCCTATAAACTGAATGTGGTTCTGTTGCTCATGTAAAGAGTTCTCCCTCACACTACTAAGTGGTAGGGAAAAAAACAAGATACTGAATAAGACAGTCACAGTAAATTCTGCTTGAATTTTTTAAATAATAAGGGAACATCAATTTTCAGTTCACAACAGAAAGTCACTAAGGATGCCAACAATATTAAGTTTTGTTTGTTTGTTTGTTTTTTGTGGTATGCGGGGGCCTCTCCCGTTGCGGAGCATAGGCTCCAGACGCGCAGGCTCAGCGGCCATGGCTCACGGGCCCAGCTGCCCTGCGGCATGTGGGATCTTCCCGGACCGGGGCACGAACCCACGTCCCCTGCATCAGCAGGCGGACTCTCAACCACTGCGCCACCAGGGAAGCCCCAACAATATTAAGTTTTTAAGTAGGAACTGGCAAGACCGGAATATAAAAAAACAAAAGCTCTTCAACTGTATAAAATACAAAGGCTGTGGTCCCTTTAATTATTATAACAAATTAAGACTTTTCCATTCTTTCCTTGACACAGACATGTGAAATACAGAAAGAGAAAGAAATGATCTCTGCACGTCTGCCTCAATGCAAATTTAGAAAGGCACTGTCGCCGGAAAGGGCTGCTGCTGGTTAATCCATCATTCTTATTTTTTAGGAGGGAAACGTCCATAAGGTAGCAGCCAGCAACATGTTCCCCATCCACACTGTGGAATATTTTTCTTTTGTTTTAACTGTTAGGATTGTGCCCAAAACCAATGGAAGCCAAAGAACTGGAAAGGAAGGGTCATAAAAAAAAATACAAAACCCACTGCCATTTACAAATCTTTGTTACAAAAACCGACTGTGTTTTATAAAGGCATGTGATGCATCGCCAAAGGGATCTTTTGCCATTTAAAATACCGAACAGTAGTAATCGCTCCACAGCTAGGCTGCTGGGACTTAACGTGCAATTTGCACAATTTGTGTGGGGATGAGGTTACTTTGTCTTAAGACACAAGGAACAGATGTGTCCTAATTAACACAGAAAAATGTTTAAAACAGAGTTTTAAAACATATGAGTTTGGAAACAGAAGTTAAAAACAGCTTCAAAGATTATAAGCAAAATAGTACAATACAACAAAGTATGAGTAGTTTTCTTTTTAAAAAGAGAGGAAAAGAGGCAGTCAGATGAGGTGGTAAATTTCCATGGACCTTCCTCTAAATAAAGTATGAATTTCAAGGAAAGTACCTGATAAAAATTGCTTTTTATTTTTGAAAAATGGGGAGAGGGTAACATATCATATTTTAGCCAGTGTGGTTTAATGGGCTGATAGATTCCATTGTGGAACACTATGTTATCCTAAAAATAAAAAGGAGAAAAAAAGGTTGGAATAAATTTGGGAAACATATTTGAGGGACTCTGGTATATTAATATGTATGGTAAATCTCTTGGAGAAAGCGTGCATCTTGGCTCAAAATATATTTGAACACAGAATACCTTTTTCCAGAAAAAATAAGCCATCAGTAGACATGCACTGACCAGTATACACCCTGGTGAACAATACACTAGGCCAGTGGTTCTCTAAGTTTTTAGTCCCAAAGTCCCCCCTTTACACTCCTAAAATGCACTGAGGACCCCCAAAGCCCTTTCAATTACATAGATTACATTTAACGATAGTTACATTAGAAATGAAAACTGAATTTTAAAATATGCATTAATTCATTTAGCTTAAGTAACAATATACCCATTGCATGTTACATAAAATAGCAAAATAACCATATTTTTTTCAAAACAAAACGTTAAGGAGAAGAGTGGCACTGATTTACGTTTCTGCACGTCTCTTTAATGTCTGACTAAACAGAAAACAGCTAAATTCTCACATGTGCCTCTGAATTCAATTTGCTGTGATATGTTGTTTGGCTGCAGCACACAGGGAGAAAATCTGGGCTTCATTTTCAGCTAATGGTGGAAATTCTTCTTTCATGCTACACCAAAACTCGACAAGGGCTAGTTTCTTAAAGGGTGGTAGCAAAGTAGAATCTGAAACTTATCAATGGACTCCTTGTGCTCTGTTCTATGAAAATTCATTGGTTTGACTTGCATTCCGGATGGCTCTTTTCCCATGCATGATTCTGTAACATCAAGCACTGGTCACTGGAAGTGACCACTGACTTAACACAGATTTTCGACCAATGTTCATTATACAACATCATCACACAACAGGCAGTGTCTGAAAAGCCCCACCATACACTTGTGAGAGAACAGAAGTGAATACCCAGTACTCTTATAAAAATAGTTTTGACCCTGTAGGTGTCCTCCCTCTTGCCCACCCAAAAAGGTCTTGGAGGTTCTCAAAGTGAGAACTGCTGACTAAGGTGACCGTCTAAGCTCTGCAGATCCCGCCCAGAAGAAAAGCACAGAACTTCGTTTCCTCCCTGCCCTTGGCTTCTGCGAGCCTAAACAAGGCCTGTTAACCCAGGCTGGCCACGGCCATGACAGAAACCATGAAGGATAAGTAGGACAGGATTAGCCATGAAGAAAAGATTCGGTTACTTGGATTCTCCCAGGTAGGAATCTGTGAAAGGTGTACATTTTAGACTTCTTTGGCAAACACTTTCTTCCAACCTAGGCCTTAATAATCTAGGAAGGATTTGTCTTAACTGAAGACAATGAATTTTTTAAGTACCCTGAAAGGGATTCAGAAAGGCCTGTTTCATGAAATCAGTTAATGAAGTAACTATGTAGTAACGACTCATTATCTCTTTAACAACTAAAAACAACTACTATACAACTCTGGTTATCTCTGGTGTCAATGTACACATGTAATAATAATAATAGCTAATATTTCAGTGTTTAGCTTTCAAATTATCTCTTTAAGCCTTACAACCATCCTAGATGGCAGACACTTTCCTATTTTTAATAAACGAAGAAATGAAGTTGAATGGGGCTAAATAACGTATTCGAAGGGCTGAACACCTAAGTGATAGATTCAGGACTTCAACTTCTATCTGTCTGACACCAAAGGGTCTGTCTCTCTTAAGTCCTCACTGTGCTGCCTCATTTCCAATTAACCGTTTACTGAACTTCAGTAATGCAGATTCTTCCTCTGGCAGTTATCCCCCAAATGATGCAGCACTCTCATCTGTTTCCTGTTGCAAAGCGAAGAGGTGTTCGATGAATCGGCTCAGAGCCCACCCTGATAAATGTACAAAGCAGCAAGATTCTTTTGCCTCCCAAAGCAGAATGACCACCCATGGAAAGTGAAGTCTCACTCAAAAGCCACATATATGGCAAGATGATGTCAAGTCCAATCTTTTGATGCTGAAAAGGTCATGAGGATGGAGTACTGGTAATGACATTCTGTAAACAAAACCCAAGATACCCTCAGCTCGTATTCCCTTCTCCATTCCTCTGAAAGCACATTTACTAAACATGGGCAATGAAATGCCTGTCATCTCTAAGGCAGGAGAGTAAGGTAAGGGAGGTAGGATTATCCTTTTCAAATGCTTTCTAAACCTTTAGTTCCCTCGGGTCACTATAGTCTCTGCCCATTATTTCCCTCACATCAATGGCCTTTCTTCTGCTACTCCAGAATCATTCAGAACATACCGAATACCTTTCTAGGTTAGTCTTAATCATTTTCCAAGGCCCAGCTCAAGACACCTCTCCTCCCAGAACTGGTCCAGCTCTTCCTTTCCTCAAAGCGCCTCTGGCAGGGACCCCCATCGATATGGGTCTCCTGTGCACTCTCTGACTGTGGGTGACGTGGCCTCATTTGTGTGAGTCTCATCTTTGACAAGTATTTGGAGCTGGTGAGGGTTCTCGAGACCTTCTGGAGAATCTCCTACAACACTTCCCACATCTCTGAACACAAAATATTATGTTTGCTCCTGTTTCTCTTCATTTGGATGAACACTGAAGAACATAAGGATGTGTTTTTATGTCAATTTTATTTTTAAACATATTTCTCTTCAGTCCCACAATTAAACAAATTAGCAGTGTCATTCAACCAGAAGTTTTAGATATGCTGAAAGAGAATAATAGTCTATAGTACAATACAATCAATGGCATTCACTGAGAAGCTCCATGCCAGTTTATCTGTGACATTCCATCCTAATGTGAATTGATTTTAGGAGAAAGTAAGACAGTATATACTAACTCTTGGCAAAAAAAAAAAAATTAAATAAAATAAAAAAGGATGGATTTGGGGTACAACCTAGAAAACCACTGATCATGTCTTGCGCTTTCTAAATGCTCAGCCATTCTTAATGACACGCTACCCGGTAGTCCCATGCCTCACTGAAGTGTGCTGTACATCTCTGTTTCCAATACGAATGCCACAAAGTGCCATGGAGCTTTTTAATGAATATTAAAATATTCATTTTAATATTAAAAAGCCTGTGGATCAAAAAAGACTACACGATACAGAAGAATCCAGCTCATTCTCTTGGCATTGTAGTTACTCTTTAAAATTATGCTACATAACTTTGTATAAAACGACACATTCTAATATCAAGTGATAAGAACAAAAGTCCTTCAATACTATGTCCAACTCATGAGATATTTCATTCTCCTCCCAAACTCCTTTCTCTCAGACAAACCAAATAAGTTCAAGGCTTGTGTATTTGCAAGCAACGTGGTTAGGAGCAGACCTGTTTTCTTGTTTTGTTTTGTTGCCATGCCAAATTTCTGTACAGAAGTTAAGAAAGGAAAGCCACCGTAACTGCTCTTATCTAATTACGATGACAGATTACCTAACTTAAATACTGGATTCCCATTTGTAAGCTCCATCACTAGACTGTAATTCTGTAAAATTAAAGGCCATGAAAATGTTGGCCTCCCTCTGAAACTTCACAGCCTGACCTTAACCTTCTTTGCATATATCATTCTTGGTGGAAATTTTCAACAGCTACAAAGGTGCGGGCAAAAGGGTGTGTCACATCTTGACTTCTTAGTCGTATTTCCTGAGGTTGCCATTTTCGTGCATTTAAAATATTTACTTATGGCAACATTTAAGTAATTATAGTTTAGGAAGCACCGTTCTCTTTTTTTTTTTTTTCTATCTTGGTAGAACCCCTTCAGTGTGCTGTACCACAAAAGAGAAGTTCTCTGAATCAGGCATTACTTAGTGAAGGGCTAATGTTCATACCTGGTAAATACCAAACTTCTTGCCTTGAAATCTGAAGTCAGTACTCTTAGTTTGGCAAACATTGTTATCCTGCCTTTCACACTGGACACTAGGACAGCTCTAGATGAACACTGCCCTTTCACCTCCACATTTACATCAGTGGTGCCCACAACCACCTGTTCTCACTTCTAAGCACCCAATATCCCAGACCACCCAAGGGAAGCTGAAGATGCCATTCGCCATGGTCCCCAACCAAGAAGAGGTAATCTAAAGAGGTAAGCTAACAAGTCATCAAGGAAAGCAGGCAAGCAATGTTGGGTGATAGGAGAGAGTCTGGGGGCCCATCACTTCTATGGATCCATTAAGCCTATTCCTAGTACCCCGACATCACTGAGTTGCCCAAACTAGAAACAAACAGCTCCCACACCTCTGCCTTCCCCCTAATCATTCTACTTCCTGGTTACACTACTTGAATCCTTCCCTTTCTGTCCCTCCAGCATTGCTGCCTCTGCTCTCACCCACCCCTCCTGCCCGTCCACCAAGATTTCCAACCACTCTCATAGTCCTCCAGTCAACTTTCCAGACTGCCACAAAAGCCGCCTCTAGAAAACACAGATCTAATGGCTGTACCCCCTCAAACCAGGGACAACTACAGTACTCTTCAAACTATCAGTGAAGAGAAAGGGGAATGCAAAAAAATACACCAATAGAACATACTCTGAGACTCCCACCACCCTTCCCCTTTTGTTGTGAATGGGCAAGAAAGAAGGGATCTGGAGAAAATAGATGTGGAGAATACGCAAAGGGCCAAGAACCAACATTTCATTCACATATTTCTTTCTGGGTTTACTTGGCTCATCTGTATTTTGGGTCTTTAAAAAAAAAATTCAACTTGACTTTCAATCATTAAAAATAATCCTAGAAGCATGTCCTGTTATGCATTGCCAAGTTGCATTGATGCAATTTCATTACTTCTTGAAAGGCCACATATTAAAAACACTACTAGCAGTCAAACTAAAGAAAATAAAGTGATTTGAGATATTTTTTAAAGCAGTTACTAAAACAGAAACAAATGTTATTTTCAATCTCTGGCTCACTGTAAACTGACAAGATATGAATATGAATTTTACCAAGTAATGTATAATAACTGCTTCTGCTCACCACAATCACATGCCAACGGCTCAATGCTATATAGTTCATTTGGATGTTACATGTGGAATATGTCATCTAGATAACAAACCATCCTCATTAAAATAGACTTACTCTAGCTAATTTTTGAGACTGTGACATCATTCACATACAAAGCTTAGTAAATACTATTCTCAAATTTGATTTTACAAAAGTCATCGCCAAGTTTTCAATTTCTACACAAGTGAGAGATAATACCTGACAAATTGTAAGGTGATGCCATAAATTGTCTAAATCGTAGTCAATTCACCAACATATGCATTAAATATGTGTTTTGGAAACAAATTCTGCCAGGTGCTTGTCTGGAGTATAAAGTATTTGATACGATGGATCATGCCCTTGGGAAGATTAGTCTCCATCTGGGAAGAGAGTATGTACATAAATGGCACAACCTCTTTGCAATAAAGTGAGAGAATAAGAGGAGAGCCATGGGACTACAGAAAGGAAATCATTTTATGTAGGAGAGGTATCAGGGAAGACGCCATAGCAAAGGTAGGCCTTAAGGACTGGATGGATAGGAATTCTGAACTCTTAAGTTTCTACTCCTAAAATGGAAGTCCCAGAAAAAGCTTCTAATCAATGTTTCTAGAGTTAGCATTTATTGAGCAACTGTTCTGTTAAGAATTTCATAAATGTTACATGCGTCCCTATATTTATAGCAGCACTATTTACAATAGCCAAGACATGGAAACAACCTAAACGTCCATCAACAGATGAATGGCTAAAGATGTGATATATATATATCCAATGGAATATTACTCAGCCATAAAAAAGAACAAAATAATGCCATTTGCAGCAACATGGATGGACATAGAGATTATCACGCTAAGCAAAGCAAGTCAGAAAGAGAAAGACAAATACCATATGATATCACTTACATGTGGAGTCTAATATATAACACAAATGAATATATCTACAAAACAGAAACAGACTCACAGGCATAGAGAACAGACTGTGGTTGCCAAGGGGGTGGGGTGGGGGAGGGATGAATTGGGAGTTTGGGATGAGCAGATGCAAACTATTATATACAGAATGGATATACAACTATTACAAATAGGATGGAGTCAGTGAATTCCCGAGTCATTAGTTCTTGAACATTAGTAAGCCAAAATCGTATTTATATCAACACAACAATTAATCACACAGAGAAGATGACAGTCTTAACAAGAACAATCAAGGGTCAAAATCATTATATACTTTGAATATAAATATGACTTGATACAGTAAGGATTCGAATATGCCAGAAACAAATCTCATTCCCACAAATGTAACTGAAATGACAAGAATGTCAAGAATTCATATACTTAACATACTTATGTATTCTGTCTTCCAATATCAGTACTATGCAATAGTTTTATCTTACACTAAGTTATTAAGATATATATTTGTTTTAAAATAGTTATTTACATTTTGTTTCTCAAAGTGTGATCCAAGAAACTTTTATGTTAAATGTATCACAGGAGAGTGCACATTAAAAATACAGCCCCTGGGGCCCCACCCCTAACCCACTTAGCCAGGCTCTTAGGGCCCAGGAATCTGAATTTTCAACCAGTCCTCCCCTTACCCCCAAGTGAGTATTAGCTGCACATTCAAGTTTTCAAACCCTTTGTCTGGAGTTTCCTCCACTACCTGTTTCCCTCTTGGTTTCTCTTCTATTGGAATGTATCTTTGCCACTTTAAATAATTACTTTAAACATTCTCCAAATGCCTTCTAGTGGAGTGTAGTCACACCACACCAAATGAAAGAAAACTTGCTTCTAAAAACACTGAAATTATACCACTGAAAAGAGGATTATTTCAAACCATTTTTATAAACCTTCTTTCTCAATATATAGCTTGAGTCAGCAAAAGTGGCACTGGTAGATGCTTTGGGTTCCGCGTAGGCAGAATAATGCACCCCCCAACCCCAAAGATGTCTCCATCCTAATCACTACAACCTGTGAATGTTACCTTCCACGGAAAAAGGGATTTCACGGAAGTGATTCAATTAAGAACCTTGAGATGAGGAGGGTCTCCTGGATTATACAGGGGGGCCCAATGTAACCAAAGGGTCCTTAAGAGTAGAAAAGGCTGGCAGAAGTGAGTCAAGGAAGAGGTGACTGCAGGGGAAAGGGACAGGAAGAGGCACTGTTGCTGGCTTTGAGAAGGGAGAGAGGGGCCACAAGTGCCTCTAGGAACTAGAAAAAGCAAGGATCCCTGGAGCCCTGCTGACACCTTGATTTCAGCCTCGTGAGACCTGGGTTGGATGTCTGACCTATAGAACTAGGAGATAATAAATCTGTGTTGCTTTAAGTCCCCAAGTTCGTGGTCATTTGTTACAGCAGCCCTAGAAAACTCATACAGGTTCTCTGAAGAAAAGGAAATAAACACTCAGATTACCTCTAACACAAAGGCCACAGTACAGTGGCCCACATCCTTTTCAGCCTTCCCAAACAGGTAAAAAGATAGAATCCCAAATGTTCATTTGCAGACAAACGAGATATGGCCCAAACAGTTTCCAACAGCACTGCCACTTCTCTTATCCGTCTCTCTCCTTACCCTGCTCTTGCCACTCAGACCTGCAGCCTATCTGCTCACCTTCCACCAAGACAGCCTGGTTTATCACCTTGGAAATTACAAAAAGGAGAGGGTCTAAGTCAGGGCTTCTCAACTCCAGCACTATTGACATTTAGGGCCAGAGATTTTTTTTTTTTTTTTTTTTTTTTTTGGCGGTACGCAGGCCTCTCACTGTTGTGGCCTCTCCCGTTGCGGAGCACAGGCTCCGGAGGCGCAGGCCCAGCGGCCATGGCTCACGGGCCCAGCCGCTCCGCAGCATGTGGGATCTTCCCAGACCGGGGCACGAACCCGTGTCCCCCGCATCGGCAGGCGGACTCCCAACCACTGCGCCACGAGGGAAGCCCCAGAAAATTCTTTTGTTGTGGGCACTGTTCTATGCACTGTAGGATACTCAGCAGCGTCCCGGGCCTCTATCCACTAGAGGCCAGCAGAAACTACCCCCGCTCCCAGTTATGACAATCAAAAATGTCTCCAGACCCTGCAAGCGTCCCCTGGGGGCTGAAAATGGTCCCAGGCTGATACCCACGGGTCTAAGGCATATGTCAGTTTAGCTGGTGCTCTGTGCTCTCTCTTCCTCTCCATCAGTTTCTCCCATGGAGGGGGAAGCCTCCATCATGTGCATATATTTCACTTACATTGCAGCTGGTCTCATTCAAACTCAAGTTTCCCATGAATTCAGTCTGTTTGGCATTGTAAAGCAGCGCTAAGTCAAAACTCAACCACAGGCCTCTTTTAATGGCCCCACTACACTTACTCCCGGCCACAGGCCACGGAAGCATGGCCGTTCCACAATGACCCACAACCCAAGGCTGCCAAGGAGCTCAGAAGCCATTCTGCCGCTAGAAAGGCCGATGCTTGCTATTTCACGGTTACGAAGAACTCTCTAAAGCTCTCTGCAATTTACTACCTCTACACGATTAATAAAAATCCTTGCAATCACAAGGTTTAACACAGTGTAAATCGAATATGCAGATGACTGACTTAGCTTGACTCTGATGACAGAACAGATGTTTGGGAATCAGATCCCAGGAAAGAGCCACCATCTCAGAAAAAGAGCATCAGGCTACTAGAGAAAGAGAGAAGTTCCTCAACAAGGTCTAAGAAAATGACTTAAACCAAGATGTTAAGATCCTGTCTTACGTAGTTCTTAATTCCATTCAGACGTTCCACATCAATTTCAAAATAGCAAAACTGTAAATGGAAAACACAGCTCCTATTCTTACTGAAATCTTTTTTTTTTTTTTTTTTTTTGCGGTACGGGGGCCTCTCACTGCTGTGGCCTCTCCCGTTGCGGAGCACAGGCTCCGGACGCGCAGGCTCAGCGGCCATGGCTCACGGTAGCCGCACCGCGGCATGTGGGATCTTCCCGGACCAGGGAGCGAACCCGTGTCCCCTGCATCGGCAGGCGGACTCGCAACCACTGCGCCACAAGGGAAGCCCTTACTGAAATCTTAAACAAAAAAATACAGCTTCTAAGATTGGATATTAAATTCATAGGATCACCATTAGTGTAGTCTAGATGGCGGTGGGTATCCAAATTGCAGAGATTGGTGACTTTACAGAATGTTCTTCCAGGGAATAATAGCATATAAATCCTTGGTACCTACAAATAACCAGTAGCATTTTAACAGATCAACTTAACTGCAACCTCCGTACATTAATCCTCCATAACTATTGCCATCGTAATTAATTCTAAGACTTCAGAATTTTACATTTTTCTCTCAATGGCCTTTCTCCAAGTGAACAATATTCTTATAAAGTCTGAAAATAATATCACGTTACCCTGAAGAACTAAGGGCCAAGGTCCTGAGCCAAACAACGTGCTCCTTTTGGATTTTCCTCATTTTAGGTAATGATACTGGCCTTTGGCAGTCAACACTGCCAGCCACAGACTCAAATATTCTTTTACCTTTTTGGAAGATGTTACACATTTTCAATTTGTTTTGAAGATCTGAAATTCAAGCATTTATGACACCTGAAGGGGGAAAGCGAAAGGAAAGAGTTTTCAGGGGGAGATGAAGATGAATCTTCTACACTATGGGAGTTTGGGATTGACGTGTACACACTGCTATATTTAAAATAGATATGGGGCTTCCCTGGTGGCGCAGTGGCTGGGAATCCGCCTGCCAATGCACGGGGCACGGGTTTGAGCCCTGGTCCGGGAAGATCCCACATGCCACGGAGTAACTAAGCCTGTGTGCCACAACTACTGAGCCTGCCGCCCTAGAGCCCACGAGCCACAACTACTGAGCCCACGCACCGTGTCTACTGAAGCCTGCACACTCTAAAGCCCGCACACAGCAATGAAGACCCAACACAGCCAAAAATAATACGTAAATAAAAATAAAATAAATTTATAAAATAGATAACCAACAAGGACCTACTGTATAGTCCAGGGAACTCCACTCAATACTCTGTAATAGCCTAAATGGGAAAAGAATTAGAAGAATAGGTACATGCATATGTATAACTGAATCACTTTGCTGTACACCTGAAACTAACACAATGTTGTTAACCAACTATAATATATTTTTTTAATTTTAATTAAAAATTAAATAAATAAATACGTTAATTAATTAAATAAATTGGGTGCAGGGCACTGCCAGGGAAGACGATGACAGGGTGGGGTGGGGAGGAAAGACACTTGGACACCATTACGTATTGTCTCCAAAATACCAAATTCCAAAGTACTGAATTATGAATGAAAACATCAAGACAGGTAACAGCACGGAGACTGTGTCTCCAACCTAGCTACCCTCATCAGGCTGGCAGTGACACCACCTTTGGAACTAAAGTAGGAAGGCTGGGTGAGTTTGCAATCTGGTGAAAATACATACAAGCTAAGATTTCTAAAAGACTCTTTACTAACCTATACTCACCACTTTTATCTGGCTTGTGGAGAAGAGCAGGGTGATGCTCTTAAAAGGACTGAGTTGGAGGGTTTTAGTCCCTGCCAGACCTAATACCTCATAACTGTACTTTTTACTTTGAAAGTTACTCAGGTTTGCAACAGACTTTTATAAAAATAATGCATAAAGTAGCTCCTTATTTCTAAACCCACAATTACCAGCATATGAAACCAACTCTTGTTAGTCTTAGCACTGGTTTTATATATCTTTTTCGCTGCTAGGGAAACTGAAACATCTTATTGCTACATTCAGCATTTGCTGAGTGCCTACTCTGTGCTAGGCCCCAAGGACACGTATGAATAAAACACGGTCCTTGCACTCTCCACGTAGTGGTGGGATAATAAAACAATAATAACAAATAATAATAAACAACGGCAAGGAGTGTGCCGGAGCCATAAAAGAAAGCAGTACAAGCGGCAGAATGGGTATTTTTTTCCTGTAAAAAAGAATATAAACTTGGGTTTCCTACCCTTATTCCCAACTCACAGATTATATTTTCTGTTGTGGATGGCTCATGATGACCAAAGAATTTCAGTATGATTCTTTTTGGTTGGAAACCTCTCTGGAACAGATTTAACTACAACACTGGCCTCTACTCTGGAATGTTCAGCTGACAAAGACAAGTTTTACACCAGCAACAATCACTGACTTTCTTCTATTCCACCACAAGATCTAGCATAGCATGTTCATTTTATCCCGTGTTCGCTGTACCCCCTACACGATTTTGTTAACAATTCAGATCTGAGCTTTTAACTCATTTGGCTCTTTTATTTTATTTTCACTTATTAGCTAACAATTTTTTTAAAAATCAGTGAATAATGTCTGAGTGGCCACAGGTAATAAAGCACCACGGGAAATGTACGAAGGGACAGCAGTTTGCCCTTGTCCTAAAAAAGCTCTCCAACCTTAGTCCAGGAGACAAACCTGTAAACAAATAATAAGGCGTGAATCAGGAGACTGTGGATGAGCCCTGGGAGATGACAAGCAATGAACTTGGCAAGTGAAGGGCTCCAAGTTGGAACACAGGTATTATATGCAGACTGGGGGAAGGAGTCTTCTATTTTTAAATCCCCCTCCCCAGAATGAGCACTATTTGAAAACCCCACCTAGGTAAGAAGACAGGGAGTCACATAACGCTTAGCCCACAACACTTATTTTTAAAAGTCATATAATACTTGAGATGTTTGATTATAACATTTGAGATGAAATTATTTCTCAGCTCTTGGCTTATTTTCCCTCTATACCCTCATCATTAGGTCTGGAGTGGTTTCTAGTAGCTTTTTCACAGATGGCTAGCTATGGGGGAAAATCAATATTGGGGGGAAATTTTTTTATATACTACCTGGAGATTATTTTGCAATATGTAAGATCAAAAGCCACAAAACATGTTTATTCATAGTTCTGGCAGTGCAGCTTCTAGGCAAATCCGTCGTAGGACTAGGATCAAACATGTGAAAAAGATTTTACTATAACAATGCTTTATCACAAACTTATTTTTGATGTATTTTGTTTAAATGTCTAAACAGTATTAGAATGGTCGAATTAATCACACTAAAAAAAAATTTTTTTAACCCTGTATACTAGGATTTTTCTCCAAATCCTGTTTATTCTACCCATTTTACCTGTATCCTGCTTCATTCATACTGGTGAAGGCTGATATGTTTTCAAAGGAGTGTTTTGAGGGTTACTCTTCAGGTAAAATTCAACACGAACGTCTGTCCTTTCAAGCAGCTAATTCCTTTTTTTAAGAAGCTAAATGCTCACCTACATTCGTTTTTCCACTAGATAACAAAGTGTGAATGTAGGCAAAAGGCAGTTGATGAAATTCAGATAAAATTGTTTACAATCTTCTATTACTGCTCTTCATTCATTGTTTTCCTCAACCATCACACCCTGTTTTCTGTATCTACCATGCACTTCAAATTGTCTATGAAATTTTAAAAAATTCAGTGGTTGTCTGAAGTGTCTGGCACATGATGAACTTATGTGGTTGTTTTTTTTCGTGCAACTTTCATCCATGGCTGTTTGTCTAAAAGACCTGCTCGAGCCAAAATGTTGTTTGTTTGGTTTTTTTCTAAATCCTGGCAATCAATCAGATGTAGCTTTCATTTGTGCCACTTAATTTTAACAATGGCAGAAAAAAAGGCTTCTTTATAGGACTGAATTACTTTAATTTTGCCAGTCAGAAATGACAGAAATAAATTAATGGGGTTGATGTCACATGGCAAAAATGCAGGGTAAATTACTCTTCTATGACAGATATAAGTGAAATCTGTACAATGCCAATGTTTAAATTACTTTCAGGATTTTCCCTGACATTTTTACTTCAAAATCTAACTTCTCGGGTACTACTTTAATTTCTCTTGATTTTTGAGAAAATGCACATGTTTGTAGCACATAAGTCTTAACCAACTATGGAATACCTTGAGTTATTTACAGGAAAATCTTATTTTCAAATTCTGAATAACAATGTCATGTACTCTAGTATATCAATCACTATCATGTTCATTCTGTCTTACATCAGAAGGTGGTTTTTACGCCAAAATGTTACTTTTTTTAATCTACAGATGGTTTGATATGCTTTGCTGCACAAAGAACCTGGCTGTCTTTTGGCTGGTACACTTTTCCAGCTAAAAATGAGAAACTGAAGACAGAAAGCTGAGTAGGAACAAAAGACGGGGAATTCAGATAGACTTTTACAGCATATTTTCATTATTTATTTTCTCTAAGAGATCTGAATATTCAGCATGCAAGTAATGTTCTGATTTGAATATAAATTGACACCACTATTTTAATTTCACAAAAAAAATCTGTGGAATTTAATCTACTAAAAAGAGAGGAAAAAGGAAAGAAAGAAAAAATTAAGGAAGGGAGGTAAGGAAAGGAGGGAGGGGGGAAAACAATAGTGGAGTGAGTTTTTATGTCGGTGGTTAAGTTCAAACATTAAACAAAGGTCATATATCATTCAAATTCACTTTGAAAATCCCTTAACTTTCCCATAAGACACTACAAACATGATTTTGTGTAGACAACTCTTGACAGCAACCTTCACATACACAAAGTCTGGGAATTGCTGAGTTAGACTCACTGGAGGGTCACACAATAATGTCTGAACATTCAAATCATTCCTCTCTTAATATAAGTATTATATCCCTAGAGTGAAATGGAAGGTTTAGCTGAAGCATGCTAAAGTGGTAGTGCTTTCCAGCAGGTTTTAATTCATTCTGTTGGAATAGGAAGCTTCTTTAACTCTAACGCCTATTAATATATTGTTGCTGTAGTTTAAAAAACCGTGGCTTCACATCTTGAGTTCTTAAAATGGTGGTATGAAGAGTAACTTTAAGAGTGATTTCTTCAAAAAATATTTAATCTGGTTGCTATTTTAAAAAATTAAACACATAACCAAATAAGTGCCAAATATTTTCTAAATCCCTTCATACCTCTTTTTTTTCCCTTGCTTCTCTGCTCTTTTGGAGTATTTTACCCCTGGTCTCCCACATCCAGTACTGATAACTCTAACAGAATGTGTAGGACTTAAGTAAGTGAGGATGCTGTCCTGCCTCCTGGCTCTGTATCCCGGATTTGTGGTGGGAGAGCAGCCCCAGAACTGACCTGTGAGGAGGGTCAGGGGGCAGAGCTGCAGGCAGCCCTGGGACAAGGCTAGTGCTTTTAGGAGCCCCAGGAAGGCCCCTTAGTCCCCAGACATCTTGTTCTACCCCTTCCCTTTCTTCCTTTTCGTTCCCAAATCTACAATGTCCTGAGCTCCAAAATAAATTCTCATTCAGTGTACCTACACTCCAGCAGCTTTAAAACCTTAAAGTAAAACATCATGAGTGGGCTTCCCTGGTGGCGCAGTGGTTGAGAGTCCGCCTGCCGATGGAGGGGACGCGGGTTCGTGCCCCGGTCCGGGAAGATCCCATATGCCACAGAGTGGCTGGGCCCGTGAGCCATGGCCGCTGAGCCTGCGCGTCCGGAGCCTGTGCTCCGCAACGAGAGAGGCCACAACAGTGAGAGGCCCGCGTACCGCCAAAAAAAAAACATTATGAGTGTTATTCACTACTGATGAGTGTCATTCACTATTACACATAGAGAAGCCCACTGGCCATTTAATTCTTAAACAGCCAGAAAGAAGGGCAAGCATTACCATGAATGTGGGACACGGGAAGTGTGAAAGGACTCTTGTTTTGTTTTTTTTTCCTTTATGAATTAACCAGCGTGTGCTTAAGGAAACAGTCCATTATTTCAGAAAACACAAAATTCCATCATAAAAAATTAGGAATGATTTGAATTATTACATCAGTGAGAGACTAGCTCCTAGAGACTGAAGGATGTCATCAAAGAACTGAAAAGTTAAATTAGTGGTGGAGCTAAGAGAAAATTTTGTATGGGAAAAGGTTATGCTGGGGGGAAGCATAGAATTTAGGGGCTATCTAATAAATTCTGAAGGAAAGGGGACATGACAGTGATGACTGTTATTACTCCTCCTGTACTTTTCTGTGCTCCAAGTAGAGACATGGGGATCCTTTCGGGGGGCTACTCAGTCCCTTTGAAAGTCTCTATCTCTGTGCATCTCAGCTGCACATTTTGGAAGGAAAGGTGCCACTGAGGATGACAGAACAATCAACCATGTGCCCAGGTAAGCCCGGCAGTCAGGCTTGAACAGCCTCCACTGAAATTCTATCCTAAGAATCCCAGGGTGATGCCACAGACAACATGTGAGACCGGCAGCCTCTCCAGAGCTGCCACAGTCAGCAGTATTTAGAGAAAAGGCACAAAGTTGTCGCACGTATAACATGCGCACTAAGGAACACCACATAAGAGCCAATGAGAACGACCCTGGGGCCCTCCAGACTCATGCACGTGAACAAGGATGAGCCACCAATGAGCAAGGCTGCATGGGATCTGTGGGATCTGCGGGCATGCTCTGACTTCAATACCCCAAGACTCGGCTGCACACCTCTATCTCTCCCATTCCCATTAGCTCACCCTTTTCTGGCTGAAAAGAGCTCAGTGAATCAATGGCTTCTGTTGAACTGTTTATATATTTTTCAAGTCCTGATTAGGCCATTAGTCACTGAGCATATTGCACAGTCAACTCGAGTAGCTGCAATTATGCAACTTCCCAAGAACATACCGGGAGTATTTACAGTGAGACCACAGTGCCAGCAAAATGTGAAATGGAGATTATCTGTCAGCAATTTTAAGAACCGTGCACTTCAAGGCCAAATGAAATAGACACGTGGCAGATAACAGAAGCTGGGAGAAAAAAAGATGCATGATGAAAGGACCAACGTTTACTCTTCCGAACACAGCCGAGACCTGAAAATGAGAGCTCCCTGTACAACAAACAAGTCCCAGAGAACGGTGCTCGATGTCACCTGTCCCCCTTTGCGGTAACGTCCGCAAGAGCCTTCATGTAATGCGGCCACCAAAAGCACAGAACTACTGAGTCTTGACCTCATTCTCGGGGAGCAGCTGGTTCCCCTTCAGAGTGCCCCCCACACCTGCCCCAATCTGTATCCAAACACAGTGAATATCGAGTCTCACATGAAGCATTTCCCTCTTCCTTTCGACTATTCTCAATTTTTATTTTCAAAATCAGCGAAAATTATGCCATTCGATATTCGAGGATTTCTCATCCAAAGCAATAGAGAACACTCATGGAAGAAAAAGAAAGGAACATGTAAAAGGAGCACTTAATTTCTTTTATCAGGATGCTGAATCGCTTCCACACGCACTGCCTAGGATAAACTGACGACAAACATGAGTGGAGTCTTTTTCAAGAAAATCTGCAACCTCCCAGCAGAGAAACGGGAAACTATGGACCATGAGAAGTGGGTCAGTGCCTCTACATTTGCTGGACGAGTAATAACATAAGCAAGAACCTTCCTAAGAGTGTTTTATAGTATTTTTCATGGCAAGACTAATACTTTTTAGTCTGTTAATCCACACTTTCCTCCTTCTATTCATATACTTTATATGGTATTTATGGGTTGAGTTATATATTTTAGCTGAACTTGGAATGACAGTTTTTTTTAAGAGGCTGCCAACATGGGTCAGGAAGAACCTCAGAAACCTGGCTTGCAGTGGCTCTGCCATAAGGAGCTTTGACAGCCAAAACCAATCAGAAAGTTGATGAGATCCAGGTTTCCAAAACATAAGCGAAAAGAAAAGGCATCCTTTGCTTTCTTCCATCTGGCCTTTTCAAAAAAAAAAAAAAAAAAACTCAGGTTATTTACCAAAAAGGACTCCTTTTGTAATGTCACCAACCACTTGCTCGTGTGTTCAGCGCAAATCTAGACATCCAGTCGTCGCTCTAACTTCAAGCAAGACGCAGCTTTCTCCACCTTGGACCGGGACAAGGTGTGGAAGAGATATGGTACCCAATGGGCCAACACACCAGAGGCATCCAACACAGCTGCGTTCTAAATGAACGGCGGCCCTGAGTCTCTCCACGGACAGCCTTCCAAAACTAACTGTGGCTGTGAGGATGAAGATGGCAGTTTCTCAGCTTCAGCGCCTTTAAGGTTATTTCAACTTCCCGCCTCTGTTAACCCTCCTGCAGGAACTTTGGACACAGAGCTCTCCTTAATACTCACAGGCAGGGACGTCCAGAAGAAAAATGTCTCACTCCTCCTTAGGGAACTGAAGACCCGAGCCCTCTGTCTTCCCTTTTTTTGGAGATTAGATTCGAGGGGCTTGAAGATGACCTGAGAGAGCTTATGACAGACTCCTGGATTTCAGCTCAGGACAAACAAACCTTTCACATGAGTCCTTGCAAACAGACAGAGTTCTGTTTGAATGTTTGAACCCCATATTCTAGTACAAACATGCTTGGCACGCTTAGGGCCAGAGTTTTCTTCTTGGCAAACTGTTCTGCCGCCACTATGGATATTACCACCACTTCAGAATCCCTGCGACTTTCCTTTCCTCCCTTGCTCCCCCCGCCGTTCCCATCTCCCAGAGCTCTTACCTGTGCCCAGGCTGCAGGGGCAGAGGTTGTGCCTCTGGGAGCCTAGGAGCTGTCAGCGCCCCTGGCAGGGGCCTGGTTCGTGCCACACTTCTTCTCCTGGTCCCTCCTTGGTCTGGCACTATGACAGGATATGGCCACTGTTTCATCATGGGTCTGCGAGCTCAGATGCCGACCACAGGGCCGACAAATTAGCCAATGGTTGATGGCTTGAAGGCACGGGGACATCTAGGAGTACCTTCAGCTCCAGGGAGATGGTAAGGAGAAATCACCTTTCTCAGCTCTCAGCTCTATTCCTTTGGGAAGATCTCAGACTCTCCTGACAGTGGGAAAGCAGTAGCCCTCAGAAATGATCAAATCCATCCCCCCTTCCCCTTTTAAAGTTCCCCTTACCGGAGGCTCAATTCCTTATTGGATCACGGCCAAATGATCAAGGGCTACTTTTTATAGGCATTGAAACATAAGAGCTGGAGGTGGTCTTAAAGGTCATTTGATTTCGTGGTTTCATGAACTGAAACTCTATTATTAAATACAGCGATCCCTGGGCCTCAACCTGCCCCCTCCCCCAAGCCTTTAAGCTCATTCAGTAGAGGCTGGTGGGAGGCCTAGAACTCTCCAGGGGGTTCTGAAGCCACATTTGAAAACCACTGATGTAATCCAACTTCCTCATTTTCCTAAGGCCCAGAGAGGCGAGGGTATTTGACAAAGGCCACACAACGGTTAATGACACGCCTGAGACGCCAACCTAGTCCCTGGTGTGTGTGCCAGGCCAATGACATCCTTTTCCTGTACTTCCTACGTATTCAGTATTCTGTAAAACCGTAATCATTTAGTCTCTGCTAATAAGGATAATGTCTTCTTAATGAATACATAATTCAATTTCTTTGAATTTATTATATAACCTCTACATTTTTAGAGTCTCATATGCAAGTTAAGTGTCACCTTCTTAGGAGTGTTTTCTAAAAGAATAAAGGATTCTTCATTAATTCACCTTCGTATTCTAAAGGTGAGAGAGACTTCACGGGGAACAAATCAGAAGCACAGTGAATGAAACTTTCTTTCAGAAAACCGAGGAAACGGTCAATGGACTAACATATTTGCTAACTTCTACAAACAACACACACACACACACACACACCCTTCAGCTTCTGGCTCCAGGAATTCTTATTATGCGGGGAAAAAAGTTAAAAGCGTTCACTGTCATATCAGGTGAACTTGTAAGAGCGTGGGAGGTTTTGTTCACTATAGTACTCCATTCTGATCACTAATGCCGTTTACATATTAGCTTGGAATACATACTGATAGTAAAGTAATAAAACTGCATTTTGCTAAACTATTCTAAAATGAAGGCTTTTGCCAAATGACCATGGCGTCTCCGGCCCACCATTCCCCACCCCCGTTACTGAGAACGAGTCCTGTATGGGGCTCTGGGTTTTCCCTTTACTGGTGAGGAACAAACAATTGAATGAGTAACAAGGAGGACATAAAGGGGGCTCCCCCGCCCACAGACCCGGGCGTCTCTGCACATTCTGAAAGGCAGGCACAGAACTGCTGCTGCACCCACGCCACATGCCAAAAAACCACCACTTTTAAAGTCGACTTCTTATAGAAAACCCAGCAGTCCTCCCTGTTGCAAGCTGAAGAAGAGAATACTGCTTTTTGCCAGTGGTGAGATGCATCAGTTAAATCGGCCTCTAACTTACACAGCTGACAAAATGTTTACAGGTGATAAAAAAGAAGTTACAGTTTACTACGTGGCAACAAATCAGGAAACAGAGAAACCAGTCATTGCTCAATCTTTAAACTGTTAAAAGCTGAAACATTCTCCAAGTGTTACCAAGCCCTTAAACAAAAATATAATTTCACAAAGTGAGATATTTTCTTTTTCGATAAATTCTTTTGAGAGCAGAAATAGTGACTTTAGCTCTGCCTGTATATTTCTAAATATTTCTCTGTTCTATATGCACACTTTTAAAAATGGAATAGCTCCAGGAACAAAAAATTTAAGTAACGGGTGATTAATATAATTGTATACAAATTCTAAATATTTTGGATAATTAAAAGAATGGCATAATACCAAATTTCCTTAGTTGAAATTTCTGTATTTTTGAAGACTCCTCCACACATGCCTGCAAATTCACAAAAATGCAAATTCAAAAAAATTACTCAAAACGTATTGGCTTTTAGCTTCTTGATACTATATCTTGCAGGGCATGATGGCGCAGGCAATAACGTTTCCAGTAATACCTTGTTACACAGATTATATATAATCATCCTACAGTAAATAACACAGAGTCTAAAACTTAGAAACCACATCAGATTCTGAAATACATAATGTGTCCTTCTGAACTTCCAACCATATAGTCTTCTGATGTAGTATATCCAGAAGCATGAAAAACAGAGGCCATTTCCAATCTGGTAACACACCATGAATTAGTGAATTATCTTCATAGTTCTTGCCCTAATTAAGACCAATCAGAAAAGCACCCATTCAATATTCCAACAGACAACCAGAGTTTCTGATTGTATAATTATTCCCCTCACAGGGGTCCACCTCAAAGGTATGAGACACACAGGTTTTTGAGGATTATGCTGGAAAGAGATGTTTATTGAGGAAGAATTACTTAGGATAGTCAAACTTGCCCGAAATAAAGATTCTCTGCCACTGGACCCACTCAGTATTACACTCCAGGCTAGAAACAAAAAAGATTAAATAATATATTCATATGGAGAGCCAATTTTTCTATCAATAACAAGCAGAAAACCTTACGAGACTTTTAAGGCAAGATTTTTTTTAAGCCCTACAAATACTTAAGGACAACCTCCCCAGACTTTTTTTTAAAAAACACAGTTTATTTAAAGACGTAAATGAAGTCAATCTAATAAACAACAAATATTTACTGATAACCTTCTATGTGGCCAGGATTATGTTTGCGTCCCATGACCTTTCAGGATATTTACAAAATTATTTAACTTTCTAAAGTATGTCAATAAATAATGCAGTCTTCCAAAATGTTCCTGGGGCTGTAATTCCATCTAGTTTCTATGATGACACTATAAACCTTGGATGGAATTACAATCTTAATGTGGACAATCAGGGTGCGTTACTCTACGTGCTCGGGGAATCCATGATGAACTCAGCTTCTAAAATAATAACCACCAGGCCTTTGGCATGTAATTACAACCAGGAAGCCAAGCCATCTACTGGCTAGTACATGAGAAATGTTCCACCGAAAGTACCTCTCACCTCACTGTAACAAAATCTATTTAATACATCTGAAAAACTGCTTCATCTCCAAAATTAAAATTTCTACTTTTGTGATAAGGAAATAACCACAAGAGTTTACTTCACAGATATGTTAATATATATCAGTGGTGACAAGATTATCTGATACTACCAGTGAAATCTTAGAGTCTTCTCATAGCACCTTCAGACACCTGAAAGGTAAAGTCCACAAAGTGCAATATATAAAGAAACAAGGAAAAAGAATCATACTCAAGAGCCCTATGAAATTACTGGCATTTCTTCTAATTCTTTGAGAGGAAACTGACATCTATTAACATAAACAAAGCAAAGTGCCTGGTGTCTGTAAGAGGGGAAAAAAAAGATTTATCTGGAAAGATTAAACTCAGGGTTGTAGAAAAATGAACTTAGAAACAAACCCAGAATTTCCCTGGGAAAACAAAAGACAATGATACTATGTGTTTTCTTGTTTTTTTAGAACTGAAAATATCTTTAATAAAAAAAAAACAGACCATTTTAATATAGCCACACTTAAGGGGAAAGGATTTACAGAGATGTACACCAGGGGGCGGAATCTTGGGAGACATCTTAGAGTTTTTGCCTACTACAGGGAAAAAGCAATATTTGAAGATATGTCCCAGGTCACACCACATTTAGCACCTTTGCTCTTAACCACTGTGCTAAGGGAATTGCACATCAAATACTAGAACACCACAGAATTGGGCTCAGGATCCTAAGGGTATGGCAGGATTTCCTCTAGAGCCACTGAGGACTGACTCACCCCCAGGCCAAGTCACCTTTCTTCCATCTTTGCAGGTCAATCTAATATCCTACTTCTGGATCCAAAATTCCACTTCTATGGAATAAATGACACTTACCAATGTAAATACTCTGTGTGTGGCTCACATGTATTTTTCAAGTTGTCACAAAAGACAATGATACTATGAATCGGAGTTCTTTTTTTTCTTTTTTTTCCCCAAGCAGCCTGGATAAAAGAAGAAAAACACACACACACACACACACACACACACACACACACACACACACACACACACCCCAAGTACCATGGGTAATGAAGGAAAAGATGCATAGAAATTCAATCTCTATATCTGTATTTAGGACACATATGGCTTTCTTCATCATACCTAACTTTATTTGGTACTTGTAGAGGTCACCAAAGCTCTATAAAATCAGTATTGCCATAGCAACCAGGAGGCTAAAAAAAAAAATCCTCTGCCAGAAATCCTCACCAAACACAATATAAGACATAGAGAAATTGTCCTTTCATTTGGTCACCTTTAACACCATCATGCTTCTAATAGCAAAGGTATGTGACATTCCCATGAAAACTCACTTCCTCCAGGGACCTCTTGTGGATTATGTGTCACTGAGTTCCTGTATCACTAAGACTTGAGAACTTACTAATAACATTAGCTCTTAAGTTTATTTTCAAACTCCAGGGATTTGTGTACACTGCATCACAAGGATTACCTAAAGTAAAAAGTAGTCAGATAGTGGACACTAGGTCAAAACAATTTTGATGAATTTCCATGAACATGAGACATATCATTTAGTGGCTTTACTTAAAATACCTTCTTGCTTAAAAAAAAAAAAAAAAGGACTAACGCAATGTCTGTCTCTTGGGAGTCTGTCCCTCCCTATAAACTGAGGAAACACACTTGGTACAAGTGAATAAAGAAATACTTCTTGAAATAGCTCTGAAGTCGCAGAAAGAATAAGTGTAAAGAGGGCTCTAAGCTTAACTCCAGAGGCACGTTGGTACGGTACTAGAATACCAACTCAGTTAAGAGTTCAAGGCTTCCCTGTTTGAGGACTCTATCTCAGGGACAGGCAAAACCCCTAACTCTGGCCTTCTCCTTGGGCACCAAGGAAATTCACAAATGGTTAAGTAAGTACCTGCTTAACACTGAAGCAGGTTAACATTGAAGGTTGAGTAATTTTTGACAAGTTGTAACATGCTGTTGACGTAATATAGCCATCCTCACTCAATATAATATAGCAAACCGAAAAATACAAGAAGGGTAATGGAGGGAAAAGGGAATTCCTTATATGCCCACTTTCCACAGAATATTCTCAGTGACACTTGGTGTCCTGTGCCATGACAAACGGTGCTACCTAAAAAGTTGTGCCATTCTAGAACTACCAATAAACTATTTCATAAAATTAAATTTAATATCTTGAGATTCCCACTAATGATACTCCTGACAAACATCAAAAGCTGGTTAGAAAGCTCTTTCCTTTCTCTCAGTGCTTTACTGAACGGAAGCATGGCAATATGCTTGGTGATGTGTGTGTGTGTCTGTAAACACATGACCTTTCCTATATGCAGCAGGAATTTCCTGTCTGGTATATTTTAGAGCAAATCAAGACAATACTCTTCAGGACAGAGCCTGTGAGTCAGGCAGTCTTATGGGGCTAAAGTGCTTGAGTCTGCTTAAGTCATAGGAAAGCAAGTTTAAAGGCCTGGGGCTGTTCTATTCCAGACAGAAAAGAATGGGAAAGAAGATGAACTGTGTTGGCCGTTAGAATGTTTTTCGACATATGTTCTCATTTGTTTCCTCATTTGGAGTTTACAGTCACTATAGGAGAATAAGACTAAACAAAAAATCAAAAATGGTACTATTTAAGACCTACTGTATAGCCCAGGGAACTATACTCAATATCTTGCAATAAGCTACAATGGAAAAGATCTGAAAAAGAATATATATAACTATATATTTACATATAACTGAATCACTTTGCTGTACACCTGAAATACTGCAAATCAACTATACTTCTACTTTAAAAATTTTAAAGTTAAAAATTAAAAAAAAGAATTTTAATGGTACTATTCAGGTCCACGGAAGAATAAGTTGTTTTTTGAAAGTATTATTTGTGCTCTGATTGGTGAGGCTCTCGGAAGAAGAGACAATCCCGATAGATGACGATCTTCAGTACTCAACGCCATCAGGAACTTGACCTTCTCCAGTCTATACGGCCCACTGCTGTTATGCCTCCACTTGGAAACTAGATACATGAAGGACATTTATTTATTCACATTACCAGAGAGATTAACTCCAAAGTTCTCCTGAATGTCTGACAGGTCTTCAGCAGCAACTTATTCTTTACAGGTAATTAACCTCTTGATGGGCTTAGAGCAGTCACAGCATTAGAAGCCACAACACACTGATAATAAGTTATAAACCCAGGGAGAGGATAATTGTAAAACAGATTTCCAGGCTCGTTGGAAAATATATTTCCACTTATTGAAAAAAAAGTACACTCAACTTTTCAGGAATATCTGAATCGCAGAATTGCAGCATTGGCAGGGACCTCAGAAAATCACTGTACTGCGACTTCTTACACTAATAACAAGAAAATGGAGGTACCAAGAGGGAGAGTGGCTTGCCCAGACATATTCTACTGGACCCAAATTAGGTTAGCGCTGCCTAAAGTCAGACCTGATTACTCAGCGTGACAAACTCTTTCCCATCCAAGCCCCTTCATAAATCATGCTGGTGCCGTTTAGACAACCCATGCCTCCTGCCCTGAGGTCACCTGATTACATTTTAGGAAAGGACTAGGAGATAATGACTAAGCTCTGAAAATAGAGAATGAGACGAAGCAAAAGGGGGAGATGAGAAGAGAGACAATAAGAAAAGAGCCAAAAGACAACTTATTTCAGTGCTTGCAACACCACTTGTGCCTTTCCTTATATTTAAGTGCATGATGAAATAATGTGCTGCAAGCTTCATGCGGTCTGTAGTGACGAGGACGATTTCTGGCCAGGATCTCATGGAATGTATCACAGAAATATTCCTTTGGAACAAGGTCCCAAATCATGACTTGCTCCTTTCATCACTAGGTCTCATAGCAAAGCTCCTGAGGGTAGGGACCTGGTCTGTCTTGTTCACTACGATACTCCCTGAACCTCGAGAATACGCAGCCCAGAGCAAGTACTCTGTAAGATTTACTGAAAGAATGAACAGAAACTCCTAAGAGGAAAGAAGAAATATGCATAGTTTGGAAATGCATACGCAGTATTATCATTTTCTCTAAGGAAAAATGAAAAAACACCTATTTGAAATGTAAACAGATGTGAAAAGATAGGTTTTTTTGGTATCTATAAAAAGTTAAAAATGTAAAGCACCTGTGAAGCAGTTACCATCACTTCCATTTATTAAGTAGGTACCATTAGTTAAGCCAACACAGTTCCTGTGTTATAAAGAGTTTACCGCCCGAAGCGCAACGCCAAGAAAACACGTTAATTAAAGGGTGGTAAATAAACATTCACTGGGAAGATACCATGAACAAATAATTTCAAAACAAAAAAAAACCATGCACATGTAGTTGAAATGAGTAGAAATGGAAGCTCTAGGCACTGGGTGTTCAGACAGAATAAAGGTGATCATTGTGTATTTTCTAATGAGCTCTATATATTTATATAATTGACCTGTTTGCAACCACTGAAATCAACATTTCTCTCTGCTTTTAAATTCGAACCTGTACTTTAGCAGCTCTATCACAGCCACAAATAAACTATCTGACAAATAATTTGGACAATTACTTTGGGTCCTCAGACAACTTGCTAGCTCTCTAATGAAATACACTTATAAAGTTTAAGTAGGTATAATAATATTAACAAATGTAATTATAAGGTTTGCCTATTTTTAAGAATTCAAGAAAGACACTTAGATCTAATTAATACACACACATTCCCACAATGGGAAGTAAAAACAAATAGCTTATTCTTTAAAAAATTTTAATATGATTTTAGCCATTATGAATGCACAATAATAATAGTAACAAAAGCAGCACCACTTTAAAAAATAAAGGCTATTAAGTAAGCACTACAGTGGGTGCTTTACATATATCTCATCCCATTCTTTCCAAGACAGTGACTATTCTACCTTTTTGCTTTAGAGATGAGGAAACGGAGACTCAGAGGCTAAATAATGTGGTAGATTTGGGTTCAAAACCTCAGTCATAATGATCCCAGACCCCGCACAGGTCTTTATAGATAGGAAGATACCTCTAGATGCACTGCTCTTGATATACTCAATGGCGGTGTATCTGTACACTGAGCAGTCGGGGCGGCATCATGGTGAGAGCTAGGCTTTGGAACCCAAGCTCCTGGGTTCACATTTCAGCTCTGCCACGCACTAAGTTGTACTCCCTGACCCCTCTGTGCCTCTGTGTCCTCATCTCTAAACATGGGAATCATAACAGTACCAAAAGGACTGTTATCTACCAGCTCATAGGGCTGTTGTGAGGATTAAATGAGGGAATGCACATACAGCGCAGAGAACACGGTAAGGACTCAAGACTCTCAGTGTGTGCCAAGGTTTAGTATCGTTGGGAATGCGAAAAAGGACACTGAATTTGGAGTCAAGTGGTCTCAGCCACTATATATATACACCATGTGACCTTTCCCAAGTCACTTCAACTTGCTGCGCTTCATCTGTCATAAAAAACTAATGAACGACAAGGTACGTGACAGTGCTTTAAAGGCAACGAGAAAGTGCTCTATACTACCACGTCCATGTGAATTATTATTATTCTCAACTTTCAGCCTCTCAAAACCAAAGAAGCCATCTTTTATTACATTCTCTCCTGCCTGAGAATTTAACATTAAGCGCTAGTTCCAAAGTCTTCACACTGGACTCCCTATAACAATAGAACAAATGTCCTGGTCATTCAGGACTCGATCAAACGGAACTCTATTAACTATCTCCTTCTGCACACCCACCGTGAGAAGGTAATTGCTGTTCACCATGACCCCAGAGCACTCCAAGACTCTGAAGTACCTTCAGGGAAAGATTAAATTATGTTCACCCTACTTTATTATGAAATGTATTTAATTATATTCAAATTCTTTGAAAATTGATGAGCTAGGGGGCTTCCCTGGTGGCGCAGTGGTTGGGAGTCCGCCTGCCGATGCAGGGGACACGGGTTCGTGCCTCGGTGCGGGAGGATCCCACATGCCGCGGAGTGGCTGGGCCCGTGAGCCATGGCCGCTGAGCCTGCGCGTCCGGAGCCTGTGCTCCGCAACGGGAGAGGCCACAACAGTGAGAGGCCCGCGTACCGCAAAAAAAAAAAAAAAAAAAAATTGATGAGCTAGGAAAAGCACAGAGAGTAAGTCACAGGTTCTCTGTTCACTGGAAGTCTCTGCTCACCATCCAACCCCCAATAACCCTTTATCAGAGTTTACGCTAAAATACACCCCACCCTGGCATAAGAAAAACCGGGAATCCAGCATGATAATTACACAAGTTGAAAGAACTTTGCCCTGCATAACCCTCAAGGACCACTAATGTGCAGAAATACTAAAGTCGAAATCTTGAAACAATGAAAAATTTATAAACTATGTAAGATTCCCACGTTTCGAATATAATTTTGGCTTTGTTAATAAGGAATTTAAACATCTGAACAAGGAATAACATAAAAATATACCATTAACTATCTCATTATTTTCAGTACTTATAAGTGTAAAAACAGATGAGTCATACTGACTATTACGCTCCTCAAAGAAGGAAAATAACATTTTGTTTGTTCATTTTGTCCCGTTTTACAGAAATTATGTGTATGCTAACGAGGAACATAACGTACAAAACAAAAAGTTATACTGTTATCGGGGTATGGCTATTTGCCTTTGTTAAAATAACTTGAATGCTGTTATCTTTTCCAATTAAAAACTGGGACACAAATGTGTCTTAAATACTGTATTTCAGTGTTAGGAGAAAAAGGAATAGTCATCCATTAAAATCCTCTGTTCAACAGATGGTTCCCTTCTGGAGAATTCTGGAGAATTCAGGAGGTCCTCCCATCTCTGCTTGAACATCTCCACTGATGGAGGTCTCATTACCTCTTCAATCAGCTTGTTCTATTTTTAGGCAGTCCTGATGTTAGAACGTTATTCCCCAAGTGGAGTCCAACTCTCCTTACCTTAACTTCCTTCCTGTTCTTAGTTGGGCCCTCTGGACCCACTTCAGTAAGTGAGTTCACTTCCCCTCAGGCCCTTTGCTAGTTTCACTCATTTTATCAGTTAAATAATGACCTGCTTCTACTCACACTTTTCACTGTTATCCTACAAACCATGATGGCCAATCTTGTATAACCATGTACCGCCAGCTGAAGGGGCTCCTCGGCACCAAGGCTCCTTGGAGACTGTGATGGCCCTGGTCCTAGGGCCATCGTGGGACTCTGTGGACTTACCTGGGGCCCAGCTATCTATACACTGTTTCTATGAGTTCCAAAAGTCAGACTTACAATCTTTCTGAAAAGGATCCATTTATAAACTACTGTTTTTACTTAAGGGGAAAATACGCCTAAGAAAAACCCCACAAGGTATATAAATTATCACTGTGCCTTCTTACCTATCTTATGAGCCGAGTAAGTATTTTGGTGTGTACGTAAAACTCCACAGCTGCTCCTCCCTCAGCTAAAAGGAGCTGACTAGAAGCACAAGTGGCAGTGCTAGCAAACCCATACTATGCAGATCACCACCTCTCCTCTGCTTCCTGGGATCACGGGGGCTGAAGAGAAATGCCATGGGTTTCTCTAAGTCACCAGTTTCTCAGGTGTTTACCTACGTACCCCATGCCCAGCCAGGCATGTGGGACAAATCCAGAGCTCTGGGCCCCGCCGGCACTGAGACTTCTTCTGAAGCTCCTGGTCTATACCTAACAGGCCTCCATGTATACCGTGCAGTACACAATGAAGTCCTATAAGATGTCTTAATAGTAGCTTTGTCTTGAATCGTAAGTGGCTGAAGCAAGAGAAGTGACTGTACTTATTTTTATTATTTTATCCAATGCCCATTTGGGCCGTAACTAATTTTTTTAAATGTCATGCACACTCACAGCCTCTGCCACCCAGAACATGGCCAGGACTGCCTTGGGCCAAACTGAATAGCTGGAAAGAGTCAGGGGTTAGGATTAGGGTATACAATCCAGCCCAGTAATTTTATAAGCTTTCTTATCTAGTTTCCCGTAAGTTTACAACAGATCAGATATAGGCAAATGAAAGGAGCTTTAAGACATGACAACCAAGAAAAGTGGATAAGACAGAGGCCATGGCATCAAGAAGAATTATGAGCTTCCGGGGCCTCATGCATGACTCTACTTTACCAGTGTAATAACTTCAGAGAAATGACAATAAATCTCTAAGAAAAAAAGTTAAATTACGTTCATTCTACTGTACTCTATTTAGGAAACTTCTGCTTTTCACATTGATTACTGCCTGAAAATGTTGAGGTTTTTTTTTTTTTCCTTCTAACAAAGTCAGCGCTTGATGTATTTAAATATTCTGAGTCAATAGTCTATTTGAAAGCAGTTAAATCCAGGAGTACACAAAATTAAATATTTAAATCTTTACTAGAGAAACATGAAGTAAGAACAAAAGTGAATAATCATTAAGAAACTCTAAAGAAGTAATGGGCTTGCCTTCTCTTCTGGAGAGGAACATCTGAAGGAAAGAAAGAAATTTACTTTCGGACCTATATTGGTCAGAGGTCCAGCTGTCACGAAGCCCCTAGGTTTAGGCGGACCCAGAGAGTTTTGAAACATCTCTCACAGGAATAATGGAAAAAGGGTTTTCTCCCCTTCTCATTTTCAAGAAAAAGGTAGTTTTGACTCTAAAAGCTAAAGGGAGGAAAAAACTAGGGACACTTTTAGTGCAGTATTTTCTCAGCTCATCTCTCTCTTAAACGCCCTTGTTATGTGGGTATGATACTTCCATCGGTAAGAGTTTTAGGGAAATTCTGGCAAGCCTTCTTTAATCCTCTAGGACGCTGCCCTGCACTTTAAAATGGTGGTGTTGGCACTATTTAAGTGGAAACACCCCAGCAGGGTGGAGAATGGGGAGCCATTACACCTACCAATGCATTTTATTTTAAGTGGATTTCAATTGCAACACATACATTAGATAATTTTGCTTTAGATTATAAATCAGGAGAATTCCTTAGCATATTATTAGCATATGGTCCAAGCGTCCATATCCACGGGTTCAAGCAATAGCAGGTTGATAGGATTTGAGCATCCTCAGATTTTGTTACTCTTGAGGGGTCCCGGAACCAATCCCCCAAGGGAAGACTGTAATATTAAGTATTAAGCACAAAGTAATTCTAAGAGCAAGTAAATCCGTTATTACCAAATTGTCACAATCTCCACTTCCTTAAATATCTGTTTACTTTTTCACCCTCAGACTCCTTGAAGACCCTTCTCAGGCCTTCTATTCCCTTCAAATCCCAGTTATTGAGATGCTATTTAGAATACAGCTGTTTATTCATCTCTTTAACAACACTTCTGCTATTCTGTTTCTGTACTAAAAGCACTTTAGAGCTTTTATTAGCTGCTTCTTTGCACTTAAATTTGGGGGGGGGTGATCTCTGGAAAGCTAAGCCTAATATTTTTCCCTTTTTAAAATTCTTTATTTTTTAAAATTTTTATTGGGGTATAGTTGATTTACAATGTTGTGTTAGTTTCAGGTATACAGCAAAGTGAATGTGGTATACATATATCCACTCTTTTTTCGAGTCTATTCCCATATAGGCCATTACAAAGTATTGAGTAGAGTTCCCTGTGGTATACAGTAGGTCCTTATTAGTTTAAAATTCTTTTTTTCTATAATTTTTTTCCCTGTAGTTGCCCACCACTCCCCAAATCCCTCATAAAAGAGACAAACTCTCACTGGGCTTAATCCTCATTTTTTTTTTTCTGGTTGTTATCAAGAAGATAATTTATTGTTTTTTTTTTTTAAAGAGCCAAAATAGAACCTAATTATCATCTAGTGAAGCATCTTTTTACAGTTGATGAACCAAGGTAGAGAGATATTAAGTAAAAATAGTGGGGAAAAAACCCTGTATTTACAGATCTCCACCACTGATAGTACAGATACTGTGTAGGTGTTCACAGATGTCAACAGATTTCATCCTCACAAGGCACAAATGAGTCAGGAATTATTATACCCATTTTACAGGTGAAGAAAACTGAGGTTCCAAAATATTCCATAATTTGCTATAGGTTTTTCAGTTAGTAAAGGAATGAGCCTAGGATTGATTTGTTTTCTTCTGTACCTCACTTTTTGTTGGGACCTTGGCCACATGACCCCTAGGCTAGTGGTCCTGTGACACCAGATTGTTTAGTTAGCTTCAAATGTTTTTAATTTACTCATGTGGTGCTGCCCTCTCCAGAGAAACAACCAACCTGTGCCTCCCCAAAGGGACCAAACATTGTTTCCTTCTGAATTTTTAACCCACTTCTAACAAAGCTAAGCATGGATTAAACAACATAAACTAAGTCTCCTCACGGCACCTAAGTACAAATAAATAATCAAGTCCTGATAGCCAATGGGTACCGTTCTCACCAAACAGCCCAACCCACTAGGAAGCGACCCACCAGGCCCTGGGAAGCTTTGCCCAAGGAAGAGAATGAGGTCCCTTCCTGAGTTTGGAGGGCCACCCTGCACGCACATCTCACCCACAATGCTTCTCGACTGCTAGGAGCACCAGGAGAGCGGACTTGCCCATCCCAATCATCCATTCCAAAGGTACAGCAAGAGATGATGCTACAGAGGTAACGAGGGGGGGAAAAAAAAGTATAACCTTTTGGAGTATAACCTTTAAAAATTCACTATGTTGTACACCTGAAAATTATACAATATTGTACATCAACTATACCTCAATTTTAAAAATTCTAAAGAATGATGATTAAGAGAAAAAAACCAACCAACAAACAAAAAAGTGGCAACCAGTTCCACCTCTCAGTGATTAACTTTTCACCTGCACTGCAAATTGACTATGTTCATTATTTCTTTAAGCAGCACCTAGAACCTTCAAGTTTCAACACATCACTCTATCCTTAGTGAGTCCCACTGAAGAAGGACTTCATGGATAAATTACTGTGCTCACGTGTGGGAGGCTAGAACAGAAATGTGTTTGTGCTGCCTACAGGACCACCACTCACTACCCCTCCCACTCTCACTCCCAGTACCTAGGAGGTGACGCTTCATTGTTCCAAGTCTATGCTTAACACAACACTGGGCTTTTCTTAAACAAATAAACCTTCTTCTAGAGAGGATTAAAACAACTAGTAGCTATGGTACACCTGAAATCATTAAAACCTATTCAACATATGTATATACACTTTCCCCATTATATGGTAAGTACATATATTTCAATTAAGTTAAAATAATAAATATTCAAGGCCAACCCATTTTAAAACTAATCTCAATAAAAAAAAAAAAATCCTAACTGAAGCTAAAAAACTGTGTCCAATGAAGAAAAAACACTCATCTAGGTGTCTCTGGAGAGCTGGTTTTTTCAGTCCCAGTTTAAATACACACAAGCTGTGTGCTGTAGGGTTAGTCTAATTTAACCTCACTACGCCTCAGATTTCTCACCTGTGAAATCAGAACATGAGGTTAGATTAAGGCCCTTTCAGCCCTAAAATTCAGATTCTATGACTGTCCTTCCAATTCAATAAAATAAAATACAGTGTTTAACATGGCCTGCCTTTTCAATGAAGCTAAAGGTTTTTAAAAGGCAGAAGAGCTCCGACAGGTCAAGAAAACACAACCAGATAAGAATTTTTAAAAATTTAACCCATGCAACACCAAGTCTGTCCAGAAATTAATATCTGATCTTGACTTCCAGAAAAAGCCCCGTTTTCATTCTCTTTTGTGCAATGTTCAGTTCACCACCGGACAAGAAATGTGACGAGCCTGCTGAAGTTCATCTGTGTTCGCTTATCTGTTGTGTCCCAGGGTTCAGTAGCTCCCCCCGCAGAAAGAAACTTCTCCATTACTCCTAAACCGCATTGAAAAGGCCAACAAAAACAGCGCAGAAACAAGCAAGCAAAATCTTGCTGTCAACCGTCTGAAACTGTTACAAATTACAGGCTAATCTCAGAAGCTGTGACCTCACCACCCAGCCTTTGACAAATTGAGTAACTATTTCCCTGTCAGAGACTATGAAATGAATAAAAATAAAAGGGGAGTGGAACGCAGTAGGTTAGGAGGAGGTGAGGATAGGAGAGCAGAAGGAAAACGAACACATCTCACTGAATTCAGAGGCAGATTCCAAGTGGCTTTCAGGGAGGGTTGAATTCAGAAACGGGAGATGCTGCTGCACTGTTTATTCATGGTTTTTACCTTTGGCTCCTTAGGGTGAAGTCTGAAGACTGTTTGTGGGTCATAGTAAAAGAGAGCTCTCAAGCACAATGTGACTTCCAGGGAGAGCTAAGCCAGACCACACTGAGTGAGCCAGCCCAGCAGATACTGAAAGGTGATAAGCAGAAAAAGAGACACTTGTTTTTATTAACAGAAGCCCTCACCAACTTCCTTAGACTTCCCCAAGTGAAATGTCAGACTCGCCTGATTCTGAATAAGAATCCACGGTGCCCCTTAGCAGAAACACATTCAGACTTTAGGACTTGACCACCTAGATTTTACTCATCAGCGTTAAAAACCATACATGTGTACACTTCCGAGGAAGAGGAAGCAACAAAGTATTGAGTTAAAAAAAAAGTAAAAATTCTTCATCTGCTCAGGATGAAACACACTGCTTAAAATACACTGAATGACACCTAAAATGATCTGCTGAATGAAGAGAAAAGCTATTCTGAGCCAAGGAAAAATAAGCTATTATTAAGCGATGCAGACTTACTCTGTGATTCTCACTCTCTTCTCCAATTACATGTTCATGAAACACATGTGGCAGGCAGGTCGTGCATTTCGGCTTCCCTAACTATACACATGCTGGGGTCTTCCCTGACTTTCCCTAGGACTGCTCCCTCCTGCTGGTCCAGCTGGTGATTTGCACAGGCTCTTTGGAGGTGCCCAACCCTTTAAGAGGAAGTGCTGGCAAGGATCTGGGAATGGACTTCTCTGTATCTGGGGTACAGACGAGAACACACTCCCTGTTCTGCCTCGGTGGTCATTATGTTTCTGCTGGGTACACATCTCGCCGTGTTCTGGACTCCCTCCCCACGTCCATTCCTGGCTGAGGATGTGATCAAAGAAGGGCAGGAGAAGAGAGCCAAGTTTAAGCTTACCAGGAGATCAGATTGTCTGGTGCCGAGCAGAAGTCGAGAGATAATGGCTGAATCCTGGCCATTTACAGAGCAGCACAAAACTAGTCCTGTTCCTTTGACTGCAGCGGTTGCCATGGCCGACCCAAACAATATACCCCAGCTTCTCCCCTCCAGCTCCGTGAACACCTCCCACAGACCTCCAACGTGGGCCGGAGGAGGCCCAAACGACTCCCTGATAGGAATTTAGAAGCTGGAGAGGACTGAAAGGGATCATACAGGCAGGCCAGCCCTGAGGGGGTAAAGTGGTTAGCAGACACTCTGTTTTTAGCTGCAAGGCTCTGCTTCCTGAGTTTTCACCCAATTCAAAGTGGAAAACAGATCTTAATAAGGAAAAGAAACCGGCTAAAAAAAAAAATCTCAGCTTGGGAAAATGACTATCACCTTTAAACTCTGATTTTACTGCAATCAGCAAAACAAAATGGGGAAAAAACAAAAAAGGAGGTAACATCCTGGATACAGCAATTTCCGAACAGAGGCAACAAGGGAGTGGATGTCAGTGTCTCGGTCGTGGGTGATAAGCCCTGGGAATGGCGTGAATGTTGTGATTTTCTTGTTTAAAACAAATTCCTGTTTGAAGACACCATTTTTAAAAAATCCAGACACAGAAACCACACAGAAAAAGGAGAGAGAGAGAGAGAGAGAGAGAGAGAGAGAGAGAGAGAGAGAGGGAGAGAGAGATTACCCTAAAAATAAACCACAAATGAATTTTTTATAATAATTTTGAAACTAAAGACAAACCAGGCCAATGCAGGGGATTCAGGGGACAGAGCACCTGGACACCAGACCCAGCTCGGCCACTGTCCAGCTATGCAAGCCACTGTCCCCTGTAGCCACTCGTTTCCTAATCTAAAAAAAATGGGAGGGATTGAGTGAACCATCTTTAAATTTCCCAACAACTCGAAAATTCTCTTTATAACCTCTATGAACAAAATTGCAACTAGGCTTGAACAAAACCATATGAATGAGAAAAAGAGAGGCGGAGATGAACATCTTAATTCTAACCGTGGTTATGCTGCACCGTGGGGTTAAGGGTGATGCTTCCCTACTTCTCAATCTTCTTTATTTGGGAAACTGTAGCCTAAAATAAAAATTACAACGATAGGATAGGGGTGACATACAACATTGCGCGTGCACTTAATGTCACTGAATTTTGCACATTAAAAATGGTTAACATGGCAAGTTTTATGCTATGTATGTTTTGCCACAATAAAAAAATATAATTCTGTATAAAAGAGGGGAGAAATTACGATGGAGCCTACACTGCAGGAATGTTTTGGAGGTGGGCACCGAGTTAAAAATAAAAAAAACACGGAGTTGAATTTTCATTTCCTATCTCCTTTAATTTGTTCTCCAGGGTCTGCTAAGGCCAGTTTCCACTTCTACCCACATCTGAGAGAAATGGCTTATCTGCCGTTTTACAAAGCAGTTCCTTAGCCATCGCTGCCTCTCTCTCCCCTTCCCCACCAAAACCGGCTGTCATTCTACAGAATCAGTCAAGGGCTACAAATCACTACTTCAAGGTCCTGCAAGGCACGCCATCGAAGAATCTGTACAGATCAAAATCTCAAGTACTTACTTGCCTAGGGACTGCCATAATTTGAGGTGTTGCTTCTTTTTAAAGAATAAAAAACAGATGCTCTGAGCTGATGAAAGTAAATGTCCTTTCAACACATCCCTTCTCTAACACTTGAAACTCTTACCAACAAGCAGTGCTTCCCACACTCAGTGCGGTCGTTTCTGCACTTCTTTTTACTTTTTCTTTGAAGCGGCAGTGCCATGCGATTCTCTACCTGGGGTCAAACGATGCCTTACAGGCAGCCTTTGGAGGGCACCCCAAAGCAGGCGAGCAGGCAAAGGGAGCTGCTTGACTCCAAGGGTGACACCCGAGGACACCATCTCCCTGCATCAGAGCCAGAGTAATCCAATGCTTCTCGACAAGCTTTACAAAAGTCTCCAAGTTACATACACAGGCTCAGTCATTTCCAAACTTGTTCACAAATATACACCTAAAAACATTTCTGCCTTGCTCTGTAAGCACTCCAGTGTGAACTAAGAAAAGGGGGTGGGGGAGCAGGCAGTGCCAAAGAGACCAGTGAACTGAGAGACCTAATCCCAGCCCTACTCGTACTTTGGAAGCCTCGCGACCTCCCCAGGCTTATTCTCTTGTCTGTCAAATGCACAGATTGGACCGAATCATCCTCAAATCCCTACAAGCTGAAGCACTCATGAACATGATGACCACTGCCCGCAGCAATTTACATAACAAGCCAAAATCCAGGTAGTGAGCTCACTCCAGGACTAGAAAGGTAAAGGGACAGGAGGCTGAGTAATGAAATCAATGGTACTGGATCCCAGATCAAAACAACTAAGAAACCATCCGTTTTACCCAGCCCCATACTAAGTTACGGGAGATATGTAAAGAAGTCTGGTTCTTAGCGAAGCAACTGTAACAGACAGACTGAAATTGAATCATGGAACCGAACAAAATCAAGTATGTTAAACACCTAGTTCATGTCTTTCATTTAGTAACCAAGTAAGCTGCAGAGGCCCCTCTGGAGGTCTAGACCTGTTTATACAACTATATGCCAGACACGTTTACCTGCAGGCCCTGCTGAGCTCTGCTGGGTCCCCCACCAGAGGGAGTGGTAGCCCATCCCGTTATCCCAACCAGAAGCTCCACCCTCTCACTCACCTCCAACGTCTAATGAGTCACCAAATCCTCCGGGTGCTGCCGCCTCATTTACATCTCTCCACTCTGCCCACTCTTTCCATCGTCACTACAAGCTCCCTGAGAACCAGGGACCTGTCTGCCCAGGTCCAGGCGGGATCCCCGGCACACAGGCCAGGGATGACCATGGAGCAGGTGCTTCGTGGTTGTTGAGTAAACATTCCTCTGTCACCTGAGTTTCTATAACTATTTCTCCTCTGGGCTCCCTGCTCACCGCCTGGTTCCTTATCACACCAAATGCCCAGCACAAGAAGAATGGGATTTCTAAAACACACACTTGATTTTTCACATCCCTGTTTCAAGTCTTTCAGTGGGTCTGCATTCCATTCCAGATAAAACCCAAAACTCCTGGGTTTGGCACACCAGGTCCCTCCTGCTCTAGACCTTGAACCTCTCCAATGCTGTCAGGCCAGCCTCGCTTCAGCTGCTTCTTCAGCCCACCTGTATACCATCCTGCACTTTATTGTCCCTTTTTGTACACGCTGTCTAGGTTACTTGTCTAAACTACTTCGCATTCTGAAAAGCTTAGTTTGATGGACATGTGTCCCGAAAGCCTCGGACTCCCTCTTTCCGCCCCTGAATCTGATTTAGATGCCCCTTCTCTGTGGTTCTGTAACATACATGCATCACAATGCTTAACAGAAAAATCGTTGAATCTGTTGCCTGCTCTCAGCACCAGAGGCCAAAGCCCATATCTTATCTGATGCTTTAACCTCAGGACCTAGAGCAGAATTTGACATATAATAGGGATTCAAGAAATATTTGTTGAATTAATGAAGAATGGAGAGGAGGGAGGGAGAGAGAGGAAAGGGCTCAAAAGAAAGAGAAGCCCCTGAAAGGATTAAGTGCTTTTCAAGAGGTTAAGTAAAGAGTTAGTGTCAGAACTGGATTAAGAACCCAGTCCCCCTGATTTTCTCTGATGGATCTTCCATCCTCCAAATCCATGCTATCAATGTTTTTTTTCAAGGATCTCTACTCTTTCTGACCCTATCACCTCCTCCTGGAAGATCCCCTATAGTTTTACTGACTACTCTCAAATCCCTCTCTCGTATCAGCTCTAAGCTTATATATTCAATTATCTGCTACCTAGATGTCCCATTGGCGACCCAAATTTAAAATAATAAGAAATAACATAAGGGGCTTCCCTGGTGGCGCAGTGGTTGAGAGTCCGCCTGCCGATGCAGGGGACACGGGTTCGTGCCCCGGTCCGGGAAGATCCCACATGCCGCGGAGCGGCTGGGCCCGTGAGCCATGGCCGCTGAGCCTGCGCTCTGCAACGGGAGAGGCCACAACAGTGAGAGGCCAGCGTACCGCAAAAAAAAAAAAAAAAGAAATAACGTAAGTACATTTCCCCCTGCCCACTGCAGGAAAAAGAGCAAAAACCCAAACCAAAAAAGCAAAACACTTGTTCCTCCTAGGTCACCTGAGCCTCCCTATGCCCATTCATACAGTCAGTCATCTTAGACAGAAATGTGGAAGTTAGCATTTTTTGAACTCTTCAATTTTTTCTAAATTATAATTTCTATACCAGGATATATGCCATGTCTTTTAGGTTTTGCCTCATTTAACCCTGCCAACAAAACCCTGATAAAAAATTCATGCAACTAGAATTCAAGAAGGTGATAGGGTAAAAAAAAATTAAAGGAATTTAATATATTTGCCATTCATGCTTAGCACCATCACCTTCTCTTTCTCTCACATGTGTCAAGACCTACTGACCGTTCCACAGTCCTCCCACTCTGACGGCCACTGTCTTCACTTGCAACCTCTGAAACTCTCCGGGACTAGTGCAGTAGATCCCAGGTGGTATCTCTGTCTCCAGTGTCACCCCTTTCAATTCAATCCTCCACTTTGCCAGAACAATGAACTTGCTGAAAGTATCAGTTACTTCCGGTTCCAAACAAGATGGGGAAGTTGCACGGGCTGGAGGTTGAATCATCTCAGAGTTATGCCCGTTAACTAACATAAGTATTTAGGGAAACTCTTGGAGGAAAGAAGGTAGTTAGGTCTCAGGATCTTTCCTGAGACAGGAAAGATCTAATGGTTATGAATTAGGAAGTGATCTGGGGAGCAGGGAAATTATTGATAAGTCTTAGAGATAACTAGGTTTACGTTAAGATAAAGCTAGACACTATAAGAATAAAATAAAATGTATTCTTCTAAAACCAGCAAAAGAAAATTCAATCTATCCAAAGGAAGGAAGGAAAGCAGTTTAAAAAAAAAAAAAAAAAAAAAGAAATGGCATTCGAAAACATTAAGCAAGACTAAAAAGTCTTAATAAAAATACTTAAAACAAGTAAAATTGGGTGTAAAGTCACTAACTAAATAACAGAGACTAATATTGCATTTAAACTATACACAATACGTAGGGGAAAAAAACAGCAACCCATTTAAAAGTGAAAGTATAAAACAAAATTAAAATAAGGGATTATAAAAAAGATAAAAACAAAATCTAGGATAGTACTTTTAATATCAGACAAATGGAATGCAAGGTAAAAAGCATTACAAATGACCATGAGAGATATTATATACCAGCAAAAGGAAAAATCAATAAAGATTTTATGATCATGAAAATATATGCATCTAACATAATGGCCTCAAAATTTTAAGGCAACAACTATGCCAAAAAACAGGTAAATCAAAAATGTATTTAGCAATCAACAAAAAAAGGAAAGCTTAAAAAATCCCCCATATTTCTGGGAATTAAAATACTTAACTATTAAACAACCTGGGGAGGAAATAAAATAGAAATAACTAAATACTGAGTTAAGTAACAATAAAAGTAATATATATCAAAATCTGTGTGGTGCAGCTGAAACGTGAGGATTCACCCCAAATCCTTGGCTGCAGTCTGAACAGGCTACAGCTCTTATGGCCATACCCATATCACAGACTTGTAGACAAGGAGAATTACCAGAGCTAAAGAACAATTTCATAAAAATTAAAGGGTACTCATTAAGAACATATAATTCATTAGGAAGATATAATCCTAGAAATGTATGCACCTGTGCACCTAGGAAAAGAAAAGAATAAATATTTCAAATCAGTGATCTACAAAAAGGAGAGCAAATTATACCCGAAGTAAGAACTAAGAAAGAAATAATAAACATAAGAGCAGAAATCAGTGAAACAGAAAATCAGCAACAGTTTGTTCTTTAACTCGTAGCAAGACTAATCACAAAAACAAGAAAACAAAATAACATTAATAATGGAAAAGGCGATATCGCTACAGAGCCTATAGATAATGAACAGATAATAAATATTACAACTATATGCCAATAACTTAGATGAAATAAACAATTTCTTCAAAAAAATAGAAACATAATTTACCAAAACATAACCAAAAAAAAAAAACCCAAAAAAATCTGAATAGTCTATCTGTTAAGAAAAATTGAATTCATTATCAAAATCCTCTGCACACAGCGATATAACTGTTCTGTATCCTGATTATGGTGACAATTATGCAATGCTACACATGCGTTAAAACTCAGAACAGTAACCAAAAAAGAACATTTTGCTGTATGGTATTTTTTAATTAAATTAAATGCTTTTAGAATCTTTGCACAAAGAAAACTCCAGGCCCAAATGTTTTCAACTATTGAATTTCACCGATTATTTTTAAAAGAAATAAAATTTTACAGAAGTTCTTTCAGAAAATAGTGCAAACAGGAACACTCCATCACACATTTTATAAGAGCAGCATAACGCCAATACCAAAAGCCAGCAGATACTACACAAGGGAAGAAAATTAAAGACAATTCTTAATGGGCATAGTTGTAAAAATACTTAATAAAATATCAACCAAAAAAAAATTCAGTAAGAGGTAAAAAGAATAATACATAATGATAACTTGTTTTTACCCCAGGAACTCAAGGTTGCTTTAAAATTTAAAATCAATCAATGTAATTTACCAGATAGAGGAAAAAAACTATATGATATCTTATTAGAGGCAGAAAGAGAACTGTACAAAATTCAAAATCCGTTGCTGATAAAAACAAACAAACATCTCTAAGAAAACTAGAAATAGAAGGAAACTTCCTCAATCCAATAAAGAGCAACTATGAAAAAGTTATAGTTAACATCACACTTAATGGTAAAAGAGTCAATTCTTTCCCCATAACATAAGGGACAAGGCATGGTTATATCTCCCCTCACTAATAAGTGAAGTTGGCAGTCCACAGACAAGGTCAATGCACAAAAATCAATTGTATTTCCTTATCTAAACATCAAACAACTTGAAAACGAAATTCTAAAAAATTAAATGTATGGCAGTATCAAAAAAAAAAACCATAAAATACAGTTACATTTTACAAAAGACATGCAATGCCTCTGCACCAAAAGTAGGGAGCCACTACTGAAACAAATTAATAAACAAAAGGACAGAGAGATACACTATGTTTTCGAATTGGAAGTCTCAATATTGTTAATATATTTATTTTCCTTAAATTGATCCCTCATAATTCAATGCAATCCAAACAAATTCTAAAAGGCTTTTTAAAGAATTACAAGTCAATTCTAAAATGTGTATGGAGCTCTAAAGGATCTGGAACACCCAAAACAATCTTGAAAAACAAGAATAAAGTTAGAGAACTCACAACACCTGACTTACCATGAAGCTACTTTAATCGAGTCAGTATGGTATTGACATAAGTTTAGCATGAAGATCAATGGAATAAAACAGTCTTGAAACAGAATAAATATAGTCAGCTGATTTTTGACAAAGACACTAAGGCAATCTGATGAGGGAAGAAAATCTTTTCAATCATTATTTCACAGATTTCAATAAATCTACGAAAAAAATTGAACCTTGACCTCTGCCTCACACCATACATTAAAACTAATTTGAGACAGGTCAAAGGTTTAAATATTAAGGCTAACCTAAAAAGCTTCTGGGAGAAAACTTAGGAGAACATCTCAGTAACCAGAGGGTAGGCCAAACCTCCATAAAGACACAGAAAAAAATATTTATCTTAAAAAAATAAGTTAGACTTCATTAGAATTAAAAACTGCTTACCCAAAAACACAGTTAAAAAGAAATACAAAGATAAGCCGAAACACTGGGGAAAAAATGTTGTAATACATACATCTGGCAAAAAACTTCTATTCAGAATATAGAAAGATCTCACACATCAAAAAAAGGCAACCAGCCCAATTTAAAAAATTGTCAAGGAACTTGAACAGAAACTACAAAAAAGAAGATATATAAATGGCCAGAAAGCACATAAAAAGATGCTCAACATCATTAGTCATCAGGAAATGCAATTAAAACCATGTGATACTACTTCATTGAACAACTAGAATAGCTAAAATTAAAAAGAATGAGGGGCCCAAATGCTGGTGAGGTTATGGAGTAACTGGAACTTTCTTATACTTGTGGAGGGAGCAGAAAATGCTACAACCACGTTAGAAAACAGTCAGGTTCTTATAAAGTTACACACCTTCCCTATGTCCCAGTAATTCCACTCCAAAGAGAAATGAAAATATATGTCCACAAAGACTTGCACAAGAGTATTTACAGCTGCTTTCTTCATAATCGTCAAAACGTGGAAACAACCCAAATGTCCATGAACAAGTGAGTGAATAAACTGTAGTACACACACACACACACACACACACACACACACGGTGGACTACTAGTCAGATTTTTTTTTTTTAAACAGTGAACTGATACATGCAACAGCTCGGTGAATCTCAAAAAGGATAGTTAAACAAAAGGAGGCAGATACAACAAAGGTACCTACTGAATGACTCCGTTTGTATGAAGTTCAAGAACAGACCAAACTCATCCATGGTGAAAGAAATCAGAGCGGTGGTTGAGTATGGGGGGATGGGAATTAACAGGCAGGTGAAATAAAGACTCTCTCTGGGGTGATGGGCATGCCCTACATCTCAAGTAGGGTGCTGGCTACACAGACGTATCCAGTTATCAAAATTCATTGAACTGTACATTTAAGATGTGTGCATTTCACTGTATGTAAACTCTTCCTGAATAAAAATGAATTTAGTAGTGAAGAGAAAGATGTGCTTTCCATCTAGAGTGTCTGCCTGGGAATAAACCATATTCTTCGTCAGGGAAAAGCGAAATGAGACATGCTTCAGTGAAAAAGGCCGTTCAAGGGAGACCAAGTAAGAAAAAGTCAAAGGCAGAGGAAGAACAGTGGTCTGGTCGAGTGAGAAGAGAAATCAAGACTGAGTCAGAAGGGGGAGGTACAAGCCAAACAGGAAGACACGAGTGAGCTGAACGTAAGTAGTAGAAAATAACAGACGTACAACTGTGTTTCAAAATAATCCAGCTACTGTGTTTAACTCCAAAAAGAACTAAAGGCAATTTTATTTGGAAATTGTCCCCTTCTTCCCTCGACACCTCTGTTAATCAAATGGGAAACAAGGAGAGGGGAATTCGGGGAAGGTATCAACCTGAACACATCCCTTTCTTTTCTTTTTTTAAATCAATTACCTTCAATATAATCCAGGGCTAACATCCTGCCTGTGGCATCTGATCACTGATAAACATCAAGAGGTCACATGTTCCTATTTATGTATTTACATATACACATGCTAGGATAATGAGATTCACAATCTATTCATTCCTTTAATAAGTGAATGAAACTATGAGCACGAGTCCCTCTGAGGGAGTATCCTAGTTAACTGAAGCCGGCCTTGGAACCAGAGATAACGTTACTCCTCCTTCCAGTTGAATTAATAAGACAAGCAGGAGATGACTCACAAGAGCAGTTGATGAAGCAATTAATGCCAACTCTCTCTCTTACTCATCCCCTCCAGTTTAAGAATTAACCCTGGCTGAAAAAGGAGACACCATGTGAGCAAACTGAACTTTACCATACCACGGAGCTATAAGGGATGAGTAGGAGGGTTTCTGTCCAAACTCTGAATCTAGGGGGACCTCTACATGATTAAGCTTCAATAAGACTGCATTAATCAGCACTGCTTCCTCAATTTCAACTTACCAATGCTGGCTTTACAGGAATTGCTTTCTGAGACTTCCCTACAAAATGAGCTTACTCACTGAATTTTTAAAAAGGAGAACAGAGCCAAAAGACATCACTGGCCTCTGGTGCACACACACGTGTGAATAAGCATCTCCGGATTCGAGCTGATGCCGCGGAATAACGATTTGTCAATGTTATTTAGGCTACTTGTGTGAGACCTGCTTAATCCCGAAGTCCCTTCTTGCTTCTACTGGCTGAGGTATCAAGAGAGAACCAAATATTCAGGAGAAGGAAAGAATCTCAGAAAACATCTAGTTTAGGCGATTTCGGTGGGTATGGAGGACGGGGTTAAATATTAAATTCAATTGGTTTTTCATAATGCATACAGTTCTCCCACCATCCTACTACCCGCCCTCACCCTTGAAGGGTGGTCCCTAGGACCACAGCATCAGTATCATGGGGGGAATTTGTTAGAAATGCGTATTTTCAGGCCCCAACAGATTAAATCAGAAACCCTGGGGCCCAGGAATCTGCGGTTTCACAAGCCCTCCAGGTAATTCTGGTGCCGGCTCAGTTTGAGAATCAGCGCCCCAGGGTATGCTCCTCTGGCCCAGTGTTTCTGAACCCCCTATCTCTCCGCTGTGTCGGATGGACAAAAAGTTAGATTCAATTGCCCTAGTTTTGCAGTACCGGAGTCCAGAGAGCTTAGGTCACTTGCCCGGGACCACAATGTTGAAGAGCGGCCAAGCCAACATTAAAAACAACTCTCGTGCGTACGGGGGTTTATAATCTGTTCAAAATGCATTTCCAGGGCTTCCCTGGTGGCGCAGTGGTTGAGAGTCCGCCTGCCGATGCAGGGGACATGGGTTCGTGCCCCGGTCCGGGAAGATCCCACATGCCGCGGAGCGGCTAGGCCCGTGAGCCATGGCCGCTGAGCCTGCGCGTCCGGAGCCTGTGCTCCGCAACGGGAGAGGCCGCAACGGTGAGAGGCCCGCGTACCGCAAAACAACAACAACAAAAAAATGCATTTCCAAAAGAACCCTGTGAGGTAGTCAGAACTGTTATGATTATCCCTCATTCCCAGATGAAAAGGCTGGGCTCGGGGAGGTTAAGGCCTTAAGTCTATTACAAACTAAGCACCAGAGCTGAGACCAGAGCACCCCATTTCCTGATCTCTACATCAGCGTTCTTGCTGCTCCTGCTGAGGGCCTGGCACCCCTACACTGCATGCCCACGCACGTGTGCGAGCACCCACGTGTGTGAGAATTTGCACACTGAGAAAGGGTGGTAAATAACAGGAATCCCATGTCTTAGCCTGGACTGTAATATTAAAAGTAATTCAATAAAGCATAACAGTCCAATTCTGACTGGCCCCATGAGCACGCACTGCTGCTACTCTAATTTCTCACTTCCGCCCACCTTTATGAGCTGCCCCCGTATCACCAGATTTAGAAGAACACCATCTGACTGAGACGAAACCCACTTGGGAGCGCACCCACTCCCACCAACATTTGTAAACAGCTTCCCCAAAAGAGGGGGATGGCAAATTCCCTTCAGCCTTTCTGATCCAGTCCCTTTTAAAGCTTTCCTTTTTAGCACTTTTTAAAAATACATATTGACACATACACACTGCTACATATAAAACAGATAACCAACAAGGACCCATTGTATAGCCCAGGGAACTCTGCTCAATTTTCTGTAATAATCTAAAGGGTAAAGGATTTGAAAAACGATACACGTATATGTATAACTGAATCACTTTGCTGTACACCTGAAACTAACACAACACTGTTAATCAACTGTACTCTAATATAAAATTTAAAAATTTTTAAATACCTATATTCACTTTGGAATATACAGATACGGCAAAGAAGGAAATACAAATCTCTCAGATGACACTTAATATTTATCCTGAGTTTCTTCCTAAGCACAGACACACCAATAATTAATAATATGTAAGTATTACTTAATTTTTTTAAATTTGGAATATGTCACATATTGTCTTGTATACATTTCTTTGAAAGCTCTATGAAACAGAATATTTATATTCTAATTCTAGTTTTAACATGCTGCAAATAGGGGTTATTAACGCACTAAACTAATATAAAAATTTATCCTAGGTGAATTCTTATCTAGATCAATTCCAGGAATTAAGAGCCATGGAACTTGCCAGCTAATTCATACCATACAGTGTCAGGAAATCACAGGAACAGGCTTACTGAACTGCAGTCTCTATCTAGTCCACTGCTTTGGGCGTGAACGTAAGTTGGGTTCTTTCATTTTCAACATTATTACCTGCAGTGGACATACACTCCCCCATACTCTCCGCACACCCACACTCTGCCCATTCCAGGCCCCCACTATTACTCACTTGGGTAACAAAAGGTCTTACAACTCTCCCCTTTGAACTCATCCTCCACACTGGGTCACATCTAAGACACACTGCATGTACCACCAAAAATAATAAAAATAGGTGACGGTACTGGGCGCATCTCATGGGATGCTACACGCTTTTCATACATGGTTATATCTTTATGACAACTCTAAGAGGCAAACGTTATCATGCTACTATTATAGATTAGTATTCCAAGGCTTCAAGAGGTTATACTATTATAGATTAGTATTCCAAGGCTTCAAGAGGTTAAATAACTTGGTCCAAGTCACACAGCTAATAAGATTTAGAGCAGCACGTCTCCGGAACCTATATACCATTTATTTGTGAACTCAAAAAATGGCATGTCTCTCTGTCATCAACAGCAGTAGTTCCCAATATTATTTTTTAATCCAAAATTTTGCATACTTTGAGCAATAGATATTTAACTCTTAATATCTGTTCATCAAGAAAATACACAGCGATCAAAAAGATACTATTGATTTAGTAACACTTTAAATGAATTTTGGGTTGATGAATCATCGTATCAGCCAGCTACATATATTTGGGACGAAGCTCTGATTGCTGTTAGTGATATTAATTACTACAACTACACACAATGCTTATTGCGCATACGGATGGGTAGGCCCTCTTTTATAAGAACTGTGGTCTCCCATGTGTTCTGAAATCTACAGGTTAGAAACTCCCAGAATGTAAACTAAAGTCCTCATCATGAAATGCCATGGGCTCCACTGTTTGGGCCCAACCTACATTTCCAACTGTGTTTCCTGTCCCCGCCTCGCCACATACCCTTACACCCTACCTCTGGCTGTGGTAAGACAAGTATTCCCACACTACTGGACTTCACACCTTGAGGCCCTCAAGACACATCCATTGCAAGCCTCTGCCTGAAGAACTCTCTTTTGAGACACAGCTCAAACATCTCCAACTCTGTGGAGCCACCTCTGACAACACCCTTACCCACACCCCGCCAAGGCCGAATTAACACATCTTTCCTTTTACGTGATCACGATGACATTTAAACACACTGCAAATAAAAGGATGTGCAAATATCTGACTCTTGTAAATAGTGCTGCAGTGAACATTATGGTACATGACTGTTTTTGAATTATGTTTTTCTCAGGGGATATGTCCAATAGTGGGATTGCTGGGTCATATGGTAGTTCTATTTTTAGTTTTTTAAGGAACCTCCATACGAACCTAGGGGCAGGACAGGAATAAAGATGCAGATGTAGAGAATGGACTTGAGGACACGGGGAGTGGGAAGGGTAAGTTGGGACGAAGTGAGAGAGTGGCATGGACACATACACACTACCAAACGTAAAACAGACAGCTAGTGGGAAGCAGCCGCATAGCACAGGGAGATCAGGTCAGTGCTCTGTGACCACCTAGAGGGGCGGGATAGGGAGGGTGGGAGGGAGACACAAGAGGGAGGGGATATGGGGATATATGCATACGTAGAGCTGATTCACTTTGTTACACAGCAGAAACTAACACACCATTGTAAAACACTAACACCCCAATAAAGATGTTAAAAAAAAAAACAATCTGAGTCTTCCTCTCATCCAAATTTCCAGAGGGTGAGGATAGCATTTATTCATCGGTGTCCTTAGCCCCTCCCTCCACTCTTAGCATCGGGCAGGTGCTGTTAAATGAATATCGATGCCAGCCTGGCTGGTGATTTTACCTGGGGAAATCAGTTTGGAAAGTAGCTCCTGCCATTAAAGAAGCTCTATTTCAGTGTGTTGCCAGGGCTTATCATCTGTAAACCGTAAAACTCCCAACGTTCCACCTCCAAAAGTAGGAGGCGAGTACTCACACAGGCAACTGGAAAATCTGAGTTCAGTTTCTGGCTCTCCCACTAAGAAGCTCCGTGACCTTTACGCAAGTCTCATTCTTTCTCTAATCCTCCATTTGTTCACCGAATTTGGGTGGGAGGAGTGGGACTTCGAGTTCTTCCCTGTTGCAATTCTATGACTTGCAAATTCTGCAGACCAAGGTTGGCAAACATTTTCAGAAGTGCACCCAATAGTAAATATTTCAGGCTTTGTGTTGGCTTACCATCCCTTTCACAGCTACTCAACTCAGGTCTGTAGTTAAACTGCAAAAGCACCCGCAGACATTAGATCAATGAATGGACATGGCTGTGTTCCAATAAAACTTTACAAAAACAGGCAGCCGGCCAGATATGGCCCACAGGCCATAGTTTGCCTACACAGATGCCTCCATGTCGCTGTGCAGTTCCCAGTGCTTGATCTGAAGATATAATTCATGGGGTGTTTTACTGCAAAGTCTCTGAGCGTCTTATAAAGAATACAACAAGGAGTATAACAAGATACATACCACCACTCCCCCCGCCCCCAGGAACCTGGAAACGGTGAAAAGAGATGGCCAAGTCAAAGGTTTACGGTAAGAACTAGACTTAATGGCTTAGAATATGCACATACCAAGTCAATGAAGAAAGCAACACACCACCACCACTGCCCCCTGCCCCAGCCAGTACCTGTGAATTACATTCATATATTTAAGAAAAGATTGTGTCTTCAGAAGGGGGCACGGGCTGGCTCGGCCAGGGAAATAGAGTCCCTATAGCAAACGTGGGCAGTGTCAAGCTGTTGGGGGGAAGAAAGTGGCTTCACTGGCTAGACCACCCTAGCGAGATGACTATAGCCAACGACTGAAGGGTTTTTGGTCCCACTAGAAAAACATCCTTCTCCTGAGATGAACAGAGAAGCAGACTGTGTTAGATGGGTGCTACTGAACCCACTTCTTTGCTCACGAAGCAATTACCTAACTCCCTATAAAACGTTTCTCGAGGAGACGTGGGAGATGCAGGTAGCAGTAGTATAACCCCTACTGCTACCTGCATCGAGAGAGCAGCAATTTCTCAAGGTGAATCAAATCCCAGCTACGATTTACATTCCACGATAGCTTGACACAGAGCAGGCGCTGGTCGTGGGGACCTGAGGGTACACTAGTGATGTGTTTCACTGTGAATTACCACGCCAGCATAACAGTGCCAGCTCCAGCTGGACGTTACTTAGCTCTGGGTCAGTGTGGCAAGCCCTGGACACAGACCTGAAGCCACCTCTGGGCTGAGGGGCTAAGGGTGGCAAGCGTGTGGAGACCCAGCCGGCCCTCTCTGACGGCCTGGCTGGCATACCACTTTCAGCTCTGCTCACTTTCAACTGGTTCCTGCAGTCCTTATGGGACACTGAAGCCAAAGCACTGGCTGCTTCAGGACAGAGTTTATGTTTGCATCCCTATGTACGTGTACAATGAAAATTGGCAGCAGATCTAAGTAAATAATCTAAAAACCGGAGCTAAGTCAAAACAAGCAACAGGCAAGTACTCACAGTCCTAATCAGCGACGGGCACAGCTGTGACCATAAAGTGTGATGAAGTTCATGTAAGGTTTATTTAAAAACCTCAATTGTGGCAAAGGGTCAGTGATGTCCAGAAAATGCTAGCTCTTTTGCCCTGCTGAAAAACAAAGGCTCAGTACTGAAGTCGGAGAAGTTTTAGCCACAAAAATATGACAATGAATTGTGCCTGGTAATATGCCTGGAGTCAAATGAAACAGAGGGCACCAGAAGGTCAGGGCCTGCTTCCCTAAATCATGCCAGGATATGCGAGGCCAAACGGCCCCAGACCAAGGAGGAAAATCAGAGCTCACTGCGAAGGAGACGGAGTATGAAGCACCTCCTTTCCTGTTCACTGTGACACGATCCAGTTTCCCCCTTCTGTTCCAGAACTTCTAACCTACAGGTCATGCTCACAGTCACAGAAGAGCCGATGGAATAAGTGAGTTCCCAAGGAAAACGCTTACTTTCCCATTTGCAGTGTGTTTCACTGGCAATGCTGTGCTCTGAGGCACGATCCAAGTAAGAATTAAATATGATATGCTCGTTGGTCAATTATCAAAATGTAAACTAACGGCTATAGCGGACACCATCTGAGCTGCCAAGAATGTGAACACTGTGATTCTAGCAGGAAAGAACACTCCCCGCCCTGCTTGGTCTTCGGCTACGTTCGCCCTTGACTACAACATGCTCACCTATGTGTGTGTATAATGTAGACACAAAGATGACCGTGAACTTTGGAGCCTAGCTTTTCACTTGGAATTTCCAAGGAGGAATTCCACTTAGCCTAAGTGCAGCTATGCAGCAAGATAAAGTTGTCATTTTCTAAGTATTTCTACCTATCAAAATTTTGGAAGTGGCCTTCTTTCCCTGACCATCGTACTTCTTGGGGACGGTGTATTAATTTCCCATCACATTTAACGTAGTGCCTTGCGTAAAATGAGTATTCAATAAACAGCTGCAGGGCTGACCTCACAGTATCAATACCAATGAACAGAAATCCGGTCTTCCAAGTAACTTTATAACATAAGCCAAATGCTACATAACAGAAAATGTTAGTGGCTCTGTAGTCCTCATTCTCCTTATATGGAAAACGATGAAGTATTTCTATATTAAAAACTCCCCAGGGCAGAGTGAACATGCCTATCTTTCTATACCCCCCAAAGCAGAGGACGAAAGAGCAAGTTTACTTCACTTGTGCAGATTGAGAAATCACCTTTTAAATTCATACTAAACAGCTAAATGGAGCAGCAGACTGTCAGAAACTGTCAAGTGAAATAATTATTGATTGGAGCATTAAAATTAAAAATGAATGTAGGTTAATAGACGAAGATGGCTTGAAGAAAAAGCATATAATCTAAAACTAGAAAAATCAGACAGTGCCATCTGCCAGTCAGGCTTGTCGGGCTTAGAATGAAAGAATTCAAAGAAAACGATGATAATAATGAAAAAAACTTAAGCACACATGGCCTTTGTGAAGGCCTAGGATAACGGAGCCAGGCTCTCCTGATGGCCCGCACCCGACTTGCCCTCCCCTCCCTCAGACATTGACATAAAGGCCGGGAGCTGGGCTGAGAGACTGAAATTGGTGGTCATCAGCTCAGTGATCTTCATCCTAATGGACTCAATCATGGTCTCCACTCCATGGCAACCCTCCTCCTGGAGAGGGGTGTCCTTCAATAATACCCATCCCTGGACCGACAAAGCTCAAACGTATGGCTATACTGAGCTGCAGATCCATGTGTGTAAGTTAACGAACACCCAGCATCTCCACTTCTCACAGTTTACATACCCAAAACAGAACTCTGGAGGGCACCACCACTGCCCCAGCCTCTTCCTGAACCAGTCTTCCCCTTCTCCGTGAAGGGCACCACCATCCTGGATGTTCTCTTTTCTTTCCTCGCGACTACTAATCCATCAAACAAATGCCCTCTGCTCCCCTGTGATGCAGAACTGAAATCCACCCGTTGCTCTCCATCTCCCCCGCTACCCTGGGCCTCTGCAATAGCCCCTCAGCCGTCTCCCTGGTTGATTCTTCATCCACCTACAACTATTCTCCCACAGCACCCGAGCCATCTTTTTAGAACGACGGAGATGCCATCACTCCCTCTGCTTAAATGTCATCCATGGTTCCTGTAATGGGTTGAACGGTGGGCCCCAAGAAGATGTGCTCATGTCCCAGAGCCTGTGACTATGACCTTTTGTGGAAAAAGGGTTTCTGCAGACGTGCTTAAGGATCTCGAGATGAGATCATCCTAGATTACCTGCGTGGGCCCTAAAACCAACGACCAGTGTCCTTACAAGCGACAGAAGAGGACAAGACACAGACGCAGAGGAGAAGGCTGTGTGAACACAGAGGTAGAGACTGGAGTGATGCTTCCGCAAGCCAAGGAATGTCTGGAGTCACCAGAAGCTGGAAGAGACAAGGAAAGATTCTCCCCTGGTGCCTTCAGAGAGACAGTGTGTGACAGCTTGACTTCAGACTTCTCCCCTCTAGAGTTGTGAGAGAACAAATTGCTGTTGTTTTAAGCCATCAAGTTTGTGGTAATTTGCTAGGGCAGCCCTCATTCAGTCTCCTAGCACATGTAGAATAAAATCGAAGTCCTCTGGCCTCTCATGCCAGAATTAAAGGCTCTTCCTGACCTCAGGGCATTTGCTCAGCCATTCTCTCCACCTGCAGTGCTCTTCTGCTGATTTCCATCTCGCCCCCCAGCACTCCTACACATCACTGAGGTCTCTGCACAAATGTTACATCTTATGAAAGGCTTTCCCTGACTTCCCCAAATAAAATCATCCTCTTGCAGCCACCATCACTCTCTTTCCCCTAACGTACCCTGCTCTGATTTTTGTCTGAAATACAGAGTACGCTTACGGATTTACTAGTAATCTGTGTCCCCTACAAGAAGGTAAGCTCTCCGAGGGCAGGGGCTCACACTGCATTCGTTCGGTTATATACCTACCCAGTGTACACATTATACTTGGCACCGAGGAAATGGTCAATAAATATCTAGTTGCATAAAAAGGAATAAATTATTTTTCTTTTCTTCAGCTAAATTAAAAACCTGACTTGATAGCACCATCAAGAGATACTTAAGATTTTCTCTCTGTTACAAGTCCAACAGGCTACCATGATTTTTGAGACTCTCTGAGGGTTACAACCATTCACCCACTCTCTTCTATCAAAACGCAGTTGATAAAGTGTGGCTTTTCCACTTTTATTACTAGAGTCAAGATAAAGCACAGCGTAAAGGAGAGGCCTAGATCCTCTAGCTACCAGCCATGTGACCTTAGGTAAATAATTGCTCTCTTTGAGCCCAGAGAATGGAATGCTGAAACTTGCTATGTCTGTACCCACAGGATGGCCCTGAGAACCAACTGAGGTCATTTATTCAACAAAATATTTCTTCAGCTATTGTGCAGGCCAGCTGTTGGGCCAGCATGGTGACACAGCCAGAACTCAGACAAGGAATGTCTGCCCTTATCAAGCGCAGAGCCAAGTGTACAGTTTTGTAAACTGTAAACTGTGCAAATGTAAAGGGGCGCAATGTGTGCCGGACACTCCAATGTAATCAGCTCCCCACTTCCAAACTGTTCAAGGCCTCCTGCTCCGCGTACTTCTTAACACGAACATAAACCAGAAGACAGGTCTGGAAAGATACTGATTACCCTCTTCGCTCAATCACGCGCACATTTCCCAAAGGCACCTCATTTGTCCCCCGCGGAGCAATTTCTAACACAGAAAAAACTCAGGAGCTACCATGAACAAGGTTACAGCACCTCGTCATCTCAGAACGGGGATGCGACAAACCACAAGATGTTATGTTTTCATTATCTCAAAATAAACACACTGTGTTTTAAACATGTACCAGGTGGGTTTGCAATGCCAACTTAACGTAGTTCATCCGTGGCCCTGTCACGGTCATTTTTTTTATTAAAGTGTAGTTGATTTACAATGTTAGGTTAGTTTCAGGTGTACAGCAAAGTCATACATACACATATATATTCTTTTTCAGATTCTTTTCCATTATAGGTTATTACAAGATATTGAGTATAGTTCCCTGTGCTATACAGTAGGTCCTTGTTGTTCATCTATTTTATCAACTCACAGACACAGAAAACAAATTTATGGTTGTCATGGTCATTTTTAATTGTGTAAAAAAGGTAACCCATGGCTTGTTTTCCGTAACTCATACTTAACATCTTACCCTCGAAGATATCCGGACCTTTCAATTTTACATTAGTGGTTCTTATAGAACTTTGGAGGGACAGAGAATTCTTTGAGGATCTGGTGAAAGCTACAACCCTCGCCCCAGAAAAACACATATTCGTATAACATCATGTAAATACAGTTACCGGGGAGCCGTGGGGCATTCTGAGAAAGTCCAGTGACCATAAATGCAGACTCCCCACCATCTTACTGCAGTGTCAGCCCACGGGCGCCTCGCCCAGCCTCCTCCCCTGATCACCCACCTGTATTTCTCTCCCCTTCTCTCCTCTTGTATGAGTGCCGAACCCACAGTAAATATTAATTTTAAAAATCCAAAATAATAGGAAAAAACTTAAGCTTAAACAGAGAAAATATGTCAAATTATAAAGCATCTGAGTCATTATAGTAACCAAACCTGATTCTATACCAGCTTTGCTAAGCACTATTAATAGTTTCTATAATTTAGGTTTAATTTAATGTTTTCTAAAATTAAGGTTTTGTCACTCAAGTTCTTTAAATGAATAAGTTAATGCATCTAACTTGCTACAGTTGAACATATAGTGTTGCTTCCCCTGCTCTGTGAGTTACAACACCAGCAGTAAGTGTGAGTAACAATATGGCAATAAGTGTGAGTAACAATACTAGCAGTAAGTGTGAGTAACAATACTAGCAGTAAGTGTGAGTAACAATACTAGTTTCCTACTCTGCTCAAAAGCTTTGTTACAGTTAGGAGTTAAAAGAAAAAAATTTTTTTAAACTATGTAAGATTTTTTCTTCCAAAAAAGGTACAAAGAATTTTTACCCAGGAACTTTAAATGTGCACTGTCATGCATAAAGTTGTCTTTAAATAAGGTTGGTATGCTACATTTTAAATACTTAAGGTTATGTTCATATAAATATTTATGCAGGCTTCTTTATTTCTAAGAAGAATTCTACCAAGGATTAAAAGCCAGTGCCATGATTTATAAATCATTTCACCTAAAAATTCTAAACTTTGAATTCTTTAAAGTTATTTTCCAATAGAAGAGGCCATTCCTTCAAGAGACAGAGTGACATACTATATTATCTTTCTTTCATACTTCAAGATCTCAGGTGGGCCATCTCTGGGGACATTTTCACTTTATAAAAAAGACGCCTTTTTGTCATCCTTTAAAAGGCAGTCTATCCTTACACACTTAAAATGAGTTCAATTACCCACAGTCGGATTGCACAAAACTTATTACTATAAATCATCTACCAAAAAACAAGCTATGATAATTTCTTAATCCTAAAAGAAGGGCTAAGAGACAAAATTCAAATGCAATCTTTTAAAGATAAGATAAAATTGCTACGTATCATCCCTTTAGTTAAACCTTTTATTTATAAATCTAGCAAATTTCCCTGTGTAGACTAAATTTCCTTAAGCTTTTCTGGACAAATTCCCTGCATTCAACAGCATAAGTTCCAATGTTTAGTCAGAAAAGAGGCTATGGAGCATTAAGATAATTACACAATCTGAACTTCTAAGTATATATATTTTTTAAATTAATAACATAGTGTACTTCCTTGCTTAGAAGGAAATTTAAATTACAAAGAATCTGACTTTCAAAATTCCTGAACGCCAAAGCCATTAAAAACAGCCCGTGAGCCATGGAGCTTCACGAAACATTTATCACAGTATAACATTTCTGTAATACGAAAGTTTCTGGCCATCACGTAATTTCAAATTCATGTCCATGTTCACTCCATCCACAGTGTTTTTTAGCATAAAACTAAAGCGTGTTGATTCCGGTACAAATTATAAAAGAGACTATGAGGAATGTTCAAAGTAACCTCAACCATGATGACTTCACATTCAAAAGATTTTTCTCATGTTAATAACATTTAAATCTTTGCCTCTCTCTGACTCAACACGCCTCAGACTGGAAGGTGAACCAAATAAGCTCCTCCAGCCAGGTGTGGGAAAAACTTCACTGTCCTAAGTGGATGGCAGTGCATTTTTCAACTGGACAGGCTAAACATGGGCACATTTCATGAGACACTGAAACAGGCAAGGAGGAAAAAACAAACAAACAAAAAAAACTTACCTCCAATTCCTCAGTAGGAATCTAAAGAAAATTCATGAAATCTCAGCAGGTTCTTTAAGGTGTCTTTTGGATTAATGGGAAATCCAAAGTCCCCAGGCATTCAGATTCTGTGGGCGCCAATGTTCTCCTCCAAGCACTTATGGTCATAAAAGAGCTGTAACATCTGCTTCCATGACAATGGCCTCTAATCAAATCAAGTGTTCACCCTCAGATAAGCTAGGACCTGGGACCTGGAACCCTTTGTTGCAGTGTTTGCACCTGGACTAACCTCTCCTTGAGCAACAAAATACAAAGAAACTATATGGGACTAAAAATAGCTGCGTCCATGTGCAGTTGGGGCAAACTACAGACAACAAGATACAAAAAGCCAACTGCCACTTCTGAGGAGCCAGGAGCAAAAGCAGGGTACTGGGCATGCCCCCTGCACACAGCACCACCAAAGGGGCAAGAAGACCGCCTAAGCCGCCCCTCCAGCCTGACCCCTGGACCCATCCCTACCCTCGCCACATGTAAGGAACCAGATCACCCCTCCTTGGGGAGTGAGCAAGGGAACCTGTTGTTTTTGCTCCCTTCTGCTGCCGCAGGGGCCCCAGAAAAGCCTCACCTGAATTTCTTGTCTGGCCTCTTATCATTTTCTATTGATAAGAATCCCAGTCAGTAATGATCCTTGGGAGGGTATAATTTTACTCCATCCACCACCACCAGAGCAAGCAACTCCATGAATAGGGTGGATGGAAACAGTCCCTGGAGCTGACTATAATCTCATTGTGATAGAAAAATTCCGATGTAGGGTGGATGGAAATAGCCTCTGGAGCTGACTATAATCTCACCGTGATAGAAAAATTTCGATGGGCCACTGGATGAGACAGATGAGGGTTGTACATAGACGAGCAGTACCTGGGCAGCACTCCTTCTTAGCACTGTGCAGATTCACATCTTCCCCAGCAAGGTCAAGGCCCAGGGCTATTCCCAATTAGACCAGAGAAAGACAGGAAGTGGAGAAGCCCGAGGCCACCGTGGGGTTCCCAAACAAATGCAGCTCATTTTAACTAGTCAAACCTGTTGATCAGTAATGGTCCACTTGAGGGAAGGAAGGTCAGAAGACTGAAAATAATTTACTTAGTAAGTTTTAAAGAATGAAAGTGCATCTACGGTTTCCACCCCACAATCCCTTGGACAATTAAAATGAAAAGCACGTTCATGTCTTTTTGCTTTACATGGTGTATCTTGCTTTGTATCTGTTGGACACTGGACGCCTTCTCTAGAGCCTTCTTAAGCAAGAAAGCAGAGTTTTCTGTTTACTCAGGTTTCCAGAACTGCTATTTATTACTCCACTACAGCGTGTTTTCATTCCAGAGGAGTGTGATTGTTAATTTGTTATTGCGAGTTTCTTAAGGAGTCAAAACATCCAGAGAAAAGCATGAGCTACACGGGGCAATAAAGGCTAGAAAATGTCTCAACAACATGGAAATGACTCGCTGCCTAAAGATCTGAGGCTTAAGAAACACTCTACCCCTCAATTCACGGTAAATTTTTTCGGATGAAACAAATAACAGCTCGGACCAGTTTTCAAATCAGAAACCAAATTCAGAAAAACATCTAACTTGAAATATCCTATGAAGAAGACTTATAAACTATGTTTCCCTCCTCTCTCTAATCAGTGAGGTCAATTATCACTTGCACTCAGGGTACATATTTGGTTACTGCCTACTCCCACCTTCTCTCCTCCAACAAAACTTTTGCCCAGATAAGGGAGAGAGTCATCTCCATACAAACGGACTACACTCAGGCCAGCATTCTTCTGCACCATTTTTAAAAAAAGAGGACAAAGCATCCAAGGGAAGCCTAAGCATTTCTATGAGGAAAGACTCCATAAATGCAGACCTTTTTGATCAATTCAGATCCCAGTGCACAAGGAGCAAATACACAGGGGCAGGAATGATCGGTAAATATTTGCTAAATAAAAGCAGCTGGCGTTTCTCTATCCTCTTGACCCCGTGTCCAGCAAGTTCCCCTTCCCCACCACACCCGGAGACGTTTTCCTTTTGGTTATAACATGGAAGCCAATCACTGGATTAAGATGAAATACTAGGAAGGAGCTCTTCACACTCAGTGAACTATAAAAAGTTGGGGGTGGGGTGTTCCCAGTAATATTCGAAGAGGTTTCAGTATAAATCTTAGTGTCACTGCTAAGCTGAATCAGAAAACATCTAAGGTCACAGAACTCATCTTTGAGGATGATGCCAATTATCATTTTTCAATACAAATTACCAAGACCTCTTGAACACGATTATGTATGACACAGAATAATTTCTTAACAGGGTCCTGTTTCAGGTGGCTCTCCCAAGAGTTCAAGCCATATGGAGCCTAATTAGTCAACTTATTCCCTCCTTGGTCTGAACTTGTATGACATAATATTTCAGAGGCTATTTTTTTCCAGAGAGTAATTCACTTGAAAACATAGTGGCTTATTACCAAAAGCCTCCTCAATTATTAAGTCATTCCTCTCATGTACAAAGACGGTTACAGCCATAAATAAATGGCCAAATTCCATTCCGTCTCTTTCTATCTCTCCCTCCCCTCTCTCTTGCCCTAGTAAATTTAAGATCAGTAAGTTCAAAATTTTCAAGTATTCATAAAATCATAAAGTAAATGGATGCCTTAAATATGATAAAGGAACAATCTATTTATTTATTTATTTTTGCTGTACGCGGGCCTCTCACTGTTGTGGCCTGTCCCATTGCAGAGCACAGGCTCCGGACACGCAGGCTCAGTGGCCATGGCTCACGGGCCCAGCCGCTCCGCGGCACGTGGGATCTTCCCGGACCGGGGCACGAACCCATGTCCCCCGCATCGGCAGGCAGACTCTCAACCACTGCACCACCAGGGAAGCCCGGAACTATCAATTTTTGATCCAGATGTAGATAATTAGGGAAGAGGAATAAATGAAATGCATAAATAATGCCAAAATATTAAGACGATGGTAGAAATTTCAGCTACTGTGTGTATATGTATATATATCAATTCTCCTAACACACCAAAAACAATAATAAGTGCTCGGTAAATTGGGTTCAGATAAGATGCCTAATATGAATAAGAAAATAAGCCCAAATTATAAACTTTTAAAAAGGGATATAGTTTCAAAGAAGCAGACACACAGATAGAGAAAACAAACTAGTGGTTACCAGTGGGGAGGAGGAAAGGGGAAGGGGCAAGATAGGGGTAGGGGGTTAAGAGGTACAAGCTACTATTTATAAAATAAGCTATAAGGATATATTGCACAACACGGGAAATACAGCCAATATTTTATAATAACTATAAATAGAGTATAACCTTTAAAAATTGTGAACGCACTATACTGTACCCCTGTAACTTATATAATACTGTACATTAACTAAACTTCAATTAAAAAAAGATATAGTTTTAAATCTCTTAAGTACTTACAGAAAAATGAGCCATAAATTATTAAGTGAATACACTATGAGAGCTTTATATTTATATTATATAAAATAGCAATGCATGCAAACAGGGACTTCTAAAGTGCTTTCTTATGTACTCTTTTCCTTTCTGATGTACTCAATATTTTGTCTGTGATATAATTGGTACTACTCTTTAGCACAGAAAATCTTTTTTCACTGGCAAATTACTAATATAAACTCAGATGTGGACACGAATTCAGACCACGAAAGGATCAAAACGAACAAAATTTCTGTCCAATGAAAGTGAAACCTTCATCATGTAGACTGTTTCTTCCATTCACCAAGCAGAGATGCTACTGGGCACAAAAATAACTAAAGCTGTCCTGAGCAACTGGAGAGTGGACATTCGTTCACTCCTTCTACACAGATTTATGCACATCTGTACTACTCTCAAACGATGAAGCTGCAAGGGAAAATTTAGAGGTCACTTAGTCCAGACCCTCATTTTACCTGCAAAGCTCTGAGGATTAGAGAGATCAAATGTCGTGAGCATGCTGAGTTTATTAGAGAGAGGGAAGCAGGTTCCTTTCCTCCCTGATCCTTGCTCTTTCTGCCTCACTGCCCTGGACCCTGAGAGGCGGCAAGAGCCCCCAGTCACATGGAGGCTGACTGGGAAGCAGGACCTCTAAGAAACGTAATGAAGCAATAATGACACGATAAAATGAGCTGTGCAGACAAGTACACAGGAACTGAGGGAAGTGGGGAAGGAGACTGGTTTAGGCTGAAATAGCTGGGGAAACCTTTCCGTCCTGGAGAAGGGGAGGCTCATGCTGGACGTTCACGGCAGGGCAGAATGTGGGAGTAAAGGCAGAGGGGTGAGGGAAGAATCTGAGCCAAGCCTGGTGGTCAGAAATAAACACGATATGCACAGGCGAAGGCTGAGACCTGGGGTGGACACCAGGTTATGTCCACACTCTCTACCACCCTCGGTCACCCTCTCACCCACGCCACCACCACCACCTCCCACATGCCTGTTACACTGCCCTAAACACTACACGGATAAATTAGAAAACCCCAAAGGAGAACAACAGTACAACAGCATTTACCAGGTACCAAGTGCTCTTCTAAGTGTCTTACATATATTGATTTATTTAATCCTCATGCTGATTATAATCCCCACTTTTCAGATGAAGAAACTGGGGCATTAAGTGACTTGACCAAGCTAGTAAGTGGCAGGGCTGGTATTCGTATCACAGGAAATACAAAATCCTGGGATATCCAACGATAACCGAACACACAGGCATAACAGGCCAAGTTTAAATAGCAGCTTCAGAATAGCTTGGCACCCTGTTCCCTATCACATAGCCTTTATCCCTTCCTGTTCTCCTGATAATTCAGTCCCAATTGCTAAGGATCCTTAAGGCTGCTGTCACACCTCCAGGGCTACTTCCAAAAGCTCAGGAGAGCTGATCCAAGTGGTACCTCAGCAATCCAAACACAGTGGACATCTGAGACAAGCCCTTCTACAGAGAGATGGCTGTCATCTGGCAACTGAGAACGAATTTCAAAACCATCCTCCCTTTTTGTACGAAGTATCTGGCCACGGAGTTAGTTATCAGCAGAACCAGGATTAAAAACTGTGACCTTGGACTTCCCTGGTGGCGCAGTGGTTAAGAATCCGCCCGCCAATGCAGGGGACACGGGTTCAAGTCCTGGCCTGGGAAGATTCCACATGCCGCGGTGCAACTAAGCCCATGTGCCACAACTACTGAGCCTGTGCTCTGCAGGCCACAACTACTGGAGCCCGCGCACAGCAACGAAGACCCAACGCAGCCAAAAATAAAATAAATTTTTAAAAAAATTGTGACCTCTGTCTCTTCTCTCTCTCACCCTTATTCTCCCAAGGCGTGTATTTGTATTTTTGGCAAAGCAGCCAAAGGGAAAACATCACAGGAGCCTTCTTGTAGGGTTCGAGGTAAAATGAGTAACAGCTGGACGGAAAGAGCAAAGGGAAAGTGGGTCATGGATACGGTGCTAAATCTATAAGCTTTTTCTCTGGCTTTCTTTGAAATGTTTTCTTTAAGCTCAGAGCTGGAGGCTTATATTTACACATGGCACAACTCCACCTGAGACTCCAGAGTTAGGCTCTCAGTAACATGGAAAGCTCATAACCTTTTGTTCAAATTGCAGCATCTGGACCTGCAGTACTTATGTCCCTTTTACAACAATGTAACCTTACATGAGGCAATTTAACTGCCAGGGCTTGACCAGGGAGATGTGGGTTAGGGGGACCTATCAGCGACTGGTTTCCTGAGACCCGACAACTTCCTGCAATGATGTGTGGCTCTGGGCACCACAAACTAAAAAGCCCTCCTTTGATTCTCAATCCCCATGGTTATATCTTACTTCCACCTATGGATTCTGGTCCTTCCAGCCGATTGCTGACACACTAGGAAGGGGAAACAGGCCCACTGACCGTAAGTCACAAGGGTACTTAAGTGTTTTGTGCTTGCTAGTGTTTCAGGCATGTTAAGTGTTGGACACTCTTCTTCCTTACTCCCCGGATGAATGAAAAACCACTGAGATCACTGCAGGGGTAGCAACAGACTAAAGAGAAATAAACTTTTTAAAATAAATAACAACTTGGAATACCCTTTTAAAAATAAAATTAAATGTCTTTGTATATTAAATGATATTTGTTACTGCTCGATTACAATTTAAATTGTAACATTCTAAAGGAAAAAAAATCCCTCTATATAAGGTGGAACTTATAAAAAAAAAGTCTGAACACAAAGCTTTCTGGATAAAAGGTAAAACTATATATATATATTTTTTTTAATTCTACAAAATACAGAAAGAGTATTAGAATAAAACCCTCTACATTTCTTAGGAGCCATGTGTACCAAGACTTATTTATAGTACCCTACATAAGGCTTGCATTCATGCCCACGGCTCTTTTATAATAAAATTTTCCTTCAAGTTCTCCTTTTGTTGTGAACTTGTTATTGCCTTCCCACTGGCTATACACAACCACACATGTCTTTCAAAAGCTAACTGAAGCACAGAGAAGTTAAACATGATTTATTCAAGGTCAACTCTCCAGTCAGTGGCAAAGCCATAAATACAGCCTCTCCACTGCAGAGCGTTCTGGGTGCTGGGCCACACTGCACCGTGAAGTTTTGACTCTTGATTGCTGTTTTCAAAATTCCCTTGGGTAGGGGCTTCCCTGGTGGCACAGTGGTTAAGACTCCACGCTTCCACTGCAAGGGGAATGTGTTCGATCCCTGGTCGGGGAACTAAGATCCTGTAAGCTGCGAGGCACGGCCAAAAAACAAAAAAAAAAAAACAGGGTGGACAGAATGAACAAAATAAGAAGATAAAAGCCAATCTAGGGCTTCCCTGGTGGCGCAGCGGTTGACGGTCCGCCTGCCGATGCAGGGGACACGGGTTCGTGCCCCGGTCCGGAAGGATCCCACATGCCGCGGAGCGGCTGGGCCCGTGAGCCATGGCCGCTGAGCCTGCGCGTCCGGAGCCTGTGCTCCGCAGCGGGAGAAGGCACAGCAGTGAGAGGCCCGTGTACCGCAAATTTAAAAAAAATTCCCTTGGGTATTCTACAGCGGCTCATGTTGACAAGCTAGAAGGAAGCAGCTTTTAACAAACTTCATTAACATTGCACAATTTCACATTCTTGGACCTATCACACATACCAATTCGTTTTTAACATAGGCATTTAAAACTCCCTTTAAGACACTGTACAATTGACTCAAATATATATGAATGGGACAGGATTTAGTAGCCTAAAGTATATCCTGTTTTCTTCCCATTAAATGCAGCTGAATCACAGTGCATGGTAAGCAGTTGGTGCAAAAAGAAATGCTCTGCAGTTAGGGCAGCACTCAACTGCACTAGACCCCGTCCTAGGATAAGAATCGCATGAACAGTGCCTGGCAAGGGTGAAAAGGCGGCTCTGGGAGTGCAACATGCATTGGCGGGGGGGGGGGACGGGACGACGACACACCACAAGTACTGAGCTGCACTGAGAAATGAGGGCACCAGAGCTATCGTAAAAAAACACTCACAAGCGTGTGCAGATTAAACAGATAACAAGAGGGATTTTTTTCTTTCTGTTTTATAAAAAGGGAGGTCATTCCTCTCGCTTTCAGGACCTTAAAAATTAAACCAGAGTAGCCAAGGGCTGGAAGGCTTTGAAGAGAGCCTCGAGCATACTTCAGGACCTTAAAACCGGGAGAAACCTAACCCCAGGGAGTTGTTTACTCTGCTTTCTGCTACCACACTCCAAGACGACTTGATCGAACAAACGGGCATTTTATTTTGCTGCTATACCTCTATCATGAAAAAGCTCATTTGCCATTTTATTTTTATCTAATCATGCTGGCTGTTTTTTGTCTGTCTCTCTCTCCCGTCTACCCCCATCCCACCTACACTGGCATTCTCTGTGGTCAAAGAATCTGTTTCAGTATTAGTGTTCAATATAACAAATGTCAAGTAAACACTCTACACATTTCCTGTGCTATTTAAAGCATCCTAAGCAATTATTTGCTCTAAAGTATTAAAGTGTAAATTTTCTTAGCTGTGCCAATTCTTATAGTAATAGCTGTCACAGAACCGTACTTAGAATACTCAAATGCAGCTTTTAAATCAGCTACACTCTTAGGCTACATTTGCCAAGATTTTTCTAGTTTCCATATTTTTACAGCATGTTTTTGAGACAATGTACAAAACTGCAACAAAGTGTCATATGTAGCTCTTTTTTTCATATTTTATTAGTAGGCACATTGGTATCTTTGAGCATAGATTTTTCTCTAAGCAAAAAGATGAGAGAGAGAAGATATAGACAGACACATATACACACTTTAACCTCAATACTATACTGCTTTTTATTACAGGCCAAAATTGTGACCTTTGAAAAAATCACATTTGATAAAGCTCCAAATCATATAGTTAGTTCATAAAAGGGTCCCCTAACATTAGTTCTGTAAAGAGTGCATGCTATATCTATACCTACAAACACATGCAACGCCAGAAAAAATTAATACAAGACATACATATATAAATGTGTATGTGCAAATGACTACATACAGATACACACATATGCCTTTATAAGCACTTTTATGTTCAACTAGATGTGATTATTTTTAATCTTTTAAATTCATTACATATTTTTGTAATGACATGGGAGTAACTTAAAAGTAACCTAGCTCTAAGCCCTTAATAGCTAAGAGTGCATTAAATTGCTACCTTCTCCTACAGAATTGCATGACCCTTGGAAAAAATTTCATGCAACAGGGTACGATTTGCAAACAAAAACCAAAAACCTCCTTTGCTTATTTTTTTTTTTTTTTTTTTTTTTTTTTTTTTTTTGCGGTACGTGGGCCTCTCACTGTTGTGGCCTCTCCCATTGCAGAGCACAGGCTCCGGACGCACAGGCTCAGCGGCCATGGCTCACGGGCCCAGCCGCTCCGCGGCATGTGGGATCTTCCCGGACTAGGGCACGAACCCGTGTCCCCTGCATTGGCAGGCGGACTCTCAACCACTGCGCCACCAGGGAAGCCCTGCTTATTTTTTTAATGTAGTTAATTATTAGAATGTACTTTTCAACTGATGAAAGAATTATATTATTCCCACCAGGCCCGAACCCATTTTGATTTTTACATATTGTACAAGGTATTTACTACTTGCTGAAAGACAGCATTCAAGCATTAGGGGACAACAAGGTTACACTATCTTAACATGTTCTACTCAATGGCTTCTGATTGTGTTATGAAGTGCCTGCACATTGGTTACCAAAAACGTTTCGCTATTTTAAGAGTCACACTATCAAGGAACCACATGTCTGTATGGCTAATATTTGTGACTTATAACCTGACAAGCTTTTTAGAGATGTGTCAGCCCAAGTCACATTAAATCACCCCCTCAGATGGTCTGTTTGTTAGCATCCCTCCAGAGCACGCCTTGCTTGAGAGGGGATGCGTCCTTTGAGAGCACCAAAGAAACTATCACCCCACCACAAAATCCCCCATACCAGTCATGGCATTTAGGCCTGCACATCACAGCAGAGGACACTCTCCCTGACCTTTTGACGCAGATCTGACTCAGTTCCTCTTCATGCCCCACAATGGCGAGAAAAAGGAGGGGTGACCGAGAGATGAGATGGCCGAGCAGCGAGGAGAGACGAGAAAAAGGAGGGAAAACAAAATGAGCATCTGGCTGGGATACGTTTTTGTGCACTTCTGTTAAAAATGTTTTCAAACATCATTTTTCTTTAGTGGTTACTTCTGAGGTGGGAAGAAAGGTGATGTGATGGGGGAGGACCCCACAGAGAGGACATCGAATTCGTGGTAATTACGAAATCTGGGTGGAGAGTTAGTTGAGTCCTCACTGAATCCTTATTCTTTATAGTTTATCTTGGTTTGCAACTATGCCTTTGTATATAGCTCACATTCATGAAAGCAATCTTGCAAGTCTCACGATGACATGGGTGGTAAGCGATAAAGTATAATTAGTTAAGAGCATAGGGTGTGAAGTTAAAATGGTATGAGTTGAATCCCAATCCTCCCAGTTACTAGTTGTGTGACCTTGGGCAAGCTACTAACCCAGTTACCTTATCTGTTGAGTGGAGATAATAACTACCAACTAGGTTTACTGTGAAGATTAAGTGATCAGCACAGTGGCTGACATACCCTAAATCCTCAATATGCCAGCTAGCCATTACTATTATTAAAAGGATAGGTTCTCTGCACAATGACCTTTCTTTAGTGTGTGTGCTGTTTCTTTTGTTTGGGATCATGAATCTGGTAAATCAATATTCGCCAACCAAATGATTTATTGAATAAAGATATCAACAATCAAATGCAGTTTTTTAAACTGAAAGGCCATATACTGTTGTCCAGAAGATGCCGAAATGAATGAGAGAAACAAATTTAACACTCCCACAAGCAAAGTATGAAGAACTTGAGTATCCAGGCACCCTTTCCGGGGAGTCTAATTAATATCAGCAATGTCAGCTGTCTCGTATAAGAGAAGATCAATCCAGCACTAACTTTAAAGTCTAAAGACATCTACCATTCAGGACTTCCCTGGCGGTCTAGTGGTTAAGACTCTGTGCTCCCAGTGCAGGGGGCAGGGGTTCGATCCCTGGTCGGGGAACTAAGATCCCACATGCCACATGGTACGGCCAAAAAAACAAAAAAAAAAATAGGACATCTACCGTTCGCCCTTATGAGTATTCAGAGTGCACAAAATATGTTAAATCCTAATATCTTACATTAGCAAATAATAATTAGCAAAATCCATGTGTATCTTTTTAAAAGCTATCCCGGGCTTCCTTGGTGGCGCAGTGGTTAAGAATCCACCTGCCAATGCAGAGGACACGGGTTCGAGTCCTGGTCTGAGAAGATCCCACATGCCACGGAGCAACTAAGCCCCTGCGCCACAACTACTGAGCCCGTACTCTTGCGCCCGTGCTCCACGACAAGAGAAGCCACCACAGTGAGAAGCCCACGCACGGCAACAAAGAGCAGCCCCCGCTCGCTGCAACTAGGGAAAGCCTGTGCACAGCAATGAAGACCCAACACAGCCAAAAATAAAATTTAAAAATAAATAAATAAAAGCTATTCCCCCAATAATATTGAAAAGGAAATCAAAGATTAATTTGTTTGAAGCCACAGGCCACAATTTATTCAATTTTATTGTTCCCTCTGGGCATTCATAGGTTTGCAAGAAATGAACAAAATGAAGTTGAATGTAAATTCAGGAGGTTGGACAGAAAGATGTGTAGGGTCTCTTAAACATCATGAATGACAAACTGCCCAAATGATCAAACTATTAAATTCTGAGTTTCATGAATGACAAAGTACCTCAATAATCAAACTATCATCAACTTTAGTTGATCTTCATAGCTAAACTCAAGAATTAGCTGCTACGTTAATAATGACATTTATCGAAGATATTCCTCCTTCCTTAATTTCAATTTATGTGAGCATGGTCAATCCACAGCTCTTAATTTCAGTATTTAATTCTATTATCACAGTATTAAGAGTATGCCTAGGCTCTAAGTGTCCGGAAGCATAAAGAAACTGGTAACTCTGAGAAATACATATGTTTCGGAGCCAAAGGAAGAAAATTAAGACATTTCCTTTTTTTTTTTTTTTTCTCTTAATAATTCTTAAACCTCCCTTTGGTGTATTTATTGAGCATTAGTTGTTATTTATACAGTGGCTCTCCCAGGAGAAAGAAAATCAACAAAAAAATAAGACTTTTCCAGGGATAAAGAGAGAGAGTTACAATAGAGAAATACCAGAGGGGAATAATCTTTATTTTATATAGCAATTAGAACCTTATAAATAGAAAATATACTTTTAAAGTCATAGCATCGGTTTAGAACTGGCCAAAACTGTACATATTTGGAAAGTTACTGATTACTGGTGAAAACAAAGGAAAATCCAAACTGAAAGATTAAATTTCTCTCAACATCAGTCACTTGCATGTCTGTACCTCTGTCATAAAGTGTTTATGAGTTTGATATATATTCCAGGCATACGTCTCCTTCCAGAGAGCAGAAACTCCTAACCGTCCATATTCCAAACTGAAACAGATCCATCAGCATTTCACCTAAGAACAGTTCCTAAAAGCTATTAGCAAAGGCTATTCATAGACAGAGAATCAAAAGATGTAAAGATTTTCAAGTCAAAATGTAATGCTTGGGCTTCCCTGGTGGCGCAGTGGTTGAGAGTCCGCCTGCCGATGCAGGGGACGCGGATTCGTGCCCGGGTCTGGGAAGATCCCACATGCTGCGGAGCGGCTGGGCCCGTGAGCCATAGCCGCTGAGCCTGCGCGTCCGGAGCCTGTGCTCCACAACGGGAGAGGCCACAACAGTGAGAGGCCCGCGTACCGCAAAAAAAAAAAAAAAAAAAAAAAAAAATGTAATGCTCTTTAAGTTTCTGAAGCACATGCTTAGAGAAAACTTTCACTAAACAGAAAAGCAACAGCAAGACCATTATCCCTTCACAGAAACCAGCAAATAAAGAATGTACGCACAGAACACCTGGATTTGCTTTCCTGTTTCTTTGCCAGTGACTTTTACACACATATATATATATATATATGATTAGCTAACTGTCAAACAAACATTCAGAGCACTGAATGACATGCAGTCACACAGATACACTCTCACACAAAAGAGAGCAAGGCTGATGCTATTTCAGTATCATGAAATATTTTCCTAACCATGCACAGATGGAAGTACAGACTTTTCTGCCAACCGCCTGGTTCAGAAACTTTGCTCTATTTTTAATTATTTGGTTCAGAGGACCCATTTGTGATTAAATTCTGTGTTGGATGGCACAGCAAATAAAGTTCCTGACCCACAGCAAAGAACACTGAGAGAAGCTTAATTACTTTTAAACAGCAAGTGTAATATTGTAAACCATGTGTAGGGACAACTAATTTGTCAAAGACCTGTTGATGGTTCCTGCAGTTTGAAGCTGTGGAGTGTATCAGTAAAACAAAAATCCAGAAGGTCTTAAGGAAGTGACACCAAAATGAAGTGGGTTTTTTCCTCCTCTTTTTTTTTAAATTGAGGTATCACTGACATAAAACGTTACATTAGCTTCAGGTGTACAACATCATGGTTCAAGATATGTACACACTGTGAAATGATCACATTAAGTGTAGTTACCATCTCCTAATGACGTTTTTAATAACAAAGAAATGTTGGTCTTTGAGAAACAACAATGGAGTGAGAAATGGGAGTAAAGAATTAATAGTGTCGCAAGGACTAATCTTATTAGCACTAAAAGTTTCACTTTTGACTGGGATCGGAGAATGGAATGCCAAAGCTTTACGCACAGGATATAGACTCAGATGCAAAGCGAAGCTGGTCAGGAAACTCAAACCATAGAATTCAGAATCACACACTACAATTGCTGAGCAGATAAAATCCCAGAAGAGAAGCAGAAAGAGAAGCAGTGGTCTAGCAATAAGGCAGAAAAGGCAGTCAAGGTAAGAATGGAGCAGGTTGGAACTGTTTTATAAGCTCTGTGTTACTTTTTAAAAGCTGTTTCCAAACAGAAAACAGTAAACCCAAGTATCAAATCAGTATAAATACAGAAAAGAAATAAAATATAAGGCATCCAGGTAAGAACCCTGAAGGTAGAATAGAGCTAAAACCTAAAAGACATTTATTCCTAGAGAAGTTTTCTTTTGATCAATTTCCCTAAAATTTAAGTCTTTGATGTACCTGGAAAACCTCAGATTCTACTGAACAATAGGTCACAGAGAGCCAAAATGTTTCAGGAGTAAGAGTTTGCAAATGAGTCCAAGATCAATGCCAGAATGAGATGGGAATTGAAAAAACTCAACAACAAGCACCTAATTTCTTCTTGAGAAGTGTACAAATGGAGAATAACAGAATACCCTTGGCAGGGGGATTCTGAAGTCCAGCTTCTTAAACCACTATCACTGGCTACTAGCTTTTGGCTGGGTTGGTTGACATGGCAAGACCATTAGAAGGACACAGACAGAGTTGTGGGCAATTATGAAAGTTCAATAATTGGAAGCAATTCAGGGAGCCATCATGTGGAGGAAAAAAAAGTGATCTGTTCCAGAAAGTCCAAAATAAAGTTGACTCCTACTATACATATTCATATTCTTCCTTCTCTACTATGCAAATCAGTGAAGTATATGCATGGCTATGTGTGTTGGCAAGAGACTAGAATATTTTTTAAAAACAGAATTAGAAAAAAAGCACATCTACGACTGAATTATTGATAGTTGCAAACGGTTTCATAACACCAATGTAGTATGATTACTATGGGCCACAGGCCATGGCTTAGAAATGGTTTTTATTTCATTTAGAAATGTTTCTATTTGCTATAACAATAGCCACTGTGCTGGGATGGGATTTGACCTGTGTCTTTGTCCATAAAACAATCCTATAAAATATGTAAACATGAATTCAATTTTCTTTAAGTCAAGAAAAACAAAACTATGGTTGTCAGAACAAGAACGGCTTTCTGTGGGATATTCTAGTTAAACGAAAGCTATTCAACCTGAATCAATTGCTGTATCCATTCTCCAATACACAGCAGATTTATATTTCACAAGGTTTTTGACACAGAACAAAATGTTACTGAAATACCTCTTCCATTCCTTTTGTCCTACATAACATTCCAGGGGCTGAACTCCCAACATGGGGCATATATTTGTCAGCTTCTGTTTGCACTGGTTCTATTCTAGTTTGTCTTTGTTGCAAATTTTCCGTGTTGACCCTTTCCTGGCAAAACATTAATATAGACTTTTGGTTGTGTTGCAACTTGCAATAAAAAAAAAAAAAACACTTACATTTTTATTCTGCACCATCTTTAAGCACCTGTAACTATTAAAAATAGGCCCTGCTGTTTACACCAATGACAGAACTTTTTATATATACATCTGCTTATATAAACACTAGAAATTCAGGGAGAAAATTATTGCGATCCAACAATCCACACATTCCTACGCAAAACCAATCACTTGAGGATTTAAAAGCTAGATCTGTGGCGAGAGACAGGCTAGAACTAGCAGGAACAAGTCTGTACAAGATGAATTTATCCTCCACTGCCTCTCCGCTCCAGGTCATCCCAGGACTAGGCTTGTGGGAAAATGCCAAGATGGAAAGAATGGGTTGGTGCCTGTTTTCTAGCATATCTGTGTAAAAGACTCAACAAGAGCTCAGAGCAAGCTGCTGCTCTGAAAGGGACAAAAGGTGTGGCGCTGCAACATGGTCCTGGCCATTGAATGCCTAAGCCTAAGGCAGCTCAAACTCGGTCAGAAACGGATTTCAGACAATGGGGAGCTACAACACTGGATCTCAGGGATGATGTCCAAGAGGTGGTCTCTGAAGCTGGGTGTCATCCTTTAGGGTGGCCCAGAATTAAATGGTGACGCATTATGCCTCCTGGCGAGTTCATATATACTTTGAACGGCACAGACACCAAGTCCCGTGGACTTCCACCGAAGATCTTGGGGCAAGGAGAGACGTCCACCAGCGCTCTCTGTGACCTGTTAGAGAGAAACATTCTTAGCTACTCCGTCACCAAGCAAAACTCCCCAGCTAGGCTATAGCGCCTTGACTCCTAGGAAAAAGCTGTAAAGAGATTGCCGGGAGGAGGCCTACAAGAGAGATGGCCTTTGTCTGGTTTGCAGAATCACTGAGGAGGACTCCACATACAAAATCTAGCTTCCGTAAGCCTCAAAGAGAATCAGATTCCAAGTATTTCTGAAACCAACAGCACGGTCGTCAGCACCAATTACTTCTGCAGAGACAGAAAAGGCTTCATAACAGTTATTATACGTGCTTCTGGCATCAAGAGATGGATGGTGATTTTTACTAAAAGATTAACTGCTAGATGTCCTAGGACAGCAGATACTCATCATGAAAGCAACTCAGTGTCTCACACTGGCTCTCTCCAGACCAGGAGGCATACCTCTGATTCACAGGGGGCTGCGTGAGCTTCCTCTGCCCTCTTTTGTAGCATCCAGCAGAAAGACAGGAGGGACCTACCAATATGGAAGTGACCTGACTGTAATGCCTTCCCACCCACATAGGAAAGAACTTCCCAGAGAAGATGGCATCAGTTTTCAAGATTCCATGGATGAGATCAATACAATTTCCTGATGTTTTTAACTTTGCTGACACTGGTGCATTAAAGGAAATATAGCTCAAGAAGCTTAACTTTAAAGGTGTAGTGGCTGCAGAAGAAAAAACACTCTCTACCCATCCGTCAAGTTCAAGCTTAGGCACTACAAAAACTAACGTCAAAATTTATAAGAGGGAATGGTGTACATTCAAGGGGCTCTACTCTTGTCTTTCTCCATCTTCCCAGCTCCATCTCAAAACTGCTCTATTAGGCCCCTTCGATGAAGCAAAGTTCTGTCTTTTCAGTCTACAGATTCAGAGTCACAACTGCATAAGGCCTGGGGGATCTCGGCTTCAGAAAGTGATGGAGAAAGCACTGAACTTCATACAGGTTGGAAGGCCCAGGTGACAGCACAAGCCATGTGTGTTTAACCCTGAAACCTAGCAAATCTGTCAACCTCTTAGGTTTTGTTTCCTCCTCTAGAAAAGGAAGAGGATACTCTCTGCTCTAGGGAATCATTACGACTCCCCAGGGCAACCAGTCATACGAGGCACTCTGACTCCTGTGATATGCTATTATCAGTTGAGATGGACCCATGACACACTAGCCACTGCACACGGTCCAGATGACTGTGGTCCTTAGGGCTATGTTTACTAAATCGGAGGCCCAGACTGCAAAACACCACCAAGAGAAAAGGGTAGTTGTGACTAGTCCTATAAAAGAAACAGGAAAACACAGGACTTCCATCCCAGTGAAGTCTTTGAAGACCCTGCACATTTAAAATGGAAAAGTTTAAAAAAATTTTTTTAAGGAAATCATTTCCTGAGACTTCAGGGTAAAGAGTAAAAAGTGCAGCATTTAGAGAAAGAAACTCTGAGATTAGTCAGGTCATTGAATGTTCTCTGCACAGCAGAATAGCAAACAGCTAGTGTTTGTTCATTTTCATAGATTAATAACCCTCTCTCCAGGGCTTAAAGATGATATGAACTGTGACTTCCAGAGTTTTGTTTGGAGAAGGCTCAATACTCCTGGGTAAGACCCATGTTTCAAGGACACATGCAAAAATATTTCTTCATTTCACATTGCTTCTTACTCACATTGGCCTGTTCTAATCTCTAGGATGACCAAAATGGATCTAAAGCTTGCTGGGAGGGAAAAAAAAAAAGAAAAAGTAGTCTTCCCCCTGGTTTATACAGATTGTTAAAACAGTCCTGTTCATTTGGATGACTCTGAGATGGAAAAAAAATATATAACCTGTTCCTTCTGAAGAGTACAGAGAGGTACAAAGGGTTACAGAGGCTTCAGCAGAACAGGAAAGCCAAAGTAAAACACCAAAATTTGGACTTAGATGCTATCACTGTATTTCTTTCAAATGCAACAGAAAACAAGGTTTTATGGAAGAAGATTTCTAAATAAAAACTAGATAATCTTTTCTCCTGTCAACAAATAATAGGTAACTTGTCTTATGGGCCTACGACCACTTACAAAAGGAACAAAACTGCTAATCTTATGAAAAGTGTCAGAGCAGGCACCAGAGCCAGCAGCCAAAGAGAAACATTCTTTTCCCAGCTCCTTATAAAAAGACTGTCTTCCCAAAAAAGCCACAACTTGGGGTCATACTTCTCAATGGTCTGGATTACAGCACGGAGCCTTGAAAAGGGGAAGAACAATCAAAACAAAATTCATCCAGAGTCCTTTCTGCCCCCATTTGGAACTTGCCAGAACAGAGCGAGGTAGAAAGGGCTTTGGGGCGCTGCAGTGGACAATGGGCCCAGGCCTCGGTTCTAATGTCAGACCCTTTTCCATACCTGTCAGAACCTCCATCAGAAGCATGCAGACCCTCACGTCAGTGATCACCAATGAACACCCTCTCCCTGGAAATGGTATTTTCACCCACCACCAACAGGGCAACTTCTAGACGAACTCATGTGCAAGAGAGAGGAGGTTGTCCCCGCCAACTCAAAGGGGCAGGGACACCACGGTCAGACCCCACCAGCCCCATTCCTCCTGGGCGGGGTCACGCAGAGGAGGGTTTCAGGGCTCCCTGGTCCATGGCGTGCTTTACCTCCACTTGACCAACCTTGCTTAAGACTCCAGAACTACTCTCTTCCAGATAAAATGATCTCCTTGGGAAAATTATCCCACCAAGAACTTTCACCTGAATCAGAGAGCAGGGTCACAAGAGCACATGAGGGAGACTGATCAAAGCAGAGAACAGGTGTTTAGGAGGTGAACCTCAAATCCACTCATTCATCCCACAGGTTAGCGATGTTTCTAAGAATCCTCACATCATCGAAATCCAACAGGAATTTTTTCATTGCAAAGAAAGACAGTTTTAGACATTCAAAAACACGGTAATTTTGTTTCCTGTGTTGAAGTTCAATGATAATAGTGTTTGGTGTGGTTATAAGTGTAGTGCTATAAAATTTAAATATCACTGAGCAAATCCAGCAATCTATTCCGTATAGCTTTTGTTCCAGAAAATTCGTCACTAGGCTTTTCTTTCTCCTGAGCAGAGCCCTTTTATAAATTTTGGTCACCTTTATCACTCATTCTTTAATGCACAAAGGTATTCAACAGATGCCATAGCTTTTTCCACCACTGTGGTCCACTAGGCCCCAGGGCTGGCTCCAGACCACAGTCCTGTAAGTCATGGTCTATATAAAGAGATGGAATTGCATCCAATTTGCATCATACAAACCCACACCGTAGGGGAAATGCTTACATTGATTGCAGCCCTACTGGATGCCAAATGCCAAGAATGGTTGGTGGGGGGAGGGGGGAAACAGTCCTTGCTGTCCCTGCTGTCACTGAGCTGGGAAAAGAGGTGCAAAATGTTACAACACGAGAAGAACAGCAGGGGGCTCTGGGAATCCCCGACAGGCAGCACAGGACTAGTCCCTCGGCTGCCCGAGGAAAGGACTCTAAACCAAGATTCAAAGTTAGCCACACAGATAGAGGTGGGTAGTTGGATGTCAAGGAAGGAGAACAGCACGACTAAAAGCTGGAACATAATAAGAAAGGACAGGGCACTTTGAAAGAGGAAATGCTAAATGACTGAAGCAAAGAAGGGGCAACAGATGAGTGACAGTGCTGGGGAGATAAGCAAGGGACCCCAAAGCTGCTGGGCCAGGTTAAGGATTCAGAACTTCAATGAAAAACCAAGGAGGTGAAACAGAGATGCAGACAGATGTCTAAGAGTAAGAAATGTTCACTTTGGCCTCGGAGAGGAAAACGGGTTGGACCAGAACAAGTGCACATTGAGAAAGGCCATTGAGGAGGGACAGCACATCCTAAACCACTGCAACCCAGCAGGGCCACTGGTCCCAGTTCAGGTCTGGAGACCAGACTCCCCCAGAGCTCCATACCGGGGAAAATGCCCCTGCCCTCCTGCCCGCAGAGCTCTCTCCAGGGAAGAGCTACAATAGCAAGGGAAGCTGGGCAGCAGTGGGCCCCTCAGTCTAACCTGGATGAAAATCAAACCCGCGAAGCTCACTCCTCAGCAGGTGGCCTGTCGGACTAAGTGAGCAGAAGGTGTGAAGAGCCCAACCCAGGATCCTCGAAGAAGGGTTCAACCTCGCCAAGCCTGGAACTCCTATCTCTCCAGGCCCACGGGAGGGAGGCTGCCAGGCCTCCAGCAAGGCCCCCACGGCAGGGCTCCCCGAGAGAAACGGGGGTCAGCAACACAGGGCGGAGAGCCCCAAAGGTGGGCAGAGGAGACGAGACATCTAGGAGACTGGCCCAGGATGGATCAAGGTCAAGGAGTGAGGAACAGGTGGGAAAGAAAGTAGAAAGGGGCCCTCGGCAGTAGAAAAGTACTAGGGTTTCAACAAGGAGCGGTTCCCTGGTGTTCAACAGGGGAGCGGTGAGCAGTTGAGAATGAGGACTATTCCAGCCAAGCCGAGCCGCTGGCCGGCCAGGCACAGAATGTGAGCTGCAGTCATCTCCCTTCTTCCTTCCAGGCTGGCCCTGGGTATGATCACAGAAGAAAAGAGACATCATAGAAAATCTTGGACTTTCATACAACAAAAAGTCAGAGAATCCAAATGAAAAACAATCGGACTGGGGAAACAGCTGCAGTACATATGACTTTAAGAAAGATCAATTTCTAGAGCACACAAAGAGCTCATAGGCACAGATGAGAAATTATCAAGACTCCCCGTTTGCTAATTATATAAAAGAAAATCAGTAAGTAAACACAGATGGAAATGTTCTGCGACTGAGAGGGATCAAAGGAATGCAAATTTTAAAACCAAGAAGCCTATTAAATTAGCCAAAAAAGAGTAAGTCCCATAATTAATCAGGTTGAAGCAAGACATAGTCATATATCATCAGTAACAATGTAAATGTTGTCTTTTACAAAGCAGTTCAGAGCAAGGCCCCTCCGTCTAGGAATAAGCCATCTGACGTGACTGTATCCTAAGAAAATACTTAAGTGTACAAAGGTAATCACTGCAGTTTTATAATAGTAAACAATTAGAACCAACTCGAATGTCCACAAAAAATACAAAACCTAAATGAAGAGAAAACAACTTGATGGTATATTATATAATCTTTGCAAAGGATAACTGTCCAGTCTAGGTTGCAAACCAGAATGTTTATGCTAAATAGAAAAAGCAAAAGTGAAAAAAGATATATGTTAAATTGTCAAGAACTAAAAGACAACACCTAACAGTGACTTATGGACTGGGATGGTGGAATCAAAGGGAACTTTTGCTTTCATTGGTTTTCTCTTATTGTAGTAAAGTATAGACAACAGATGTTTAAAATGTAATATTTCTATCCATTGCACAGCAACTAACACCCTCTTCTGTGGAGCAGGTGGACCTTCAGTAGAACATCACACCCAAAACAGGGAAGGCGGTCCAGGCCCTCCCAAGTTTCAATGGTCCGTCTGGAATTCAAACCTGCCCACGAAGGACTGTGAAGGGCTCCTCCTACCCTGAGTACCCCCAAAGATACAACTCTTTCCTTAGTTCTTGTTTTTTTTTTTCCAGCCCTTAAATTCTATACTTTTCTCTCCTTTCTTTTCTTTAAATTATGTACTGAGATCCTACCACAGGCAATATACAGTGAATGCTCATTTGATCCTTCCAGCAATCCTGTAAGATAGACCTTGTCATCATCCCCATTTTACAGATGAGAAAACTGAGGATCAGAGATTTAAGAAATGTGGCCTGGGACACACAGCTAAGGAGCCAGGGCTAGAATTCAAACCTTAACCTCCCTGTCTTCAAAGCCCTCACTTTTAACACCCCTATTGCCTCTTCCCTTCCTCTCTGCCTATGAAACAAACAAAACAACAAGACGAAACACTCTTAAATGTCACCTCTTCTATTTGCACTGGCTGCCGAAAAACACTATTCAATGAGTCAAGAGACATCAGTATGAACGGTTTACAAATGAACCAACAGGACCAAGTAATGCTATGCACACTAACTGGGAAAGTTGATGCAGAAGAAAAAACGAATTACCTCGAGCCTCAACTCTGCACCTGCAGGTAAAACCAAATGACATCCAAAGGATTTCTACTTGTAAATTAAAAGCAGAATGTGACCCTCGATGCTACTGCAAAGAGCTGAGCTTCTGCGCTCTCCTTACAAAAAATTATTCCATAATTAGCAGAAAGATTCCTTCCAGTTATAACACAGCCACTCCAGAAATGGATGTTGTTTGGGGCATGGTAGCAAGAAGAGGAAAAAGGAGCCGAGGAAGCGGTAAGGTACGAAACTAATAGGGATGGGGTGATAAATGATTTTAGGCACCCCTTACGACTTACTTTATAAATAATGACACGATAATAGCTGAAAATGTAAATTCTAATTAGATACAAAACCGAACAAAGTCAAACAACAGCTAATGATGTTTGACAGAGCAAAGGTCTCTGGGGGAGGGTGGGGGCAACCGAGAGAAAGAATTACAATAAAATCTATTCATGGGACTGTGCCGTGTTAGAGATAGAAGAGGCCCGAGCGATCACTTCTTTCACCCGCTTTCTTTCCTGTAAATGGGGAAACTGAGGCCCAGCAAGGTAGAGTGGGTGGGCCATCTCACCTTGCAGCAGGGCAGTTAAAAGAAACTCGGTCTCCCCAAAAACCGCCCAACAGCTTTCTACCACACCCCCACTCACGCTGTGGTGTCCTGGAAAGCTACTCCATTTGAAATCTTATTTTGAAAAAGTGGATTAAACAGTCTATGAATATTAAATTCCTTTTTAATAATTTTCGAATGCAAAGGGGCACACTGAAAAAAAGAAGCCTGGTTTTTATTTCTTTTGGAAAACTGCACACCGCTCAGCGTTTAACCTCGTATTGAGTGAAATATTAACAGGCCATATAATGGTTTCAGTGTTCCTTCAGTAAAGCTAAACAGAATTCGAAAAACATATCCCCCAGGCCTACAGTGGAGTTTCTGGAGCACACATTAAACTCAACGCTCCGCTCAACAAGCCCGTCACTGTTAAGTAACTCATCAGAAAATAAAGAGGGAATTACCAAAGGGGAATTGCCAAGCAATTAGTTCTCTGAAGCAGATGACATACAACTGCTGTAAGGGAGGAGCTTCCCCGTTAGTCATATGTCAGAGTCAGAGCCTCCTAATCTGTAAATAAAATGCATCACGTATGATTACAGCTCGGATGAAGGCTGGGGCTGCCATCCGCGTGTGCACAGAGGGCAAATCCCGAATCCTCCTGTTCCGTGTGTCTATAAAGCAAGACTTGCCTCTGAAGACATTTTTTTAAAAAATATCCTTGGTAATTTTCTTTCTTTTATGGAAGTATAATTGACCTACAGCACTCTGTTAGATCCAAGGGCACAACAGAGCGATTTGATGGTTCTACACGTTACGAAATGATCATCACTTACATTCTTCAACTGTAAGAAAGACAGACTCTTAGTTTTCCCTGGGCAGCCTAAGAGAAAAGTGATCTTTCTTCTCTATCCTTGAGCACAGGCTCCGGACGCGCAGGTTCAGCAGCCATGGCTCATGGGCCCAGCCGCTCCGCGGCCTGTGGGATATCTTCCCGGACCAGGGCATGAACCCATGTCCCCTGCATCGGCAGGCAGACTCTCAACCACTGCGCCACCAGGGGAGCCCCTCTATCTTTCTGACATGAGTTGGTCAAGACTCATCACTGGTCCAGTGAAGGTGAGAAAATGAGCCTGGGAGGGGCAGGGACCAGAGATGAAGGGACAGGAGGGGCAGAGGTGGGGGGGGGGGGATACAAGCTCTGAGCTTCCCGATGGCCTCCCTGACTTAAGTGTGACCTCCTTTCACCCCATGTTTCTTTGAGTTGGACTGGGTGCCACCCACCATCTATCAAACTGCAGAGAGAAATAGTTCCTATCGGGCAAACCTTGCAAACTGAGCACTGACCCAGTGAAACGCTTTCAAGAGTCAAAAGTTCATCACCTCACTTTCAAGAGTCAAAAGTTCATCACTGGACACCAAACATTTGGAGCCCAACTTAAGCCAATCCCCTGAAACACAGATAAGCATATGCCATGGTCATCATTTTCTTCAATTAATAATTATTGAAAGTGCGTCGGAATCTCAGGGAGGAGGACAAAGAGTGAAAAAAAGGGAAACAACACAGCAAAGACAGCCTGTATGTGACCCTGAACAGACAGGCACACCTGGAAAAGGAGGGCTCATCGTCCACGAACCTTCTCTGATCCTGACCTCTGAGAGCCGGCCGCACCTCTGCTGTGGGTCTTTAAATACTACTCCTGGGCACACCTTGCCTTACAAGAAGGGGCTGAGGGCTTGAGAGACAGTGCATGGCAGCAGTTAAGAATACAGGCTGGGGGCTTCCCTGGTGGCGCAGTGGTTGAGAGTCTGCCTGCTGATGCAGGGGACACGGGTTCGTGCCCTGGTCCGGGAGGATCCCACATGCCGCAGAGCGGCTGGGCCCATAAGCCATGGCCGCTGAGCCTACGCGTCCGGAGCCTGCGCTCCGCAACGAGAGAGGCCACGGCGGTGAGAGGCCCGCGTACCGCAAAAAAAAACAAACAAAAACAAAACAAAAAAAAAAAACAAAGAATACAGGCTGGGGGATTCCCTGATGGCACAGTGGTTAAGAATCCGCCTGCCAATGCAGGGGACATGGGTTCGAGCCCTGGTCTGGGAAGATCCCACATGCCGCGGAGCAACTAAGCCCGTGCGCCACAACTACTGAAACCTGCACGCCTAGAGCCCGTGCTCCACAAAAAGAGAAGCCACTGCGATGAGAAGCCCATGCACCACAACGAAGAGTAGCCCCCACTCGCCACAACTAGAGAAAGCCTGCACACAGCAACGAAGACCCAATGCAGCCAAAAATAAAAAATAAATAAATTAAAAAAAAAAAAGAATACAGGCTGGAGTCCCAGCATGACTCTACCACTTAACAGCTGAGCGGTCTTGGGCAAGTGACTTAACCTCTCTGTGCTTCAGTTTCCTCACCTGTGAAATGCAGATAATAGCAGTGCCTACCCCAAAGGATTGCAGTGAAGATTCAAAGAGTTAATACACAGAAAGTGTGGACCATTGATCATCTCCATATTTCCTTTAGGGTCTTGCTGGCATAATGCCTCTCACATATTAGATGCTCATTGAATCTTTGCAGACAGCATGGTCTGCCCCCTGGAGTTGTTGAGTTGTTTTCTCCATTCCTGTCACTCCTGTCCTAACCTTCTTGTCTTTTATGAAAGGTAGGTAAGTCACAGCCTCATTCTGGGCCATTTAGGGGACTACAGACACCCCATCAAAAATAACTCAGGTTAGGGGGCTTCCCTGGTGGCGCAGTGGTTGGGAGTCCGCCTGCCGATGCAGGGGACGCGGGTTCGTGCCCCGGTCCGGGAAGATCCCACATGCCGCGGAGCGGCTGGGCCCGTGAGCCATGGCCTCTGAGCCTGTGCGTCCGGAGCCTGTGCTCCGCAACGGGAGAGGCCACAACAGTGAGAGGCCTGCGTACCGCAAAAAAAAAAAAAAAAAAACTCAGGTTAAAAAAATATCTTAAATAATCCTCAAATATTCCTTCATTATATTAAGACTGACTCCCCAATAACAGCAATATAACCAGATAATGTCCAGCTTTCTCCTTCACTTTGAGCTATGTAGTCTTTCTCCCCAGAGCCAAGGCTCACTAACTCTACATTTTCTATAAAGTATAAATGAGAAGCCAAATTTTTCAGAAAACTGTGACTAGTAGCTGGAAATACATATATATGTATATATATACACACACGTATACACACAAACACACACACACTCAAATAACATTTAAGAGTCCACACTAAAGTTATGAAACACACCCATATTAATGTGATTTATCAAAGTACAAGAAATGAATTGCCACAAATGAACAACTGCTCCAAAGTCAAGTAGGTGGCATAATGTGATTTACGCATATCACATGAGATAAATAAATCCACGGTGGAAAAGATCAAAGGCAAAGCTGGACTCGTTGTTAATGTGTACAGGGCTTCACTGAAAATCTTCTTAATAAAACTGTTTAGAGGAAAATAGAGGGATCATTTGTTTAAATGAAAAGAGATACTGCATGTGAATTTCAAAAGCAGCCTTCATTTTTATACACACACATTAGATCTGGCTAAAATTAGCTCAAGTTTCTATTTTTTTTAAAGGTCTTAAAGAATAAAGGTTTCAATAAGATTTCATTGAGCTAAAGCTCAGCCCTGAGTTTCCAAGGTGCCTGAGTGTCTAGGGAAGACGCCCCCCGCCCCCCCGCCATTACCCACCCTGTGCATCATCCCAATTTCTCCATCCTCCCTCCCTTCACCCCAGGTCTTAAACAGGAAACATACAAAGGCTGTGCCACACCAATGCTCCATTTCTGCTGCCTCCACTGCCTCTTACTTCCCCCTCTACATATTCCACTCTGGCTGACGTCATCACTGAAATATACTCATCCCGCCTGCCTGTCAAACTTCCTGCCAGGCGCAAGAACCCAAAGCCCAATCTCAAAGATCACTTTCATGCCAATGGCTCCTCCAAATTTATCTCCAGACCGGACCTCTCAGTAATCTTATTCCCACACTCTACTGTCTGCTGGACTCCAGGAACTCAGATGTCCACCGGCACCTGGGTTTCTGCCTCAATGGCCTCATCAATTACATACCATGCACTTGCTTGTTATGGCCCTGGCACTGAAACGGTCACCCTCACACTCTCCATCTCTTCCCACAGAAATGCTAACCAGTCTTCAGAGCTCAACTCAAACTGTCCCTCCTCCTCCAAGTCTTTCCCCATCATCCTACTCAGCATCATTCTTCTGAATTCCTTCTGTGTTAGAACCTGCCCCAGTAAGTACAACCCACCCCATTCTGCCTTGTATTAGTTATTTCAGAGCATTTCTTCCTCCCCCTACTTGACCACGAAGTATATAACCTCCTCCTAGTAGCTCTTACTCACTCTGTGCAGTAGTAAAAAAAAAATACACAGTGAATAAATGAGTGAATCACTTCTTTACATAGACAGTGCCTGTGAATGGGGTAGGTCAGAAACTGCTAGAGCTGTACTGTATTGATAAAACAGCCAGAACCAGAAATAACTGTAATCTAGGTTTTATTTTATTTTTTTAAAAAAAGAAAAAACCTTAATGAGTATAACAGAGTACAACGTGAATGATACTGTTTCCTTGCTTACACTTAGCCATCAAATTGTGAGGACTGTAATGAGGCCACTATTTATGCAAAACGTTTAGCTAATGCTTATAAGCTTCCTTTAACTGCGAGCCTAGGAAATGTCAGCTGCTTAAAACTCAAGGTGACTCTGTACTGCTTTGTCAGTAATATGAGTATTCCTATGACACTTAATATACTGTACTATGTACTATAAAAACCTGGATCTCTTCTCAATAAGCTACACATACTGACCAAGAGATAGGACTGTTTGCTGCCCGTTTTTTTCACAATAAATTCTTGAGACATTCCTGTTTTAACACATGATTCTCTTTAAACACCACAGGTTGAAAAAATTGCATGTGTGTTAACCACATATGCAATTAAGCCACTTCCCCCAAAACTTCAAGGTGAGGATTTTCTGCCTAAAATGGATAATACCCCGAAGAGAGAAATTAGCAAGAAGACATCGCACCCCTTTCAACGGAGCTGACACTTGTAGACCTTATGAGGCTTAACTCTGCACAGAATTCTAGAGTTGTTCTATCTCCTTTGAAAGACGCTTTCCCTAACCCACAGCCCATAAAATGTAAAGTACCCAGTTCCATATTTCACAAGGATAGAATGTGTATGATAACTTCCTCTCTCTCCCCTGCCTCGCCCCCCAGTAGGACTTTACTGACCCCCCTTTCTGAGGCACAGTACTTCCGGCATTCAGGTATGTGTGTGTTTTTACTCAGACCACAAGTAACGTCACTTATGCCTGCAACTCAGCAGTTCATCCTACGATATAAAAACAATACACAGGCAACCTGCATCAGGAATCAAGGTAGACTAACACAAAGTTCCGAAAAATAAATAAAAGACCCGTTGGCTTTGCAGGGCTGCAAATGTCTACAATGTTGGTCCAAAGACCAAGGTACAGGGATATTTACTTATTCCGAGTCATGTATGGTTGAGAAGCAACCGTCACCAAACAAGAACATTACAATCATCCTGTCAAGACAAGTCACAGGTTCACAGTGACAGCACAGGTTCATGGATCATAAACCATATACCAGGTACTACTCTGCTCAGTGTACAAACATTACGTCATTCCATCCTCACAGCAGCCCTAGAGAAACGTCTAATATTATCTCCAACTTACACAGAAGAAACTGAGGCATAGGAAGGTTACAGGACTGCCCAAGTTCACAGAGGCAGCTCTAGATTTTAAATTCAGACAGGCTGGTTCCAGAGCCCTGCGCTCTTATCTCAAACACCATGGAATTTCTATGGAAGTTAAACACTGGATCTTAGAAGCCTGGAGTTGGTGGGGGGGTTTGGGGGGGTTCTTTATTTAAAGAAATCTACTGAATCAGTTTCAAAATGAACATTTTGATAAAGCAAGTGTTCACCTCTTATACGTTAGCTGAAAATCCAGAGTTTTGTATGTGAGGTTTGGTAAAAGTGGACTGTGTATCTCACCAAGTAAGGAAATCCCACATGACTCAGGAAGAGCCGCCCAGAGACCACCCGATCCAGCCTTTGCCAAAGCTGTGGAACATCACTATGACTCCAAGAGACCATTAAGGCTCACTTTGATTCAGCAGATCTAGGGTGGAGCCCCTGTTCTATTTTTTTTAACCTCTCCCGGTGATTCTGGTGCCCAGCCAGGCTCGGGAACCTCTGAACTAGTCTATTTCCACAGCTTGGAGCAGGACTCCTCCCAAGGCAAACAGAAAGAAGGGATCTATTTCACAATCTCCTCCGGTTGCGAATACCAGTGTTCCCAAGCCCTTATTGCCCCAACTTCTAACTAACTTCCACCGTCTCCTGATTTCAAGTAGGCACTCTCCTCTTGTCTTCCCTTCCACAGTGAACCATGAGTCATCAACCCTGCATCCACCCTGGGTCTGCATGACTCTCCAGATGAGAAAAATTTACTGTACATGAAGAAATCAGGAAGTTGTAAAATCCAAACAGACACAGAGAAATTCGAGATCCAACAAATGCGGGTTGCTACCAAACAAACGAGCCCGTCTCCCTACACAAGGGTCATACTACAACAATAACCTAAAACATGACTTAAGATAAACATTTGGTAGCAAAACTTTCTCACCAGCTTGAAGTACAGGTGACAATTAAAATGATCAGGCCCAAGCCCAACACACACAATAATCAACCATCCACAAAGTCAGAGGTAGGCTACTTCATAAACCAAATAAATCAAAAAGAGAAATACTTGAATCCGAGCTTTAAAAAAACCTCTCGGCGATTTCTCAATTTCCCACACAATAGAGTTTGCAAAGACAATTATCTTGAACAGTCTACGAAGTGCTAAAGTACGGCTAGTAGGCGACTTTCCCAGGTCAGACTTTATCCTCAGATGGAAACTAGAGAGCATCGCAAAACTCTCACCTGATGGGTGACGCACTTTCCTGCAGTGGCTGCGGAGGACGAGCCTGCTGTCCCAAGATGCCAGACAAATCTGCAGCTTGAATGGACCACCCTGGTGATTTGCTGCACGATCCTCCTGCAATGGTCCAGGGGGTGCAGAAGAGGAAATCCAAAATGAGAAACAGAACGGATGGCTTTAAAAAAATAATTCCACCTGCAAGGGCCCATGCACTGAAATCTAAACTTTAAGAACATCACATTTTGCATTGTTTTAGGAGAATTACACAGCTACCAGCCAGCCCAAAAGGCAGGTCTGGTTTTATTCGACAGGGCTCAGAGGGAGGCCAACACACAGAAAGGTCATCCCTTCAATCAAATTAAGAGCTTGGTCTCCCCATTTGAGACAGCTACTGTCATTCTTTTCTCTAATGATTCTAGCCAATTTCCTCAGAAACACATGCTGGTAATCACAGGACTATCAGGTGAAAATGGGCATGGACTGAATAGTAATTGAGCCAAGGTCTAACTTTCATGAGGCATATCTTACTATCAACATGCAACTTTGAGGCACAATCATGAAACAGAGCACAGTTATTAGCATACCAGTCTAATGGGATAGAAGACAGAACAGAATGCAGGAAAAAAAATGTTAAGTATGCATATACTCACTAGACTTTTTTTCCACTAAACTTTAAATGATTTAATTACTGAATGTATGTCTACTTGACTTTCATTCTGCCACAATATCTTAAGCATGTTTAAGTAAAAATTACCCACTGTATGATGAATGAGTGAATGTGTGAATGGATGAATGAAAGAGAGAATGAATGAATCTTCCATATACCTTTCCATCAGGGAGCTTGGTGCTTGTAGTAGGTTTTGTGAGGTAAAGACCTATGCATAGAAATGGAAGAAGTTGAGGACTCGATCTGCTAACATAGTTTCCAGCACTATCTATTTAAATCATGTTTTTAAATACTGGTAGTTCCCAACTGTCCACATTAAATAAAATCAGTAGCACAGTTATTATAAACTAATCCCCAAACTAGTCATTGCTGGACTGAGTTTTTTCAGCCTTTGATTACTGGAGCTGATCTGCATATTTGTTTAGGCTGGTTTTAAATTTAGTTTGGGTTTCCTAAGCCCACGCCAGGTAACAGTAGGAAGGAGAAGGCCCAGGATTATATTGGGTGTCAGAAAAGAACTATTCTGGAGCTATGAATATGATCTCCAATGTGAATAATCTGTAAACAGGTAAGTGAGCCAATTATCCTTGGGTACACGGCAACACATCTCATGATTATTTTCATCCATACACACTCACTATTTTTAAGAGCACAGCCCAGCTGGAAAGGAAAATAATTTCGATTGCTTTCCAACACTGCAAAGTAATGAATAATAGCCAAAGTATTCTTACTTCTAGCTAATCCATTCGCCAAGTATTTATTTAAGCATCTACTGCACGCCTGGGACTGATATGCAGAAGAAGGAAGTTTTCTAGGCCTTGGTTTCCCCACATGTAATCAGTAAGTGTAGACAAAGAACGAAGCTGTTCGAGACTATAACGTCTCTCAAGTCCTTGGAAGACACTGTCCTTCACTAAGAAGCTTGTTGAGTTACAAATATAAATAGTGGCCAAGTTAAATAGAAGCTCATAATATTCTATTTATTCTTACACAGCACTTGTTTTAAGGGCCTGGGACGGGGTAGAAATCTTGATTTTATCTAGTAACATCTCAAATGAAGCATCAAAATACTTGATCATCATTTTCAAACAAGGTGCAGGTACCGTGGATTTGCAAAGTGCTTGCTTTATGAGCTAACAGTTGAGAGTGTTGCCTTGTGTATCGATGTATGTGCACACCATCCTATTTACCTATCACCTGGCAGATAAGGTTTTATAGAGTCCAAATTACAGTCTCCTCCTATTCTGCTGAAGTGCAGAGAACAGTCAAACATGATGCAAATGCTGTAAAATATTAATTTACTCTCACATTGGTATGCCTACTTATTTCAAAAGCATTTGTGTTGCTACACCAGTTAGACTAACTCGAAGAGTTAACATAACTTGCTGTGTTCCACTGGAGGGAAGAAACACAAGGATAAAGCAAGGCAGAGTGGACTCTGTATTGCAAAAACATACAAACAACATACCAGAAAATAGCCTATGGACTGTTTTCTGTATCTGCTAAAAATGGAACCCTTAATATTTAAAAAGCAGAGCAGGGCAACATAACACAATACTATTAATAGTGGAAGACAGAAAGATGGCTTAAGTAATACTGATGTGACAGTCAGTAAAGAGGTGATAATATATAAATAATATGGATACAGGATATAATATAAACACTTCGGGGAGAGTAGGCCAAAGCTAAGGGTGCAATAAAAGAAAATTTGCCGTACGCAGTGACAGAAAAAATACATTTTCTTCGAATGTTAGAAGCATAAATGTTTACAGATTAGCAGCTATGACAATGATCACTAAAAACTTCTGCTAAATTACTCATTCAAAACGTGTCCGTTAAAGAACACCTAAATAGAAAAAAAGGAGTTCCTCTTAGCCTGAATCCAAACACCATCATCAGGGGAACTTCTGCCCCCCGAAAGCCTCAAACTGTGATTACACTACAATGAATTTTCTGAAAAGTAATTTTCAGGTTTAGGATACAATTTTTGCTTACGTTATTGCCATTACCATTGCATTTTCATTACTCCACAAATGCGATGCATTAAAAGCTATAAAAAAATCAATGAATCAGTTCTGCTCACATCAAATATGTCAAAGAGAATATAATGTTTGTTGCTCTTTTGTCTTTAATAGTTCTAAAATGTGTTTTAGTACATTTGAGATGGTAATAGGTAGTACACATATTTACAGTACATTGGCCTGAAAACTTCAGGTTTGTAAGGATTATAAAATATATTACTACACTGATAAAGACAAAGATACATAAATTATGAAATAGGAAAGAGATTTCTGAAAACTATTTCCACCAATAAAGATTAGTTACCTAAACCTTTTTATTACTCCTGTAATTGTAACTATTTACATATTTTTAAAACCTTGATCCAATTACAACTCTTTTGGCCAGCATCTGAAAATATTCTCCAACACTAGCATGGAGTATACTCATTATTATACCACCTCTTAAATTCTGAATGTGTATTTTATTAAACTGAATTGAATGAAACTAAAATTTGAACAGCATAATTGAGGACTACAAAATTCCTTAAAAAGGGGCAGTCTTGTGTGGAACGCCCTAGAACAGAAATTATTATCTCTATTGGGATTTCTATGATTTCTTATTTTCAATGCTTTTCACAAAATAAGGAGAGCCTGCTTCTGATAAGTTTGGAAGTATGAGCAGAACTAAATCTGCTGTTTGAAGCAGTTAAGCTGCACATATCAAAAGATATAAAGCAATGGAAATCAAATCATGTCTCCCCTATAAAAATAATATCCTGCCTTGCTGTACTATGTCATCTTACACAAGTATTTAAGCTTTTCATAGTCTAAACTATGTGTTACTTGCAGACGACTATAAACGAAAGAATTAACATTCACTCCTACCTTCACTAAATTTCAGGCTTTTAGTAAAAACATGTTTATCGACTAACTTCTTATAGGAAACAAAATGAGCCAGTGTTAACCATGCGTTAGTCATCAAAAACTATCATTCAAGGTAAGTGCAAACAGAAAATCCACTTGACATTTCAGAATGGAAAAAAAATAAAGGCACATTTATACAAAAGGGATGTGAATCAAACTCTGTACCAGGAGTCACAGAAACATGCTTACTGATATTTTAATAATCTCTTAAGGCTGGCCTTTCCGGGGACTCCCAGACAACTGAGTTAGGTCTGTTGAAACGTAAGGCCAGTTACAGACATTTCATGTATAATTTGATGGCTAAAGAGTTGTCCTTGAATTCTTCTCCGACAGTATAGGACAATTCAGAGGCCGGGAAGCCTAGTTATGATATTTCTAATGAAGCATCACTTCTGTTTACCAAACCCTCTTCAAACGAAATCCAGAAGGGAAAATATTGACTTTCACAGTTCCCAATCAAGCACATTTTTCATACTTATTTTAGGATGAATTTATTTGTACACTGAAAAATACATGTGCACGTTTGGCTGCAAGTGAAGCGATTTTCTGTACATTGTAAAAGGTACTCCAGGACCTCCAAGGTGTTATGTAAAACTTAAACTTCTGCGCTTTATTTTATATCCTTGCCTCCCCCATCTATTTACCTCCTGGAAATAATGGCCCGTTTTAAACACGGCAACGCTTGATCTGAGCAGGTCACAATCACGTTACCAACTACATAAACTCGCAAAATGGTAGAAATTCATAAACACCCTGTGAGGAGCACTAAGGAGCCCTCTCAACAACCTTAGCCCCAGAGGAAACAAAAAGGATTTACCAATTTAGCTAGGGGGCTGCAAAACGGTAAACTGACTGCCAGGGTCACAATGACATCAAAACGTTATTATTCTCAATTATTTTTTCTTTCAAATATCAGAGTTATTAAAATACTCTCCCTTATTTGGATTGCCTGAGCAACAGAGAGCTTCAGCAACCAAAGCTACTTTTCTTTCCTTTTTTTTTTCCCAACAGTATTATTTTTCTGTGCTCAGCAGGCTTAATAAGGTGGTCCCCTAATACAAAGAAAAAAATGCTGTTCTCTACATTATTAAATGCCCATGAAATTATATTCCCAAATAGAGTACAAGTTATTGTGCAAAAGCACCATACATTATCAGTCTACCAGCTATAGACCTCCATCATCTCTTACCTGAGACAAAAACCTTATAACCTACTACCACACAAAGGTAACGATCATGGCCAAGAAATCCAAGTTAAGAATGAATACATTCAGAATGACTGCCTACTATCAGTAGCATTTTTTTGCTATTATGACGGCCGTCCAGTTTTCAAATCTGACAACGGGGATATCCTTCTGGAATAAATTACTTCCGCTGAATAAATCCGTTAGAAAACCAGTCGCGACTACTGGCAACTTGAGTTCTAAAGGATGACTTCTTCTGCACTTGAAAGGGTTAAGTGCCTGCAAGGCCAAAGGCACCAGACAGCCTGCAAAAGAAATGCTGCTTTAGTCAGCTCTGAAAGGTTTCTAACAAGTACCAAATACTTGTTGATCTGTTCACAATAAACACCAGCAGGATTGTCGGGCTCCTCTCACTGTCTGGGGAGATGCATTTACATACTGCACCCAGTAAGCACAGCTTGTTGGTCTCCTTTATAAAAGCTGAGTAACTAGAAGCATCATTCAGTGTCTCCCGTCCAAAAATGACAGAAAGAAGATGCAGCTGAAATAGCAAAGTCTCTCATCTGGCTGGGGCAGCACAAATACTGTGCATGAAACACTTGGGAGTAGTCCAGGCACAAGACAAACCCACCTGAATGGACGGAGGAACACTGTCTGTTGCCATGGCAGCCTGATCTAATTACATGAGTGATCAGAGCTGGAGTAAGTACACCGAAAACCTACACCCGCTGACAGGTATCTACGAGATGAGAAAGGCAGAAGGTTCAGGGGAGTCCTTCAACCTCTGCTTTATGTAGAAGGTGGCACTCAAGCCCAGTTATCTGTGGAGCTGCTAAAATATTGACTGATGCAGGCACAGAGGGCAATCAGAGGAGATTAAATGCCAAAGCATTAGTCGTTATGGTGCAGTCCCTTTCCAAGAGTTCATTTGCAGGATTTTCTCATCCTTCTCTCTGATGGTTTCTTCGGGCAAACACTGCATTCCAAAATAGGCTGAAGTGTCAAACTACCTTCACCCACCAAATAAACCACACGGTGGGCTTAAGACAGGGGCTTCTAGGAACTGCAGGGCTCCTCAGAAACCCAAATGAAATAGCTTAGCTAACACTGTCGAAAAAGTAACTAGCTGTGCCTAAAAATAACCTTAAAGTAACTACCCGCTGCTGTGAGCGATATGTAACGATTATGTTTAAATATTAAGAACAGCCTGCATTATAAAACACAAATGTCAATGAGATGTGACTACAAGATTGGCAAAGAACTTATCTGCATACACACATTCCCATGCATGCACCAGGATGTGCACGGAGTATGCCACTCCAAACCATTAATTTTTATTCTGTGGGTTTAATAGGGTCTTCTAATTTTGCTAATTGTATCCTGTGGATCTCACAGGGAAACTAAGAATCTCTTCGGGGACAGAACCAGTTTGTAGGAGTCCCTACTGCACAGCATACGGTAAACAAAATAAAAATAGCTTGCCGTTCTCGTTAGCCACATCGCGCATTATATAACCAGCTTCCGACTGGCTTTTTTTTTCCCCCTTACTACTCTTCAGCAATTTCCCAATCTCCCGAAGTATTTATATTACCCTCTTATCTGTAGGATTATATACTAAGAAAGCAAAACAAAACAGAGCAGCCACGGGATTGAACCAAACCCCACAGTCCTTGGAAACTGATTTTTTTTGTTTGTTTTCTGGCAGGATCTCCACCCCCACCCTACTTCCACCCCCCGCTAAGGTTCTTGCTCAATCTGCCTCGAAAACCTGAATTGTTTCATCGCTTCCAGCCCCCTACGTGGTCTGAAATAAAATGAAAGCACCAGCCGCGGAGTTCAGGAAGGCGGCCTGAGGGCAGTGGGGAGGGGGGGGCCGAGAAGGGGTCGGGGCGGTGCGGAGTCAGCCAAGTGGCCACTGAGGGGGCCCTCTCCCCACCGCGACGGCCCCAGCCGCCCCCTCCCCCGCACGCGCGCGCGCGCACACTCACAATCGCACGCACTCACTCACACTCACGCCGCGCTCCGCCACCGCCTCACCTCTTGCTCAGCCCGGCCGGCCCCCTGCCCCGCCCCGCCCCCTGCGGGACCGGCCTGCGCGCAGCGCTGGAACCACGTAGGAGGTGGCGGCTGCGGTCGCAGGAGTGGCGGAGCCTCCGGCCCGGCCCGGCCCAGAGTGAGCGAGCGGCGGGGCTCCAGGGCGCATCCCAGTTCCCGCAGCGCCGCCGCCGCCGCCACCTCCTCCTTCCCCTCCTCCCGGCTTCATTCACCCTCCCAGCAGCCGCACAGCCGTTCACTCCGGCGCGGGCAGGGCAGCGCCAGCCACGGCTCCCCGGCTCCGGCCGCGGGCGCTGGCGGGGGCGCCGGCCCGGGCTGGGGCGCTCGCGGGCTCCCGGCTCCGGGCCGCTGCGACGGCTGCACATGATCAGGAAGCTGCCGTACCAACAGGGCGGCGGCGGCGGCGGCAGCTGCAGCCAGGGCCGCCACCGCCACTCTGGCCGCGCTCCCGGCCCCGCACACCCGCTCCCCCAGTACCCACCCCTCAGCGCCCCCCGCTCTCCCACCGCTCTACGCCCGGCCACGCGCGCGAAGTCCCGGCGCGGCCGCGGGCGCAGACCCTTCCCGGTCCGCAGCCGCACGCCCGGCCAGGCCGGCCTCCGCGGGGAGACCCCCACCCCGGGGCTCCGAGGCCAGGCGGCCCCCGCGGGCAAGCCCAGCCCTTCTCCAGACCCGCTCGCTCTCGCTGCCCTCTTCGGGGAGAGGAGTGAGGAGGGGGCGGCGGGAGGAGGGGGCAGCGCGACCCCCGGCCTCCGCCTCCCCCTACGCCACCTCCAGGGAGGAGGACATGGCTCTCCGCACTCGCGGCCGGACCGGCAGCCGCCGTAGCGGGGCGCCGCCGCCGCCGCTCTCCCCGCCCGCCCGTGCCCCCAGCCCGGGCGCGCCCCCTCGCCTGGCGGGCGCCCACCCAGCCCCTGCAGCCCTCCTGCCAGTTGTCCCTGCTCCCAGAGCGGGGATGTCGGCCCGGGAAGCTGGAGCCGGGGAAGGGTGTATGTACACACACACACACACACACACACACACACACACACACAAACACACACCACAACACAACGCGTCGATTTCCTTCGCTCCTCTTCCAGCTGTTTTCCGTGTCGCCGAATGGGGTTTGGGGTTTGTTTCCTGGTTGTTGCTTTTGCCCCTCTAGGGAGAGCGGGGGTGGGGGGGGAATCTCAATCTAAATCATGGGAGAAGGAGATGGGGGAGGGGGGAGAGAAAGAATCGGAGGAGAAAAAAAATAGCCACTTACTGTAAAGTGTAAATGGATCTGGGGTTGCGTGGGGAAGGGGGGGCAGAGGGAGAGAAACAGTGTCTTGCGGCTGCTGTAGCTCTGGCTGCTGCTCCACGGGGCTTGTTTTGGATCCCCCTGCAGTGAAACAGGTCCTGTACGGCTCCGCCACTGTAGTAGAAATGATGTCTGCGGTATACTCTGCTCTCTCCTCCTCCTCCTTCCCCCCCCCGCTCCTCTCCCCTCCCTCCTCCCTCCGCCCGCCCTCCCTCGCGCTCTCTCGCGCTCGCTCGCTAGCTCGCTCCAGTATGTAAATGTGTAATAGAAGCCAAATATGGAGCAGTTGGCTGCCGCCGCCGCAGCTCTGGGATCCGACTTCGGGGGGGCGGGGGGGGCACCCTCCGGCGGGCGGCGGGGCGAGCAGCTCTGAGCACGGCGAGCGCACAGCGCGGCGGCCGGTCCGCGCCCTTAACCCTTCGGTGCGCGCAGCCCGGGCTCGGAGGCCGCCGGGGAGGCGGGCGCGTTTCCCCAAGACCGGCTCGGGATCGAGGGCCGCGGGGCGGGAGGGGTGACCGGGGCCGGAGGGGACAGTGCTTCCAGGTTTGGGAAAGGGGCGGGGAGCTGAAGCGATGAGGTAATTTTAGCGGTGACCGGTAGGTCCTCGCGCGCCTTCCCGGGTCCCTGCATCTAGTTGGAGGGGACAGAGCGACAGCGGGGTGCAACTCAGGGACCCTGGAGGACTCTCCGAGGGCTGTCGAGCTGCAAGTCGGAGACCATGAAATACCCCAAGTGGGAGAGGAGGTGGGCCAATTCTGATCCCGACGTTCCCTTCGTCCTGGGCGCGCCGACAAGCGACTAAGAGGGCTGACTCCGATCTTCACGCATGTTAACCCTCAAACCGGTTTAGCCTCAGCGTTCCGGAAGCCAGCCCACCGAGCCGCGGGGATTGTCTTGGCGTGCAACTCAGGAAAGTTTTAAGGGTCCCCCTGTCTGCACGTGCACCCTCACCTTTCCTGCCTACGAAAGCTGGTGACCTCCCTGCTCTCCCTTCTCTTTCTGCAGGTCCGGAAATCTGCTCTGGGTATGGAACTACCCAGCTTTACCCTGGGTAGACGATCCGCGCACTCCTCTCGCCGCTAATTCGGGATCATTAATTTCATCGGAAATGAGGCAACCAGTGTAGGAGACAGAGAAAGCAAACCGAGCATCAGATGGCAGTTCTCGTGAATCCGCGCCGGAGAACTTCCTCTGGACTCAAATTTAAGTGCAGTTCTCAACTCCTCGGCACCCCGTCCCTCCGTGGGTACCACCGCCAGGCGTTAGCTGGAAGGGAAGGACTCTTCTTTGGAGGGGTGGTACCTGGCCAACAGGTGTGGCACCTGGAGGAAGAGAAGGCACGGCCATGCTAAAGGGAGCTCAGTGCGGCGTTTTCCTGGCTGCAGATAATTCTGGAAGACCGGTAGGTGTCGGGGCAGCATTTGACCTCTTTCAGGTGCTTAGAACCAAGTGTCTAGAAATACGATCCTTACAACGTAAGTTTTTCTCTGGAAGCCTCCACTTGACTGGAAGCTGTATTTGAGAAACCTTTTGGCTGAATTTACTTATGACCTAACGGTTAGTCACCAACTGAAGCAGGATACAGGATCACCAACAGAAATGTGTCAGCTTTTAAACAACTGTATTATAGAGCCAAGGTGCTGCAGAAATAAAAATCAGCACCCTAGCTAGGAAGGTGTAGAGCCCCGGAAATCATTTTTTTTCTCACATTTTGAAATACCATGCACATATACATGGCTATTTTTAAAGAACCTACTACTACTGTTTACTCGTTTCTACAACTTTTTTTTTTTTCACTTAAAAATCAATGATGGTTACAGTTTAAGCCCCAGGTTGGTCTAAAGTGACATTGTTGGTCTCATTACAGCCTCTAGTGGACAATTAAAATCAGTTTCCTGAAAAGGCTCTGCCTGACAAGCATTAACAAGGTGAAGGTTAATATCTCAGAACGCAACCGGGTAGTAATGTATCTTTCCCCCCTCGGCAGTGCCGGTTTCTGAAAGGAGCAGAAGCTGCTAGCTCTGCACGAAAAAGACGTATGCTTTTTGAGGCAGGTATTATTATTACTGGCCTGTGAATAAACAGAGAACTTCTGCTCTTCATTTCAGTTTCAGACAGCTTTCATAAAAAAATTAATTCATCTAAAATATTTTTATAACAGAAAATATTGGTTGCCAAGTTTCTGGCTTAACTGAGATGTTTTCATTCCAACTCCTAATCTGCAGACTGTCCCATCCACCTCCACTCTATTTTTAGACATCTTACATTTAGAGAATTTGGGGTTTAAAAAAGAGCAATATTTTCATTATTACATATTTTAACAACCTTCAACACATTAAAACACATAACTCATATTCGAGTGAGTCAGTTAATTTAAATGTTCCCTCAAGGAAGCTAAATACATTTATTACCCAAACAGAACAATTAAGAACTGTGTCATTTACTTAGTTAGGCATTAAGGTTAAAGCCAGAAACTGCCATTAAAATTTGTAACTATTTCTTCCTGCAAGGTCCAACATAAACGTAATACTTATGATACAGTTTCACTACCTTTAGTACTGAAATGTTGTCGTTTCAGGTGGCAAAACTTTAAATGTACAGTCACAAGTAACTGGCCTTGATTCTTTAAAAACAATACTTTCTCATGCAAAAAAAAAAAAAAAACTCAATGAAAGAAGAGCAGGGTTTTCAAGAAGCCAGTAAGCAAAGATGTAGTACTATGCTCCTAGTCATAAACCTGATACCATATTCAGGCAAGTGTAAGTCGAACTTTGAAATTAAAGGAAATTGAGAAATAAGGCTCGCTGAGCCATCCTCCCAATCTGGGTTCTGCATTGCTTAAACACTCTTGTATCTACTTCACTGTTTTGGTAATGTCTACTTTTGAAGGTTTAAAATGGCCTATCAAGTATATTTTATATCATACAATTACATATCACATCTTGCTTCTAAAAGCATAGTCTTCAAAGCAGCACCAGCAGCATCTGGAAGCTTTTTAGACATTCAGAATGAGAGTTCCACCCCAGACCTACGGAATCCCAATGTGTGTTTCAACCAGCTCCCTTCTCCCCTCCCCCCCACCCACCCCACAGTGATTCCTGAGTGCATTATAGTAGGAAGAACACTGTCTATACTACAGGGCTCTGTCTAGATGAATTTGGCCACAGATGCAGAACTTAATTCTATTTATTCTTTTTTATTCCCTTCCCCTTTTATTAATTTGCACTTTTAAAATGAAAAATTATTACATTTTATGCTTTGGTCAAATAGTACTGCATTTCAGAAGGGCCCTGATTTATGTACAAATCTGCATCATCATTGCCAAGAGAACACTCTGTAAGGAATATACCAGGGTCTTGAACATGAAACTTTTCTTCAGGGCAGCAGAGGGAGCACAAGAGTACTTAATAAAGCAAGTGTACGGGCCCTCCACATTGTAAGGGCTTTTTAAATGTAGTATATGTCTTCATTGGAAGTAGCCTCTTACATAGTTCAAAGCAAAACAAAGACAAGCAAACACAAACGGCTCAGCTTGTAACAACTAAATGATTGAATGGATTGGAAGTTAAATAGAATATAGATATAATTATTTAGAGTTTTAGGCTTGAATTCTTAAAAGAAAGTGGACCTCGGTAGTCATACTTGAAAAAGATGCCTTAGCTTTTCTGCAATGAAAAATAAAGATACACAACACAGAGTAAGGCAAGTGAGAGTCACTCCTGTTTATCTAAAAACCTTGGGGGTCAGTTAACCCAATACTACATCAGATAAGTTCACTTCATTTGGAGTCAAATATGTTGGTAAAAGTATAGGTACTTCTCACCATGTTGACTTTCACAGTAATTTTAGGGGTTTATCTTTCATGTTTGCAGTGGAGAGGATTTACATTTCAATTGCACCTTTGTAGCTTTTCATACTTTTTACAGCCCTTCCACACTGCATCTTCAAATGCTCCCAGGAGGTGGATAAGACAGGATGTTTTGGAACTGGCTCGTGCCTGCGTAGCATTGGGTCATTCAATAATAACAATAATCCATTGAGTTGTTCAGAAATGAGGGAAATCATAGAGGTCTTTACAGTTTCAAAGATTTTTCAAAGTTATTAGATAGTGAGTATTTAATAAGTGAATATTTAAATGAGACTTACGAATAGAAACAGTCTTCATTCTTGAGCTATGTTTTTTATGTGTTTATCACTTATTTACCACCAGCCGTTCACTGTGCATTTACAATAACTAGGCCCTGAGAATATAAAGATGAGTAAGACATTTCCGTCTGCAGTGAGTTCACGGCAAAACAAACCTTATCTTTTGAAAAATGTCTGTTTTTACCATGATGAAACTTAAAGATTCGTAGTTGATTGATCCAGTACCTTTCAGAATCAGTATATTGATCCGACTTCCAAATATGAGAATCAAATACTAGGATCATTAAAAATTTGGGTGGTGGGAGGGCAACTGTGTAAATCATCGGCAAAGTTATTTATAAAGCTAATATTAATACTGCAAATTTGTAAAACAAAATGTAAAGTTACAACATATGTTTTGTCTGAATGCCTTGTCTATCCAAAAAAACAAAATCACATGAGTGAATTTAAATGATAAACATTTAATTATTTATAGCTTCTTAAAAAATTGTTAAAAAGAATTTCCTCCTATGCTAAAGAAAGATTTGCCAAATTTTGGCCTGGAACAATTTGTTATGGCTGTGTAATAAATACCCCAAAGTTGAATTTCTAATGGATACACTGACAGACCTTTAACCATGGTATTATAAGGAGGGTGTTAGCCCACATATGTCATTTAAAAATCTGAGCAAATCATAGTGTGCCTGCAAAACCAATATACTTTCCTCAGATTGTACTTCCAAATAAAGCTGGAGAGACCAGAAAAGCAAAATAAACTAAAAACAGAAGTGAACACCACTCACACAATAGACTCTGAGGTCAGCTCGCCACACCCAAACTGAAGTCACCGGGCTCTGTTTGAGGCACAGAGACTCTTAAAGGACATGCTTCTGAATCAGCTTTCTTGACCCTCCACCAAACTACAGCAGCCCAGGCTTCTGGGTAATGAAAGTGACATCAACCAATAGTCAAGAGTAAAATTAAAATCATTGTATTTAAACATCTGCCAACAGTTTATGACTTAAGAGTACACACATTAGGCAATTTTAAATAAGATTCTGTCTACAATTAAAAACAAATGCTTTAGTATATAGGTCTGTACTGTCCGATATGCCTATTAAGCACTTGAGATGGGTTGTAATTGTAAAATCTACCTTAGATTCTAAAGACTTAGAACATACACACACACACGCATACATATGCACATATACATATATTAAATATTAAAATGAAAATATTCTGCATATATTAGGTTAAATAAAAATCTTGTTAAAATTAATTTACCTGTTTCTTTTTACTTTTTAATGTGGCTACTATAAAATTTAAAATGACATGTGTCCATTACATTTCTAGTGGACAGCCCTGGTATTAACAATGGGGCTGGGAAGGTGAAGGAATTAGTTCTAAGAACCCATAATTGGAGACCTTAGGCATGGCTCTTGGCAGTAGTGTAGTAGTAACTTAATTACTCTTCTGCCTTCCTGAGGTTTCCCCCTTGCAGTATAGAACATGCACCTTACCCCCTGTTAAAATGATCTCTGAGAGTAAGCTATTGGTGAAGGCATAATCTCCTTGGTAGACCTGATGTGGGCCTGGAAAACAAAAATCTGTTAGGCTTATCTGTTAGACTAAAAATTCGTTAGATTCAGTCTCTTGAGGTGGGGTGGGGGAGTCCTCAAATACTTTGCCAGCCTGGAAAGCTAATGGAAATTTTGCTCTCTGTTTTAGAAAGCACAAGCCTTCTGAAGTTACAGCTGGTTTACAGGCTGAATGGTTGGGGGTGATACCTTTTAATGACAGATGGCTTTGGGCATGGATAATGAAAAGTATACTATTGCTACTTCACTAGAAAACAAATCAAAGCCACCAAAAGGAAATCTGTTTGTTTGTTAAACAGTTTCTAATATATTTAGTATAATAGGACACATCAAAAGGAAATGAGATGATTTTTAACTGTTGTTATTTATTTTGCAAGCAAGACCTAGACACATTTTCACTAATGTAACTATGTCCGACATTGAACGTAATGCAATGACCTATGAAATAACAAGAGTTTGTGGTCTTAATCATCTATAGAACATAGTTCTTCTTACATGAAAAGAAAATGAACAACATTTTAAGGCTTGGAATGAGTCAGTTGAACTTTGCTTGGTATTGGCCACAAGCATTTGGAAATCTATTAAAAGCATTTCATTAACAACTTGGCATTTTGTTTCCTCAAAAGAAATACATTTTCCAAATTAAAATCAGAGCCCCAAAAAAATAAATAAATAAAATAAAATCAGAGCCCAAAGCCACCATTGTTTACACTTAAGATAGTGATAGTTGATGGGTTGTGAGGGTAAAGCTTAGGGTGCCTTCAAACTAAGATCAGGGGCAACAACAGACTAAAAAACCCCATCAAATCGTTGTTCTAACTTCATGACATTAAAATACATAGCATAAGCTCTCACAGTTACTTTATTTTTCTTGAGTCAATACCGGCTAGGAAAAGCTGATCCAAATGAGGGTCAGGGTTTAAGACAACTGTTTTATGAGGAATTTACCAAGTTTACCCCGAAGAGGAAGAGTCAGAGAAAAATGCATTGGCAATTCGCTTTTTGACATAAACAGCTAGAGGAGACTGTCCGTGTCAGGATTTCAGCAGGGGTTGTCAGGCAGTTCGGCATTTGCAGAACCCGTGTCCGTCAGGCCTCTCCAAAGTATAACTGCTGGGCGACTTTGGGGGGGCTCTCAAGACTGATGACTGCAGATCCGGATTTGCTTTGTGCCATGGCACAGACATGAAGTGATAGCGCCTGTCACAGATGCTTTCTGACGGAGCAGAATAATAGCACTCAGACTTCAACAGTAAATTACAAACAATCCCTTTTTAAGTACAAAATGAATGCACAGAATGGGAGACCCTGTCAGCTAGAATGGGAGTAAATCAAGTAGGAGAAGACAAATTGTTCACTCATACCACTACAGCCAGATTCTTAGGCTGCTAACCGTACTGTCATAGGAGAGCTTTTCTTCTTTGTCAGATAAAAAGAGACATTAATCCTCCGCTGTAATTCTAATCAATATGCCAGGTATCATCGGATGCATCTCCTCTGAAAGCCGATCAAGTTACAAGGTGATGCCTTCCAACCCCTCCCCCATCTCTGGTTTAAAAGTTGTAGCTGAAATACCAATAGTAAGAACATGTGACCCCAGCACTCCCAGCGGGAGCTTTTCTGCAGTCAATTTCATAATGACTTTGCTCCGCCTCTCTGCTCAGCACTTCCTTCCCCCTCACTCTCCTCTCTCCCCCACCCCCAGCAATGAATCATCCCGCATTTAAAGAGACTTAGATGACCCAGTGTGAACTTTACAGGCATCCTGTACATTCTTATGCCAAAAAAGGGAGTTGCTCTGTGACAGAAACCTAGGCAGATCCCGATGCAGATCTCAGAAGTGGGGAGCTTGGGTGCTTATCTAGGAAGATCAGTGAGGAGTTAATTTTCCTAGATCCTGGTGGGGATTCAGAATTGCCTATCGCAGTTCACGATCAGGTTTTTAAGAACCCAGTTCAGCTCTTTGTGCAGAAAGGAATATATCAGAGACAAAAATGTTGGCAGATCTCCTTTATGCAATCAGGGCAGAGGAATTTATACCACATCAGCCTTTTGATTTCTTCAGATCTGGCTGAGGGTGGGGTTTCCATATTTGTGCTTTGGCAAATGTGTCCAAGAATGAACTCTGCCTTAGAGATGCTCCGAATGTTCTTTCAGGTTACTGTGTGCTGATTTGTGCATTTAATATTAAAACCAGAAACATTCTTGCCCCTTCATTTCTTTAATACCGTTTCTGAGTAATACAGATTAAGTAGACAATCTGGGCCTTGCTTTTAGAGACCTTTTCACCCCACTTAAGGCGGTGAAGAGTGGACCACCTAGACAACATTGTGCTTTTGCATATACTTTCTCTCTACCTGGGAAGCCCTTCTTTGCATGGCGATCTTTCCCCACCCTCCAGGACCCAGCTCAAGCACCAGCACTTCTGCAAGTCTTCCCTGATTATCACAAGACTTTGCAGCTCTGCCCAATGTGTGAGTCAGAGAAGTGCTATTTTCTTATTCTTTTTATTTATACAATATATATTTTCTTAACTCTGACAGAAAAAAATCAGGGCCATAAGCACAGATGGAGATTATCCTAAGTGAGAGCGTCTCTTATCTAATAGTTCCTGTACTCCCAAACCCATTTGAACTCCACTTACGATTTCACATGTAACTGTTTTCCTTTTATTGCTCCATTTCTGTGGCTCCCCCCACTGGTCAGTTCTCTACGTGAGTTCCTGTTGCCCTCTGTCATAGGTTGAACTGTGTTCCCCGAAAGATATATTGAAGTCCTAGGCCCCAGGAAAGTGAGTGTGACTTTATTTGGAAATAGGGTCTTTGCAGATGTAATTAGTTAAGATGAGGCCTTACCTGATTAGGGTGGATCCTGAGTCCAATATGACTGCTGCCCTCCTAAGAAGAGGAGGCACAGAAACCGAAGAGACACAGGGCGGGGAAGAAGGGTACAGGAAGACAGAGGCAGAGCTTGGTGTTATGCTGCCACCAGCCAAGGAAAGCCAAGAACGGCCAGCAACCACCAGGAGCTAGAAGAGGCAACGAAGGATTCTTCCCTAGAGCCTCAGAGGGAGCAAAGCCTTGCTGACACCTTGATTTTGGACCTCTAGCCTCCAGAACTGTGAGAGAATATATTTCTCTTGTTTTTGTTTCGTGTTGTTTTGTTATTTGTTTTATTTATTTTTGGCTGCATTGGGTCTTCGTTGTTGAATGCGGGCTTTCTCTAGTTGCAGCGAGCGGGGGCTACTCTTCCTTGCAGTATGCGGGCTTCTCACTGCAGTGGCTTCTCTTGTTGCGGAGCACGGGCTCAGTAGTTGTGGCTTGTGGGCTCTAGAGCACAGGCTTCAGTAGTTGCGGCACACGGGCTTAGCTGTTCCACGGCATGTGGGATCTTCCCAGACCAGGGCTCAAACCCGTGTCTCCTGCATTGGCAGGCGGATTCTTAACCACTGCGGCACCAGGGAAGCCCTGTTTCTCTTGTTTTAAGCCACCCAGTTTGGGCTTATTTGTTACAGCAGCCCCAGGAAACTCATACACCCTTTTTACGAGAGCCGTGGTGACAGCTCTGTTGCATTCTTCTTTCTTCTGTTTATTTACATATATGGCCCACTCTCCTCTATAGCTACACATAGGTAATCAGTTCTGGATGCATGTTTGGTCTTTTAGCCATGACAGTACCAATATACAAAAGTTTCAGTGGAATAGGAAAGTTGTCAAGAGAGTTCTAGAAGCACCTCCCCCTCCTCCCAGAAACATCTGGCCTCTGGCCCAGAGGCTCAGACGTTGCTGCAGGTCTGAGAGAGGGTGGTGTCCTCCCAGACTGGGCCTCAGCTCAAAGGTCTTCCCAGGGCTCCCTGGCTCCGTCTACTGGTGCCAGGATGCACCTGCTGCTCTCCTCTTCAGAAGTGGCATTTCAATGTGTGGAGTGGGGTGAGGAAGAGACTAAAAAAGCCAAATCAATTGTTTGGCACGGAGGAGGAAATACAACCCCAAAAACTGCTGCTTTGTTTTAAACTGTTCACTCGAGTCTTATAAAAGTGCTTGTGAACACCTCAGTCTTTCTGAGTCTCATCTTCCAAAAGCACAACTGGAAGCTCATTGGTTTCACGAGGTTTTCCCCAGAAGGTGGAGGGAGGCCTTACACTTGAGCCCAGAATCCCGAGGTATCTCTTCTCTAACAGTCACCAAGAGACGGACCATACAGTTCTTGCACACACATCTCAGTAAATGGCAGCTCCATCCTTCCAACTGCTCAGGCCAAAAAGCATCTTGACTCCTCTCTGTCTTTCACACCCCACATCCAATCTGTCCCAAAATCCAGTTGGCTGTCCCTTCTGTATCCAGAATCTGACCATTTCTCACCATTTGGGCTGCTACCACTGGAGATGAACCACCACCACCCTTCATCAGGACGATTGCACTGACCTCCTAAATCATCTCTCTGCTTCCACCATGTCCGGCTCAGGCCATAGTTGAGCATCTGCATGAGGTGATGCCACAGCTCTGCTCCAAAGCATCTGATGTCTCTCTTCCACTTGGAGTCAAAATCAAAATCCTCCCATGGCCTCCAAGGCCCCACACAATCAGGGTGCCCTCTGTCTTCCAGATCCCATGTCCTCTCTCCCCTCCCTCCTACAGCTCCAGCCCCAAACAAGCCAGGTGCTCCCTTGCGTCAGGGCCTTTCTACTTGCTGATGCCTCACTTGGAATGCTTCTCCCTGAATATCCACATGGCTCACTCCCTCGCCTTCTTCAGTCTTCTTTTCTTAAAAAAAAAAGCAAACTAAAAATCTCCCAGGGGCTTCCCGGGTGGCGCAGTGGTTGAGAGTCCGCCTGCCGAGGCAGGGGACATGGGTTTGTGCCCCGGTCCGGGAGGATCCCACGTGCTGTGAAGTGGCTGGGCCCGTGAGCCATGGATGCTGGGCCTGTGCGTCCGGAGCCTGTGCTCCACGACGGGAGAGGCTGCGGCGGTGAGAGGCCCACGTACCGCATCTGACCACCCTACTTAAAATTGTACCCCCTGACTTTCCTGATCCACCTTGCTCTGCTCTATTATTCCATCAGTATATTACCTTAGAACATTCAGAGTCATTTCCTTTAGTTTGTTTACTGTCAGCAGAGCAGAGGTTGTGTCTGTCTTAGGCACTGATAAACCTCGAACATCTAGAAGAGTCCTTGGCACATGACAGACACCCACTAAAGATTCATCAACCATTAAATGAATTAATGAATCAGTAATATTTTTCAGGACCTACTATGTGCAAAGCCTTAAGCTCCAGCACAACAATTCCCTCATTAGAAGCTAATCCAAAACCAATGCATCTTGTCCACACTATGGTAGATGTTCTGTTTACTTGATCTTTGACTTAATTATATCTGGTATACCTAGTAAGGCTGAGTTGGAATGAGCTGAATTTCACATTCAGACTCAGATTTGTGAAGAATTTTTAAAACACAAAATTTGAAACCAGAATTGAAAATCATGTACAAACGTGACAGCAAGTTTTGAGAACAAACAAAGTAGCACAGCTACAGCTTCCAATAATCATCATTTTTAAAAGCTACCATTTATCAAGCTCCTATTCTATGCCAGGCAACATGGTAAGGGTTTTGCACGTGTCGTTTCATCTAAATCCCCACCACAGTCCGGTGAGGTGAAGATCATGCTTCCCATTTCTTAGATGATCAAACTGAGGCTTGGAGTTTAAAGGACCTGCCCAAGGTCCAAGGTCACCCAGCACTGGTTTCAAGGTGAAGTTATCCACCTACGTAGCCTGAGAATTTTTAACAAGTCATTACCTGAATGAAATAGGCCAGGTGGAGTCATAACACTGCAGTGTAATATTGTAATATTTTGGCTAAAGCAACATTTTTAATACTAATTTCTATTAGATTTTATTTTTGAGTGAATAATACATGTATCTCAGAAATGAAAGCTAGTGATTCTTATTGAGGATTGAATATTCCTACATAAACCAAGTGGCTTCAGAGCAACCTAACTGGTTACCCAACTAACAAAACTATACTCCAGCTTATGACTTTTTATCCACACTGCTACATGGCTGGAATGACTCTCACTTGAAGTCCATGGTCACATTCAAGGACCCTTTCCTATTAGAAATTTTGACTCAAATCTGGTACATCCCACTATAGTAAGGTCAAAATAGATTGTAAAGGGCCCACATGAATTCCCATAACTGAAGGACTTAATTTCCTTTCAGTTGACCTGTGTTTGACTTCTCTTGTTCCACCCTTGAACTTCCCAGAGGCCACTGTGACCAGAACTCAGGTGTAGGATCTGAAAGTAACCTGGCCACACAAAAAAGTATAAAACACTACCACCTCTTCACAGACTCACTCCACTTTATATTTGAGGGAAACGATCCTGGAAGCGGAAATACTTCGAGAGTTCAACAGTCTGGGAAATTTAAAGGAGGGGGAAAAAAGCCCTGCATTTCCAAAGATCTGAAGACAGAACTCTGCTCTCTGAGGACAGCAGGAAGTAAGAAGACCCGATTCGTGGCTTCAGGAGAGGAAAAGAAAAGAGCCCCACAAGGAAACTACCAACAGATGGTAAATACATTTTTAATTCTTCTGTCATACTGTGTGGACTTGTACACATTTGTCCTGCTGTGTTAGGCTCCCAAAATAGCTAGCCATGGAATTGCAGAACAGTTCGGCTGCAATTTGAGATTTAGGAAACCGTGCTGGCTGACAAAACAGGAAGGGCTCATAGTAGGATGGAGTGGATTTGCTCCCAGTTTGCAGCTCCTCCATGTGGCATTCACTGTAGCTCTTAGTGCAGGAAGATTCTCTCACATGTCAGGTCTCATTGATGATGTCTTAAAACGTACTATTTCAAATTGTCCTCCGAGCTCTAGTTACAAGTATTAAACATGGACATGATCTACGTGGTAACTCTCAAAGGTTAAGAGGAGTATGATCCATTTACTTATGGATTCCAAATTTTCCAGGGAGCATCACAAACATATATGGCAGCCTGGAGCGCTATACTTAGCCATTCTCATACTTTTCATTTTGGCATAACGTTTCCATAGAATAGCATGGGAATTCCAATGCCAGAAAAAGGACCAAATATGATAATGGATTGCTCTAAGAGGAACCTAAGGAGATAGGATGCTAAAGCACATTCAGTTGACTCCGCATCTAAGACGTGACCTGAGATGGGTACCAGGAAATGAGTTAGGTTCCCAGTCCCAACACCGTCTCCCAGTGCATCAGCAAGAAAGAAAAAGTGTTGATGAATCCAAGTGGATGTGGAATAATGGGGAGAGGGTGGTCTGTTACTTAATTGTGGTCTAGAAATATCACTTACGCAACTACTAGACCTGGAAGGATCCTTATAGAATCTAGTTCTTTTTTTTTTTTTTTTCATTTTATAGACAGGAATCTCCGCCAAAGAGTTGCAGGAAATTGGCAGAGATTATACAACTGGTTGATGGCAGATTCAGTACTGGAACCCAAGACATCTATTTCTCAGTTCAATGTTTGTTCTGCTTTAGCACCCACAGAAGGTGGACATTTCTGTGATAAGCAAGATCTAATTCTAGAAGACCTTTCTCATAGTAATCTTCACTCTTGGGTTTTTATAAAGCAAGATGATGGAATCTCTGACTGGTCTATGAATGTTTGGGAAACTGGTAGATATTCTTTATAGCTAAGGTTTCAGGCTTACATATATTTGTTAATTTCTGTTCTAAACCCCTGTGGACTGTGTCTAGATTATATAGCTGGCACAGCTGGGATCCTCTTGTCATGAAATAGCAGGGAAGATTGGTACATAGGGATTAAAAAGCATTGGCAAAAGGGAACAGGGAGTTTATGCAATAACTTCCTACCCTGAGCCTTTCTGGTCGAAGAATTTCTCCTAGCCTCGATTCAAGAGAAGGGTGGGTGGGAACGAAAGGGGATTTTTATCTTCTTAGTGAAAGAAAGGATACAAAAACACTTAAGAACTGCTCAATTTGATAAAATCTTGATTTTGCTTAGTTTAAGTTTCTACAAGACTGATTATATTCTTGTTCAAATGACCTATACGTTCATAGATAATTTTTCTAGTGGGTACATATGTTTACTAATAAAAACTATTCTCAATCAGCTATTTAAGAAATGTTATTTTTACCTTTTTATTTTTTTTTAAGAAAGCTAATCGGTACGCTTCATAGCTACTTTAGCAATAAGGTCTCCTAATCTGGCAGTTCTGTTCAGCATTTTGATTAGTTTTTTTCTGCTTGTGATTTCATCAATGTTCTTTTCTATTTTTGTGGTGGGGAAATTTTTACCTGTTGTGTTTAAACATGGCATTCTCTGCTTTGAGAATCCATTTGACCATTTTGACCCCTCTGGCTAATTTTACTATCTCCGTTGTCTAGTTACAGATTTGTGGGTGGGGGAGGGTAGAATTAAGTGAATTCTTTGGAGGAGAGCAGTAATGAAGGCACACTTTAGGTTATTTCATTCCTGTGATCCAAATTTGATTATCTAGCTAATATCACTAGGGACATCTGCAGCTTTAATAATTACATCTCAAGGCCTAAAGAAAAAAAAGAAGAAAAATTACATTTACTACACATTCACATGCAGCCTTTCAGAGAGTTACCATCTGAAAGCCTGTTTGGCTACTTTAGGAAAATAGATTGATATCAAGATTCTGCTTTAAGAGTTCAAGTTCAGTTGACGCTTTGTTCTTTAAAAAAAAAAAAAGCTAGATTTCAACAACTGTTTTGTGTAGAAGGGTTTAGCATTGCTTATCTGAAAGAGTAAAAAATCTAAGCTATTGATTTTACCTTTCCTTTTGGAGGACAGTTTTAGGATTTTTTTTCCCCTAGAAAGTTTTGAGGCTATGATTCATGTTAAAAGTGCCCTGTTCCATTATATACCAACACAGCTTTGAAGCTGTCTCTGCTTCTAGGTCAAGGGCTCTCCCTGTGGCCAGATGCCAGTTTTATCCTTGGACTCTCATGATCCTCAGAAATAAATCAACTTTCCAGTAAAATCCTGTGACAGCTCTGTTTTACATAAAAGTACGCAGCCTGGGGATGTGATACTGTTCTGTGTTTTAGATGGAGAAGAAGGCACAGAAAACATCCATTATCAATAAGAGACAATTCCAAGTGGAGCCATTATTACAGAAATCAGAGGGCAGCTGGGTCGGGGGCGGGGCAAAGGTACCACATTCATTCTCCCTGCAGCATCTCTAACCCAAAAGCTTATTATTTGTGCAGAAACAAAAATACAAATGACTGTAAAGTGTTCCAATCCACATGTGGCATGGGTCAGTACAGTCCATGAGTTGAAAAAGTGCTGAGTAGGTCAGCTGTCTTAGGTCAATATTTCTTCCTTGCGGCAAGAAAAGAAAAGAATGAACGAATTACTGCTACACATATCAACGCAGATGAATCTCACAATATTGGAAAATAAAGGAGGCGACACACAAAATAAGGTATGCTGTATATCGTTCCATTTCTATAACTTTCAAACCACACAAGAGTAATCTATTGTGTTCGAACTAAATATATAGTTTCCCTTTGATGAGGAGGGAAAGGATGGTGCCATAAGGGGCATGAAGATGGCTTCTAGGGTGCCAGAAAATTCTATTTCTTGACCTGGGTGGTGGATACAGAGGTGGGTTCTCTTTGTGATAATCCATTAAGCCATACATCTGTGATCTGTGCCTTTTTTCTGTAAGAATGATTTACTTCAATTTAAAAATTTAAAAATAATATCCCTATTGGGAAAGACAAATTTAAGAAATATTAGAAAAGCATTTTGCCTAATTAAACCAATGGATATTTATTACAGAGAAACACAGAAAATTCAGATGAGTGAAAGAAAAAAATGCACAAAACTTCAGTGTAGGGCAATGGGGACACTCCTACACTGTTACAGGAAGTGTTCATTGCTACTGCAGTGTTCGGTTAACTCTCTGGCATTATCTATTAACGATATGCATATCTGGTGACCCAGATTCCCACTCCTGGGTACATATCCAATAGAAATATGTGCATGTGAGCACCAAAAGAATAGCAACTCTATTCATGATAGCCCCAAACTGAAAACAGGCCAAACTACCCATCAGCAGTACAGTGGATAAAGTGTGGTATATCTAACCTTGGAATACCATACAGCATTGAAAATGAATGAACCACAATACCCTTAGCATGGATGAAACTGAGAAACCTAATGTTAAAAGACCGAAAGCTAATGTTCAAAGATAGAGATAAAAAAATCGTTATGTTCCCATTTACTTAAAGTTCAAAAAACAGGAAAAGATAAATACATATAAGCATCAATATACACTTAGGTGGTAAAACTAAAGAAAAAAAAAAAAAGAGGTTATCGTAAAAGTAAGGGCAGCAGGGAGAGAGTGGGTTGTCAGTGGGAAGGGGCGGATGGAGGGCCCCTGGGCCATATTCTGTTTATTGATCTGGGTAGTGGTTAAGCGAGGGTTCACTTAATAAAAATTTATTAAATTATACTTTTATATATCATGCATTTTCCCCAACGTGTGTCATATTTCACAATAAAAAGGGTATAAAATCGCATGAAATCCAATTATTCAGAGATAGTTATCACTTTAACACCTGGATATGTATATTCCCAAACCTTCTTTAATGCAATATATACATCTTATCCACATTGCTTTGTAGCCTTTTTTTTTCTTTAATAATATAATCTCCCAGAAGAAACTCTTTGGGTTTTCTGTGGTTTTTTTCAATTCCCATTTAATTTTAACTAAAAGTAAATATCATACAAGCTTTATGCCCCTCTGGAAGGCTAAAGCCATGGGGTGTCTTTCAGGAAATTAGGTGGCTTTAACCTAAGCTACAGCGATTCATAAACCAATCTGCAGGATTTTGCCATAGCTCATGGGAGACTTTTCCTTCTCTGTTAACAGTGCTGCTGCTTCAAAAGAGAAAAGCCTCTCTCCACCTCTTCAGTGCTCTTTTCAAAAGGAAAGGCCAGGCAATGAGGGGAAAGGCTAGTAGGGGAGTGGTCCGGAGGCTTGGTGGGAGGAGGGGGTCACCCTAAAATGTATTCTATTACTCGTCATGCTGCGCCTGGCCTAGGAAACATTATAAAGTATTGAAATCTGTCAAAAAATGATCAGGGCACTTTTTTAAAAACCAGAAAGTAGTTCCTTTGCTTTTCTTGCCCTGGGGGCAGTAAAGTTTTCTTCCCTCTGCCTGGAACATGCTGCCCTTCCCCCTCGCCCTCATCAGCAAGCATCCTCCACTGTTCTTCTTTACCTTTTAAATCATCTGCATATTTCATCCTCTTCATCATGACATGGTTGAAGAAAACTTCTATGAGCATCCAAGCCTGGGCAGTGACCCCACGAGAGCCCCATGGCACCCTGGACTTACCACATTACAGCACTGGTCACCTTATTTTGCAAGTGCCTATTTTCCTGTCCACAAATACTCTGCTAATCTGTAAGCTTCATGCATGCAAGGACAGTGTCTGTTTCACCATCGTGACTCCAGTCTCTAGTACATATTGGCACCCAATAAATATAGTCATTGAATGGATGAAAAACAGTTGTGAAATGAGATGTGGCGTGGGGAGAGGAGTTGTGATTTAAACTATGCTTTCCCAACTCACTTCACCTGTTGGTACACAAATGGCTTCAAAGAGTCCAGTCAAATGAACAGAGGCTGGATGGTTCAAAACTCTAAAATCTACAGCTGCTTAATTTCAAATACTAACTAGTAATAGCAGTTTGCATTTGTATCTTGTTTAATATTTCATTAAGCAGTTTCACATATTTCATACAATTCCAACAACAAATCCTCCGAGTTGAACTGGGGGAGCTATTAATATCACCGCTTTATAGATCGGAAAACTTCTGAGCGGGTTTAAGTAACTAGCCTCACATTATATGATTATTTTTTACTGTAAGCCAGGAACTGGCGACCCCTTAGGGCTGCAAGTGGAAACACATTCAGTGTATACCACGTACGGATATATATATCTATCTATATTTTGTATAGATATATTTTTAGGGAGTAGGGACATAAAATAAATATGTGACACCATTCTGATTTTTTATCTTTCAGAAGATATTTCCTTTTTTTCAAAGCATTTATTTTTTAAGCTTTATTTTTTTAATCACAAAACTAGCACATATTTGGTAGGAAAAAAGCACAAATAAGAAAATCAAAATCACTTATGATCACATTGAATAGAATATCTATTGTTACACCATTTTAATAACTCTGACTACATATTAAGTCTTCAGCTTTTCTAGAGTGAGAACTCCCCTCCCACACTCTACTCTTTTTCTTTTTTCCCCCCACTCTATTCTTTTTTTTTAACATCTTTATTGGAGTACAATTGCTTTAAAATGTTGTGTTGGTTTTTGCTGCATGACAAAGTGAATCAACTATATGTATACATATATCCCGATATCCCCTCCGTCTTACATCTCCCTCCCACCCTCCCACCCTCCCTATCCCACCCTTCTAGGTGGTCACAAAGCACCTAGCTGATCTCCCTGTGCTATGCAGCTGCTTCCCACTAGCTATCTATTTTACATTTAGTAGTGTATATATGTCCATGCCACTCTCCTCGTCCCAGCTTACCCTTCCCACTCTCCGTGTCCTCAAGTCCATTCTCTACATCTGCATCTTTATTCCTGTCCTGCCCCTAGGTTCTTCAGAACCTTTTTTTTTTTTTTAGATGCCATATATATGTGTTAGCATACGGTATTTGTTTTTCTCTTTCTGACTTACTTCACTCTGTATGACAGACTCTAGGTCCATCCACCTCACTACAAATAACTCAATTTCGTTTCTTTCTATGGCTCAGTAATATTCCATTGTATATGTGTGCCACATCTTCTTTATCCATTCATCTGTCAATGGACACTTAGGTTGCTTCCATGTCCTGGCTATTGTAAATAGAGCTGCAATGAATATTGTGGTACATGACTCTTTTTGGATTATGGTTTTCTCAGGGTATATGCCCAGTAATGGGATTGCTGGGTCGTATGGTAGTTCTATTTGTAGTTTTTTAAGGAACCTCCATACTGTTCTCCATAGTGGCTGCATCAAATTACATTCCCAACAACAGTCCAGGAAGGTTCCCTTTTCTCCACACCCTCTCCAGCATTTATTGTTTGTAGAGTTTTTGATGATGGCCATCTGACTGGTGTGAGGTGATACCTCATTGTAGTTTTGATTTGCATTTCTCTAATGATTAGTGATGTTGAGCATCCTTTCATGTGTTTGTTGGCAATCTGTATATCTTCTTTGGAGAAATGTGTATTTAGGTCTTCTGCCCATTTTGGGATTGAGTTGTTTATGTGATATTGAGCTGCATGTAAATTTTGGAGATTAATCCTTTGTCAGTTGCTTCATTTGCAAATATTTTCTCCCATTCTGAGGGTTGTCTTTTCATCTTGTTTATGTTCTCCTTTGCTGTGCAAAAGCTTTTAAGTTTCATGAGGTCCCATTTGTTTATTTTTGTTTTTATTTCCATTTCTCTAGGAGGTGGGTCAAAAAGGATCTTGCTGTGATTTATGTCATAGAATGTTCTGCCTATGTTTTCCTCTAAGAGTCTTATAATGTCTGGACTTACATTTAGGTCTTTAATCCATTTTGAGTTTATTTTTGTGTATGGTGTTAAAGAGTGTTCTAATTTCATTCTTTTACATGTAGCTGTCCAGTTTTCCCAGCACCACTTACTGAAGAGGCTGTCTTTTCTTCATTATATACTCTTGCCTCCTTTATCAAAAATAAGGTGACCATATGTGTGTGGGTTTCTCTCTGGGCTTTCTCTTCTGTTCCATTGATCTATGTTTCTGTTTTTGTGCCACTACCATATTGTCTTGATTACTGTAGCTTTGTAGTACAGTCTGAAGTCAGGGAGTCTGATTCCTCCAGCTCCGTTTTTTTCCCTCAAGACTGCTTTGGCTATTTTGGGTCTTTTGTGTCTCCATACAGATTTTCAGATTTTTTGTTCTAGTTCCATAAAAAATGCCATTGGTAATTTGATAGGGATTGCATTGAATCTGTTGAGTGCTTTGGGTAGTATAGTCATTTTCACAATGTTGATTCTTCCAATCGAAGAACATGGTATATCTCTCCATCTGTTTCTATCATCTTTAATTTCTTTCATCAGTGTCTTATAGTGTTCTGCATACAGGTCTTTTGTCTCCTTAGGTAGGTTTATTCCTAGGTATTTTATTCTTTTGGTTGCAATGGTAAATGGGAGTGTTTCCTTAATTTCTCTTTCAGATTTGTCATCATTAGTGTATAGGAACGCAAAAGATTTCTGTGCATTAATTTTGTATCCTGCTATGTTACCAAATTCATTGGTTAGCTCTAGTAGTTTTCTGGTAGCATCTTTAGGATTCTCTATATAGAGTATCATGTCATCTGCAAACAGTGACAGCTTTACTTCTTTTCCGATTTGGATTCCTTTTATTTCCTTTTCTTCTCTGATTGCTGTGGCTAAAACTTCCAAAACTATGTTGAATAATAGTGGTGCGAGTGGACAACCTTGTCTTGTTCCTGGTCTTAGAGGAAATGGTTTCAGTTTTTCACCATTGAGAACGATGTTGGCTGTGGGTTTGTCATATATGGCCTTTATTATGTTGAGGTAAGTTCCCTCTATGCCTACTTTCTGGAGGGTTTTTATTATAAATCGTGTTGAATTTTGTCAAAAGCTTTTTCTGCATCTATTGAGATGATCATATGGTTTTTCTCCTTCAATTTGTTAATATGGTTTATCACACTGATTGATTTGCGTATATTGAAGAATCCTTGCATTCCTGGGATAAACCCCACTTGATCATGGTGTATGATCCTTTTAATGTGCTGTTGGATTCTGTTTGCTAGTATTTTGTTGAGGATTTTTGCATCTATGTTCATCAGTGATATTGGCCTGTAGTTTTCTTTCTTTTCCCCACTCTATTCTTTATCTTCAAATTTTTCTGAGCTATTCTTGGCCATTTGCTCTTTTATTTGAATTTAAGAATTAGGTTTTACTAAAACTCTGTTGGGATTTTTATTGGATTTGCATTCTTTTTATAGATTAATTTGAGTAGAATTGAAGATTTTACTATATTGGTTCCTCTCTTTCATAAACACAGTATATTTCTCCATTAATTTATGTCTATTTTAATGTCTTTTTTAAAATATGGAAAGCTTCAGAAATTTGTGTGTCATTTTTGCACAGGGGCTGTGATCATCTTCTCTGCACTGTTCCAACTTTAGTATATATGTTGTCAAAGCGAGCATTCAGAAGAAATTTCTTAACTGTTGGATTATATGAGGAGGGAAAGGTCACATATTCTTTTTGCTATTTATGAGACTGAAAAAGAGATTAATCTGGACTAATTATTTCTCTCAAACATAAAAGCATTTAGTTGTGTGCTGACAATGGGGAAAATGTTTCTGGCTTTTGCTATCTTGCCCCTTCTAGTATCTAAACAGAAACTCTTTTTCTATTGATGGTCTTGACAGAGCAGTGCAGCAGGACAAAGGGGTTGGGAAGACGGGGGAAAAGAAAAGGAAAAGAAGATGGTGAGATATGACTAGGAAGAGGGCTGGGGAGGAGGGACAGCTGATTGGGCAGGTGAAATGGGTGGAGAGCAGTGGGGGCGGGGGGGGGGGGAGCGCATGACAGCAAGTGTGGATTTTCTGAGTTTTGCTTTTCTATAAAACCAGCAGTATCACTTGGGATCTTATTAGAAATTCAGAATAGTGGCCCCACTCAGATTCACCCAATCAGAATCTTCATTTTAACAAGATCCCCAGGTAATTCTTATGCACATTAAAGTTCCAGAAGCTCTTAGTCGCCCCCAACCAGTCTGAGCCAGTCCTGATTGGTGTCATCAGCCTTAGACCTATTAATAGACAAAACTGGTTTGGTTGCCTAGAGACCCGGAAATCTGGTTCCTCCTGTAGATGCTGAGTCTCAGAGTTCTCTTACCACTTTGGCCAAAGCCTTGGAACTCCAGTTGGCCTCAGTTTCTCTGCTACACATGTCAGTTCTCAGCAGGGATTGGATCCTAGCCCTGGACCCCAGCTTCCTCAGCTCGGGTCCTCGTGCTTTGCCAAATTCTTGCTCTGCCCATTCCTCTGGGAAGCAGGATGTACTTTTCTACTCCCTTCTCAGCTTCTGCTGGGGACCTGCTGTGACTGGACCAATCACCTGGAACTGTGCCTGATTTTGACTATTGTCACCAGGACTTATTCCAAAACTGCTGGCAGAGAGGATGCACTCAGATATCCTGGCAGTCTGGCCCAATCTGTGTTAGTCACGCCCTGTGACCGCTGCACACTGGTCTGCCTTGCTGCCTCCTGGGGATGGGCCAGCTTCTGAAGACAAACGCTCTGTCCCCTCTGTCCCACTGGATCTTGGCTTCTTCCCCCTTCCCATGGCCTGAGCTGATGTGGTCCCAACCTGCCTTGCACACCAATGTCTCCTACAAAAGAGAAGGAGGCCAGCAGAGAATGAGGGAAGCAGGCCTCAGCCCCTTCTCTCTCTTAACTTCTGTAACACTGGGACTTCATGGCACGGCTTGTGTGTAGACCTTGAGATTCCAAGCATTGCCCTTGGAGCCCTTCAGGTAAAAGATATCCTAAAAGTCCTGGACGACTACTGACTACAAACGGGCCCAGTGGTTTTGCATAACTGGTACTTTTGGGTCCTTTTTCCAAGGTGGAGAAAAATCTTTGTGGCCTGACTTACTTTATCAGAACAGGCCAATCCACATGGAAGCTCAATAATTTCCCTGGTTACCATGTAACCATTTCACTTTGACTGATGGTGTTATACGTCCTGCCATGCTCAATTTATCGTGGAACATTATACAAACCGTATCACATCCGCTACCGTGTTTTAAGCCAGCACAAAACGGTATGAAGTTCACAACAATCAGGTTGGCCGTCAGTTATAGAGGCCAATTTTTATATAAAAATTACTCTCCACTAATTAATAGACCACTGACTATATCTTTAAGACTGTTGCATCATTTCTATTCCTAAGAACTATTCTTATGGTGATTAAAAAAAGAAAAAAGAAAACGAAAAAGAAGAAAGAAAACAGAAGTGTGGCAGCGCCCACAGGAGCTAAGTAATGGTGTGGGTGTTGTTTCCGTTATTACATACGTAACGCTTTCACAAGAATCAAATGTCTTACAAAAGAAAATACAAATTGCAGTAAAGAGGCGATAACACAGTAGGACACAAAGAAAACAATTACCCAAAGGAAGATTTAAATTTGGCATCAATCGTCTGCAGCAAAAGAATGGATAAGTACCCACTGACTCTGTACATACAAAGGTAGGCACGTGGCAGCATTTGCCACAGTCAGAAAAGAAGTTCCATGTAAAGTAGAAGGAGAAGTAGTAATTTAAAATGTCTCGAATCATTTTGAATAAGAAATACATACTATTTAATGAAGTCACTCCAAGTTTCCAAAGTTGCATGACAATCTCATTGAATGAGCAGAGATGGATAAATATATGATTTTCCAAAAAGCAGTCTTGGCCAAGCAAAATCAAAGGTCCAGGAAGAAGTTCCTCAAGATTAGCAAGAGGATATGGATAGGAAATAGACCTATTCATTGCACTTTTCTGAAGGTCCAGATTTTCTCAGGATAGACTTTATTGATAAATCATGAAGAAACTGTATTTGAAGTTAGTATAAAAAAACCAATTTTGGGCTTCCCTGGTGGCGCAGTGATTGAGAGTTTGCCTGCCGATGCAGGGGACACGGGTTCGTGCCCCGGTCTGGGAGGATCCCACATGCCGCCGAGCGGCTGGGCCCGTGAGCCATGGCCACTAAGCCTGCGCGTCCGGATCCTGTGCTCCGCAACGGGAGAGGCCACAACAGTGAGAGGCCCACGTACGGCAAAAAAAACCCCAAAAAACAAAAAAAAAACAATTTTGATGGATAACATGAAAACTCTCCTTAGTTGCTTTCAGTTTTATGCCTGATGTTATGTCATTATTTGAACAGGGTTCCAACAAACCATTCAAACTTTTGGAAAAGGGGAAACCTGGTACGGGGGGAAAATACTCTCAGGAAAACTGTCTAAAATGTTGCAGAGGCTTAAAAAGTGATGAGTATATACAACAACACATCACTACTAGTGCTATGATAACTTTAGTATGTGCAGTTACGGTCAAACCACTCAAAATTACAATGTCATTTGTCTTCTTTGTATCTCTTTTGTTTTTACAAGTCACATGGCAAAATCAACAAATACTACATCATCCCTCTGAGGATTCAGCTGTGGAAGAAGCATCTGCTAGCTCATCTCTAGGGTAGCTATTATTAGCTTGCTTTGATTCTCTCATACGATACGTACCCATGCTTATTAAGCTGTTTGTTTGCCTCCTTTGTCATATTCCTCTATGATTATGACTACCGCTATGCAGTGAACTCCAGTGCAACCCAGAGGTACCCATTTCCATACGACTTTCCAAAATTGATGCAATCTCCCTAGTTTTAAAAACATTATTTGGGGGGAAAAGAAACATGCAACATCATATTTGCACTGATATTAAACCTTTCTATAGAAAATATTACAGTACCTGTACTGGATTGTATAGTGTTACCCCCACCCCGCAGATCCATGATCACTCAGAACCTGTGAATATAACCTTATTTGGAAATAGGGTCTTTGCAGATGTAGTCAAATTAAGATGATGTCATACTGGATTAGGGTGGGCCCTAAATCCAATGACTGGTGTTCTTATAAGAAGGTCCTGCAGAGACACGGATGTACAGGAAGATCATCAAATGAAGACAGAGGGAGAAATTGGAGTGATGCAGCTGTAAGCCAAAGATTGACAGTAACCATAAGCAGCTAGGAGACAGGCTCAGTACAGATTCTAATCTCAGAGCCTTTGGGGGGATGTAGCCTTGCTGACACTTTGATTTTGGACTTCCAGCCGCTAGGACTAAATTTCACTTGTTTAAACCACCCAGTGTATGGTATTTTGTTGTGGCAGCCCTAGGAATCTCCAGATTATGCAAGTAAGTACTTTAAATTACATAAAGACTTGATATTAACTTTCCCTTAGATGATGAAACTAGGGGAGGAAAAGGCTACTTGTCACGTGATATGGCAAGTCTAGACCAAAGATGGGATTAGAAACTGGTCATTCTGGCATCACAAGGCAGGTAGAACTGTAAAAGACTGAAAGTTTCAGGTAAACCACTAAGACATTGATTTCACATTTTAAAGTGAGGTATAAGACCTCCATGTTGCAAAATTTGCAACACAGGCTGTCAAAATCTGATTACATGGCTTTTCAACCCCTTACGTATAATAAATACAAAGTACATTAAAAATGAAAACTAGAGATTCGAGGTGAGGGTTTTTTTTTTTTTTTTTTGCAGTACGCGGGCCTCTCACTGCTGTGGCCTCTCCCGTTGCGGAGCACAGGCTCCGGATGCGCAGGCTCAGCGGCCATGGCTCACGGGCCCAGCCGCTCCGCGGCATGTGGGATCTTCCCGGACCGGGGCACAAACCCGTGTCCCCTGCATCGGCCGGCGGACTCTCAACCACTGCGCCACCAGGGAAGTCCGTGAGGGTTGTTTTGTATAGAGTCGTCTGTGGGCTGGGTGTCCTCCCCGCAACCAATCTTTCTAAATCTCTGGGGGCAAATAAAATGTGAGTGGTTCCATTGAATCAGATGTGGGCCACTCACAAGAGAAAGCAGACATGGGGTTATCTTGCATCCTTCCTTTTTTTTTTTTTTTTTTTTTTTTTTGCGGTACGTGGGCCTCTCACTGTTGTGGCCTCTCCTGTTGCAGAGCGCAGGCTCCGGACGCGCAGGCTCAGCGGCCATGGCTCACGGGCCTAGCCGCTCCGCGGTATGTGGGATCTTCCCGGACCGCGGCACGAACCTGTGTCGCCTGCATCGGTAGGCAGACTCTCAACCACTGCGCCACCAGGGAAGCCCTTGCATCCTTTCTAAGAGGGTCATTTGGATGGGTAACCAGATGAACAAAAATATGGAGCTGGTACCAGATTCCTGGGGTCCCAGGAAAGAGTAAGTGATTGGCCATATTAAGATGTATCCACTCATCTGCAGGGAAATCCAGGTGAGAGAAGCCCTACCCTGGAGCATCTCCGGAAAACTCATACAAACCAACAAGAGAGGCAACTTGGTATATCTGTCAAGGCCAAAGAACTCTGATACTAGCTCGTCACACGACTACCAGGCAAGTAAGAACTTTCTTGCTCCTCTCCTTATCTTCCTCCCAGTAACCTAACCACAGAGAAGTGTGCAGTCACCTTCTGAAAACTGCAGGGGGCAGGGATCAGAAAAGAAAGGGCACATGGGTTGCTCTCCTAACCCAGTTGTGGCTCTTTGTAGGAGGCTGAGATGGGGATGGGAGAAACCTGTCGATGTTTTTACTGTGACATGAATCCAGACACGTTAATTACTGACCAAAGGATATATTTCCTGGAAGTGACTAGAAGAATAAAAATTTGATCTAAATTTCACCCAAGAGCAGAGAAAGTGCTAACTCTGTGGAATAAATTTGAAGTGTTGCTTTATGATTGATTACATCCTATGAGTCACGCTTGTTCTAACAGTTACATAACCATTTCTAAATGCAATTGAATGGAGTTCTTATAGAACCTTCTGTAGCGTTTTCCCCTATGAAGTCACCGTGTTTCTGTCTGAAATTTGGAAAATTATATGTCAAATTGTCCTCACAGAGAATTTTGTCCTTTTTACTTATTGTTTATCAGCACTTATGAAATTTCTAAACTGAAAAGCATTATATGCTTGGTACAGATTAGATGTTCAATAAATGTTGAATTAACAAAGAAATGAATGGGCAGTGAAGAGAAATTCTGATTGCCTGGGTTCTTTATAAACCCAGGCTATCCTCAGATTTCTTTACGGTAGAGTAAGAAATATCCCAGGTTGGTGATTTCTGAGACATTCCAACCGGACACTTATGGTCTCCTGACATGGAATTATAAAACATTAGCATTAGAAGGAACCTTAGGAGGTGATTTACTCCAACCCTTTCATTTTACAGATGAAGGCCCAAAGAAGTGAAATAATTTGATTAAGGTCACCTTTTTCTATAGTATCAGTGCTAGGCCTGGAGACTCTGACAGCTGACTCACTGATAGTGACATTCCTTCGTTTCTGGGCTTCTTGATAGCTTGGCTTTGGTGGAGTGATAGCTTATGTTCTCTTGTTAGTTTTTTCATCAGTAAATCAGAAGTTGCACCTAAGCAGCAAACATGAAATATCTACTTGTCCTCAGAATTGCACCTATACTTGGAATAGAGTGAGGAGTTAGGACCACCTACTGCCCTCAAGGAGCTTATAGCCAAGTGGGGGAGACCGACAAGTAAAACACAACTATAATGAAGTGGGCTAAGTGCTATGAAAGAAAGAATCACAGTGAGCTACTTAGAAAAAGCACCTCATCCAGACTAAGGGTCATGGAGGGCTTGTTAGAGGAGGTGTCATCTGAGTTGAGTCCTGAGAATGAGAAAGTGTTAATAATCATGGTGTGTTTGGCAAACCCTGAGGATTGTACTATGGAGGTATCACTGAGTACAAAGGGGTGGGAAGAGAGATGGGTTAAGGAGATAAGCAGGAGCCCAAACATGGAGGGATTTCCATGCTATAGTAAGATGTGTATACTTTATAGAAAGTCTATCAAAAATGACTGAAGTATTTTTTTGCAGGGGACTTATGAGGCCTGATTTCTGCCTCAGATATAACAGTCTAGCTACAGAATGGGGAACAGCTTTGAGTGGGATAATGTAGGCAGAGAGGCCAGCTGGGAAACTATTGAAATAATCTAGGTAAGAAAAAATGGCAGTAGAGATGGAAAAGGCAAAAGAATTTCAGAGCAATGTGCTAGGGACTGACTTGTGTACCCCTCTTCCCCTAAAGCCCAATGTGACGGTATTTGGAGATGGGGACTTCGGGAGATAACCAGGTTTAGACGAGGTCATGAGGGTGCCCCCCCCCCATGATGGGATTAGTGCCCTTATAAGAAGAAACACCAGAAAGCTTGCATTCTCTCTTCACCATGTGAGGGCAAATTAAGAAGGCAGTCCTCTACAAGCCTGGAAGAGAGTCCTCACCAGAAACTGAACATGCTTTGATTTTGGACTTCTAACCTTCAGAACTGTGGGAAAATAAATTTCTGTGTTTAAGCTAGCCAGTCTGTGGTATTTTGTTATGGCAGCCCGAGCTGAGTAATACACAAAGGAAGTTGAATGAAGGATGTGGTGATGTATTAGATGTAGGGAATAAGGAGAGTGAGGAGCCAAGGGTTGGATGAGTGTTCAGACTTACTGTGTAAAGAGGGAAGCCTAAAAAAGGGAACACTGGCAGAGAAAGGGGAAACTTGGTAGAGACCAAAGAGAGTAGCCAGAGAGATTAAGGGAAAACAGAAGAGGCCAAGAGAAGGGAGGTTTTTTTTTTTAAAAAGAAGATAATGTTCAATTGTGCAAATATTATAAAGATGTCAAGGTAAGGTTGAAAGGTGTCCACTGGCTTCTGTGATAAATGCCTTTGGAGACCTTGGCAAGAATTGTTTCAACACTGTGAGGGCAGATATGATACCACAGTTGATTGAGGAGAGAATGAGATGTCAGGAAGTATAGACAGCTAGTATAGAAAGCACATTTTAGAATCCTTGCTTTGAAATGAGGAAGAGAAGTGGATAGGTAATGAGAAGGGAAGGAAGCAAGGGGGATTTTTTTAATGATATAAGCTTTTTAGGAGGGATGACGTTGAGGACATACTAGAAGAGAGGCAATAATTGATGAGCAAGGCTACTGAGTGTACAGGCCACGATGGGCTACATAGCTCAGATGCAGAGACTGGCTTTAGAAGGAGAGGCTTCATCCTCCATCATGGGAGGAAAGTAAGAATGAATGCAGATGTGTGCAAGATTGTAGGTGCAGAGTCAGTCCTACCTGATGGCTTCCATTTTCTTCATGAGGTAGCAGGTGAGAGTGAGTGAGGTAGGTGGTGAGATGTTAGGAAAGGGGATGGAGGAGGTGGCTTCAGTGACTTGTGTGAGGAATGAGAGAGAGAAACAGAGGGCTGACGATAAACACAGTAGGCATGGCTGGCAGCATGGGGGCAATTGGAAATTTTATACCATGGAATTTTGGTGCACCAATTCCCTCCACTGTGCAATTTTTCTTCTTCATACTTAGCTGCCTAAACATAGAAGAAGGCAGAGAATTACGCTGTTACAAAGTTTGGGTTTTGCCAGTGAATGAGAATGAAGGACAATGGGAAGAAAGTTGAGGAGGTCAAGGAAATAAAAAGTTAGGAGCTCAGAGGATTTCTACTTCTAGGGATATGGAGTAGACGTATTTTCCCCATTCTTCCTGCTACGTATAACTAACAAAATGCTGGATATTATATACAAAACAAATGTAAAGAGACTGAAAGGTGAAGCAAAGAAAGCAGACCAGCTAGGGATCTTGAGAGTGAGGAGATGATACAGTGGTGAGTTCCCTGGGTTTTCCTTTTGTCTCATATATTGCAGACTCAGAGTGGAAGAAGGTGGCAATCCACAAACACAGACAAAAAGGGCCCCAACAAAGGTCTGCTTTCTCTAAGGACAGGAAAAAGGCAGTCTAGGAAGATAGAAAACTTTTAGACAATAAAAGCTTTACCAGCACCAAACATTACAGAAAAAATACTGACCCCACCTTCACCAGCAAAGGCTGAATTGGGGGCCTAGACTTCCACAATCACCAAGCTGTAACAAAACATCCTAACCCCTTTGCTGGAATTTCATCCTTGCTGGGTGGTAGCTCCTCCTCCTGACCCCCCTACTCCCTAGCTCTGGTATTGGTTGAGACCAGATAGGGAGCACAGACTAATACTCTCACCCTGAAGTAACAAGGCATTCTTCCCTCTCCCCACTGGGGTGGTGTCAGAGAACGCCTAGGAGTAATGAAGAGCATCCTCCCTTGACTGTCAACAGAGGCCGAGTAGGACCTGAACTTCTACCCTCACCTGGCAGTAATGAAGCAGTGTCTACCACTCCGTCCCCAGCAAGAGCAGTGTCAGAGGAAGCCAGCTAAAACAGAAGGTTGAAATAAGATCCAAAGTCTCAAAACATATATCCCAAATATCCAGGTTTCAATAAAAATTACTTGTCATACCAACTGTATTAGGTCCCTAGGACTGCCATAACAAAGTATCACAAATTCGATAGCTTAAACAACAGAAATTTATTCACTCACAGTTCTGGAAGCTAGAAGCCAGAAATCAGGATGTCAGCAAGAACATGTTCCCTCTGAAGTCTCTAGGGAAGAATCCTTCCTTGCCTTTTTCTAGTTTCTGATGGCCCCTTCCATTCCTTGTAGCTGCATCACTTCAATCTCTGCCTCTCTCATCACATGGCTATTTTCCTTATGTGTGTGTCTGTGTGTTCTCTTTTTATAAGGACACTAGTCATTGAATTTAGGGCTCACCCTAATATACTATGACCTCACCTTAACCAATTACATCTGCAAAGACCCTATTTCCAAATAAGGTTATATTCTGAGGTTCCAGGTGAACATGAATTTATGGGGAACATTATTCAAGCCACTACACCATCATACCAAGAACCAGGAAGGTCTCAAACTGAATGAAAGAAAACAATCAAAAGATGGCAACAGCTACATGGGAGATATGTTAGAATTATTCGACAAAGGTTTTAAAGCATGATAAAAATGCTTATATGAGCAATTACAAAAACACATTAAAAAAAGAAAATCTCAGCAAACAAAAAGAAGATACAAGAAGAAACAAACGGAAATTTTAGAAGAGAAAAATACAATAACCAAAGCAAAAGACTCAGTAGATGAGCTGAAGAGTAGAGAGGGCAGAGGAAAGAATCAGTAAACTGGAAGATAGAATAGAAATTACCAATCTAAATAACAGAAAGAAAATATGCTGAAATAAAAAATGAACAGAGGGCTTCCCTGGTGGCGCAGTGGTTGAGAGTCTGCCTGCCGATGCAGGGGACACGGGTTTGTGCCCCGGTCTGGGAAGATCCCACATGCCGCGGCACAGCTGGGCCCGTGAGCCATGGCCGCTGAGCCTGCACGTCCGGAGCCTGTGCTCTGCAACGGGAGAGGCCACAGCAATGAGAGGCCCGCATACTACCAAAAAAAAAAAAAAAAAAAAAAAATGAACAGAGCCTCAGGGACCTGTTCTATATAATAAAAGGTTTAACATGCATGTCATCAGAATGTCTCTGGAAAGACAGGAGAGGAGAGGGAGGACTGAAGAAAGTTCTCCCAAAAATAATGGCTGAAAACTTACCAAGTTTCACAAAAGATATAAACCTATAGATTAAAAAATCTAAGCGAATCCCAAACAGGATAAATCTAAAGTAATCCACCCTAAGGCACACGATAGTCAAACTCCTAGAAACAAAAGATGAAGAAAAACATCTTGAAAAACAGCAAAAGAGAAACACTGTACCTATAGGGGAAAAACAATTCAAACAACAGTGGATTTCTCATCAGAAATCATGTACCACAATATTTTTAAGTGCCAAAAGAAAAAATCCTATATCCAGAAGTATCCTTCGTGAAATGAAGACACTCTCAGATGAAGGAAAACTAAAAGAATTTGTCACCAGCAGACCAACCCTGAAAGAATGGCTAAAGGAAGTTCTCTAAACATCAGGAAGAAAGAAAGAGCCAGTAAGCAAAAATATTGGTAAATATAATAGGTTTTCCTTGTACTCTTGAGTTTTCTGAATTATGTTTGATTGGAGAAGCAAAAGTTATAATACTGTCTGGTTCTAAATATGTGTAGAGGAAATAAGAAAATTATATATATATATATATATATATATTTAACTTTTATTATATATGTTACAAATATTTCTTCCCAACTTGTTCTATATATATATTTGTTCTTGTTGTTGTTTTTTTATCTTTTGGCTGCACTGCACCGCATGTGGGATCTTAGTTCCCCAACCAGGGATCGAACTGACACCCCCTGCATTGGCAGCGCAGAGTCTTAACCACTGTACCACCAGGAAAGTGCCAGAAAATTATATTTTTAAAGGGGGAGAGTAAAGGGATGTAAAGGGAGGTAAGGTTTCTATACTTTACTTGAACTGGCAAAATGATGACACCAATAGACTGTAATAAGTTATGTATATATAGCATAATACCTAGAACAACCACTTAAAAAGCTATACAGCGAGCTTTAAAAACACGATAAGTAAATCAACATGGAATTCTAAAATAACCAACAGGAAGGCAGAAAAAAGAAAACAAGAAATAAAGAGAACAAATAGAAAACAAAAATGAAATGGCAGACTTAAGTCTGAATATATCAATAATTACATTAAATGTAAATGGTCTAAATAGAGATTGGAAGAGAGGATCTTTTTAAACAACCTGATTATATGCTGTCTATAAGATAAGTTCACTTCAAACATAACTCTAGGTGGGTTGAAAGTAAAGTGAGCAGAAAAGATATGTCATGGAAACGTTAATCAAAAGAAAGCAGGGATAGTATATTAACATCAGATAATGCAGACTTCAGAACACAGAAAACTACCAGAGACAGAGAGGGACATTATATAGGAATCCAAAATGTCTATGTACCAAGCAAAATTGGGTATAAACGAAAAGATATTTAGACTTATCCACAATTATATTTGGAGACTTCAAACGCTTTTCTTAACAACTGGTAGAACAAGCAGGCAGAAAATCAGCAAAGATATATAAGAACTCAATAATACCATCAAATAATAAGATCTAACTGGTATTCACCGAACACTGAATCCAACAACGATAGAATACACATGTTTTGCAAGTGTCCACTGAATGCATGTCAACATAAACCATATCCTGGGCCATGAAAAAAAAAAACGTTCAACAAGTTTAAAAGAACTGAAATCATACAGTATATGTTCTTTAACCACAGTGGAATTAAACTGGAACTTGATAATTGAAAGATAATCGAAAAAAATCTCCCAGCATTTGCAAACTAAACATCATAGTTCTAAATAATTCAAGGGCCAAAGAGAAAATCTCAAGAGAAATTAATACATCAAACTGAATGAAAATTAAAATTCAGCATAGCAAAATTGTGGATGCTGTTAAAAGTAGGGCTGAGAGGGACATTTGTAGCACCAAAGGCATATATTAGAAAAGGGGCAAAGTCCTAAATCAATAATCTAAGATCCCACCACAATAATGTAGAAAAAGAGAAGCAAATAAACCCAAAGCAAGCAGAAGAAAGGAAACAATGAAGATGAGAACAAAAATCAATGAAAATGAAAACAGGAAAGACAATAGAGAAAATCAATGACACAAACCCTGGCTCTTCAAAAAGATCGATAAACTTGACAAACTTCTACCAAGACTGACAAAGAAAAAGAAGAGAAGACACAAATTACCAACATCAGGAATGAAATAAAAGATATCACTACAAACATCAAAAAGATATTAAGGGAATACTATAAAAAAAACTTACATAAATTTGACAAAACAGATGAAATGGACCAATTCTTCAAAAGCACAAGCTACAAGGACTCACCAAATATGAAACAGATAATTTCCTTTTCCATTAAGGAAACTGAATTTGTAATTTTTAAAAGTTCCTCCAAAAGAGATCTCCTAGCCCAGAGGGTTTTACTGGAAAAATTCTGCAAAACATTTAAGGAAGAGTTAATACCAATTCTACACAATCTCTTAGAGGAAAAGAAAAGGAGAGATCACTTCCAGCTCATTTTATGAAGCTAATATTATCCTCATACCAAACAAAGATGGTACAAAACAAGAAAACTGCAGACCAATATTTCTTGTGAATAATGATGCAAAAATCTCTAACAAAATATTAGCAAATAGAATTCAACAGTATAGACAAAGAATTATACACCACAGCTAGTAGAGTTTAGTCCAGGGATGCAAGTCTTATTCAATATTTGGGAATTAATTAATATAATCCACTGTATTAGTAGGCCAGAAAACCTAGAGATAGATGCACACACTTGCCCAATTGATTTTTTACAGTGGTACAAAAGTGAGTCAGTGGAGGAAAGATGAAGAAGGAAAAGGAATAAAAGGAAGAAGAAGGGGAGGAGGATAAAGGAGAGAAGACTGAGACTCCAGAGTTAAGAAACTGGAATGTTGCTAAATGCCAAGAGCAGAAAAGTGCAAGGTTTCTGCAAGACTTTGGAAAGGATGCTTAACTACTTGACGAATTATTTTTCTCACTCCAAACAATTGGGTTGGATTCACTGGCACTTTGGTGAAGCTGTCCTGAGAAGCCACTTCTCTTTTCCATTTTTTCTTGCTGCCCCACAACTAAAGAACATAAAGTAGTTTTACTTACAAACAGGGTTAAGTCAACTGGGAAAATCAGGGGTGGGGAGTCAATCTGGGTCGTCCAAATATGGAGTGGTTCCTGGGTCAATATCCACCACGGGGGCCGCCTCTTCTATCACTTTCCTGCCCCTTGGTAATGGATCCTTGATTTCTTGGGGTAGCCTCACCTGCTGTTCCTGAGCCTTTTTATGAGGGTAGATGGATCCTGGAGAGCGGGGTATGTCATAGGGGCTGGGGCCCCCTCAGTTTGTGTAAACCTGAGTTCTGATCACATGCATGATTTCCTTCTGTATCTCGGGGTCCTGAGTATTAACGTTGGCATCGCCTACCTAACCATCCTCATATACAAAGAAGAACTGTGTGCACACATGTTCGGACACAGGGCACACCAAGATGTTCCATGCTTCTGGAGGTCCTTAGATGTAATCACTTCACTAAGTGCTACACAGTTTAGATTCCAACTCTGCAGGAACCTCCATGACTTTTACAATAAATAGTGCTAGAACGGCTGGACATTTATAGACAAAAAAATTGAACCTTGACCTTACACAATAATTAACTCAAAATGAAAATACAATATAACCAAATAAAACAGAAACCTATATACTTTCAGAAAAAACAAAGACAAAAACAGGAGAATATCTTTGGAATCCAGGGCTACACAAAGAACTCTTAGACTTGATGCCCAAGTATGACTCATAAAAGGAAAAACTGATAAATTAGACTTCATCAAAATTTGCAAGTCTGCTCTGTGAAAGACCCTGTTAGATTAAAAGAACATGATACAGACTTGTGAGAAAATATTTGCAAACCACATATCCAGCAAAGGACTCGTATCTAGAATATATAAAGAACTTGGAAAACTCAACAGTAAAAATACCAAATAATCCAATTAGAAAATGGGTAAAAGACATGAAGAGACATTTCACCAAATAGGCCATACAGATGGCAAATAAGCACATGAAAAATATGTTCAACATCATTAGCCATTAGGAAAATGAAAATAAAAGCCAGGAGATATCACTACACATCAGAATGACTAAAATAAAAAATAGTGACACCACCAAATGCTGGTGAAGACGTAGAGAAAGTGGATCATTCCTACATTTGGTAACCCCAAATAGTGCAGCCATGCTGGAAAAGTTTGCAGTTGCTTTAAAAAATAAATGTGCAACTACTGTATGACCCAGATATTGTGCACTTCAGCATTCGTTCCAGAGAAGTGAAAACTTATGCTCACACCAAAACCTGGCCATGAATGTTTATAATAACTCTATTTGCAATAGCCAAAACCTGGAAACAACTTGACTGTCCTTGAATGGGTGAATGGTTAAACAAACCACAATACATCCATATCATGGAATACTGCTCAGCAATAATAAGAAGAAACTATTGATATAGGCAGTGACCTGGATGAATGTCCAAAGAATTACGCTGAGTTAAAAGAGTCAATTCCAAAAGTTTACGTACTGTATGATTCCATTTGTATGATATATTTTAAATGACAAAATTACAGAAATGGAGAACTGGTTGCGGGGTTGAGCAGGGAATGGAGGTAGGAGAGAAGCTGGTGTGGCTATAAAAGGCCAGCATGAGCCATCCTTGTGCTGATAGGAATATCCTGTACCTTGACTGTAGCAATGCTAACATCCTGGTTGTGGTAGTGTGCTGCTCCTTTGCAAGATGTTACTATAGGAGTGAATTGGGTAAAGGGTACATAAGCTCTCTGCATTATTTCTTACGATTGCATGTGAATCTACAGTTATCTCAAAATGAAAATACTTTTAAAAGTTAGATACCGGGTAGATCACTCCAACAGATAATTGAATCACCATGTCTATGGCTGGACTTGGGGTACAGCCAGAAGTTCTGCCTGGGATTCATCTCTTGCACACCCTCTGCCACTGCCTCCAAGCTGTCACTGTTATCCAAATGGTATGGGGCTCTGAGTCCAAGGCTGGAGTTCTCTTCAAGACCTGCAGTAACCTTGACACTCTGCTCCAGGGAAACAGCCCTTGATCCCACGGTCATCTGTATTCACCATATTATCTGAATGTCTCAAAGGTCTCAAAGGCCTAGGTTTGGGACAAAGACGCCATTATGGCTGAAGTTTTCAGCCAAGGGTCATGTGCTCTAGGGGGCAGGTACCAGCTTAGCACCCTCAGAAGGCCAGACTGAACTAGCTGCACCTTTGTGGTCAGCTCAGTTTTACCATGTTCCAGAAGAGCAACAGTCCAGAGGACCCTCCTCCTCTGCCATAAGAACCTGACAGGCCTTTCCTAAGACAGTATTTGCTTGTAGTGTCTAGTCAGCCCACGCTGATGGGGAGTCGAAATTTGAATTGACAGTGTTTAAACTTCAAGGCAACCAAACTGGAAGAGACTGAGATGTTGTTTCTGTTTGTTTGTTTATGTTTTTTAGTATCTTTTATTTAACTCCTGAGATGTACGTTGAAATGTCCTTCTATTTAGAGGTCATGCTTTTACTCTTGACGTTTGAAAGCACAATTTTAACATATTTATTTATAATAATTAGAGTGAGTTCTTCACATATGAAAAGTACTAAAAAGAAAAATGCACTGAATAATATTAAGTAGCTTATATTTATGTAGCACGTATTATGCCCAAAGCACTACTGTAAGCACTTACAGATATTAGCCTCTGTATAACCATAGGAAGCAGCTCTATTATTATCCCCCATTTTACAGATACCATAACTGAGGCATAAAAAAACTTGCCAAGGTTACCTAGAGAATACATGCCAGAGGTGAGATTTTTAACCTAGCAATCTGGCTCAATATTCCAGGCTCCAAACCAATCAAAAATACTGTTAGGACCTTAAGGGAGATATTGTTATTTGAAAAGTCTAGGTTGTTCCTATTGGCCAGGGGGGTAGGGTGGGTGGCTTGCGAGGTCACTTACAAGGAAATCAAAAAGCTACTTTTACTATATTCACATCTTAGTGAAGACTGAGTACTTCTGCCACCCAGCAACATCCCTAGCAACACCTGCTATAATAAATGCCTTGTTTTCCAACCTTATACCTTCATCCGGGAATCTTCACTATCAGGGAAAAAGCACTAAACTGGCAGAGTTCTCCACTAGTAAGTCCACGGGCTTGAGAAGGGCTGAGTCTCAGTTTTCTTATTTGTAAAATGAGGGATGGGTATTTGAAAAATCTCTAGGAATTCATCTAGGTCTTCTCATCTGTGACCCTGTGAAATAGCCTCATCTTCCAGCACTGCCTGGATCACTGTCCCATGTTAAAAATAAAGTGATACCAACCAGAATTTATCTTGGAGCAAAACAGTGTTTAAGAAAATAATACGTCAGTGGGTCATTTGTTAGGAAAAGTAGGTCCCAGTTCCCTGGGTAAAGGAAGAGTGTAACCTACAATATGGGATGAAATTCTGTGTTTAAGAAAATGAATGGAATTTGGATTTTTTTGCTCCCCCCTCCCCCCGGCAAAAGAGAGGCAGCAAAAGGGAGAATGAACGAGCAACATGGCAGGGCTCCTGAAGGATTTTTAAAAACAGGGATGACTAATGTTCAGTGTTAAGATGTATACATCATTGGGCTGTAACCCGTCTCTCCAAACCCTTCAGTAACAATGGCATCTCAGAAAGGCTTGTGTAAGTGGTTTTTAGTGGAAATCAAGAAAAGAGGCGGGGTTTCAGTGGAGGGAATGAATGGATGGTGAGTGATTCCCAGTGGAGCAGACAGTGGGCACATGGGGGGTGCGAGGGCTGGATTTTCCAGGAGGCCTGGAGTGGGGATTCAGGCCTGTCCAACCTAGAGCTTAACGGCAGGGAGGGCCCAGCTGGCATCTGGCTTACACAGCCTTTTCCCCCCCCTTACCACATTCCCTCCGAAACCTGTGCCAAGCCTTTTCAAATGGCGATCTACCCACTCCTCCAGGTTTTTAGCAACTTTGGTTAAGACACTTGCCCTACTCTGCCCTGATTTACAGTTATTAGTATATCTGCCCTACGTAGTCTGCTGGATTGCATGCTCTTCAGGGATCCTGGCCTCATAACGCCAAACATAGTAAGTACTCAATAGTAATTTATTGAATGGAATTTGCTTCTTAGCCTTCCTCCTCTATTCTCCTGGGGGCTTTTAGCCGGAATGAGTCACACTGTTCAGACAGAGTAAATAATTATAATGACAATGAATGCGAACATAAAAGGGGTTTCCTATTTTTAAAAAACATTTCTGGAGGGCTTGCAAGGAGGAAAGCACGTATGTGTGACAGGGCTGGTGGTGTGAGGAGTGAGCCTTAGGTATTAAACCGCCAGCTCTTCAACCGCATTTTCAGTTGACCAAGATCCACGTGGAATATACATTCGTCCCCCATATAAAAGTCACACAGATGTTTCCGAGAAAACTGCGGAAACAAACTTGAACCTCATGACTTCTATTATTTTGTAATATAAGGTTTAAAGCACAGTGTGAGCTTTTTTTAGATGCTAAGTTCCCTGAGTGGTGTGTTGTTAATTTCATCTTGATGCAGGGTACCAGCAGAACTCAGCATAGAATCAAAAGAGGAAAATCACTTTCTTGCAGCTCTGGTACCTGGTGACCAGGCTTAATGTTTATTTTTTATTCACTCCCAGATGAAATGAACATCCTTCCCACAATGATGCCGTTTAGATATTTGTAACGTATAGATAGGTGCTCCCCACTGACAATCACGGAACTAAAGAGAATTCCTCGCTAAACCATAGCTCTGTTACCAGCAAATGTGAAGTCCCTACCAAGCATGAATTGATATTTGTACACCATTACCTGCTTCTCTTTGTGAATGAGACCTTGCACCACTGTGTTTTTCTTATTTCTTTGCACTGGGTATAGATTCCTACCTGCCCTTATGCATATTCCTGTGAGCTCCACATCAGGAGATATTGTTCTTGTACAACCCAGGGAAAATTTGACGATAACATTGTCTGCTTACTAATGAGCTTCCCTGTACAGAAGATGATAAAGCAAAATCTGATCACAGTCGTTTCCCCAAACATGCTTCCAGTCTGTTCATCTATTTCTTTGGAAGGCTTCACAAAATTTGCACCCCAGATATTCAGTGAGAATCAGTTTCTTCCTAATCACAGTGTTTTCATCTGAATTGAAGCCTTCCCCTAGAGCTGTGATGTTCCTTCCCAAGTCCTGCTCTTATCCAATCACTATGATCTTCAATGACAATTTTTTCCTTTTATATCTGTCTTACAATATTTCCTTTTACTATCACTCAGTTCAGTGTGGTTCTTTAAATAGGTGATGTGTAGGATGGGGTGGAGGGTAGAGTCAGCGAGCAGGCCAAACAGCCTGGACCCCAGAGGGGACCGCAGCAGGCCGTCTGCAAACCTCTGGCCCCATCATCTTTCCTCAAATTTTTGAAAAACTTCAGGACGGAAGGAAAATAGAAGCTAAGGAATTTTCAGCAGTAGGTGGGTGGTCTCTTCATCCGGCACATAGGATGGGTACAGTGTGTGAGATGCTCACGCATCCCATAGTTTGTCCTGGGGTCCAAGCCTTCACCCCTTCCTTATTACCCTTCCTCTCTTCCTCTTTGTATTCATGATTCTTGTGGCTAATCTAGTGAAATCTAAAATAGCTGTTCTAAATAGAAACATCTACAAAACTTCATGGGGGAAAGGAGGAGGAAGATGTGGCACTCCAATGAACAGCCTTCGCTTTTGGTTTGCTTCTACAAATTCCTTTAGGGCTGCCAGACTCTTTGGAGTGACACATCACACGGCATCACGTGCATCCAGGTGTTTAATAAGTTAATGAACATTAGTTAACAACGAACAATAACAACACAAAGCTTGCAATATTTTACTTGGTCTGTAAAACTAAAACAGAAGCCACTTTATATTCTTTTGGGAAAAAAAATAGGAACATATCTACTCAATCACATTAGCCTTCTCCATTCCATCTGGTTAAGCTGCCTACAGAGCCCTGTCTCCATCATTATGACTGCTTTCCAGGTTAGGACACAAACAGACACGTGGCCTCCTAACTCTGTCTTCCATTGCAGATTCTTGTCTCTTTCTCAGCACTTGGCTCTATTCCTGAATCCAAAAGGCTATTCTCAGCCTAGGGTTTGATCCTTCCCTCCAACACCTGTTGTCCCACGGAGGAGTCTGGGTCTTTTTTGCTCAGCGGCCATCAAGTCTTGGGAACAACCTTCGTCAGCTTTTAAAAGTAATACCCACTGCAGGGTGAGGCCGAAGTGAGTGATCCTGCTGATATAAAATTGTCAGCTCCACTATAGCCTCGATCCCTACATCTGTCAGACAGAAGTCCCCAAGGAGTTAGACTGAAGAAAGAGATGATGGTTTGCCAGAGATGATGTAAAGATCTGTCCCATATCGTGAGTACAGCCAGCAATTTGTGTGTCAAACTCATGTTCTAATTCTATCACTTTCCCCCCTTTTTTTTTCCTTTCCCCTATGCAATCTGTCCACTGAACAAGTGGGAGAAGGGCAGTACCAACAACACAGAGTCTATATGGCATGGAAGAGATCCCATACACTTCAGGAGAGTTAAAAAAATTTGCTCATGTTTCCCTATTTTAAAACCCTATGGTACCTTTTTGCCAACATTTACCAATGTGCTACCAACTATGAATTTATGTGAAGAATCATGCATGCATTTTGGAGTGATAATTCCATATTTAACATTTTGCTCAGTCTTTCTTTTAGGAAAATTTCTCTAGTCCCCAGTGGATTGTATTCCATAAACCAAGGTCTGAGAAAGACCAGAAGGTTGGGGTGAAACTGAAGGTGGTGGATTTCACAGGAGTCCTTGGCAATTGAGAGGACTTCAGGGTAGAAAATCATGGAAACAAAGTTATCTTTACAGCTTAAAAAAACACAAATAAATAAGGAGAGAAGCACTCTGAGCAGTAGGTCAGAATTGTTATATGCATATAATTTTAAATAGTGTTTTCAGATAAATACCGAATATTCCATTTTAGGTTCAAACATAAGGGTTAAAGTCAAAATTCTCTCTTCCTTCATATTTGATAATAGCCCAAGCTGATTCAACAAAGAGAAATCATCATGCTTTTCCTGAGGGAAAAGTTGATAAGCCAGCTCCCATTCTCTTCATTTGTGTATAAACAAACACTTCATCTTAAGAAGAGTCTTATCAGATGGTAAACATTTGGAAGTTACTTATTCTGAATTCAGAGCAGCTCCTTTGGAAAATAAAAAACTCATTTTTTAGCTGATTTACAAGTGCAGATAATTTCCCTAGATTCAAAGCTGGCCTCCCTTTTTTTAAGCAGGCGGTCCTGAAAAAAGGGATTATCTAGAGTCATCACTTAAAGTGGTCAAAAGTGTAATCGCCAACATTTCTGCCCCCTTTCCTCTGGTTTCTCCCTTTCCCACACCCCACAGACATCCATGTTGCCCTTAAAAGTCAGATACTCAGAGGAAATAATGAACCTGGGTGGAAGGGAGCCTTAGTCAGTGCTCCACCTGGGGACCAGGGCAGAGGCCTCAGGAAGTCCCTGATCTGTGATTCAGCTTTGAGTCCTCGTATTCCTCCAGGCTTTGCCCTGGAAAGAGCAGTGCCAGGCTGAACCTGGAGTTCCTGTTTATTACAACTTCAGCTGTTTGCAGCAGGGAGACAGGCAGAGTCCTGCTCTGATTGGCTGCCTTTCTCTGATGTAACAGCTGGCCCAGCCAATCAATAGCCGGTACTCAGAGAGCACAGAGATGAATTGTAACAGCCAAGGCCCTGGGAACAACAACAAAAAAAGAGCAAGTACCCACCTAAACAAATCCATACACACGGCTCCTGGAGGGGCCCCTGAGAGAGAGCCTGCTCTTTTCTGCCAGAAGCCCTCTGGGCAGGCCTGTTCGCTCCCCCAACTGCTAGACACTCGGCCGAGTTTACACCATCTTCAAAGTAGGTCATTCCAAGTAATCTCAGCAGAGGAGGGATACGCTGTCAGCCACAGTCCGCAGAGCCTGCTGGAGGCCCAGACCTTGCAGCGGAGGCTGGAACCGAATGCCGGGCTGCCCTGCGGAGGCGACTGCTGCTCGCTGGTGCTCGCTAGACTGGCTTGCTTTTAAGCAAATTCACTTTCTTGGCCGTTTACAATTGGTCAGGGGCTAACCATTCTGGACCAACCTCCAACAGGACTTAAATGTTCACCTGAGTGAGAATTCATTACAAGGAAGATGGTGTCATCTTGATTCAGTTCTTTGTTCTTCGTGCTGAGGAAAACTTCATTGTTATTCATGAGGCTAGTGAGTTACTTCTAATAAGGCCTGCCTGCCGATACCCCCCAGGAGAAGGCAATGAAACACAGACAGATGCATGCAGCATTTTCCTAAATAGCATACTCAGGAATATGCATATAAAACAAATGCATTTCTCATTAAAAACATAAACCTCATACATGTTCTTAAACATGTAGAACGTGTACATTTTTATTCACATACACACTGATAACAAGGTAAACTCCACTTTCTTGATCAATGACATGTATAGCCACGTGTCAAATAATGTTTGAAAGAGATATATATTGTCTTTAAACATGACCTACCTTCAGGTATTATTTTGAAGTTACATTGGCTATGCTGTTTCCTCAGCCTGCAATACCCACCCCCGCCCCTGCTCTTCTGCTGACAAAACGTACACGCCTTTAAACCCCCCTCTTAAATTCTTCCTCTTCAGGAAACCTCTGGCTCCTGATTCTCAGTGATTATTTCTCTCCATTCAGAAACCCTGCAGCAATAAAAGTGGCTGATAGCACACACCTAGGAATAGCTTAGGTATGATGTGGCCGATCTTTAACTGTTTATTACACCATAACTCCTGGAAAGCCAGGGCCAGTGTCTGGTATTTCAATTGTACATCACACGTACTTAGCACATATATTGCTTTAAGGACAATGGGAGAAATGAAAGGGACGAGGCAAAAAGAAAACTAACATTGATTGGATGCCTAGTAAGTACCAGCTACTGCTCTAAGATTTCTATCGATTTTTTTTTTCATTTAAAACTCGTAACAGCATTAGAGTGGAAGATTTGCTTTTCATCATTTTAAAGGAAGCGGAGGCTTAGAACAGTTATATAATTTACCCGAGATCAAACAGCCAGTAAGCAGAGGAACCAAGATTCAAGCACGGCTATTGGACTCCTTGCCCTTTCTACTACTCCCCGATTCTCAATCTTGGTTGTTCAGCTTTTAGAAATTTCAGATGCCTAGCCCCACCCCTGAAGAGTTGGACTCAGATTTCTAAGCCCAGGAGACCAGGGAGTGTTTATTTCCTTAAGTGCTATGTTGCCAGCATAGACCTGGCATATAGGAGCAGCCAGTACTTATTCCTTAAATGAATAAGTGACTTCAGTCCACCTGGAGGGGTGGTTCTCGGGCCTGGCTATATATTCGGATCACCTGGACGGCTGATTAAGCAATGCCTCTCTCTCTAGGCCCTACCCCCAGAGATTCTGATGCAATTGGTTTGGCGTGGGGCGGCCTGGCAGGCATCCTAGTTTCCAAAAACTCCCCAGGCGATTCACATGTGCAGCACAGGCTGAGAACCATTGGTCTGGAGTGAGGTCATGGCATCTGCAGATTTTTAAAAGCTCCACAGGTAATTTTGATCTGAAGCCAGGGCTGAGAACTACCACCTACACATCATGCTGCCTCTCTCTGGGTTTTATAAATGGGAAAGCATTACTTTCTAAAAATAATTCTGTCAACAAGTATGGGCGTGCTTACCCATGCACTGCAGTGTACCCGTTCGGGGTACATTCTAGAAAAAACAATGGGGCCTGCTGTCGCCTGATTTCTAATCTGTAATCGGTTCAGTGCTAACGTGTTCTTCGATTTTTGTCTGTCACAGACTAGTTGGAGAATGATTTATGAAACTGATAGATCAGGAGTCGTTTTGCAGGTAGGAGAGAGAGAATGAGTATCTCGTCTACTAAGCTAAACTTCATAAGCTTCAGTAATCAATTTATGTGATGTTCGTGCACTGATGTGCATATTTTCGCTTAGGAATACATGGGGGGAGAGTGGGGAAGAAAACGTATTAAAATGTACAGCTCTCTGCAAGTAGAGAAATGGCAAGAGGAGAAGAAAAAAGACCATGTCTTCATGGAAACCCCAGACACGTTTCATAAGGCCTCTAATGATCTGGAAATCAAGGAAAATTACAAGCCATGAGTTTATACGTTGTTAGCTTTAAACATTTCTTAAAGTGCATTATCTAGAAAGTATCAGAAAACAATTTAATACTGGGGAGAAATCTTATTACTTGGTGTAATAAGCCCAACAAAACCTGATGCATTAAACATTTCGGTAGAAGTCGTCTTACCACCATATAATTATTAAGAACACATGACAGCCACCGTTAAGAATCAAGGATTGGGAACATTTTAAAGAGCAAATTACTTTACAGTTGGGGAAAGCAACTTTTTATATGCGCCGGGGCATTTGTATGCAATTAACGAGGTGACATTATTGAGCCCCTAACTGTGTGCCTGGCAGCCTTTGACATCTATTCTCACTTAATCTTCACAACAAAGAGATGAAATAGGTACTATTATAATCTCCTTTTGCAGATAAGAAAACTGAGGCCCAGAGAGTCTAAGTAACTTGCCCAAGGACCCACAGCTAGTAAGTAGTAATTAAACCTGGATTCAAATTCAAGCAGTGTGATTTCATAGCGGATGATTTTAACCAGAAATACATGAGAAATAATATTTTCCTTATGCTGATTTTATGTTCTTTTAAGCAAGTGCATCTTTTTCATTTTATGTGACCCTGACATATGGTAATCAGAGAAAACAGATTTCTGGAAGGAGAGCAACCATTGCTTCATCCCCAATTTCATTCCACACACACCCCCATTAGTCTCCACCGCTAAACACAATTTCTAAAACACCTTTCTTACAGAACTGAAATGCAGTTCAATATGTGAAGCACCAATTGTGTGTAATGTTACCAGGCAGGATTAGAAAATGAGCAAAATACAGCCTTGCCTTTAAGTATCTTTTAGGAATGAAGACAGATCCTGGCATCCCCATTTAAAATCCTCCTGTCACTTTTTTCCCTTCGTATGAGTTCCGAATCCCAACCCAGCCTTCGAGACCTGCCTGGCATGATCTGGTCCCTCCACATTTTTCAGCTCTAGGTCCTTCCCTCTGCCTCATGGGAGTGAGCTTCAACCATATTGGGCTTCTCTTGGAGACATTAAATGCGCCACATCCTTTCCAAGGTCAAGGTCACTGCGGGCGCTGTTCCCACCGTCTCACAGTCCCTTCCTGCCCACTCCTGCAGCTGGAAACTCCTCTGCATCTCACAGATCTCAGGTCTAACATCACTTTCTCAGGAAAGCCTTCCCTGACCGGCAGGGACCAGGTCCCAGCCCTCTGCTGAAACCTCTCATAGCCTCTTCTTTTCATTCATGGAATTTAACCACTGTCTGTGTTACTTATTTGTGGAGTCATTCGTTGAGTGTTTCTGTAAAGTCCCAAGAGGAGGGAGGAGAGTGTGTATTACTCTATTTCCTGAATTTAGCACCCTACATTCTACCATGTGATAGAACCCAGATATTTGTTTTAAGATATATCCTTCCATTGAAATGTCATCTGTCCCTTTGGTCCTAGGGCTAGTGATGGCTCTGAGATCACTGATCCCAGGGTTCTGCTCAGTCCCTTGTTCTTCCCACATGCCCTGCTCACACCTCCTCCGATTATCCTGATGCTAGTGTGTCACTTGCTGGGATTCTGATACAGGTAAGAACTAGAAAGGCAAAAAATAAAATAAAATGAGTGGTTCAGATAAAAATAAATTAGTGGTTTTAGAAGCATAGAGAAAATTGAATACTCTTAACCATTTTAATCTTTTCAGTTAAATTTCTAAACATCACAGTGGCTAAGCATTTACTTGAAAATTAAACGTATATTTGAAGACTGAATTGATACCAAGTCAGGTTACAGCATATTAGAGGCTGAAAAGCACAATTCAGTTCTTGTAAAACAGGCTCCAACTTAAGCTAAACTAGGTAAGGGGATCCAGATGCCCAAGTGCATCCTGGCTTCTACTTACAAAACCACTTGGGGATCAGGAGGGGGGCTTTTTAAAACTTATAAAGCAAATTCAACTTTATTTTTCTTAAGACAGAAATTGAATCTTTCCATAGTTTTCAAAGGCTAGAAATCTGAAATCAAGGTGTTGGCAGGGTCGTGCTCCCTTTAAAGGCTCTTGTCTTTTCTGGCTTCGGCTGGTTGCTGGCAATCCTCAGCTTTCCTTGGCTTGTAGCCGCATCACTCCACTCTCTGCCCTTGTTGTCACATGGCCTTCTTCCCTCTGGGTATGTCTGTGTTTCTCCAAATCTCTCTCTCCTTATAAGGACACCAGTCATTGGAGTTAGTGCCCATCTAATCCAGTATGACCTCATCTAAATTTGGTTACATAAGCAAAGACCATATTTCCAAATAAGGTCACATTCACAGGTATTGGGATATTAGGACTTAAATACATCTTTTGGGGGGACACAATTCAACTCACAACACACATATATAGGTACATAAAACCAATTCTTTTCCTCCTTTCTCCTCCTATTTTATATAAGGAATGTTGGTGCTCGTTTGAGTCTCTCTTTTTATTGGTCAATCTAGATACAGGTCTGTCAGTTTTCTTGGCAGTTGTTAACTTTACAATTTAATCTTCAGATTACAAAATATCCAGGTGGTACTGTGACTGAACTAGAAGCAGAATTAATATCTCCCAAATACGGATGTGGTAATGGACAGGATTTTGCACCTTCTCTTTTTGGGAAGAGGGTGAGGATATCTTTATCTTAATTCCAATAGTTGCATGCTGGTAGTGGATGCATGATGTTGCTACTGTTTTATTATATGGAAGTTTAATTATGGTGAGAATAGTGCTAAGTAGCCAAAGGGGTAGACTATTTTGGTTATTTATGGGAAACTGATAGGAAATTGACTAAAGAGAGAAGTCTTTTTTTTTTTTTCTGCTTCTGATGGAGCTTCTGAGTCAGGGGAGTTCCAGCGAACGCTGTGGCAGAGTATGCCCTGCATTCACGGAGCTCTGATTGGCAGGTGACTTTGGGCTCGTGGTCTCCTGCATCTTCTGTGTCAGTGTGGCTCCTGGTTTACTTCATCTACTCCTTCTCTGATGCTCTTCCTTTCTGTATATAGACCTGAGTTTCCGACCTATATAATTTTTTTTTTTCTTTTTGCGGTACGCGGGCCTCTCATTGCTGTGGCCTCTCCCGTTGCGGAGCACAGGCTCCAGATGCGCAGGCTCAGCGGCCATGGCTCACGGGCCCAGCCGCTCCACGGCATGTGGGATCTTCCCGGACCGGGGCACGAACCCGTGTCCCCTGCATCGGCAGGCGGACTCTCAACCACTGCGCCACCAGGGAAGCCCTAATTTTTTTTTTTCTGAAGAATTTCTTTTAATGTTTCTTGCAAGGCAGGTCTACTTGTGACACATTTCCCGAATTTATGTTTGGCCTAAGAAAGTCTTTACTTCACTTTTGAAGGACCATTTCATTGGATACAGAATTCTAAGTTGTTGGATTTTTCTATCAACACTTTATATATTTCTCTCCATTCTTTTCTTGCTAGCATGGTTTTTGAAGAGAAGTCTGATGTAATCCTTGTCCTGTTTCTCTGTAGGTAAGGTGCTTTTTGGTTTTTGTTTTGTTTTGTTTTCATCTCCAGTTTCTTTCAAGAGTTTCTCTTTGTGTTTGGTTTTCTGCAGTTTGAATATGATATTTGGGGGTATTTATCTTGCCTGGTGTTTTCCAAGCTTCCTGGATCTGTGGTTTCGTATCTCTTATTAATTTTGGAAAATTCTCAGCCATTACTACTTCAAATATTTCTCCAGTTATTTTCTTTCTTCTCCTTCTGGTATTCCCTTTATATATATGTTATACTTCTTGTAATCGTTCCACAGTTCTTGGATAGTCTGTTCTGTCTTTTTTATTTATTTTTTCCTCTTTTCGATTCAGCTTTGGAAGTGTTTATTGACATATCTTCTAGCTCACTGATTATTTCCACGACCGTGTCTAATTTACTGATGAGCCCATCAAAGACATTCTTCATTTTTGTTAGGGTATTTTTCTTTTGGCCACGCCATGCAGCATGCGGCATCTTAGTTCCCTGACCAGGGATTGAACCCGTGCCCTCTGCATTGGGAGCGCTGAGTCTTAACCACTGGACCACCAGGAAAGTCCCCTTGTTAGGGTATTTTTGATTTCTAGCATTTCCTTTTGACTCGTTTTTAGCTGCTTACATTACCCATCTGTTCTTGCATGCTGTCTACTTTTTCCATTAGAGCCCTTAGCATATTAATCAAAGTTATTTTTAAATTCCTGGTCTGACCATTCTCAAATCTCTGTCATATCTGAGTCTGGTTCTGATGTTTGCTTTGTCTCTTCAGACCATGTTTTTTGCCTTCTACTATACCTTGTAATTTTTTGTTGAGAGCTAGACATGGTGTATGGTGAAAAAGAAATGGAGGTAGATAGGACTTTACCATGAGGTTTTATGTTTATCTGGCTAGGAGTTAGGCTGTGTTTACTCTTTGTTGTAGCTGTGGTGTCAGAGGCTGAAGTTTCCTCTAATGTCCTTATTTTTGTCTCTCCTGTTATCTTTGGGTTTTCCTAGAGACTACTTAAATAGTGTCTGAGGTTTACGGTTCTTTTCCCTGTAATCCTTGTTATTTTACAGGAGCCCTAACTGATGTGGTGGTAAGGTATGAGGGGAGGGAACACATTTTATAGTCCTATCATTAGATCTCAGTCTTCCAGTGAGCCTGAGTGGGGTATTTCCCTTCCCCCATGTCAAAGGCTAGACCAGACTGGAGTTGGGTATTTCCCTTCCCCTGGGTTGGTTATGATCTGGTAAAACCCCAGTGAGTTACAGTTAGTTAAACAGTGTCCCTTGAGAGCAGGCTTTACTGAGGGAACAGGATGCTCTGGGCTTATTTCAGAATGTTTACTTTCCCCCTGCCCCTGCTAGAAGCATGAGGGGATTTTTCTCCCATTTTCACAGTGGGAACCTGGTAGAGCTCTTGCAGGTAAAACTCAGGAAAGTGTGCGGGCCCCTAAACCTAGGCTGCCAGGAGTTTTTAACTCTAGAGCTACAATAGACTGAGCCTCCGGTAATTTATAAATTACAGTTTTAAGTGCTCCAGTCATGGGCTTCTGCTTCATGTAAGCTGTGATTCTCTGTATCTGCCTGTCTGTCTCTCCAGTTTGGGGGCAGCAGTTTGCTCTGTGATCTCCATTCTCTGATGGATCTAAGAAGAGGCATTGAATTTTAGTTTGTACAGCTTTTTTCTTATTGTGAAGACAGAAGTGACAACTTCCCAGCTCTTTACAGGTAGGACTGGAAACTGGAAGTTTCAGTTTCAACTTCAAACTGGAAGTTTCAAAAGTTTCCAAATGCAACTTTTAAAGTTTTTAAGTTTTAAGATTTAGAAAATCTGAAAAATACATTTTTTTTTTTTTTTTGCGGTACGCGGGCCTCTCACTGTTGTGGCCTCTCCCGTTGCGGAGCACAGGCTCCGGACGCGCAGGCTCAGCGGCCATGGCTCACGGGCCCAGCTGCTCCGCGGCATGTGGGATCTTCCCGGACCGGGGCACGAACCCGTGTCCCCTGCATCGGCAGGTGGACCCTCAACCACTGCACCACCAGGGAAGCCCCCAGAAAATTCTTAAGTAGAATATAAAAATCACCAATACTTCCACTACCCAGAGATAATCACTGTTAAATTGTATATGTAATACTCTTTCAATGCCTATGTATACGTACTTAATATATGTAAAATACTTTTCAATAGCATTATGCTATGCTATCCATAGTTTTATAAGCTTATTTACCCACAAAACAATGTGTTATATATTTCCCCATGTCAGCAGCTGTTCTTACTTTTAACTGTTTATTAGTTGCAAACACTGCAAAATATTTGGTCATATGAGCATATCATTATTTAGTTCGCTTACTTAATTGGAGGTAACAGCAGAGAGGTTAAGGTCATAAATTCTGGGATTAGATTGCCTGGCTCAAACCCTAGTTCTTCCACTTACTAACTACATGATCTTAGGCAAATTATTTATCTCTCTATGCCTCAGTTTTCTCACCTGTTAAATAGAGACAACAATCCTTTTTGTCATGAGGATTTGACAGGATAATAAAGAGTATTAGAACAATCACTTATTCAAGCATTTATCACATTTCATTGGCAAAATTAATTTAATATTTTTCACATTAAGGTCTATAACTCACATGGAATGTACTGCTGTATTAGTGTAAACTGGGAGGAATTTGATTTTATATTTTTTCATATGGACACTTAGTTGTCCCAGAATTATTTATTTATTTATTTATTTGGGCAATGCCATGCCATGCAGCATGTGGGATCTTAGTTCCCTGACCAGGGATCGAACCTGTGCCCCCTGCCTTGGAAGCATGGAGTCTTAACAACTGGACCATCAGGGAAATCCCTGGCAAGATTAATTTTAAAATAATCTATTTTGCATCTTGTTTGGGTACAAAAATGTAAAATATTTTAATGCATGCTACAATGTACTTGCCCTGTGGTAATTTTTCCGGGGTTGGGGGCGGGGGCAGGAGGGCAGTATTAGCTGTTTTAGCTGGCTTGCCAGCTTTAGTTGCTTCTCCATCTCATTTTATGATCAAGGATATGCTTTGTCTTCTACTTATGGGAAAACTCGGTCCTGAAGACTTGTCAGACAAAAGATGTCAGAGGTCTGAAGGTACATACCTTCCACCTGAAACCATGAATAGTGTGGTGGAGAAATGATGGTTCTTTCAGAGTTGGAATGCTAATCCAGAGATCAAACTCAAACTCGGTTGTGTTATTATTGCATCATTTCCATTCTAAGGTTAATGACAATATTTTATGCAAACAAACAAGCACAAAAAACATACTAAACCAAAGCAAAACAAAACCCTAAGCAAACGATAACTGCAAACTCTCTCAAAACCACTTTTTCTTAAAAGCTCATGATTTCTTTGGATCACTTTATTATTCTCATGTCATTAATTCTCACTGCCACGCGAAGTCTAAAGACATTAAGAATCTTTTTGTTTGTGGGTTTTATTTATCGAGCCCTTCTGACGTTCACTCACCTTTCCTAAGCACGACTTTTCTGTATAGCACAGGTTACCAGTATCTGTAAGCATAAAAGAAACCGGTGTCCCTTGGGTCCCACTGTTCTAACCAAAAGCTGAGTCTTTTTTCATGCCCCTCTCTCCCTGTCACTTCCCATATCTGATTGGCTGCCAAATTCATGTGGGTTCTTCTTCCTCTGGAATGTCTCTCAAATCCATCCCCCCAGTACCATCCTAACACAGACCCTTATCACTTGCTACCTGGCCACTGTAATAGTCTCCAGGCCATTCTTCTGGCCTCCAGATTTTCCCTGTTCAAATGTCCATTCTTCTGGCCTCCAGATTTTCCCTGTTTAAAACCTCTCTCCAGAACATTTTTGCCTCCCCCCAGTGCTAATCTGATCATGGAACTCTCCTGATTGAAGATGAAGCCCAAATGCTTTTGCATATCATTCAAAGCCCACTCACACTCTTATTCACATTTTCCAGACACATCTTGTGGCAATTCTTCCCCTTTCCGACTCACCGTCCTCCCAATCCCTGCTTTCCAGATCACCCTGCCTCACACTCCAGCTCCACCATCTTTCTTTACTTCATCCTACAAGGCTTGGTTCAGATGTCACCTCCTCCCCCTCCCCCTTTCCTTTTTAGGCAGGATTAACTGCTCTACCTTTTGTGCTTTCTCAGTGGGCTTCACATAGGATAAACCACTTGGTACCATATTATAGAGCAGATGTACATGTTCTGTATCTCCTGGATCTGAGCTCTGAAGGCGCTAATCTGAACCACACTGGTTTTTATCTTAGTAACTGCCCTTTACCTCCCAGACCCAAGTAAGCAGTATGTACTAAGTAAAGCTTTTTGAATAATTGGCATTCATTCAAGCCCAGTGTGAGACACTGTATATTCTTGAAGGTAAACACAGATCTAATTTTGGAATCTAATGTTTATTGTTGTTGTTGTCATCATTAAGCTACTAGGAGTTTCAGGGACTGAAAACTGTGTTTCACTGGGGCAGGACCATCTAACTATTGCAAGCTACGCTTACTTGCCTGCAAATGGCAATTCTTTTGCTTGAGGGCTACAGGTAGACACATTAAAGAAAGTAAATACTGAGCTGGTAGCGTCCCTAGAGGCAAGTTGGCTCAGTACTCTTATTTTACAGACGAGGAAACTGAGACCTGAAGAGGTTAATGATCTTGGCCAATGTGAATGGAGGAGGGAAATGGAATAGAGATGTCATTCCAATTCAGAGTACTTTTCATTAAATCAGAGCTTTAAAAAACAAAAGCTGTGATTAAGACTTTTGCTAATTCAAATTAGTCTTTTCCCTAGTTAAGCTGAATTAAGGATCTATAGTTGTAGCTGATTTTTTTTTAACTTCTTCAATTTTTATTAGAAAGCACTGACCCACATATGTTAAGGTGAACATGGATCTTATCTTTTCTTACCACTTATCATCAGAGGATGCTAGTAAAGTAAAGTGAAGTAAAGCACCCCCTGAACTTGAAAATATCAGCCTGGCAACACTAAGAGTTCATACATAACTGGTGAGAACAACTGTAGGAGTCACTTAGGAAAGAATATCTGAAAAGCCATCAAGACTATCTGAAGTACATTGGTTATAATTTCAGGGACATGTGAGTAGAATGTGATTTTACTAATCTGATAAGTTGTATTATACCATAGAGGACGGCCTGCTTAGAGTCTCTAAAAGGGAAAATTAGAGGGTAAGAATTGTGTTCATCCAGTGTCATTCGAGGACCGAACCACTGGATCTGGGATTCACGCGCATCACGATCACTAGAGAGGGGTACTCTAGGGTAAGGCATGGATGGTTCATCCACCAGGCTTTCCCACAGGCTAAATAAAGTTCTCTAAAGGATATCCAGCCACCCTCTTTGGTTCTGACTCTGTGCTCCCCAAACAACTTTCTGGTTCCAAATGGACTTTTCTGATATTGAGAAGGTGATCTAGACCATAAACTTTAAATTTTTAGCCATAAGAAAGGAAGAGCTTCTATTACAAACTTTTAAATTGATATTACTGTTTATGCATCAGTCTCTTATAGGTTGGTTAATGAGAACCAGACCTCCTGAATCTGGGTACACTGAAAAAAATCAAATGTCCAGATCTGCAAAGTTGAAGACGGGACTTTTAGAATGTCCTTCTTACTATAGGATATTTCCACTGATTGGGTACTCAGTGGTAGTTTTGTGTCTCCCTTCTCTAACTTCAACCCTAGATTAGTACTATATTTTAAGTTGAAAGGAATCATTAAAAAAATGGTAACAAGGGGGGCGCTTATTGATAGCATTTCCAATATCCACTTGCATTTTAGGTAGAAGTGTATATATTCGGCTGTTCTCTCTTCCTTCCTCCCCGGGACCCAAATTGGTAATTGATTCCCAGTGTACCATGAATGGGTTATAGAAGAACCAAGAAAATTGACCTCCTTGGGCGATGTGAATGGAGAGGGAGGGCACGGAGCTCTCTGAACCAGCACCTGTGGTCTAAGGACTGCACCCAGGCTCCCTGATGTCCTTATACAAATATTGTTTGCAATGTTTTGTGATGGGACAAACGGTGGAGGAGAAGCACTCGTAACCAGTCTTAACACACGAGAGAAGGGGAAGCACCAGTACCCAACAGTCAGTTGCCTTGGCCACGGCAATTCCTGAAGAAGATGGGCAGGTGGTACCATTTTTCTCTTGAATTCCTGCTGGCCCAAGGCCCACAACTCGAGGTTGGGCCTTTATGCTGTTCCTACCTCCTACTGCAATGGTGTCTGTGTTTAGCTTAGTTTTCCAACATCATTAATTAAACCACTACTCCCAGGGAAGGAAAAGCTATGGGAGCCAAATCATATTTTTCCCACCAGGAACCACAGATCTCTGAGTCTCTTAACTTTGCAAAAGAGCCCGTGGTGCACCAGATGCCAAGAAGGACTGGGCACATTTGTTCCTCGGCACACGTACCGAAGACAACTAGACAAAATGATTCCAACCTAGGCCCCCCTGGTGCTAGCTTCTGGCTTTTATTACTTTTTTTTTTCTTTTTCAAAAATAGGATTCAATAAATAAATAAATAAGTGGAAATAAATGAAAACCTCCTGGCTATTGAAATATGTTATGCAAATTCCACAGTGTTTTTATTAGACAGAATAAATGTCTGTGGCTGAGGCATCCAGGTTTGTTCCAACTACTAAACAGGCCTGGAAAAAAGCCATCTTTGGGGCAAAAATTAGACTATGATCAAGCACACAGAAAATTCTCCCTTGAAAAGGGTTCACTTTTTAATTTTTTTTTTAGCTCTCCATAAAAATAGAGTCTTATGAGGAGAATTTCCAGAAGCCTTTAGTGAAAGTACAGGAACAAATTAGGACCATATACCCTAACACTGGAAAATCATAAAACATGAAAAAGATACCTTTTTTCCCCCTTTGCGGAATTTTCTTTTATCATTTTCTAATTTGGATTACGTAACACCATTATCTATCTGTACTAAATGCTACAAGTATTTTATTTTATACGCAATTTACCAAATGTATAGTAGAATACATTTTATGTGTAGCATAGAATTAGAGCAAGTACTGTCTTTTTTAAATAACATCAAGGTTACGTGTCTCCTGCTACTTTTGCTGTTTTAGCCCAGAGTAGAAACATATCCACTCACACACAGATCACCTTGTTTCCAAATTATCAGAACTGTTTACGCAGTATGATATATAACTATTAGGAACAACCCGAAATGAAGTACACCTGAAAAAAGACTACAAAGGCTCAGTATTTTTTGCCACTTTTCTAGGCTCATAGATGCAAAACGATAGCAAATTCTGGAAGAAAGGAACAAAAGCATTGAAGTTCTACAAAAGATGATGCAGTTGGCACAGCGGAAAGACCACTTGAAGCTAGAATCCAATCATGTCACCTTCAAGTCCAAGATCTCCATTTATCCAATGCATGGCTTTGGACAATTCATTAAAACTCTCTGAGCACCATTTTCCTCATGAGCAATACAGTATTAAGAGTTTGCTCCTGTCTCACAAAGTTATCGTGACACTCAAATATATGAATGTTCTAAATGTCCTTTATAAAGTATGGAAGTCATTACTTAACTTAAAAAAAAAAAAAAAAGGAGAACCAACCCTACAGTAATTATTGAACATCTACTAAGTGCCAGGCATTGTACCAGGTGCTTTGCCTATGTTTGTCCCACACAACAACCCCAGGAGGTAAGAACTGTTATACACGTGTAAGGACAGAGCCCAAGCCTTTCTTTGCCTTCCGATCCTGGTAATCCTGTCTCAGTCCTCAAATCTTGGCTCTGGGGCTGCTGGGGTTATTGGGAAGAAACACCAGGCACCTTGCACTTGGCTTTATCTCCTCTACTCTGTAGCGTTGTGCACAGAGCCACTTGGCATAGCCCAGAGTGAAAAAGTGGAGCTAATCTTTAGCTGTTTTCTTCCACTCCTCTCAAATGTACCAGATGATGGAAACAGACGGTGACCTTTCCGTTAAGGCAAAGTAAAACCGGAAATGATGACACCATCCTCCCAGGCAGTGACCTATGGTGTTGCAAGTCTCCTGGTGTTTCTCCTTCCCTTGGCTTTGCCCTTTCTTCTTGCAGAACCTGCTCCTCACCTATCAGTACAGGGCTTGGTTTTAGCTCATGTTCTGAAATATTTATGTTCTAGTAGCCAACTCGGAATATGGGATAGAGTTTGTTCTTGGTGTTCTCCTGTCCGTATCAATTGGATCAAAGGGAGATCCATCTGGAATCCACTTAAGAGTCCTTCCAGATGGTAAGCTTGCTTCCAGATTATATTGTAGTAGGAGAGAAAGAAATCACCGAACGTAAACATTGTAGCACCAGGGAAGGCCCTGTAACCTTATTTCTTTCAGGATTTTTCATGGCTTGGAATGACTACGCCTGCCTTAGATTTTCACAGGAAATGTTTCCTCTGCCTGAACCTCAGGCTTAAATTAGGGGCCTTTGGAGAATTATGGTGTTATTTACAGCCAAACCCTGCCCATCCACAACCATGGTTAGGGGCTGTGGCATAATTCTTCTTATTTTAAAAGTTGGGATGAATTTAAAAAGCTGTTATCAAGGAGTTCAGGGACGTTCGTTGTCAAAGTGCCACCTACTGGATGCAAGCTGGTATTTGGCTAATTCTGAAAAGCAGAAGATTTACAGCAAACCTCAACTGCCCCCAGCGCATTATCATGTTAAAAAATGATAATTTCCACTCGCAAGATAAGTGACCCTAATAAAGATCACAGACGAATGGATAAAGAAGATGTAGCACCTATATACAATGGAATATTACTCAGCCATAAAAAAGAACGAAATTGAGTTATTTGTAGTGAGGTGGATGGACCCAGAGTCTGTCATACAGAGTGAAGTAAGTCAGAAAGAGAAAGACAAATACCATATGCTAACACACATATATGTGTGTGTGTGTGTGTGTGTGTGTGTTAGCATATATATATATATATATATATATATATATATATATATATATATATGGAATCTAAAAAAAAAAAATGGCTCTGAAGAACCTAGGGGCAGAACAGGAATAAAGACGCAGACACAGAGAATGGACTTGAGGACACGGGGAGGGGGAAGGGGAAGCTGGGACGAAGTGAGAGAGTGGCATGGACATATATACACTACCAAATGCAAAACAGATAGCTAATGGGAAGCAGCCGCATAGCACAGGGAGATCAGCTAGGTGCTTTGTGACCACCTAGAGGGGTGGGGTAGGGAGGGAGGGAGGGAGATGCAAGAGGGAGTGGATATGGGGATATATGTATGCATATAGCTGATTCACCTTGTTATACAGCAGAAACTAACACAACACTGTAAAGCAATTATACTCCAACAAAGATGTTAAAAAAAAAAAAGAACAGATTAAAAAAAAAAAGATCACAGGGTTGTGTCTCAGAAGAGGCAACGTGGTGGGCTCTCTCTTGAACAAGGGGTGGACTCTGGACATTTGGAACCTGGGCTCCAAAGCAAGCAATGTTAGAAAGGACACACACTGACTAACTTCTTCAGCTACCACCCTTGTCAATGTGCTTTGCCCCAGACTTGCCAACCCATGACCTTGTGTGGTCTGGAAACTTCCATTCATTCAACAGAGAAACAAATATTCAGTCATTCATTCGTTCACTCACTTTATTGAGGGCCTACTATGTGACAGGACCTGGGCTTGGAGCTGGGGAGATAGGCTGGTGATGGGAAGCAAATTGCTGGCGGAGCCTGGATCATCCCTGTTGTCACTAGCCGGCTGAACTTCCTGGCAGTGTGCATTGGCCACCCCCCTCCCATGCTCCTCTCCCCCAGCACACACCCCTGGGACAGTGGGAGTTGCTGGGTGGAATTTGCACTTCTGCCCTGAACTTGCCCTGGCTCCCTACAAACCCGGGTCCAGTCAACACAGGAGTCACTGAGGGGCAACCTCAACTGGCCCGATAAACTACGTGAGCTTGCTCACAGGCCCCTGGCTTTCAACCCAGGAAAGAAAGGTCTGGACCTCGACTAAAGTTCTTTTGGACCTCGACCCAAACACAGGCTAGTAAGCCTGGCAATCTTATTTAGCTGATCAGCCAGAGACTGTAGGCATTTTTCTGCAGCCCAGATGTCAACTGCCCTGTGGTCAGAGTGAAGGAGTGACAAGTGAGGGGTTCCTACGTACTTACCCACACTCCCTCCCGAAAGGCCACAAACTGAGTCCTCAGCATTCCTGTGGATTTTAATTGCAGTTTGGGGGCCCACAGCCCTTAGGAATGCAGATTCCATAAATTAGAAATTGTGGTAACTGAGACAGACCTGAAGTTTACATTTGCAGCATCTGTGAAGATAGGGTTTGCACAGCAAATTAAAGGGATTCCTTTATGGAATTCTTTTTATACCTAGCTGAAAACAGAACAACAACCATACCCCCAAGATTGGGGTCAGAGACTGCAGACTAAAGTTTATGTTAATTATGAGAAGAAACTGTTTTCGAGTACCCTGGAACTCTCTATAAACACCTACTCAGGTACAAGCAACTGCATGTAATTTTTATCTGTTTCTAAGCAAGCATGTCATAGGAACATTGCGTTATTTTAGGCCCACTTTTTAATTTCTATAAGGGCTGGATTTGATGGACTGATTGCAAAGAAGTCCAGCTCTTCGCTAATTCAGGTGGGCTTCTGCCCTGTTATTTTGAAATTGATGAGATTGTCCGGTAGTCATAGAGCATCATTTAGAAGGTGCTTTGAGGTCACTTAGCCTCCAGGCAGAGCTGTTCCTAAAACTATTTTAGACCTGTGGTAGCTTACAGTGTTATCCTGCTATCTGTATAATCATTGCAATTAAATGCCACCCCTTCATAGATCATGCTTTATTTTTGCCAAGTGCTTTAACCCTCATTTTAACTATACCGGAGACAGTCCTAAAATGATTATTTCCTGTTCTCCAACGGGGAGAACGAGGCACAGTGGGCACCTCTCTCTCACTGGCTTCATGCCTCTGAATCTGCTCATTATGAGCTAGGAACAGAATCCTTGCGTCTCGCATCCGCCTCGTTTTGAAAAGCGCTCCCCCAATTCCCCCCGTCTTAAATGCCTGTTGAAGTAAGCTTCAGCGTGCACCTTTCTCTCTGGTTTGAACAGAGAGAAGAGGTATGTTTGGGGGTATGTTTTCTAGCTTCCAGAGGATGCCCTGCTTCCCAAAGTATTCAGAACACTGTCATCTCCTGCAGATGTGGAAACCACCAAGGAGGAGCGGGGAAGAGAAGGAAGGGGTTAAGTAAAGGTGGGAGGGAAGGAGGAAGCAGTGCCTTTCAGGCTCCTTCCTTCCCAGGCAACAAGTGGCCATTCAGGACCAGGGCAAGGCTGCCCTCAGCAATCACTTGGACAGGCGCTAGGTGCTGGTCCAGAAATCATAAAGCTGGTTTTTGTTGAGTGCTTGTTAAAGGGACAACATGCTAAGCATCATCCCGTTTCGTCTTCACATCAACCATGGAAGTCAGGAATATTACTATTTCCGTTGTATAGACAAGGAACCCACAGCATAAGGAGAGGCAGTCATGTGCTTAATTACGCTCACGGAGCGCATGAGGCTTGTCTGACTCCAGAGGCCACTCACAACTGAATCACCTCTCCCGAGAGCCCAGCCCGGGGAGCAGGAACAACGTGGCGGAAGTTTCAGGTCTTGTGTTACTCAGACTTGGGTGGCCCAGCAATAGGAGACGGTTGGCCATTGCTGACACATCTGAGTCCATATGGAGAACAGACAAAGCCTTAAAAAGGCAGCGCTGTGGGGCTTCCCTGGTGGCGCAGTGGTTGAGGGTCCGCCTGCCGATGCAGGGGACGCGGGTTCGTGCCCCGGTCCGGGAGGATCCCACGTGCCGCGGAGCGGCTGCGCACGTGGGCCATGGCCGCTGAGCCTGCGCGTCCGGAGCCTGTGCTCCGCAACGGGAGAGGCCACGGCGGTGAGAGGCCCGCGTACTGAAAAAAAAAAAAAAAAAAAAAGGCAGCGCTGTGGATTGCTGGAGTCTCTGGCACTATCTTTTTTTTTTTTTTTTTTTTTAATAACACTTACTTTCCAGAGAGCCTGAAACCCTTGGATGTACATGGTGTATCATTCCCAGGAACTCTTTTGTCATGTCTATTGGCAGAACTTCGAATTGCGCATTTCACAGTCTGAATAGGTGTGCCAAAGTCCAACGTTTAAAGGAATGAAAAACCCTTCCCTCTGGAGTTTTTATTCATTCACTCAGAAATTCATCAGAATGTGAACAGCAAGTGTGTGCGAGACACGATGCTCAGCAGCAGGATGTCAAGGTGAACATGATGGGTTGGGTCCTTCTCTTGTGGGGTCTATAGCCTGGGACCGCACTGGGGTTGGGGAACTCCAGCTGTGGACCAAATCTGGCCTGCTGCCTGGTTTTGTAAATAAAGTTTTATTGGAACACAGTCATGCTTATCCATTTACACATGGCCTGGGGCTGATTTTACCCTATGACAGCAGAGTCGGGTACTTGTGACAGAGACTGCTGGGCCTGCAGAGTCTAAAACATTAACCATCCAGCTCTTTACAGAAAAGTTTGCTACCTCTTGTCCTAGGATAGCATTTATTTGTCAAGCCTGCGTTTTTTTTCTTTTGGATAGAACATGTCTTTAACCCCAAACTGGTTATCCATGAGGGTTCTTTACTATCACAATTGCTTCCTATGAAGAAAAATGGTCATCATAGAGGGCTCAGCAATGCTGAGAAAAATGTAAAATTATGTGATAGAATAACCATCAACATTTCCTGAGTGTTTGTTCCTTGCCAGCCAGTTGTTCTAAGCGCTGCACATATGTTAACTCAGTTCTTGCGATAACTCTATGCAGGAAGCACAGTCATTATCCCCATTTTACAGATGCGGACTGGTTAAATGACTCAGCTGAAGCTCAGGGCTGGAAGGAGCAGAGCTGAGTTTAAACAGTGGCAACCTGGCACGCACTCTCCTCCGTTACTCTACGTGAGGACGTGCAGAGGGTCGGGGGTCATGCCCAAGTGGGTTGGAGAAGAGGAGGAAATTCCCACCTCACCGCCAACCCCGCAAGTGGCAGGACAGTGCTGGCCTGGTGATTGTGAGGCCGATTCTTAGCCCTAAGAAAATCCTCATCCAAGAGACGATGAGTCTCTCTCTTGCTTTCTATACTCAGACACATTCTCTGAGTTAGAGGAGGATGAGCTCTGAGCTTCACTGTAATTAAAGTGCTTCTCAGATGCGGATGTGTCTAATGCCTCTGCTAATGCTGCTCCGTGGAGGATGCTTTGAAATTCATTTAAAAAAATAAAATAGAAGCACTGATTCATTTTGTCAGAAAGAGGAAACAGCGAGGAGCAAGGAGCCCTTTGTAATTTATTCCTGTATCACTTTCTTGGGGATTCCCAAGACCCTAACTGGCAGGCTCTTCCCTTTCCCCTGACACCCCCTGCATCCTTCTCCCCACCCCCAGGGTATCCTTGCCCCTCCCCCAACAAGGTTCTTTCTAAAACGTGGAGGCCGCTCTTGGGGTTCTTGATACATAACACTGGGACCACATGTCTGAGTAGGGGACAGTAGTTTACTGAACTCGGGAAGCATACATAACACAGTTAAGAAGTCTATGGTCTTTATATATCTTCAGAATTATCATGAAGGCGTACCCCCCAGGTTATTCAAACTTTCTTTCTGAACATGACATTAGTTGATGACAGTTTGGTAAGTTTCTGTGGTCTGTGGTTGTCCACAAAGAACCACTGGTGCCATTCACAGGACCCTGTAGAAATGTAAGTTGCCCTAAGAATGTGTAGATGATCTTTTCTGGGTCTCCCATGCGCTGGAGCAATTGGAAAGTGGGATGGAGCCTTGACTGATGTGGGAAATCAGAGCCACCCCCATGTAGGCCTTCCCCTGTTGTGGGAGTTTACACAGCCATAGCTCCATATGTACCTTCTAAAATCGGTATTGCCACCCAATACCTCTTGTACCAGGTCCTGTGCCATAGGTCCATATAATGGGACACTCACCAAATGAGTTTTCTAAGTTATGCCTTATTTCATAATCAGCCTGAGTTCTGTCTTTTTTGTAGTTTTGAATTTTATTTTATTTTTTTATACAGCAGGTTCTTATTAGTTATTTATTTTATACATATTAATGTATATATATCAATCCCAATCTCCCAGTTCATCCCACCACCACCGCCCCTCCCCACCCCTGCTTTCCCTGAGTTCTGTCTTAACCCTGATATAACCATAAGTGTAACAAGCAAACGTATGCAATCTCTAAAACATGCATAGAATTACAAAAAAGTCAAAGGTACCTACTTTTAGGTCTGACAAGCTATTCCCTCCATAGAATTATGCACCGCAGTTCCCGCTGCTCTATAAAATCTTTGGGAGGCCATGCATATCATATGCAAGCAATACCAGCAGGCATTCCTAGAACATTTAAATAGCCTGTCTCTATAGAATTAGCTCGACAGCCAGCACTGGAGAAGTCAGGAGATAATTATGTCTTCCATAAAATGAAGTTCTGTTCTAAGGAGGGAAGGTGGCCAAGACGCCAGGTATGTTTTTCTTTTTCTTTGTATCTTGGCCATCCCATGCCAAGACACATTCCAAGCCACCCTGTGGCTCACGTTTCCCTCTTTCCTGAAATGACTTTATTCTCTCGGCGTTCACTGGTAACTATCACAGTGAAAATATAGATTTCATTTATCTCCAGGATTTTATTTGGGACACACTTTGGGGCTCTTGCATAACCTCTTTGAAAAGAGATTTGCAAAACATAATGATCTAGTCCTCTGCTTTTCTTTCTGCAGCTCAAAATAATCAAATTAACAGGTAGGAAAGATTGGAGCTCTCTGTTTTAAATTTGTGCCAAACTGATTCAAAGTTAACATATTGTGGAAAGGGTTATATAAATAAATCTCAACGGGCTCTTGCTGAGCCCGATTTCTGATCCCAGTTAGCCAATCAGTCCTTGAGAAACCAAGGAACTAGTGAATAAGGAGGTAAGGGGAAAAATCAGGAGGGAAAAGAGAATTAGTATAATAAATTCATGCCCCTTGTGCGGTGTCTTTAATGTAACAGTCATTTTATATCAATCCCTGAAAAAAAGACATTATTTGGAAGAAATATGGGGCCGCCCCCAATTACGTCTTCTGATATCACAACTATAATGCAGTGCTGCCCTGCCAGTGCTTTAGTTTGAGCGCTGCACAACTGAAGAGGGCTCCATTCCTATTTTGATCTATGTGGATGGGCTTGATGACTGACATTTCTTCTCTGGCACTGCACCCTGGCTTCCTGCCTTCCCTGCCTAGCTGTGATCTGTACTCAGTCCTCAAAGTGAGTCCTTTCTTGGCCACGCTAGTTATCAGCCCAGTCTGGCACAGCCTGCTTCCTGAAGGTCCATCCATACAAGCCACTGCTCTCCTAGGTTTGCCCCATTCTGAAGACAGAAATTTGGACACTAGCTCTGTTCCTGGCAATGCCTAGTGACTTCTTGGCGTAGCCCTGGCTCCCAGCCAGAACTCTGGGGTCATCAAGGAATCTATTGTTTATGTTTTGTTTTGTTTTGTTTTAAGATGGTGGGGGTAGGAGTTATTTATTTATTTATTTTTGCTGTGTTGGGTCTTCGTTTCTGTGCGAGGGCTTTCTCTAGTTGTGGCAAGCGGGGGCCACTCTTCATCGTGGTGCGCGGGCCCCTCACTGCTGTAGCCTCTCCCGTTGGGGAGCACAGGCTCCAGACGCGCAGGCTCAGCAGTTGTGGCTCACGGGCCTAGTCGCTCCGCGGCACGTGGGATCCTCCCAGACCAGGTCTCGAACCCACGTCCCCTGCATTAGCAGGGAGACTCTCAACCACTGCGCCACCAGGGAAGCCCTATTGCTTATGTTTTTATTTCCAGTCATGCCCTTAACCCCCTACCCCAGGCTTTCCTGTCTGCCTAGTCCCTCTTCGTCGCTGGTATGTCTGGAAACAGGAAAAAGGTTCCCAGAATTCTCCCCTATTTAGAAAATAGAGGAGGAGGACAGAGAAAAGAAGAAGGAAACACTGAAGTTATCCCCCAAAGACCCAAGCCTGTCCCATGCCAGTCCACCTTGTCAAGTGCTGATCTGGCCCTTAACATAATTTTTGTCATGGAACCTGCAGACAGCTACGGAGTCTTTTATTTTGAAATAAAAGTGTTTTGAAATGATCCTTTCATCAAAATCCATTTACATCTTCCTCTGAGATCTTAAGAAAGCTTGTTTCAGTCACCAATGGAGAGATACCAAGTGCTGCTTGTCCCACATATTTGATTCTGCTAAAAATATTCCACAGCCACCTCTAGAAGCCTTACTTTGTCTTCTGGAGCATTAGCTAGCTGGCTCTTCATCACACCAGCCTCTTCTGATTCTTTCCTTTTCTCTCTCTCTCTTTTTTTTTCTGTTTCAAGGACTCATTTTCTCTACAGATGAAAGGGACCTCAAGAAATCATCTAATTCAGTACCTTGCATTGAGATAAATAAGATAGGTTTATCCCCATTTTACAGAGAAGGTAACAAGCCCAGTCAGAGGAAGACACTGGCTTCAAGGCACAAAAAACACAGATACCATAAGCTGTGGCTGTGACTTAGTATCATCTGGGGACCAAGCTTTCAGGGCAATTAGAATAGGATCTCTGAGGGTGGTGTTTAAGACTGACCTGCATCAGAATCCCCTGGAGCGTTGGTTAAAGAGCAGATTGCTGGGCCTCCCTAGAGTTTCTGATCCGGAGGTCTGGGTGGACCCAAGAATTTGCATGTACAACCAGTTCCCAGGTGAGGGGATGCTGACGCTGCACGTGTGGGACCCACTGTGGGAACCACTGGTGCTGGGAAACACTTTCATGGGTGGGTTAGTAAAAGAGACATTGGCTTGGAGGTGAGTCAGCGATTCCCTGGCCCACTTCAAAATGCTCCATTCCCTGGTCAGTGACCTAGGAACTCTGACCAGTGTGAAGACCTAACCACGTGTCTCCTGCAAGTTGACAGACAGGAGGTTCTGGGCCAGATGATTCTCTGTCTCCTTCAGCACCTTCTTCCTGGACTTTGGTCTCAGCACGACCCTTCATCTTATCCCCATGACCCCAGGACCCTGCCATTCTTCTGACATCCGGGTCACTGTGTGTCCAAGGCCCTCCCTCTGACCCCAGAGAGTCTTTCCTTGGGCTGTGTGCCATCCTGCCAAAACCTAAGCCATGCCTCCCTTCACCTCTCCATGACTTGGTGCCCCTGGTGCAGGGGGCATGCCAGTCTCTCAGCCTTGCCCCATTGCTTCTCCTCGCCCTCTACTGTGTGTTGAAAATATTCACTGGCCAGCTGCTAGGCCTCTTTTGCCTTCAATATACTTTCTTATTGAGACCAGCCTAAGAAACTGGTCATTTCTGCTTGAAACATTCACATTCCTAATGGCTCACTAACTAGATTTCTGATTCTTGTCTGAGAGATATCTCCTTTTTAGTCCATTTGCAAAGAAGAGCTGATTAACATACCTAATTCATTCACCTGTTTGCCAAACATTTATTGATGTGCTATGTGACTAGCACACTATCCTAGATTTAAAGACATGGAGAGAAATGAGACGCATTCCCTTCCCTCAAGGAGTAAGAGGGGAGATAGGCTTGCAGTAGGAAGCCCAGTTCAGTGTGATGGGTGCAAAAATAGACACCTGTGCCAGACACAGTGGTTTATCAGGGTGGGAAGGTGTAGTTGAACTCTAGGCCCTGGTTGGGGTTAGCAGGTCCTCCATTTTCGTGGGACCTGGGCTTGCAGGTTTCTAATCATGACTGCTTGGCAATACAAGGTTGATTTATTTATATAGGAACAACAGCAAGTATGTACAAGAGACAGAGAGTTATTCTCTCCCAGCAGTGTGCTGCGCGGGGTCATAGAAAGTCTGTTCCTTGGAAGGGGTTTCAAAGGGAATATAAAGTGTTAAGTGAGCATGGGGGAGGGGGCTTCAGATGCTATATGTGAAATGAGTGGATGGACCTCAGGTTAGGGGGGCACACCCACCCACAGAGCTGGGCTAGGACCTGGAAGAGGGGAGAGCTGACTGCAGAGGGAGTGCTCACCCCCAACAGGAGCTTCTCTTGGGTATGGGAGGAGCTTAGAAGCATAGGCTGGAATCGCCCTAAGTTTGCTGAGGGCCTGTCCCCACCATGTGGTTTCACCCTAGGCTGCTCTGCATTTTCCACGGTGACTTGCTTGAGAAAACGGAGACAGCGCTTGGGGACCTGCAGCTGGCTCCCCCCGGGAAGATGACCCTCAGGGTGGACCCCAGCTTTGCCTTGGTCAGTTGAAGGGGATGTTGGAAACAAACAAAACCATGGAAAATGGTGTGGAGGTTCCTTCAAAAACTAAAAATAGAGTTACCACATGATCCAGCAATCCCACTCCTGGGCATATATCTGAATAAAACAAAAGTCGAATTCAAAAAGGTACATGCACCCCAATGCTCACAGCAGCATTATTCACAATAGCCAAGACATGGAAGCAACCTAAGTGCCCATCAACAGATGAATAGATAAAGAAGATGCAGTATATACACACACATAATGGAACACTACTCAGCCATAACGAAGAATGAAGTAATGCCATTTGCAGCAATCTCTAGGTCCATCCAGTTGGATGGACCTAGAGATTATCATATTGAGTGAAGTCAGTCAGAAAGAGAAAGACAAATAAGCTATCACTTATATGCAGAATCTAAAAAATAGTACAAATGAACTTATTTACAAAACAGAGTCATAAACATAGAAAACAAACTTACAGTTACCAAAGAGGAAGGGCAGGGAGGGATAAATTGGGAGTATGGGATTAACTACCACATAGAAAATAGATAAACAAAAAGGATTTACTGTATAGCATAAGGAACTATATTCAGTATCTTATAATAAATTATAATGGAAAAGAATTGAAAAAATATATATACATATGTATATGTGTAACCGAATCACTTTGCTGTACATCTGAAACTAACACAATATTGTAAGTCAACTGTACTTCAACTGGAAAAAAAAAGAAACAAACGAAACCCTGCCAAGTGCCCAGGGCTGAGGGAAGAAGTGGCCTGAGAGGTGGATGTTGAGACCACTGAGGATGTGGTTGGTGCTCACCGAGTGGTGAAAAACTAAGCACAATTCTGAGATGCATGCAGACTAGTGGAGAGAGATGAGAATGACTCACAAAGCAATCCTGTCATTACTTTTCCACAATTTGCTGACCCTTTCTGGGATCCAAGGTGCTTCCTTCTATGCTGTGGATGTGGTTAAGTAGAATTTTTGTAAATAGAATCTTTTCAAAAAATATGTCTGGGCAGTTGCTATTTAAAGGCAAAAGATAGCAAATGTTTATCTGGCAAAATGAATAATCATCTCCCATTTTACCGGTTTCTAAAGGCTGAATCAAAAAAATTTTTTTGGAAGAGTGGTACAGTCCTTCAGCATCATTGTTCAGTGGACAAAATCTTCCCTGAGTATTTGCCACTTTCTCTAGCTTCCTGAGGGAAACGCTAGATCCACATCTTCCTGCCTATTCGTGAGGACTCCAATCAGTTTTATTCTTACCCTCACTACTCCCACCCCAGATAGGCCCCTTCTGATCTGTACACTCTTATGGGAAAAGCTGCCTGTTCTGAATCTCCTTCCCTCAGTCTGCTATTCTTTGCAAATTTGATGAATGTTAGTGGATTAAATTCTTATGAGAACATTTGGTGAAGGCTTTGGGGGAACTAGTACTTTAACCCAAAGGAATGTTTGTAATGATCTAATGGAATTGGAGGAGGTACTTCTGGCTTAGAAGGTTTTCCAACAGCTCCCCACACTGGACATGAGTTGAGCAAATTCTAAGTGCAAATGTATTATATGTACTCTGAGTTCCATCATGAAAGAGGTTCAGAGAATAGCAAAAAAAAAAAAGCCCTCTGTACTGGAAAAATAATTTAGGAGAAAAAGTGCAAAGAGTTGGGACTCTGCAAGGTGGGGAAGAGAATGCTGGAGAGGAAAGATTAACAGTAACTTAAAATACATCCAATAGAAATATATGTGAGCTGCATGAGTAATTTTAAATTTCCTAGTAGCCATATTAAACAATGTAAAAGGAAATAGGTAAAAACAATTTGAATAACATGTTTTATTTAATCCAATATATCTAAATGTTATCATTTCAATATGTAATCAATACAAATTATTTTAATGAGCTATTTTATGTTCTTCACACTAAGTCTTAGAAAGCCAGTGTGTATTTTACAGTCAAGCATTTCAATTTGGACAAACCACGTTTCCTGGGTTCAGTGATCACATGGGGCTAAGTGGCAATGTAATGGACAGTGCGGGGCAGACCCTAAATGAGGCTGCTAGGAGGTGTATCCATGAGGAAGAAACAAGAAGGAACTTAAGCTGGGCAGGTGAAGGCAGCTATACAAATATGGAGGCCTGGGTACCACCACTTTTAAGATTCTGACTTCACGGGTCTGGGGTTGGGCCCGGGCATTAGGAGTTTTGAAAAGCTCCCCAGGTGATTCTACTGTGTAGCCAAGGCTGAAAGCCACTCAGCTAGAGGAGGCATTTCGCCAAAGTGAGAGGACTTCCACATTAAAATGAAAACTTTGACTGGGGGGTGGGGGGGGTTCATCATCTCTTGTGTCCAAATTTAAGAACTGGAAGGAAACTTTCAGTATCATGGCGTCTTCCATCTTGTTTTACAAATGATGGAAGGCTAGTATTGGGTATTACTATTTGGTGTTTATAGATGATTTTGTTTGCTTGTTTATTTGCTTACATCCTCGATATCTCCCTCCCACTTTTTCTTTCTTTACCTAGAAGAGGTTTTTTAAACTCCTGTCTGGATTGAACTTGGGGGTATGTGCTGATGATTCCAAAGCCCCATCCAGTTCTGAGTGGCCATGGTTATCTTCTCCTAGGCTGACTGCAGGAATCTTTACGTGTGACAGTGCCACTGGGTACACAAGATGAAGAGCGAAGTCCCCACCTTAGAACTGCCTATGAGAGGACCTCTGTCCATTCCCTGATTGCCATCCTCCTTCCCATTTCTCTGAGACAGAGAAGGGTTTAGACCTGTGGGTCTGATTTATAACCCATATTTTCAGGGCTGAAGCATTTTCTCGAGTTCCCGGTAACATAATGGGTGATTTCTGCCAGCAAGTTAAATATTTAGAAATAAAAAGACATACTCTACTGCCCAATAAGAGCAGTTTTAATGAAGGTCATATATGGGGTCCAATGTGTTAGACAGAATCCTGTGTATAGTTGATATGTAAATGTCATCACGTAGGGAGAATTGAGTACATAGGGTGCTGTCACCCCCAGAGAAGATGGCAGGATCGGTGCTGAAAATAGACTTTGTCAAGAGCTCAGATAACAACCTTCTCACTTACGATACCTCGACCCCTTCAATACCTCTTTCATAGAACAGTAAATCACTCTCTCTCGCTGCTTCTTGTCTCTAAAAGTGGGTCATCTTCAGTGCTTGCCTTTCGGTTTCTGGGAAATGTCTATTGTCTTCTATCCTCTTGTTTAGCAGCAACGGCCAAAAATAATGAAATAGACAGAGACTAGCCACTCAGGTCATTGAAAGAGCAAGCTGGAATTTTGTCCTTTGCTCCTTAAGGCTTTGCAGTTGATTTGTATGGGACCAGGTTTGTACCAGGAGAGCACAGGAATAGGTTATTATTTAGCTTATTATTCTCTGGTTCTAATAGATGTATAAACCAAAATTCTTAAGAATCCTCTCCAACTTCCTTTAAAAAAAAAAGCCCCCAAACCTATGGTAATAGCTGTTTGGGGCCCCTTTCTGAGGATCCCAGGGGAGGTTCACTGGTGATAAATGCTGGAACCCCAGAAGAGAACAAATTGGTCTCACAAGCAGCCAGTGACAGCCTTTCTAAATACAGCTGCTTTCTCCATTAGAAAACTAAAAATAGCCCTGATCATTGCAGGCTGGTTTCACTTTAAGCCTTCTGCCACATTCATTTGTCTATTTCATTCAGGGTTTCTTCAAGTCTATGACACTGTGATACTATTTCAGCTGAAAAGTACATTGAAGAAATGTTTTCTCTCCCTCCCCCATGTTCACTCCAGATGTCCCCAACTCTCCAACACTGTTTGCTATTAGGAGAACTCACGGGAATCTTCCCGGCATCCTTCCCATCCCCATCTGCTTCACTCATTTTTGGAAAAATAAACACCATCCACGTTGCAAGCAAGAATCAATTATTAGGGTTTTTTTTTTTTTCCAAGGAAATGTTCATTACATGTCTGATTTTCTATGGACAGCTCATGAAATATTGAGTACAACTACCCTTTCCAGCTGATGTAGGATTTTACTAGATTCTCTGCTCAGACTTAGTTTGAAGAGACATTTTCACCCCTCTGGGAACTGGCGGACTCTGTGGCCGCTGGCAAAGCCAGCTTCCTTTCTAGCTTTAAGAATAATAAGGAAACCCACTGTGGGGGGGCAGCCTATGTGAGGTCAGTCTGTGGCAATCAGGGAAAATGTATGCTTAGTCCCTGCCCTTCCCCATCTTGCCTCGCTAAGGAAGTTGTTTTGCATTATGCATGGAAGTGGCACCATAATGATAGGTAGGTGGGTCCCTTGTGAGGTCTACAGCAGTCTGGTCCCGTTATCTTTCCTCCTTTCAGCGTCGAGGGTATTGAGGGAATGGAATATAAAAGGGGAAAAAATTGGAGGAAGAGCAAAAGGAATCAACCAGCTGCTTAATACTATCCATTTACAAAAGGTCCATTTACGAAATGGGCTTACCAAGCCATACCAGGAATCATTTATAATTAAAATATGGAAAATAAACCTCAACCCTAAATCCGATCACATTGTATATACCCTTGTATATATAAAAGTATGATTTTAATGGCTTTAATAGAAATGAAAATCCTAAAGATGAGAGCTAATGTTGCTATGGAAACTTTTACATGTCTTGACTGCAGAACTCTTAGTTTAAATTTGCAAACTTAGTATCACATTAGCTTTTTTCACATTGGATTTCTGGTTGGTCTTTTAAGATAAAAGGAGAAAAACTACATGTCATACTAGTACTTCTTGTTATACTCACAGCCAAAGGAGAGAGTGGTTTATCATCATTTGACACTTTTTTTTTTTCTTTCTGCACAGGGAAACCTCCATCAGGGAGCCTACCTAAGGGCTACACAGGTTGACGATTTTAGAGTCAAGCGTGATTAATTCAGTGCCAACGTTTTCAAAATTTGAATGATTTCCTTTTCTCATAGAATTAGATGTCCAAAGTCTGAATCAATAGGCAGGGGGGTCGTGAATTAAAAAACCCAAACTGTACAGGGCTCAAAGCCCTAGCAAGAGTAGAAGGAGCTCTGAACTCAGCACTCAAAGGCATGGTGATGCCTGAAGCCTGTGCTCATTTGCTGCCACCACGCATGGCACTAGGCAGTTGGGCCCTTCGTGAGTCAAAGCAATGTGAAAAGAATGCCATTTGGAGAACTGCGCAATGATCATTTGGAAGGCTTGAATTCCCTGTCCCCCCTCTTACTGCATCGTCTCCTCCCTTACTCTCAGCCCAGCCTCAGCTAGGGGGTAGGGCAAACGTCGTTAAGATTTAGAGTCAGGTGGGCCTGACTATAAAGTGAGCTCCACCGTGGGGCGGGTTATTTAACTTCTCAAATCCTGGGTACCTTACCTGGCACGCAGCAGGCTCCCCATAAATGTTCTCCTCCAGCTGAAAAGTGGGCACCATCTTTGGGGCCAGGAAGGGGCAAACTAGATCCAGGCTGCATCTACTGAGTCCTTGTGAAGTGGTCATAAACTCTTCTCCCATCTCTACTATTACATATTTTGATTGTTTTCACCTAAATCAATCCATTTACTCTGAAACTCATTCACCTGTGCTGTGATGGCCTCGTTTTGGTCCCTGTTCTATTCTCAGTGCCTTGCATGAGGCCTGCATAATATCTATTATATGCAGGTGTGAGACATGGGGGTACGAGGCATGTGTAACTTGGGAGGGGGGCTCTAATTTAAAAAATTTTTAAATACAGAATCTGGTTCAGGGCTGAGGAAGGAGTCCATGCAAGTGTGGTGCCCTGAAACTAAAGCTTTGTAAGCATTACATTAAATCTACCCTGTCTGAGGAAGAGAACCGGGTCCTGAGAACTGTTAATGAAGGATCACCTGCCTTTTTGTGACCTTGTATGGTGCTGGCACCTTGTTTTGGTCCTACGACAATTCGATTTAGGTCTGTTACTTGAGATGCTGACAAATGAGGAGAAGCCATCATACCCACAAAGTATGTCCAGATGGTGTGGGATGGATAGCTATGAGACAGTGTCATGGGAAAAATTCATAATGTGGCTTTTATCAATAACCTACGTATCCATCTGTTGGGGCCACCATAACAAAATACTACAGAATGGGTGACTCAAACAACAGAAATTTACTTCTCACAGTTCTGGAAGTTGGGAAGTCTGAGATCAAGGTACTGGACAATTTGATCTCTGGTGAGAGCCACCATTCTGGCTTATAGATGGGCCCCTTCTCATTGTGTCCTCACATGTCCTTTCTTCTGTGAATTCCCAGGGAGGTGGGGGAGGGAGAGGGAGAGAGGGAGAGGGAGAGGGAGCGGGAGAGGGAGCGGGAGAGGGAGAGGGAGAGGGAGAGGGAGAGGGAGAGGGAGAGGGAGAGGGAGAGGGAGAGGGAGAGGGAGGGAGGGAGAGAGAGAATCTTGTCCTTTTCTATGAGGCCACCAGTCCTATTGGATTAGGGCCCCACCCTTGTGACCTCATTTAGCCTTAATTACCTCTTAAAAATTGTATTTCCAAATACAGTCACATTGGGGGGCTGTGGGCTTCAGTGTATGGATTTTGCCAGGGATACAATTCAGTCCATAGCACTTATTGGGCCAACTTCTCTGGCTTCCTCTCTGGCTCTCATTTGAGGAGTCACCTCTTTAGGCTTCAATACACTCATCAGACCTGAGGATAATATTAGAGCAGGGCGGGGTAGAGTAATTACCTCCAGGAAGTAGGATCAAATGGCACCCTGCACAGACCAACTTTCCCAGCAGAGTGTTGAAAGGAGGGACTAGGCATGTCACAGAGAAATGATTTCCTTGGCCTCTGATGAAGCTGTGTTTCCTTCCCTTTCCTGCTTTTTCTCTTTCGTATTTTATTCCTTTTTTTTCTTCCTTCCTTCCTTCCCGTTTTCCTTTTCTTCCTTTCTGTCTCCATTTTTAATAGTATACAGCAGTCAGACACAGTGGTTCTTGGGCCTCTTAGGGATGGTTATCTGCTTTTGATTATCCCAAAATGAAAGGGCTGACTTATGGGTAAGGAGCAGGGAGGCAGAGAGGGCTGAATAGATGGGAGGGTGGTGGGAGGTCGGGGTGGTGTTGGTGTAAGACCCGAGAAACTACTGCGTTACCCCACGGCAGGGAGGAAAGAGGAATGACGGTGTGAAAACGGAGTGGCAGGTACCAGCACAGAGCAAGAAACGCCCCAGGTGATAACTTCGGGTCTCAATTTCTCATCAGTACAAAAGAATAAAAAATGAAAAACGCTGAAGTAGAAAATCCCCAAGGTGCCCTCAATCTCTGCTCTTCTGTACCTCTGTACCTCTTTCTACCTTACCTTACTGGGAAACGGCATTGATAAATAAAACACTTTGGGTGCCTGGTTAAGAAAATCATTATGCAAATTCAACGTATTGCTCAAATTAATTCTAATGAGGTTCAGGGGGAAAAACAAGTAACAACGAAAACTCTTTAATAAAGTGTTCTAAAAAGAAAAAAAGAATTATCGCCCACTTCTGCACTTCCTGCTTTTGGCAGGGGCTCGAAGTGGAAATCTGAAAACACTGTGAGACAGTCTGTTCTCATGGTATTTCTAGCTGAGAACAGGAAGGAGGGGAAATCTCATATGAGTGAGAGAGCCTGTTTTTCAGTGATTAGCAGGCCAAAGAAGTTTCCCTGGGCAATCAAGCTTGACAGCACCTCTAAAAGTTCTACCTTTATCTGGTCAGCAGAACAGATTTTCCCAGGAGCCCCACCACAATCACCAAGACCCAACTCTAATCCGCAACTGTTGCTGAGCGGGTATTCTCCCCGAGGCTAGTGTTAGGTGCTGGAGACCTGGATATGAGCCGTGTGGCCCCTACCCTTCTGGAGCACAGAGCAAAGTTGGAAGGATAAGGCATCTATAAATGACAAATAACTACAATGCTAAGCAGCATATGCTGAGTGCTAACTGTGCCGTGCACACAATGCTAGGAAGGAGCCTTCCACACGCTGCACAAAATTCCTTATTGGTTTGTTTTTGCTCTCTACCTCACCACCGGGCTCTCATCACTCATTGCTGGCGTATTCTGCACCTTTAGGCATAAAATGTTTCTTAGTTCCTTGAACTCTTTTGCCCATCTTGAGTCACAACAGACTGCCTTGTGTGTGATGCCGATGAGTCACTGAGGCCGAATCCTGTTCACATACGTATGTAATGATTAACGCACGCTGATTGGCTAGGCGTGCTAGAACCAGAAAAATCCCAGAGTCTAGACTCGTTGCATTGTCCCTAATTACCTGCCAGACGGTCACGTGCACTGGTGTGTAAGGCGACAGCAGACACTCCAGGGAAATGCCCTTGGTCACCATGACTCCAACTGAGTCTCATAAGTCACCTAAGGTGTATGTCAATGGCATCGTTACGACCAGGGCCACTTGAGGGCTCCGGGGGGGAAGGTGAGTTTTCCCACCCTCATCCCATCCCCGAGACGAATACGGGAATCCCCGATCTGAGAACAATTCTCTCACTTACTGAGTGGCAAACTTTCCTGGAAAAAGATATAAATGATCTGATTTTCTCTTTGAAATAACGTAATGGTGAGGATTATGTGCTGAAAAAGGAGCTAACACTCAGTGTTTTGTTGAAATGACCACCGTTACCATCTTTAATCAACTATTTATTTACACCTGGGTGATATGCCTATAAAAATGCTTATAAAAGGGTATGTAAATTAAAAGATACAGTTGCAGGCCATCACCTTGAATTTACTGTAATGTTTTAACCTATGTGACTGCTTTGTGCCCACAACAGGTGAGAGGTTGAGGGAGGTGGTGGTGGTGGCATGGAATTCAGGATTTCTCTGGGTTAATTTTGTACGGATTTTTGAGAAAACCTGGGATCGCTTCAGGGGTTTTTATTTATTTCCTGTTGGGAATACGAAAATGTATTAGACACAGACTCAGCCATCGAAAGAGCATGTGATCCACTGAGTAAGGCAGAGACCCAAATAATACAAAGTAGGTAAGAGGACATTGGGTAGGGAACTCTGTAAAATGGGAGTTGAGTGTAGAATGTGATCATCTTCAACGTCACAAATTAAAACGCCTGTATAAGGTTATCCTTTTATAAACATTTTTTTAATGCAAGTTCATTGCAGGAAATGTATAAAATAGAGAAAGGCACAAAGACAAAAGTAAAAATCACTCCTAATGTCACCTGGTGAAAAACACTGTAAAATGTCTCTGAATGTCATTCTAGTTACTTTTCTACGCATGTCTACTGGAATTATATCGTATACTGTTTTACAAACTGTTCTTTTCCTTTAACAATATGCTGTGAAATATACTGTGCTTATTTTCCCCACATGATTTTATGTCCTTCTACACTGTGATGTGCACTGGTTGCATAATATTTTGTCCCACAGATGCAATGCACTTTCCTATCCCATCTGCTAGAGTAGGCCATTAAGCTTGTTTTCAGTGTCCCACTAATATAAACAATGCTGTGATGAGCATCTTTGTATATAAATATCTGTGCACCTTGCTGATTATTTCCTCAGGATAAATTCCTTAGATGTGGGATTGCCAGATTATAGGTATGGAAATCCAAGCCCAGCAGCATGGCTGATACCGCGATTAGAAAACAGACAAGATGAGAAATTAACCCACTTATTTCAGAGATGCTTGTTTTTCATTATGATTCCTTTATACTGTGTCAACACTGGTCCTAGAGATAAAAATGGTCATCCTAGGTCTGCCAGCAGAAAGCTTTCCTAGATTTTGGCCTGCCATTTTGTCAACACTAGTAACTTTACTCTGAATTTGGCTGACACAACTTTTTTTTACCTGCCTTTAAAATGCATGAACAGACCCTTCCTTACCTTCAACTCGCTGTCTTTTGACTCCTTAGTGCATTGGTACTTCACAGGGTCAAAAATCACAATTCTAGCTGATATGTCATCAAACTCAAAACCAAACAATGAATTTCATAATACACCCACAGTGTCCAAGAAAAAAAAAGGTTTATCTCAGCTATACACATGGAGGTATTAATTTTAAAAAGCAGTTACAACTTCCACTAGAGCTCTCCATGTTGGTCATTATATTTAGGGCAAAAACATCATTTGACTACGGGCTAAGGATACTGATATTTTCACAAACATACTGGAAGATATGCATCTGAAATGAGGTGGCCAAAGGCACCTAACTCATCACTTTGTAGAGGTCTGCTTCCAGTATCGTCAGTTTAGGAAATCCAAAAGTAATTCCGTATTTTCCACTTTAGGATCTCAACACTCTCATTTGTTTGTTCAGTCCCTTGAACAGCTATTGTCTGAGGGCCTGTTCTGTACCTGGAACATGACTCAGCTGATGCTCTCAAAAGCTCCTAATCTCATGCAGGAGCGGGTAAGTGAAAAAGGTGTCACAGTTATTAGGACAGGAATAAAATGTACTGATGAATCCCTTTCCCTCTTTTTCACTTTCTCCCCTTTGCTCTACCTCCTCTGAGTGTTCCACTCGCTGCCTCTCCCCTCCCTCACATCAGTTAATTCCAGGAAGGACCTGGACCAGGGGTTAACAGGGAGTGCAAGATGGCAGCAGGGGATTCTGCGGGGCTGGCTGGAGCCAGGGGACCAGGAAGCACAGGCTGCAGCAGGCTCCCTGGTGCAGCCCCGCCCTGAACATTTGCGGAGCCTGGGGCCAGAGCACAAATGGAGGCCACTTACCATCTGCGGAAACACATAAAAGTTGTAAATCAAATTAATAAGCTGTTAACTAAAATACAGCTTCAGATGGACAAAATCGAAAAAATATGTGGAAAGCTATGGTTTTGTATGATAAAAGTTGGAAGACTATCAAGCAACTGGATTTAATTATTGCTGTTCATATATGCATGTTCTGTTGACGGGTTGGCAATGTTTGGATAAGAATGAAAGGATACATACACTCCGGGGGAAAACTGATTGTCTCTGGGATTGGGACTGGTGGCATGAAGAGGGGTCTTTTACTTATTGGCTTAGGTAACTTTTTAAAGACATGATGAGAGTATGGGTAATTTTATTTTCTTTTTCTCTGCTTTTCTCTATTTTTCAAATTTCTAAAATAATCATATGTTGCTTATGTAATTTGACAAAAATTTAAAAAGGAAGAAAAGTCAAGACTAGAAAACTGTTCTAGGATAGGAAACTGTCTCATTAAGCTGAATTCCTAGAAAAAGACTGTATTTCAGTTTTTAGGCTTATATGACTTAAGGAGTTGACTAAAATTAACCCCAGATACACCGAACTTTTTTCTTCAAGAGGTCATGGGGGAATTGGAGAGGTGCTCCACTATCAAAAAATGACCGATAGAGAATATATTTTAAAAAGTACATGCACAGCCATAGAACTTATTGCCTGACTTTTTAAGGCATATTATTTTTACAAATAATCATATGTTTCTTCTTCAATGAGCTCAGACATTTCAGGATTATTTCTATAAGAAGATGTCACATTTACTCAGCGATTCCAGCTTTTCAAAGTGCTTCATGTTAGTCCTTTCACTTTTATCCTCACAATAACCCCACCACATAGGGAAGGTGTCATCCCATTTTCCAGGTAAAGAGAACAAGGCTCAATATATTGCGATTTGGGCCCACATGTTACAACTAGTTCCCAGTGGAACCAAGACCGGAGCATAGGTCTTTTGGATCTGAGTACAGTTCTCTGGCTACTGCTATTAATAAACTTACACAATGAATTTTCTGGAAAGTACACTTATTTCTCAGAAATTTTCGTAAATGTCCCCACTCTTGTTTTTCCTTGTTTAAGGGCACTTATCTTTAAAAGGCTGCCAAAATTTCTCTATGAGCTACTGAAGAATACTCAGCACACTTTGAAGAGATGCCTGACTCCCCGTAAGTAATTCCACAAATGAGGATCTTCATCGACAATGCTAATTAGTGCTAAGTACCTTTAGAGGTGCCTTCCAGGCTAATGTCCAAGGATGCAACACATGGGGGAGGAAATTATAATAACCTCTCCCTCAGGGACTCAGCTGATGTTTTGTGATGGTGAGAGATCATAAGATTATTTTACTCAGTGCTTAAAATATGCATAAGTACTACGTTAGTATTATTTTAAGATAGACAGTATCTCATTGACTTCATCTATTTTTTCAACTGGGATTATTTTGTAATAGCAAACATTTTACTCATACTCTAGAAAAAGTACACTTTTAAAAGATAATTTGGATGAAAGGGGTCAAAAGGTACAAAGTTCCAGTTTAAAATAAAGTCATCTACAGCATGGTGATTACAGTTAACAATACCGTATTGAATATTTGAAAGTTGCTAAGAGAGTAGATCTTAAAAGTCCTCATCACAAAGCACAAAAATATTTTTGTAACTATGTACGGTGACAGACGTTAACTAGGCTTATTGCAGTGATCGTTTTGCAATATATACAAATATTGAACCATTATGTTGTATAAGTTAAAATTTAAATTTAGAAAAAGAAGGGGAAAGCAGAACGAATAGTAAAAATGTCAGGAAGAGAATTAAAGGAACATAAAACACCTCTTTGTGGACGTAAGGAAGAAGGTCCAAGGCAGGTAGTGCGTGCCACTGGGCCATTCCTGAATTTCAGTTCAGAGAACTGGAGTCACCAAGGTGATAGGTGTGCTCCTCCGGCACGCAGACCTTTGCTTGCCTTTGTTTATAATGCCTGGCAAGTGAAAGGGCATCCTGTGTTACCACCTAGAAACAGCCAACTTTACAGTCTAGGGACACTCTTCAAGTCCTGTGTGATGGCCCCAGGATGGGGCACTGATTGGGCAGAAGGAAGAGTAAGATAATAACGAAGTTCTGGAGAAGCTGTCCTTGTAACTCTGCTAATGACCTCAACACTATCTCCTTGACCTTTTTTGCCAGCATGGGTGCTCCCTGATGGAAGTATTCTGGGATGTACCTGGCTTCTGTGCTTGTCTGTCTGAAGGTGAACAGCATTTTAACTGTAAGAATATGATTTTTGCCTCTGAAAGATTGAAGATAAAAAATTAGAAAACATAGACACCAGACCTCTCTCTCCCTAGGACAGAATTCGCCAGTACTTAGGCAAATACGTTTTATTCCTATACATTCATTTTATTCATATCCTCATCATAATTATGTTGATACATTACTATAACTAATCAGTCCTATTGGAGAAATTAACAGGTTCCTCAGAGCCTTAGAGAAGGAGTGCCTGCTTCTTCCATTCACTGATTTCATGCCACCTTCGACCACGGTAGCAAAATAATTACAGCAAAAAGCTGCCAGCAGATCCTAGCATTTGCAGGGTAGGGTCATAATTGAACAAAAACTGTTAAGAAGTATGAGAAGGTCAGCTTTCCACTGCCCTTAGCATTTATGTAACACCAGGGAAATCTTAGCACATCTGTTATTTTAAGTGGGCACCAGTGATTCGGAAAGCTAAAAGCAGCTGTATCTCAGCCTTTTAAAGTTTTCTTAGCCATTGACTCATGTTTTATCATAACCCTTGGTTGCTGGCAACCTGACTTTTAGCCAAGCAAACAATAAACTGAGAGCATAAACAAAATTGCTCCCTCATTTTTTATAGTTGAGGAATCTACTTAACAAAATCTATAAATTTCCACGGACATAAATCCCTGAGCACTACCTTGCAGCTGCTTAAAAATCTAACACCACCAGGAGTTACTCTTACGAGCAGGCTGTAAACCTAAGCAGGGTGACTTTGTATAATAGATACAGTCTGCAGGGAGATTTAAACATGATTAGAAACAAGAGGGAGGGGATATGGGGACATAGGTATATATATAGCTGATTCACTTTGTTACACAGCAGCAACTAACACACCATTGTAAAGCAATTATACTCCAATAAAGATGTTTTTAAAATAAAAAATAAATAAATAAAAAACAGGATTATAGTTCATAACTGTAACAATTAACACAAAGCCGTATTCCCTTAATCAGAAAATCTGCGTTTCAGGTGTTGAAGTTCAGTGGGGCGGGGCAGGGGTACTGCCGCTCCATCCGCCAGGGTTGCCTGACAACCTACCTTCTGCGGATGAACAGCCTTGCAAAATAGGTACGGAGGTCTAGCTCTCTTTGTCCCTGTGTTCTACAGTTTCCAGGAAGCTGGCTTTCCACACTTCTTTGAGAAGGGCAGGTGGAAATCTAGGAGGCCAGCGTGGAACCTTAAAGCTGACACCGCCAAACCTCAAAGCCAGCCCAAGATTTCACAGGGGCAGAAACACAGCCTGGTAGGGGTGCCAGGACAGCTTCGTGGGAGGGCTCTTTTCCCAGACCACCCCAAACGAATAAAGAAGCGAGCTTGCTGTGCAAATGTAGCGTTAGGTTAAGTCTCCTACCCCCTCTCACCAGATTGTCTCTCTTTAGTTCTACCCACAAAGACATTGCGTGGTTAATAGTAAAAAACAACAAAAACAAAAACTACCTGACTTGTATAAAGTTATTGGCAGATGTCCCAAACCTTGACCTCCACCTAGAATTTCCTAATGACATTCAGTAATAGAATAAGCCAGTCTGAGGAGTATGGTATGCATGTGTATTAGGCTAAATCTAATTTTCAGTGACTAATCCATCTGAGCTACGCAGCTCACATTACGGGGGATGGAAGTCTGAGCACTGCGTATTTAGAGACTCAATAAAATGTGTTACGTAATGAATCATGGGGACATAATGCCCCATGCAACAGTGGTGAATTCAACACTGGCAATCCTTCACAGAGCTCCCAAGCCGGGGAGGGAGAAGAAAAGAGAAAGAACTCTTTGATAGAAAAAAAAAAATTCCTCCACGATGCGGTAGGATCAGACCAGAGGGGCACCCAACTCAGGCATGCAGAAACTGGGAAGACTTCTGGGAGGAGTCCTATGGAAGTGGGACCCTGAAGCATGTGTAGGCGGCAGCGATGGGAGTGGGGGAATGGGAGGAAGAATACTGCAGACAGAGGTGAGGCCAGGTTTAGATGTCGGTGGTGAGACCCCACGAAAAAGCAGTCAAGACACCATCAGTCACCTAGGGCTTTGCAAAGTCTTGTGAGATTTGGGCTTGACCCTAACAGCAATGGGGGCCGTTGATGAGTTTAAGCAGATCTGTGATATGATCGGATCTGAATTTACAAAACATCATTCTCCATTTGGAGCTGATTTCATATTGAGACTCTCTACTTAATATTTTGCAAATGATGACTGCAGCCGGATGCATTACTGTCTTTGTGTAACACGGGAGTATACTATTGGCATTATTATGTAACTCATGCTGTCATGTTTTAAATGACCCTAGTGCATCTAAAACAGTAATAATTGTTATTATTTGATAAATCATAAGGTCATACAGGAAGCAAACAGCAGGGTCAGAATTGCAGTGCTGGCTGTTAAAGGAACTTCAAATTCGGACAAATTAATTAGGAATGAGGAGAATAGAAAACTTAGTGACACTGGCATATCTTCATTTTATTGAGTCTTGTGGAAAAAGTCATCTAAAACTATTAAGAAGGTTCAAAATTAGCTTTGTATCGAGGATGGAAAAATAATTCCCCAGTACCGTTGAACTGGGGATAGCATCTGGACAATTCAGCCCGTGGCAGAGCTGACCTACGTAATAATACCACAAGCCTACACAGGATTTTTTTGTTGTTGAATTTTTAAATTTAATTTAAAATTTATTTTTTATACAGCAGGTTCTTCTTAGTTATCTACTTTATACATATTAGCGTATATATGTCAATCCCAATGTCCCAATTCATCCCACCACTACCGCCCCCCGCCACTTTCCCCCCTTGGTGTCCATACATTTGTTCTCTACAACTGTGTCTCTATTTCTGCCTTGCAAACCGGTTCATCTGTACCATTTTTCTAGATTCCACATACATGCGTTAATATACGATATTTGTTTTTCTCTTTCTGACTTACTTCACTCTGTACGACAGTCTGTTTTATCCTAGTTAGACAAGTGAAGTTGCTTCTCCAGTGTGTTATGAGCCTTAGTTAATTTTATTAGTGCATGCCCCTATTTGAGAAATCACCTATCATCTCCTAATCTCATGTGTGATGTTTGCTTCAGAGGAAGATAACATTGCGCTTTTGTTAATTGCCTGCTTATCTGGGCTGACATTTCTAAACCCACACAGAAAGCCCATAACTTTCTGTTCAAGAATATTTTAGTGCAGCTAAATGAGCATATAACTGTTGACATACTGTATAACAAAAGGGTTGACACACATTACTCTGGAACTAGTGATGTAATCTCAGATGGTGTCACCTTACAGAGCTCAGGTGTCCTTAAAAAGAATCTGCCTCTTCCCGAACTCTCATGAATTTCTACAATCCTGTCCCTCAGAAATCTAGAGGCCTGCTAAGTGGTAACAACCGAAATGAGATGCTGTCACATGGGAATACTAAGCGAGATAGTCTAAAGAAAGCAAAGAACTTCCTCGAGAATAACTGGATTCAACGTCTTGTTCATAGAACAGACTCGATCTGGAGAGGCAGACAAAATTGATTTTTATGTAGCTTCCTAGCTGTGCCTGCAGAAACCAGGCTCTCCCCACACCCGCTCCTGCAGCAGTTGTGATCATGACATGACAGTCCTCTCTCTCCCCTCTTTAGCTCTGGTTGTAGCTCAGGCTGCAAATAAATTGCTAACATTTAAGTGCATCTGTTGCAAAGACAGAAGCTCAGAGGACACTGGGGAAATTTCAAACCAAATTTCAGGACTGAGCTCATAAAAGCATGCACCATCTGTGGAATTTTGCTCATATGCATCGCTATAATGGGGGGGGGAGACAATAGACAGGGGGGAAAAAGAGAGCGATAAAGGATTGCGTAATAACTGGCTTTAAAACCGAAATCTCTCTTTTCAGATCAGTTCATAGGGGGTGTTTGGGCCAGGCAGGATCCCAAATACCTCTTCTCACCCCAAGAGCTCTGCCCCATGGGGACTTAGTTGCATGAATAGGTTACCTCCAATTGATTGTGCCCCTGTGTCTAAACACATCCCCCTCCCCATACGTTACTCGTGCAAGGACTCAAGACTTTCCATCTTTCCTCCTTATGGTTTACTTGAGACTGAGGCTGAGTCTAGCTCTTTCTCTCCGATCATCCATGTGGCAAAACAAAACCAACCCAGATCATTTTCGGTGAAGTCTGTTATATTGCTATAGTGCAGGGAAAGGCATGTTCCTTCAGAATCCCTTTCGAGAGGACTGAACTCATGGTCTAACAAGCTTTTCATTGTTTGTGATTTTCATTTCCCTCCACAGTTTAGGGCACTTTGGAAAAAAATTTCTATTCAGCACTTCTCCACTCATAATTCAGGAAAAAAAGAGTCATGAGGTATAATAAGGATAATTAGCTCTGACTGAAGATAATAAGCTTGCATTATAGAGCCGCTCTACTGAACACACTCTCCATTTATCGTTTTGTGTACTCTCTGTCAAGGCTAATTACGACTTCCGTAATTACTAACCTGTTGAAAGAACAAAGGAAAATGCAATGCGGTACTTAAATAAATAACAGTTTCTTCCAATACCATCTCAATAAAACTCTTTTAGAACAGAATCTATCCTTACAATCTTACAGTTAAAAACTGCTGTGGTTTGTCCTCAAAAGTGTGATCAGCTATTAGAAGGTTGGTTTTTGGTGTGTATGTATGGAAGTGAGGGTTGAGTTCCTTTCATTTAGATTCTTGTAAAATAAAGATCTCTGGGAGCGATGATCTCCTGCTCAATAAGGTTCAACATTGATGTAACATGTTTCCTTTTCATTAACTTGTTAACCCTGGTGCAGTGAGGGAACAAGCCCTGTGTAAATGGCCACATGCTTCCCCTGTTAATGTGTCTTAATCCAGACCAGCAGATACTTGTCTTCTCCCCCAGCGAAGAGATACCGTGGATTATGCCCAACCAAAGTGGAGAAATATGGAGACAAATATAGTTCTCTCTTTTTTCTAGGGCTGATGCACATTAGGAAATTTCAAAACACAGGAGGATGCAGAGAAAAGGGAGCCCTCCTACACTGTTGGTGGGAATGTAAATTGGTGCAGCCACTATGGAGGACAGTACAGAGGTTTCTCAAAAAACGAAAATTAGAACTAACATATGACCCAGCAATTCCACTCCTGAGTATACATCCGAAAAAAACAAAAACACTAATTTAAAAAGACACATGCACCCCAGTGTTTATAACAGCATTATTTACAATTGCCAAGGAATGCAAATGACTTAAGTGTCCATCAACAGATGCATAGATAAAGAAAATGTGGTGTATATATACCATGGAATATTACTCAGCCATAAAAAAGAATGAAATTTTGCCATTTGCAGCAACTTGGATAGATTTGAAGGGCATTATGCTAAGTGAAATAAGTCAGACAGAGAAAGACAAACACTGTATGATATTACTTATATGTGGAATCTAAAAAATACAACAAACTAGTGAATAAAACAAAAAGCAGAAGCAGATTCACAGATAAGAAAAAACTAGTTGTTACCAGTGAAGAGAGGGGAAGGGGGAGGGACAATACATGGGTAGGGAATGAAAAAAAGGGTTACTATGGGATTACATGAAATCATGTGTGTGAAACTTTTGAAAATTGTAAAGCACAATAGAATTTAAAGATCTCTCATTCAATTAAAAAAAGAGAGAGAGAGAATTCTGGGACCTCAGAAATAGCAGGTTTATACAGAAAGGACTGTCCACACCAGACACACAGAGTTAGATGCCTTTATTCTTCTACCGAAATGGTTTTCCTCCCTTCATCTCTTATGAAAAGATAAAATGAGAAATGTTGTTAAAGAGATTGCTGAATCATTGTCATTCACCGGTGAGGAAATATAGAGAAAAAGGAAGGTTCAAAAATTGAGATGTCATTCTGATTTCCAGAAAGAGAATGAAAGTGACTTCTGGCTAAGATGCTAGAATGGATTATTTATGAGAAGAAGCAGTGACCACGAGGAACTAGCACTGATTCAGTAAGAACAAATCCTGTCAAACAAAATTCACTTCTTTCACGTGTATCAGGCTTGCAGATAAGGAAACCACCTAGACCTGGACCTGCATTCTTAGTCTTTATTTGGACCTTCATTAAGAAAGTCACAAAACCACTCACAATAATCTTGTCAAGGGGTTGGCAAAACATTAGCGAATATTATAGTCATTATTACGAGTTATTACAAATAACACTGGAGGTGTTTAAGAGAAGAAACAGGGCAATGAAGGATTTGGCAATATATCTATAAGAAACAACAGAAAAAAACAGATAGATAAAATCAGATATTTTGGCCAAAAAGAAAATTAAATATATACGTGTGAGTGTATATATATAAAATCATGATGCGGAAGGGTGATTAGACTTCTATGTGGCATTGATGAGTAGCACTTGGACCACACTGAGAAGAGTGACAGGGACCCGGATTCCAGTTCAACCGTCAAAGCTATCCAAAGATGGAATGGATTGCCTCAGAATGTTCAGTAAATACACTACTACTGCACAAGCCCTGAAGGAAATTTAAAGACCAGATGGATAATTCACTAAAACGACCTTTGCAGTGGCTACTTTACAATAGAATAGAATAGAATTATTATACAGTTTAGAGCACCTCCACGTATCTTCTTGTCTTAAATCCCTTCCAGGCAAGCTGAAGCCTGAGGCTCTGGCCCAGGCAGAGTTTTAGGAGAAGGGGTTGAGCCCATATTGAACTGGTCTTGTTTAGGGCTCCTGGGTATGGATCAAAAAGGGGCTGACTGGGCTTCCCTGGTGGTGCAGTGGTTAAGAATCCACCTGCCAATGCAGGGGACACGGGTTCGAGCCCTGGTCCAGGAAGATCCCCCATGCCGCGGAGCAACTAAGCCCGTGAGCCACAACTACTGAGCCTGCGCTCTAGAGCCCATGAGCCACAGCTACTGAGCCCGCTCGCCACAACTACAGAAAGCCCGGGCGCAGCAACGAAGACCCAATGCAGCCAAAATTAAATAATAATAAAATAAATTTATAAAAAAATGGGGGTGTGGGCTGAACACTGCATTTTGGATGAAGGCCATCTTGGGAAGTTCCAAAGTACTTTGGAAAAGATTGTGCTGAAAAGAGTGGCAAAGACGCGTAAGAAGAAAAGTCTGTAGCTGGGGTTGGGTGACACACAGCTAGTGGAATGGAGAGATGGACAAAAATCCACCACAATCTGTGGATAGAGGGAGCGAGGCCTTGGGGAAGTCTCCCCTGGACTTGACTTGTCAAAGGCAGGCAGAGAACTCTTAAGGACATCCAGCCAGTTCCAAGATTATCACATGTTATCTTCATGGCTACCCTCTTGGGAGGACAGTGAACACACTCATGTCCCCATTTTTCAGAAGAGGACCTAGGACTCATAGATGTAAAATTTCCACACAGCAGGCCTGAGGCAGAGCCAGGCATACAACACTGGTCTTCTGATTCCAGTGGACTGTATCATGCAAAGGTGGATGTAAGAACACAGCAGGTCAATGGTTAACAGAAATAAACGTTTCTTATTTCCCTGGCATCCTCTTGTCCGGATTTCTATAATTTCTGTAGCTGCAGGTAACTCTAAAACCTTATGGGTCTCCCCACGGATCCACTTGTAGGCCTACCTTTCTGATATGTTTTCAAGATAGAGTTCATCATGCTACCAATTCTTTTTCCAGACTCTGTTTTAAAACTGTACTAGATGGACATTCATTTGCCCTTGTTTATAATTACAGATGAAAGGAAATTGTCTCAGCCTCTGAGGAGTTGGACATTTACAGCTACTCATTTGCAATTAGACAACTTACAGCTATCAGTCTAAAAGTAAGAAGATGTGTTCCTTATTAGCCTACAGTCAGATTCCGAAAGTGAAGGCTGGGCCTAAGTGTCCCGGAGTAGTTTGGCTTACGAAATCACCTGGGCACCACTGCGTTTATTGTGGAAAGAAAACTCACTCCCACATTTACAATTACATCTTTAAAAGCGAACCATCTGCTGAATCATTTATTGGGGTTAATCAAACATCATCATTAAGAAGCCACTGCTTATCCTTCTGAAAATGATTTTTTAAACTGGTAAAGACAGCTACATATAATAAATTAACAAAAAGCTATAAATATGCAAAGAGGGCAAACTGATCACTCCTAGGCATAAGTTATTTCAAAGGAGAAGCACAATTACTGTTTTGTGATCATGAGAAGAGTTACAACCATTCTAAGTCGGGTGCCATGCTCTTTGGAACATGAGTCTCAGTTTCCCAGAGACTGTTGAGGCTCGCGTTGAGTTAGCGGAGGGAGGAAGGGATTTTCTAGCAGAGCTTTCTTCTCACTTTAGTTGAGCATTATTATGAGCTGACAGAGGGGTAAAGAGGCTTATAAGGAGGGGTTCTCAGTCTTAATTCCTGGGATCTTTGTTGTGGCTGTTTCATCGGGGCATTAGGAATTCTTGGAAGACTCTTGTTGTCTAATTTGCCTAGTGTAGGTAATTATGTAACGAGGAAGGTAATTCTGAAAACCTTGTGGGACAAAGGAAATGGCAGTGTTTAGTTTAAACCAAGCTCTCAGAATGGCAAGTTGAACTTCCCTTGTTTATCTTCACCCTGCCTCCAAACACCTTCTTCTTCCCTTTCCATCAATCCCACTCAATAGTCATGTTCTGTTTCAATTTCCAGCTCACTCCAATAGATAACTCATTGCCCCATATCACATTGTCTAATTGATGGAATCTATGAGACTATCTCCTTGTTACTTTATGTTCTGACATACTGTGGGAGATATAAAAATTTGTTAGACACAGTCCTCATCTGGTTAGGAAGACTATCCCTGTGTAAAAACAGAGCCAACGAGATAATCGGGGAATTCAATGGTAAATTTCTGGCACTTGGTACAGACAATCAGAGCTATAAATTCAGAAGAAGAGACTCTTTGGGCTCAGGCAATCAGAGAGAGCTTCTCGAAGATGAGATTTGAGTTGAGCCATCCATGGTGGCTGGAGTTCACATAGAAATCAAGTCCATGAAACTATTCCTGAGTGTTTGATACAAGTGTTACTCAAACGTAGCCATTTAATTGCAAAACAACTCAGCCCAACTTCTACATCCTTAGTTTGTGTGTACTCAACATTCTTTATTATTCCTCGATGTTCCAGCACACCTAAATGGACCTGTTAATATAATATTGTGCTGTGATTGTAGCTGGATTCAGGTTGGAAAGCAAAGTCTAGGTGAACCAAGGCAAGGTAGAAACAATAACGGAAAGGTTAACATAGAGGTCATTTCTCTGAAAACAGCTGAGCTGTCAGGAGCACAGCATAGAAATCAAAACAAAGGCAAGAGAATAAAACTCAGCAGATAAACAGGAACTAGGTGAATCAGGGTGTCAGCAATCATGTAAACATAAGATGCTGGACAAATGGACACCTCAAGACTGAATTTGCCTTCCACCGACAGTCCTATGGACTTTGTGGTGGAGTAAAACTACCATGGCAACAATTGGATAGGCTAGACTCAGCAATAGGGAGTGATTGCTTAGGAGAGGAGGTAAGATTATGCTGAAGTGAAGTATATGGGGCAAAACATAAGGGCTAATCTTCATACTCAATGTGCTTTTGGGGTCTCTACTAGCTCATAGTTTTTACTTAGCTCAATTCCAGATAGTAGAGCAAGAAAATATGTGATATATTATATTTAAAAATTGGTTGTGGGGAAAAGTGGTCTTATTGGTCCTGAAACATGCTAAGCTCTCAGAGTGCTGAGATTTGATCTAATCAACACCCCAGGAATATCAAATGCCTGCTGCAACTTCCAGGTAAATTTTTCACATACATCTAACTAGAGCATTCATCTTCTCAATGTAGACAAATTTTATTATATTCAATGAAAATGCTCATGTAAGACCTTTAAAAACCAAGACCTGCATGTTCTTCATGAAAATGTAAGAGTCCCTGACATTTAGGGTAACAGAAGGAGTTGCTCTGATATTCTCTGCTAAATTTACAAGATTTGGCTAAAACCCCAAGCGTCTGTCCTATCACAGTAGAGTATTAGTCACTCTTGAAAGGATTTAGCGTACTGTACTCTGCTGTGTGTGTTAAATGCCATGAACTATATGACTGGTGGGCAGATCCAATTCCCAGATCCAAGCTCAAGCAATTAAAAAAAAATTTTTTTTTTTTTTTTACTATTGACTATATATAGTCATTTAGTTAGATTAACTGAGCTGAGATCTAAGCATTCAAATCCTTTGTGAGAGGAAGAGTAGAACGACAGAAAGGAGTCATAGAGTGCCCATTACAATTAGAACAGTCTTTTAAAGATTGTCTAGCGTAGCATCTCAGAATGATTTCCTGCTGGTTCTGAATGATAGCAGCATGTCACCAAGAGGAAGGTTCTGAGATCATATAATTTGAGGGACATTAAGTTAAGCAAAGCTAAACCAGTTTCTTTGCTGTAGAACTTCTTAGACACTTTCATGTACTAATATGCATTATGAATCCAGAGGGTCACAAGCTTATTTCACTGAGACTCTTTTTCATTTTATGGACATAGTGTTCTAAGAAATATTCACCTACTTCCTTTTCAGAAAAGAAAGCAAGATATAGAGTGGTCGAGGGCTTTGCCTAAAGTTACGAAACTACCTACATACAAATAGCTCTAGGATGATTTACTTGAATGATGGACCACAATGGTGGTATAACACTGCATGAAAAGTGGAGAAAGGCAGGGTGGTGGCCATTTCTGAAACACTTATAGGCTATAGATTTGAGTTTTTGAGATGTATTTGGAGAAGAGGCATAGGAACAGAGAAAGCAGTCCTGTGCCAACCAGACTGGGTGAGTGTGTTTGATCTACTGGGCCATGCAAAGCCCTGGGACAAGGCCACAGCTCTCAGCTCCCAGAGAAACTCACCATCAGCTATCTTCATATTGACTATAATCTGCATGGATATTTTGGCCTCAAGAATAGAACTAGATGTATTGACAGATGAATGGATAAAGAAGATGTGGTACATATATACAATGGAATACTACTCAGCTGTAAAAAAGAATGAAGTAATGCCATTTGCAGCAACATCGATGGACCCAGAGATTATCACACTAAGTGAAGTAAGTCAGAAAGAGGACAAATACCATGTGATATCACTTATATGTGGAATCTAAAATATGACACAAATGAATTTATCTATAGACATAGAGAACAGACTTGTGGTTGCCATGGGGGAGGAGAGGTGGGGGGAGGATGGATGGGAGTTTGGGATTAACAGATGCAAACTGTTACATATAGGATGGATAAACAACAAAGTCCTACTGTATATAGCACAGGGAACTACATTCAATATCCTGTGATAAAACATAATGGGAAAGACTATGAAAAACAATGTATATATATGTATAACTGAATCACTTTGCTGTATGGCAGAAATTAACACAACATTGAAAATCAACTACACTTCAATAAAATAAGTTTAAAAAAACGAATAGGACTAGATGGATTTCCGGGGGCAGTGTGTGGACCTCCAATTAAAAGAGGGCACTACTCTCTAAAAATGAGCATTTGTGGTAGCTTCTAAATCTGGGAAATAGTAACCCAGTGTATACTAGTAATACATTTTTTGTTTGTTTTAAAATTTTCACAGGACTATTTTTCCAAGTATATCTGGAAAAAACACTATTAGAGAAGGACTTCACTTTCCATTAACAATTTTAAGAGGAAAAGTTTATAGTAGGATATGTGACCTATAGATCCCAACGTGTTACATAAATAATACAGGAAACTGCAAAATGTTCTTATGTGAAGTCACTGCACAAGATGCATGTTTAATTAGCACCTACTAATAAAACAGATGCATGTGAAATTATTTAGGGTGACACGTACAATTCTGAACAATACAATATCAGCTCAGGATGCCAAGGGCATGCAACATAACCTGTTTTTAATTGAGCATTTCAGCGCCAAACAAAATAAGAGACAGCTTGTGTTTTATATATTTCTGTAGTACATCATTATCCAACAATAAATGCAAAAATAATTTACAAAAAACAAACTTTAAGCAGAAAAAAATTTAAAGGCACAGAATTTTTTTGAATTTAGCTGTTCCACAATTTTATGGGAAAACTAAGCAGTGGATCAATACCACACTGGTTATTTTACTTTTTTTTTTTTTTGTGGTACGCGGGCCTCTCACTGTTGTGGCCTCTCCCATTGCAGAGCACAGGCTGCAGACGCGCAGGCTCAGCGGCCATGGTTCACGGGCCCAGCCGCTCCGCGGCATGTGGGATCTTCCCGGACCGGGGCACGAACCCGTGTCCCCTGCATCGGCAGGCGGACTCTCAACCACTGCGCCACCAGGGAAGCCCCACACTGGTTATTTTAAAAGCAAAACTTTAGTACTTTTCTTTTAACTTGACCATATTATTTTCAATAAATTAGAAGAACTACCTTTGAAGAATAGCCCAGAGCATTCTTAAAGATATAACTCTCAAATTCAGAATTTATTTTGACATTGTAAAAACTCAAAAAGGAAGCTTTCTTTTAGTTGAAATGGGTTATCTTTCCCTACACACACACACAAACACACACACACACACACACACACACACACACACACACACACACACACACAGACACACACACAGCCAAAGAAATGACTGGCAAATCAGATGGTGGAAAATAGCAGAAAGAGAATATATAGCAAGACGCCCTTAGGAGGTTTTAGTATCCAGTGCTATCCTGGGAACTTCTGAGTATGAGTACGGGGTTGCTTAATCACTCTTTGGCAACAACTGTGACATTTATAACTGGAATGAATGTCAAAGGCAATCTTGAAGGGGAAAAAAAATCCAGAGTATTGCTTCTTGAGATATAAATATGGAAAGGTCAAAGGGCAGCTCCTCCTGTTCGCCTTGAGACCACCCATTGTGGTGGCTATGGTTTATTGTGGGTATCTGACCCTCATATCTTTAAAAAAAAAATAAATTTATTTATTTATTTTTGGCTGTGTTGGGTCTTCGTTGCTGCACGTGGGCTTTCTCTAGTTGTGGCGAGCAGGGTCTACTCTTCATTGCGGTGCGCGGGCTTCTCATTGCGGTGGCTTCTCTTATTGTGGTGGCTTCTCTTGTTGTGGAACATGGGCTCTAGATGCGCGGGCTTCAGTAGTTGTGGCACACAGACTCAGTAGTTGTAGCTCACAGGCTTAGCTGCTCCGCGGCATGTGGGATCTTCCCGGACCAGGGCTCGAACCCATGTGCCCTGCACTGGTAGACGGATTCTTAACCACTGCGCCACCAGGGAAGGAAGCCCTGACCCTCATATCTTTTTGATTTCAGGACCAATTGTGCCTCTTCTTTCAGACCCAGCAACTGCCTCTTCCTCTTGGCCCATCTCCCTGCTCTGTCAACGTAACCCCGCTCTTATAAGTCACTGCTGAGATGTCCAGGTTCTCAGTCCTGCAGCATCATAGTGGGACCCTGAAATGAATTTACTGCTGGGTTAAAATGCATGAAGGAATCTGAATCTTATTTTGACCTGTAAGAACTATGGATTTAGAAATCAATAGGGAATATTTTCCCCTCTATTCTCCTTGCAAAATTCGGGAAATATTTTGGGTGCCCACTGTATTTGAGGTGCTGACCTGGGTGCCAACAGATGAAATAAGCCTGTTCTCAAGGAGGTTACAATCTGGCAAACATCACAGTAGGCATTTTTTAGAGGATGAAGAGGAAGGAGCTAGGATGAGAACTTAGAGATGTATGATTCCCTCCCTAGCAAGGCAGCATAGACCTTTGAAGTAGAATCCTGGCTTAATTGGAAAGACCTATGTCTTTGCTGTTGTCCAACTGGTTTCATGCCTCCTCATTCATACTTCTGATTAAATATTTCCAAGGTAGTTGTCAATACTGTACCCTATAAAGGTTGTTGTGCACTCACATCCTATACGATAAGGTATAATTTATTTATGCCTGTCTTAGCAGAAAGGATTTAAAACGCCATATATAGATACATTGAAGTTTTGTCTGCAACAACATGAATGTATTTTAAATGCAAATGCCTCATTATTTAAAGGAATATAGTGCTGAATTGTTTTGCAAAATAAAAAATACTTCTGAAATGTAAAAATTAGCCTAAGTTCTCTGGCTTAAAAGTCTGGATTTGTGTATGTTTAGTTCTCCAAAAGTAACACATACTTATGCATATTTCTTAGGTGAACTACTCTAGCATTGACTTAAGTCTTTGCATCTTAAATTTTATATATACTTTATACACTGCCCTCATTTTCCTCTGGTTTCACTTTTCTCACTTATTTCTTCTGTTTTATTTGTCTTCTTCTTATATATAAGTCTCTATGGAAGCTGTTTTAAATCCTTTCTGTAACCAGATGAGGTATTAATAAATAAAATATAACTATATATTTTCTTTCTTCCTATGACACAAGATGTCCTCATGTTGATATGCCAGACCTAGTTCAGAGGCAGGAGAAGCCTATTCAATTCCACGGTGCCTTTCAAAATATTCACTAACTAATGGACAAAGAAGATGTGGTATATATACAACAGAATATTACTTGGCCATACAAAAGGATGAAATGTTGCCATCTGCAACAACATGGACGGACCTGCTGGGTATTAAGCTTAATGAAGTAAGTCAGACAGAGAAAGACAAATACTATATGTTTTCACTTATATGTGGAATCTAAAAAATAAAAAAAAAAGGGAGTGAATGTAATAAAACAGAAGTGGACTCATAGATCTGGAGAACAAAGTAGTTACTAACTTGTAAACACTAATGGCGAGAGGGATGGGGTGGGGCAACGTAGGGGAAGGGGATTAAGAGGTACAAACTACTGGGTATAAAATAAAGAAGACACAAGGATGTAATGTACAGCACAGGGAATAGAGCCAATCTTTTGTCATAACCTTTAATTGAGTATAATCTATAAAAATATTGAATCATTATGTCGTACACCTAAAACTAATATAACATTGTAAGTCAACTATACTTCAATAAAAACAAACAAAAAACATTCACTAACTGGGCACTGGCAAAGCTCTGTTTGGTGTATAATTTAGTAACACACTAAAAAAGCAGGGCACGCGTTTTCACTCTTGAAGACACGATTAACTTGTGAGGTCACAAGGGTGTTTTCGATATAACTCTTGCATATGAATAAGAAAAAACCCAGGCTGCCAGCTCTTTAGCCTCCCTGAACATCAGAGGCCGAGAAAACAACATTTTCAAACCTTTTATGTATCAACAGAATAAAATATTTTGAAGACACACTAGTCACATATGGCTCTCCCAGAATATCACAATCCATGAATATGAGTGTTATTGTTTTTTGTTCTGCAAGAAAGCTTCACACGCTCTTTCACAGATATGCCAAGTATAGCTTGATTCATAATAGATTCATAATAGACGCTGAGAGATGAATACATGAACTGACTGCAAAGTAGTTACCCGTGTTTTATTTGCTGTTGACAAAGCCAGCAGCATTTTCTTTGCTTTGGAGTGGGAACAGGGAAATTTAACTATGGGACTGAAAAGCAAATGAGAGGAGTGTAGGAAACTAGCTGTGTAATGAGGGGACTTCAGTGTTTTTTCACCTCAGTGAGTCCTTTACGAAGTGTGTTTTTTTTATAACAATTTCCCTTCACACTGGAATGAGAATGGTAAAGGAGAAATTATCTGAAAAATCCTTTTGTATGCTTTGAGGGAAAATATGATAAAACACACAGAACTATTTTAAAGCCGATATTATATACTTTTGCTTTTGTAATTCAGAAAACCCAAGGAATTGAAAAACCTGAGTTCTGGTTGCCACCAGCTGTGTGACCTTGGACTTCACTCTGTTCGTCTGGCTCATTTAGTCCACTAGCATTTAGTAGGACCTTCAAGGCCCCCTTCTGCATAGAAGATGCATAGATGGAGCCCAGTTCTCTTGGAACTTACAGTCACTAGGCTATAAGAGAGAGAAGATATATATAAAACCAGACTACAAATTTGTAAAACTAAGTACTCTGGGAGTTTAGCAGTTTGAACTAAGGCATCTTGTAAAGTCTTTTTGAGCTCTGTGATGCTACAAAAACCTTGTCCTGACTAGGAAGACAATTTCTATGTCTTAAGAAATAATTGACTAATACATAGGTTGACCATCTTAGGAACGGGCATGACCCTTACAAACTTTGTGATGGAGCTGGTAGGAGTTAGTAGGAATGAGCACTGGGTCTCCAGGTAGGGGCAGGGTGTGGGGCTAGAAGTTGAGGCTCACCATCAGGGCAAGTAACTGGGAGTGGGAAGTCCAAAAAGAGATGGCAAAGCATCCCACTAGTTGGCCAACTCAGTGTGGAAAATTCAAAGCAGGAGACTCAGACAAGCAGGACAAGAAGCTGACATGGAAGAAGGTCGTCAAAAAGAATAGGTTTACAGCTTCTGAGAGGCGGTTCACAGCCATGGTGATAGCTGGGAAAGGAAGAAGCAAAGAGTCACAGTCCTGGGGCAAGTAGAGAGCTGGAGTGTTCACTAAATAGGAAGTCAGGAGCAAGGATCAGGAGAGAAGAGGCAAATCGAGGCAAAGGGGATGTGATGCTAAAGACTCAGCTGTTCGTCAGAAAATTTCAGTCTCCACCCAAGCAATGATTGAGAAGTGAAGATAGGGCAGAGTCTGAAGTGAGAGGTCCTGGTGGTGGGGCTACGGGATGAGGAGGAATTCAGGGGCAGGAGATGAGGCCAAGGGCTTCCCTGGTGGCGCAGTGGTTGGGAGTCCTCCTGCCAATGCAGGGGACACGGGTTCGAGCCCTGGTCCGGGAGGATCCCACATGCCGCGGAACAACTAAGCCCATGCATCACAACTACTGAGCCTGTGCTCTAGAGCCCGTGAGCCACAACTACTGAAGCCCATGCGCCTAGAGCCCGTGCTCCGCAACAAGAGAAGCCACTGCAATGAGGGGCCTGCACACCGCAACGAAGAGTAGCCCCCGATTGCCACAACTGGAGAGAGTCCGTGAGCAGCAACAAAGACTCAACACAGCCAAAAATAAATTTAAAAAAAAAGAGAGACGAGGCCAAGGTCTACTTTCATAAACTAGGCTTCCTCAGATATAATGAATCCTCTCTTCACTGATGGATGTCCATTTGTCTTAAATGTGGTATATTAGAGCTCTCCAGAGAAAGAGAACCAATTAGCTGTTGTGTCTGTATGCCTGGAGAGGAGGGAGGGAGGGAGGGAGGGAGGGAGAGAGAGAGAGAGAGAGAGAGAGAGAGACAGCCAGAGAAGAAGAGAGACAGAGACAGAAAGGGAAAGAGAGGGAGAGGAGTCAGTGTCTTATTAAAGACATTGGCTCACAGTTGGCCATCTGTATGCTGCAGAACCAAGAGAGCTGGTATAATTCATTCTCAGTCCAAAGGCCTGAGAGTCGGGAGAGCCCATGCCTGAGGGCAGGAGGAAGTGGATATCCCCACCCAGGCAGAGAGAGCAAATTCGCCCTCCCTCCACATTTTTGTTCTCCTTGGACCCCCGGTGGACTGGATGATGCCCCTAACAGAGGGCACAGGAAGAGATACTATCCACTTCTTCCAACCCTGTAGAGTGCTGACAGGAGTCCTGGTACTATTAAAGCCTCTTCACTGCTGGTTTGAGAACAGCGAGGAAGGCGGAGCCATGGGGTCACAAGGAGACAGATTAGGAGCTATAACAAGTCACATACAAAAGTAAGTCTAACTTACTTTTAGACTTCCAATTAAGTGAGCCAATGAAATTCTTTACTAAGTCAGTTGACTTAGATTTTTTGTCACTTGCAGCCAAAAAGCATCTTATCTGACACAGTAGCTTAAGTGGGGGCCATTTCAACATTAACAAGCTAGTCTACAAATCACATCTGATCCTAGATAATTCTAAAAGCAGAACCAAGTCGTTAACAGAGAGTCAATCAATTTAGTAACATTGGGCCTGCTTCAATTCTGAGGCTGTGTGGTATACAGCAATGGACCCGACTTTGCTTCTAGCTCTGCTTCTGCCTTACAACCTGCATATCTATGGACAATCCCCCTGGCTTCTCTGGTTCTCTTCTGTAGTGCGAGGGGTTTGAGTTACATCCTCTGTAGATTGTCTCTGCTCTACAGTTTTTTTTTTTTTTAAAACAATTCACTCAAACTCAACAATACTAGTGAAAGCATTTATACTCCAGGCATTGTCTTAGGCACCAGAAATAGAAGGAAAATCAAAGCAAAAAAAAAAATGAAAATTATAAAACACTTTCTACAATGTGCATTCCTACTGTGCCATAAGGTTTTTGTTTCCTTAATGCATTGACAAGACAGTAACAAATATTTGTTGAATAATACTTTTTGGCAATGAAAATGATAATCTGCTAGAGCAACAGGAAAGCAAAATCACATTTTAGCTGGAAAAAAGAATATCCAAAGCTACAATTATCTCATGGTCTGTCACACCCAGAAATTTCAGGTGAGGTAAGAATAACTAGTCACGTCGCATTCTGGAGTCCTGGGGGCAAGAAGGAGAAAATAAATAAAGCGGTAGGATAGAGGAAATGAATGAGGCCCACAGGAGACTGAAGCCTAGTGAGCTAATAAAAGCTGCCGTGAACAACCTCTGCAACCTTTCAAATGCTCTGCCCTCATGTCTTACCTACCAATGGATCATAGGGAAATAACCATAACATCTCTGTACATTTCTGCGTAACCATCAATGGCCACAGAAAGTGGCATAATGATCAATTCTCTCCTCTCCTGTCTCCAGCATCTTTCCTAACAGCCTTCTAGATATGCTCAATTGAGACTGGGTTAACACCCAGTTGGGAATCTGCTCTTCCACTGTCTCATTGAAACTTATGACAGGTAGCTTCAACCTCTACACGTGCTTGTCTGGAATTTGCAAGAACAGATGTCCCGGGAACAAGGCTCTAAAATAGAGGTATTCATTCTCTCAGAGGTAATGATGGTCTTGGGAGATACTAGTACCTGAAGGCACAGGTTAAACTTCATGGTGTTGGTCTTATCAACTTTACTCAAAGATCTGGTAGATGGACCATTTTAATTTTAGTACAAACATGGAGGAGTGTTTGTGTGTGCGATCCATTTTTCAGCAATTTTTAAGATAAAACAAGATACTTAAAAAATTTTCAGGCTTGCCTATGCCTCCTTCATGCTCTGACCCCAAACCCTAAGGTGTACTCTTTGACTCTCCTTTGCCATTAGGGGATAATTCAGTAGAACTAGTTAAAAGCCATGTCCCTAAAGAATGTAATTTTCTTTCCCCACCTTACCAACACTTGGTTGTACCTTCCAACACCCAACTCACCCCAATATTAGTAAGTGGAGAGTTGTTGCTGAGCTGTCGTGATTTTTGAGAGCAGTAAGACAAAAATGAATTTTCTAAGATATACTGGGGGGGTGGGGACAGGAAGAATGAGAAATAATGGAGGGAAGTGTGCCTCTGAGAGGTGAGAATAAAACTGACCTTCTCACATCATTAGAGAGAGGTGAGAATAAAACTGACCTTCTCACATCATTAGAGTGTATAAAATTCTATCTCCACTTCTCTGGGAAGAACTTTTGAGGTAGGGGTTGGGATTTTCCAATTCTAGAAAATTAAATTAGCTCCTCAAGTTTAAAACTTCATAGAAGTCACCGCAGTGAGTAGAAGATGGAAGGGGGTGATGGGGAGACTTTTATTCCCCTGATTTATCTGTTCTTTGTTTTGGTTCCTAACTAGGTCATCGTATTGGCAGGGGGCCTTCAGCTTCAAACTGTGTCTTTTCACTGTTTCCAGTCATTTTCATTGAAGGGGAAACCTTTTTCTTTAATGAAGGGTCCCAACAACCTGTTATTTGGAAGAAATCTTAGTGAGAAGTGGGTCATCCTTAGAAAGAATCTGAAGGAGGGGTGGGTGGGCGGAGGAAAGGACTTCTTGAAAGGAGATCAAATCTCACTGGTAAAACTCAAAGTGTTTTTGGAGATGAGTTGTCTCTTAGAATCCTTCTTTGCTCCCTAACACCACTATCATCATGCTGGTTCCAGCCATTGTCACAGGGAGACCTGCAACGTCACCTTTCTTTTCATCCATTTGTACCAGAAAAATTTATTGACCACCTATACGTGTTGGCATGAATGCTAGAGAGAAAAAAGATGAATGGCTTCTTTTTTTCAGAAAGGTCATTGTCTAGAGGGTAACCAACACACCAAGAAATAGTCATAAGGTGGCAAAAGAGTAGTGAGAGATGCAAATTCTGGTCACTATGGAAGGTCCAAAAAAGGTCACTGAACTAAGCTGGTAGTGATCATGGTGAATATTTAAGATGGTGGCTTCCAGGAAGAGATGATGGCCGAGAATGATCTGGTTCCATCTACTTCTTCAATTCATCTAATTCCACTCTCCCCTATTCACTAGGCTCTAGCCACAATGGTTTCTGTTTTTTTGTTCTTCTAACATCCTACCCTCTTTCTTGGTTCCGAGCCTTTACTCTTACTGTTCCCTCTGCAGGAGGTACTCCTGCTCTTGGCCTGGCCGGTTCCTTCTCATTCTTTATTCACAGGGACTACGTCTTAGACTTCTGACATCATTCATTCATTTAATAAAATTAACTGTGTATCTGAAAGCCCGGGATCAAAGGTGTAATCTGTTCTGTCACCCACCCCTAGCTGTGCTTCTGACAGTGACAGATTCTGGAAATGCAAAATTGCATAAGACATCTTTTTTCTTGAGACACACACACAGCCTTATGGGGGAAACAGGTAATTGCAGCACCAGAAATAGAGAGCTATTTTCTTCAAATCAGGATTTAGGAAGTATGTGTCCCCATTGCGAAAAGGGTCCATTGGGCCACATATCTACTTGTCGCTGCTGACAGTCTCTCCTACAATCCATTGGGTAGGAAGAGAAATGTTCTGAAGTCTAGCTAATGACTCCATTCACATTGCTGGAGTGCTTTAAAGCTTTCAAAGGAAACTAAACTTTCAGTTCAACTCAAGGAAAAGTACATTACCACTACCTGCTGCATCTGTTGGTTTGTGATCAGGGAGATAAACCCTTTGGTTCGCCTGGGTCTTACTGAAGCCACGGGAAACAAGCTGTTGGCTATTCACTAAGCAGTAGCCACTGGCTAGGCAGAGATGATGGCCTGAGGACCACTGTTGGGCCTCTGAAAGGAGCAGAACTGGCAGTGACTGCACTTTCCCTTTTTCTCTTTCCCAGCCTGGCTTTCCAATGCGGTTATCATTGCTGGGTTTTTTTGTTTGTTTGTTTTGCGGTACGCGGGCCTCTCACTGCTGTGGCCTCTCCCGTTGTGGAGCACAGGCTCCAGATGCGCAGGCTCAGCGGCCATGGCTCACGGGCCCAGACGCTCCGCGGCATGTGGGATCTTCCCGGACCGGGGCACGAACCCGTGTCCCCTGCATCGGCAGGCGGACTCTCAACCACTGCGCCACCAGGGAAGCCCTCATTGCTGGTTTTGACATACTGTGCTTTCTGAAGGGGAAGAAGGAAATGTGGTGGTGAGATGATCTGGGGGAGTCCTGTAGGAGGATGGGATGGTCTGGTTCCCTCAATAAAGTCATCTTGTGTCAGATATAAATGTCACTGTGGTCGCTGTGGTCATCCAATTCTTCTATACTATAAGCCTAAGTAGATACCCCTGAATTTACTTATTCAGTTATTTGCAAGAGTGAAAACCAGAAAGAGTATGGGTGAGTGAATTCCACCTGCATTTCATCAGGAGCTATTATCTCCTCTACTGGGCCTTTGACAAAGAGAAGATGTCTCTATCCTTTTGTACTTCTATCTCTTTATCTTACTCAGCTTACTCTCCAGTGAACTGGGGGGGATGGCCAGAGGGAGAAGGAGGAAATTAAATGGCTTGGATAATTCCTAAGATGGATATTTAGACCTAAAAGTGTCAGCCAGGCGTCTTGCATATTCTTGTTTCCTCTCTTCCTTTTATCACCCCCAATTCACCCATCTCGTGTGTGCCCTGCTCCCCCAACATAACTGCTTACTGCCAGTTCAGGGCTGAGGTCTCCCAGCCTTTAGCGTTGTTCTTCATTACACACATGTAACAGGGACATTCAGTGCTCACTAAATATTCCATGTGTACCCCTGTATTCCCAGCCTCCTTTGAGTTAGATTGGGACCATATGACTGGTTCTGACCAACGGATTGGGAACAGAAGTGAAACTTCTAGGTGAAACTTCTGGGGTAAGGCTGCTAACAGCTCAATGTCTCTTCTATACCTCTCTTTTGTTGAGCACTGCATACGCCAGATGATGTATCTTCAAGAGGAAATTATATCACATTTCATATAAGCAAGCAACAAACCTTTACTGTATTCAGTCTCTGAGATATAGGGATTTGTCTGGTGCTGCAGTTAGCTTAATTATCCTAATAAACCCCACAACTGAAAGCAGTATTCTCAGCCCTTATGTGTTTCAAAACTCATTTTAAAATACTGTTTTTTGGAAGCACATTTAAAAGACTTTAAAAACATAAAGCAAGTCAGCAATCATTACTGCACAGACATAGCAGTAGCAATAACTATGTCTTGTAACACCTAAAAATTCATCCACAGTTATTGCACTCCTTTCTCTATGCCCTTCACCATTGTTCTTGTTTGAAAAAGAGTGTTTTGTATCTGGCCAGGTTCTCCTATAGACTTATGGGGAAGGTTTTACATGTTTCAGTAAACATGGAATTTTTTGTGTATACCAGCCTATTATGTTATACCTCTTAACTCTTTTTTTCCTCTAAATTAACCCCTGTCTTTCTGACTTAGTGCTTCCAGGTTAGATGAGAAAGACATGAGGAGAAGCAGGCAGAGGATTTCTGGAGGGGAATGGTGGAAGAGGACGGCTCATTCATGAATTTAAGGTGTTCATGGGATATAAGAGCTACACCTCTTAACGTTTAATGCAGCCAATTCGTGCTCTGTGCTATATTTCGTGACCTGGTCAGTTCAATATTTCTCCTACAGGCATTTCTATGCTAGCATATATTTTTGGTTAAAACACACTTAAATGTTACATAAGGATCAAACATGCAACAGTGTCTGTGGTGTCCCAGTGTGCTCCATATGTATCATATCACATTCTTTTTCCAGTCTTTCCCAAACTCTCCATTCCCACGACCGTCATGCTCAAAACTCCAAACTTCCATTACTACTACTTTCCCCCAAATCCTTGCTCATGTTATCCTCTCTTGTGTTAATACCCTCCTTCTTTTCTCCTTTTACATTCCCTATTCTCTCTCTCTCTTCAACAGGCCAATTTCTACCAATATTTTAGAATCTAGCTCAAGTATCACCTCCTCCACAAAGCTTTTCCTAACTTTCTCATTAGCTCCCAGAGCATCGTGTGCTTATTTCTAGCATAGCAAGTATCCAAGTACAATTCACTGGGTTTTAGTATATTTGTGGATATGTGCAACCATCACCACCATCAATTTTAGACCATATTGTTCACCTCAAAAAGAAATTCCCTACGCTTTAGCTATCATTCCCCCTATCCTCCCATTCCATCCCCTCCCTTCAGCCCTAAGGAGCCACTAAGCTACATTCTGTCCCTATAGGTTTGCTTACTCTGGACATTGCATATAAATGGAACAATATGAACAGCTTCTTTCACTTAGCATGTTTTCAAGGTACCTCCATTCTGCTGCATGTGTCCGTATTTCACTCTTTTTTACTGCTGAATAATATTCCATTGTACGAATAGCATATTTCTGGATGAGATTAACATTTGAATCAGCAGACCGAGTAAAGCAGATGGCTCTACCTAACGTGGGTGGGCCTCATCCTGTCAGTTGAAGGCCTGAATAGAACAAAAATGCTTAGCCTCCTCGAGTAAGAAGGAATTCCTTCAGCCGGACTGCCTACGAGCTGGAACATTGTTTCTGTTCTGCCTTCAGACTTGAACTGAAACTTTCGCTCTTCCTGGGTCTTAAGACTACCCATCTTCAGACTAGAACTACACCATCAGGTTTCCTGGTTCTCAGGGCCTCAGACTCAGACTGAAACTACAATATTGGCTCTTCTGTGTCTCCGGCTTGCTGACTGCAGATCTTGGGACTTGTCAGACTCCATGATTGCATAAGCCAATTCCTTATAATAAATCTCTTCTCTAACTGTCACCTGTCATCTATCTACCTGCCTCTTAATGGTTCTGCTTCTGTGGAGAACCCTGACTAATACAGGAGGGAACATGCCAAGAACTAACATTTTTGACATCTTTATATATGTCCAGATGAACATTCTTGGCATGTATGGAATTTCAGGACACTGTCTCTTTTCGTTATCATAGTACTACAAGTAGCATCCTCACTATATGCGTTGTCTCCTTTGAATCATTAAGCTAGGCTATCTAAACATTTTCTGTACCTCTTTTAATAAAAGACCTCTTTTCAAATCAATTACTCCTTGATTATCCAGGTGAAATCAGTGATAATCATATCCACTATTGTTTATTTCAAGTGCTACCTTCAAAACGTGTGCAGTTTAAAAACATAGTGTAGATGAGTATTTATACGTTCAGGAAACACATATCAAGTTTTGTTTATCAGCCTGACTTCTTGAGAGTTAAACTGGTTTTGTTTTTAGAATAATCTTCCCCCAAACTTTGAGAAACCACAATAAAATGGCAGTTGAGAGAGTGGCATTTTTCTATTATGTGCCCCAGTAAATGAAAGTCTCAGCTGCATAATTTCTAATCTGCATTATCATGCACCGCCCCCCTTCTCTCCCTCTCTTTGGTATTACATTCACATAGATCCTATTATCTGCTCCAACAGAGATCATGCTTACAAGTACACAAAACTTCCCTGGAGGGTTTTCCATTTAAAGCAAAAGAACCACATCAACAGTACTTCAGTGCAATGCTCTAGAGAGATGCAAAGCCTACCTCTGACTTCCATTGTGGGGGACTGTATGGCATTTATCTTCTCACCAGCCTCAGTTCAAACTCAGCAGTGAGGCTAAGCCTAGAACTGGGAACTGGCTTCTGAGAACATCAGGGAAACAACAGCCTTTGCTCTACCATCTATTTTTGCCCAGTTTTAACACTGAAGGGCTTAGGAAGAGAACTGACAACATTTTCAACATGAAGCTTATTCAATGTTTCTCTGTTGCTACAATTAAGCATTTCAGAAGCATATGTGCTGCCTTTCAGTTCAAACCTAATCGTCCATTCTGACAGGTCACAGACAAAAACCAGGATAATGACATTCTATCTTGATCACAGGATCCAGACACACCAGTCTGGTTATAGATCAGAAAAGAAAACAACCACCCAAATGCTGATTTAATTTCCTTTTCCTCAAATATTGAGTTCATATTGAAACTGAGCATACCAAGTGCGAATTTTGCTAAGAATAGCACTCTTAGTGTTATATGAAATCTGCAAAGGTTCCTCCAGGTAATCATAAAGTCCAACCGTGTTATGGCCCATGTTCATTTCCTTTTCTATACGTTCAGACCCTAGCTTGTACATTATCCTATCTCTCTAGAGAAAATGAAGGGGATAGTTGCGGAGATGATCTATTTTGGAAATTTAAGGAAAAATGACTTTCAAAGATCCAGAAAACTGAGGGGAGAGTGATGTAAATTATTTTGACTAAGCATCTAACCTCAATTAGCTTGATCATCTCCTCAATGCTCCCTTTTCTTTTTGTGTTGGTGCCATTCCAAGTTATCAATAATCTAGTTGGAACAGTCCATTCAAGCTAGAGTGAGACCAAGTGTCTTTCTGGAACCATGGCTTAAAAGGGAATCATGCTTTCTCAAGCACTGCAGTACAATACTTTCTTCCCATGGCCCAGATTTGGTTCCCATCCAGTAACTTCCATGAGGATAGAGGCTTGGAGGATGTGATAAGTAAATGCCCACTTTCAATTTCTGGCTAGCTCTTCTGCCCTGAACCCCTGTCTATTCTAGCAAATGGTCCTCTGCTAAGTAAAACCCTTCAAGCACCAGGTGGTAGTTTGAATAATGTCCTCCCCTACCCCCCACCCCGCCAGGATGTCTACTTCCTAAATCCCAGAACCTGTGAACATGTTACCTTCCATGGCAAAAGGGATTTTGCAGATGTGATTCAGATAAGGATCTTGAGATGAGGAGATTATCATGGATTATCCAGGTGGGTCCACTGCAATCCCAAGGTCCTTATAAGAGGGAGTAGAGGGGATCAGAATCAGAGAAGGAGATACAATGATGAAAGCAGACTAGGATTGAGCAGGGTGTGAATCAAGGAGTTTGAGCAGCCTCAAACAGCTGGAATAGTCAAGGAAAAAGATTCTCCCTTAGAGCCTCCAGAAAGAACACAGCCTGGCTGAACAACTGTAGGCTTCTGACCTCCAGAACGGTAAGACAATTAATTTGTGCTGTTTAAGGCACCAAGTTCGTGATGATTTGTTACAGCAGCAACAGAAAACTAACACACACTCCTTCCCTGTTTTAGCCCCATAGAAAAAACAGACCTAATAAAGCATCACTCCTTGCTGTCTTTCCCTGGATTCTTCAGAGCTGAGCTCTGAAACTGGGTTAGAAGTGGCGGTCAGCCTTCCAAAATTGTATTTGTAATTTTGTGTCACATGCATGTTTTTAGAAAAGGAACCCATAGATTTCATCAGATTAGGAAATTATGATCTCAAAGTTACAAATGTTACTCTTGACTGGGCACTCCCCACTTCACATCTTAACCCCCAGCAGGCTGTGGGTGGAGTAAAAGAAAAAGCGTGAGAAAGAGAACTTTGAAAATATCTTCATTCCTTCACACGTGGTCCTTCCTCCACTCCTAGGGATGAGGCTGAGTGGGGCTTTGTTCTAAAATGAGGTTCCTGTGTGTCCTGTTGGTGCTGTTCTTGTTTCTTACACATGCCGAACTCCATTCCTCAGAAGGCCTTACTCATTTCACTGAGCTTGGGGCTGGGTGATTCTGCTGGAGCCCTCACTGCTCCACAATGCATGGTGGCGGTGGTAGTGGACAGGGGTGTCCACAGGGACGTAGCATCACTCAGTTATTCTATGTGATCCTCAGTTGATGTGCTGCCTGTTACACGGCGTCTAAGGGTGTCTCTGTGATGTGCAGCCCTTTCCCATGCCTGTAAGGATGTGGAGGAGGTAGTAGAAGAAAGAGTTTCTCCTCTCCAACCCCCTAACGATGTATTACTAATATAATCTCAAACACAAAGTGGGAGAAACAAGTTATTCAGAAATAGAGACAAGGTGTCATCTGAAGAGGATGCTATTCACTGTCAGCGTAACGCAAAGCAGAGACGAAGCTTCTATACCCTTCATTGTGTAGCAGTTGTTACTCTGGCTAAGATGAGCGTAATTCCATTTTCTCGTGATTCTTTGGTGCCTGCCAGGACAGAAAGGCTCTGCTCACTTTACATCTGCTATACCTTTAAGTAGTGACATGTGAGGGAATTGCTGTGTTGTTTGTGTCAGACAGCCATTTTCCCCTAAAATACTTACTGTTACTCCATATTTAATGAATACCCACTGGGTACTGGGCAATGTCCAAGACACACTGACAGTCCCTGCCCACACACATGCGTGTGGTAAAGGCAAGTTGGCAACTGGTGCTAGGATGTGCTTCTCGGACCGTTGTGGATGGCATTCTTCTGAGACAAAGAGTGTCAACAGCAACTCAGATGTAGACTTCTTCCAAGAAAACTGTAAAAGAAACTGTTTGCATTTTGTTTGCTTAGCAGCAAATTATGAAAGAACCCATAACAATGACTTGACAGTGCATGCAGAAACATTGCCGTTGCCAAGGACTTTCACATCGGCTCTGTGTCATTGATTCTTGCCATTTTTTGAGGCACTCAGGGCAGTTGTTACTATCTTCCCAAGGATATGGTCTCCAAGAAGTTAAGTGACTTGTCCAAGGAGAATATGCCAGCAAATGTCAGAGCCAAGAGCAGAACCCAGCTATTCTTTTTTTTTTTTTTTTTGCGGTACACGGGCCTCTCACTGTTGTGGCCTCTCCCGTTGCGGAGCACAGGCTCCGGACGCGCAGGCTCAGCGGCCATGGCTCACGGGCCCAGCCGCTCCGCGGCATGTGGGATCCTCCCGGAGCGGGGCACGAACCCGTGTCCCCTGCATCGGCAGGCGGACTCCCAACCACTGCGCCACCAGGGAAGCCCTATTCTGACTCTTGATTTCAGTGACTTCCCCCGCTACCTGGATATGACAGTGTCTCTTATCAACTAAGGAGCTTCCAAGCATTAATTATGAAGTCTTGTATTTTAATCCTGCTTTCTTTCATACAATGGGAGAGCCTAGGAGAAAGTCATTTAACGTGTCTTTTCCATCAGTAAAAAGCTCACTCCATACAACCTTTATGCACACATCACAAACTATTTACTGATGTTTTGGCATACATAAGGCAACTAGGTAACTGCTCAGTTAAATGGAATTAAAATTCTCTTTGGCTGTGACTATCTTTAAAAATGGGAACATTTTCTAAAATAGAGTTTTGTTGTTAGGCATTAGTTTGAGTTAAACATTTAGAATCACCTTTAGTTATACACTGTGCGTATGTGTGTAAATCACTGAGTTCCCTAGAGCTCCACAGAACATGAATAAACATATGGACTGTTCTCTTACACCTACCCCACAAGTCTGAGTATTGAGGATTTATATAGTTAGAGACTATGTGGTGTAAATATGTATAAATTTATATTGTGTTAATTTATGGCATGCGCTACAGAAGGCTGTTTGCAAGTTGCAGTGTACTTCTTCTCACACTTATGCTGAAATATTCATTTCTGTGTTCCTTCCCCATGTTTCCCTTTGTCTCCCCACAGATGTTTAAGCGACTCGTTTTCAGGGGAGCCCATGCGTCTTGGGAGTGTGCTTACTGAATGCAGCTCAGGTGAAGAATACAGGGTCCCTATCTGGATCTGGCCGAAGGATACCCGCTCTTTCCCTTGGGATCTGCCTGCTTCTGTTACGAAGACTATTGCTCCAAAACAGCTGCTCTGGGTGGCTCCTGTCCGCTGGCCTGACATCCTTGAGCTCCAAAGAGCAGTTCTAAGTAGATGAGCAGCATTTCATTATTTGTAAAAGGGAGGAGGGGGGACCCTTACACTTTGTGGCTCTTTGCCGAAGAAGCTGAATTTATATGAGAAGGGCTCCAATTCAGTCCACCTCTAGTTACTTGTGGTTATGTTGAAGGGGAAAGGGTGGTCAGAGATGAATGAAATTCACAGAGTGCTTGGGAACCACATTTTATTTGACCTCTGCTCTTTCACCAGTTTAAATTGTTAAAAAGGACTCTTACTGACTTCCTTGAGTTCATCAATGTCTTCTTTCCTGGTCCTGCCTTGGGGGAGGTGTGCTAATGGGTAGGGGATGATGAAGAAGGAGGCTGTGGGCAGGAAGAGGAAGAAAAACAAAGCCCCAAATGGAGTGAACAGTCCCTAGATGATCAAAAGCTGGCTGTAGATGGAAAGAGGTTTGAAGTACCCAACAGTGCTCTGAGGCAAGGCAATTACCCGCACAGATAGTACCTGCTCTCCAAATTTAGGGAAAATTAGTGTTTTTAGATTGTTTAACTGCTTTTCCTCTGCCCTTAGAATGGCACTGCTTATGAAATTTTAGGACAGACCTATTGAGGGAATAATGGAATCATCTCCCCTAGGGAATTACACAAGGATTTGTTGATCAAAAGAACTGCTCTGCAGGTGTCTGTCAAGTGCTGTGAATTCACCTGTCCTCACAATGACCCATTAATGGCAAACCAGCATTTGTATAATCCTTTAACATTTTCCTTTAACTTTCTTTCTTTATTTTTAACATACATTGCCTCATCAACTCCTCCCAACAATCTGGTAACATTCAAAGTTTTAACAGAGAAAGAAAGGAAATCTTAGGTAGTTAAAGTGAGCATCCTAAGGTCACACACTTAGGAAACAGTGACAGTGAGAAAGCAAGCCTTGATCATTTTTTCCAAGTTAAGGATGCTGAGCTGGTACACTCTACCATCAGGAGTCGAGTGAGAAAAAAAAATCTGTGTCTAAAATGTTTATTTAAATCTGTTTTGCCAACTGATCTGGTGTTCCTGCCACGGCTCCTCAATGTCCTGAATTTCTCTGGATTTTATTTTTTCACACCAGCCACACCCACTGAGAATGTGGGTACATATGTCCAGCTGGAAAAGAAGGTTCATATCTGGGAGTAATAGAAAGTCAAAACAACAAAGGGGTGTGTGGGTGGATTTTGGTCTCGGAGTTGTTTAAACGCCAGGGTAGAGTTTGAACTTCAGGTAATGAGAAGCCCATAGAAAGATTTTGAGAAATAATGAACACCTGCCAGGACTTTTTAGAAAGCCCTTCACGTACAGTCTTTCAGTGAATCCTCCTAACAACCCTTCAAGGAAGAAACAACATTATTATCCTACTGTTACTCTTCAGGAAGGTGAGGCTCAGAGAAGGGGCGACATTAACAGATTGGGCAGCCCGTCAATGGTAAAACGGGGTCTCTAAGCTGAGCATAAATTGTGCTTTCGGAAGTTTGATCGGGGAGTGGCCTGTAGAATGTATAAGAGAATGTACTAAAAGGAGGGAAACATTTAAAAGCTATTGCAGAAACACATGTAGCAGATTAAGTTATAAATCTGAATGCAAACAACTCTCAGAACCATGATGTAGATCACTGCTCTTCTCAGGAGGACAGAGGAAAAGGACGGGTCTGTGGATCTAAAAACAGGTTCTACTCAACTATGTGTCTTTCTCTTCATCTGACAGATACGTGAGTAACTGCCTTCATTTACCAAAAAGTCTGAGCACAACGTAAAATCATGCTACTCAACTGAACTGAAAAATGTTCCCTATTTTCCAGAAGTCTCTGAGCACCATGTGTGAGAGAACACGACAGAATAGAAACTGATTATGCAAAATGTGTGAGAGCGAACTGCAGCTCTTGGTGACATGTGGCAGCCTCACTGGGAAGGGAGAGCCGTGGAACTCTGGGTGCCGGCTCAGGCTGACGGCTGCGTGTCACAGGCTGAGAGGCAGGAGAGGGTTAAAATAGGAGTTTATGGGCTGTAGCTCATAGCCCTTGGAGCCATTCATGTGCTGCGTGCACATGCAGGAAGATATCCTGAGAGATGACACTCCGCTGCGATACTCACATAGAGGCAAAGAGGAAAATGCCATTCATTTTCTTTGTTTGTTTGTTTGATGCTATGTCCCAGGGTCCTTACTTCTAGGCTTTGTAGATCTCTCTAAAGATATGAATATTCCATGAGAGACCCTCCCTCTCAATGTAAAAATTGCAGAAGCTCCTAACAGGATTGTATGTGAGGCTCTCCAGAAAAATGGAACCAAAAGAATATCTATCTATCTATCAATATATAGATTTATTATAAGGAATTGCCTCATGCAATCATAGAGACAGAGAAGTCCCAAGCTGGAGACCCAGGAGAGCTGATGGTGTAAGTTCCACCCCCAAAGCTGGTAGGCTGAAGACCCAAGAAGAGATGACGTTTCAGTTCATGTCTGAAGGCAGATAAAAACTCTGATGTGCTATAGCTAAAGGCAGCTGGTTAAGAGGAGTTCCCTCTTACTCAGGCTTTTTGTTCTATTCAGGCCCCCTATTGACTGTATGAGGCTCTTTCCCAACCAGGGAGGGCAATCTGCTTTACTCAGTCTACTGATTCAAATGTAAATTTCATCCAGAAACATCCTCACAGAAACACCCAGAATAATGCTTGACCAATTATCTGGGGGCTCCACAGCCCAGTCAAGTTGACACACAAAATCAACCATCACAAGAATGGAAATGGTCACAAGGTTGGATAAAGGAAGGATGGGAACACAAAGGGGATAAGAGCTTTTAAGTACCTGAGAATCCCAGAGAGAGCAGGAGATCAAAATGTCATTCTGAGGAAAAGCCTCAATTTGTCCAGCAAAGCTGTCTTGCACAGGGAGCTATCCAGGGTACTAGGCTGCTTCCACCTCTGATTCTCCCTGGCCTAGAGGCCAGAGCCTTCTGTTTTGTACCTGACATCTAGTCTCTACCATGGACTTGACTTCAGTTCTAATTCATTGCAGCTTCCTCCCTCATCTGTGTCCTGACGGACCTCACTGATCCCAGTAGCAATGCCTTGCAAGCATCAAGCTTAGTCTGGTTTTGATAACCAACTGCACCCAATGCTACTTTCACTATGGTTTTAATAAGGGACAGCCTGTTTCTTGGATGGTTTCCAACAATAGTGGACATGCTCGCATGTGTGCACACACATATACACACGTCATTAGACTGTGCAGCCATAAGGCTCGTATTTTTAGATGGATTTTTGCATAAGCACGTTTGAACTTATGTTCAAAATGTCAGATCTTGCTTTATGGTGATCTAACCAAAAAAAAAAAAGAAGAATCATATGTACAGATTTCTCTAATTTAGATACACATGAGTATATACAGAAGCTTGTAGCAGTCAGTGTACAAAAGAATATGTCATCAGAAAAGACTTGAAGAAATATAGAATGAACTCAGTAGATTGCTGTCTAATGCCTATTCTGGCCATGGGGAAATATACAAAGAGAAAATGATGGTAGCTTCTAGAACAGGCTGGTGATTTGAGCTTAGGAATCTTATTCCCTGCATCTTAATTTTGTTGTAAACGAGCAACTGAATGTCAAAGAGAGGGTGTCTCAGACTGAAAAGGCTCCCACTGGACAGGTCTGGGAAAATCCGAACATGAAAAAAATTAAGTATAATAATGAAATGTAAACCACTGAAAAAAACAGGAAATCATGCATCCGTACTGATCACAAATGGATAAATAATTCAGGGAGAAAAGAAAACTCTTGCTTACAGTTGAGTGCCAGAGACCAAGTAGTAAAAGTTGGAAAACTATTTTGCAAGCATCATGGTAAAGATGGAATCAGGAAAGTGTGTGTGTGTGTGTGTGTGTGTGTGTGTGTGTGTGTGTGTGTGTGTGTGTGTGTGTGTGTGTGTGTGTGTGTGTGTGTGTGTGTAACAGAGAGAGAGGACAGAGAGGTGGAGGAAGGAAGAGGAGTTTTCTGAAACACAGGGAACTCTTCCCCGAAATTTTGGCTGGCAGTGATGAGAAGGAGGCTGGTCATATTGGGCCTCAAAGAAAAATTGGGTTGGCACCAGACTACTTCTCCATTATTTAAAATATAGTAGATATTGGAAAAATCATGTAGAAGATTTGAAGGGATGGTGATTCATGAATTTTATACCAAGCCAAAGCATTGTTTTGAGAAGGAAACAGAATGATATTTTAAGCTATGCAATGACTTTTAAAATATACAACTCATATATTCTTTTTGACAATCACTCTAGGTAACTGAGTGATTAAGCAAAGTAAAGTATTCAAGAATGGAGTAGACCCAGTATAAAATCACTAAAAATGAGCCTTCAAACAGTTTAAACAAAAGTTATTCTAAATAATATTAATAAGTATGACTGAAGAAATGAAATGCAAATGTCACTAATATTTCCTGCAAAGATCTCAGCCTAAAATAAATGATAATAATAACAATTGAAAACTCTGAAATTCCACCTAAAATTCCATATTAACTAACAAAAATTGTGGTTGGAAGGGGGAGGGGGTGAGAAAGTGTGAATTAATTTCAACACTATAAACAGACATTATATGAGTCAGGAAACTAACAGGAAATGGGTAACTCACTCAAATGGTGAAATCAAGGAGAGATTAATGAAGAAACGATTTATCATAAACCTTATACAGGGTTACATGGAACCAGCAATAGATGATGAAACACCTTGGCAATGGTAACAGCAAGTAGCTGTTACCAACCCCTAAGCCTGAAGAGATAAGGGAAAGGAATGGTTTCTGGAACCTAGAGAGAGGGGGAGCTGGAGTAGTAACTGTAGAACTGGCTTTCCATCAGGAGCTGCTGCCTTCAAGAGAAGAGCACTGCCAACACACTGCCTGACAGGAAGGGAACCAGGAGAGTAATAACGGGCTCTTTCCTCACAGCCTCCCATCTCTTGCCAGAGCCTCCCACTGACTGACCCAGCTGAGAGCCTGAGGATGGGGGAACCCAGTAGAAGGCCATAGAGGACAGCCTCTGAGCCTTCAAGCAGATTGGAGAAGGATGGAAAATGGACCTGAGGAGAAACAGAATATCTCACACAGACGATGATGAGAGATACTTTTAATTTATTAATATTCACATAAATAGAGGTACAAATTTTTTAAATACTAGGAAATCACTAGCATAGCATTTCTGAATTAATTTTTATAGAATAATTGTTTCACTAAAGGTTCACTGAAAAAGGGATTCTGTGATCAAATAAATTTGGTATATCCTGTATTCTACTTTTGGAGCCTAAAATTCATTAATAAACTAAAAATTATATGAAGAACTACAATAAGAAGCATTTTAAAATTTATATCATCCTGAATCCCCAAACTTACTTAATGAGAGAATTCTTTAGTTATAAATAAAAACCCTTACAACCCATGAAACCTTAGGAAACGCTGTACTATCAGGTTTAAGAGTATGAGGTCTACTTTACAAATCACAACCAACAAAAATATTCATAATATGAAAGTTTTTAAGGTAATTACAGCAAGGAGCCCTAAAAAATAGAAAACTTAATAACAGAAGACAAGGATATCAGTTATGCCCATATGTAAAGGACAAAACTCACAGAAAGACAAAAACTTCAAAAAAGAAAATCCAAAAGAATACTGTCCTCAAGAAATACATTTAAAATTAAAGAAGGTTAAAAGTAAAGTTTTGAAAATCATATGTAATTGTAAAATACAAAAGGAATTTTCTTTTGAATTTGCCTTTGGCTGGGCACGGAGAGGGTAAGGGAAGAGTTTAAATGTTATAGCTAAAGTGTAAGAAGAGAGAGTTAATATTAAAATTGTGATATGTACATCTAGAAAGCTAGGCTATATTGGTAGGGAAAAGTATTAGGATTTTTTAAAGTCTCCACCTTTTATGCTGTAAGAGTTATACCTGGTGGGTCAGTTTTAGTTTATACTTGAGGTCTGTAGTAGAAGCACATGATAAAGAAGAAGTCAAAAATTCCACCTTTCTCAGCTCCCCAGAATGGTGAGAAAATAAGGAGCCAAGAAGAGAAGAAACCAATGGTCAGACATGCGTCAAGATCGGCCCTTCCCAGGATCAAGTTTCAAGTTGGAAAGATATATTAGGTTAAGAAAAATGCTGATCACAGATGAGCTTGGCTGACCCACTTTCCTTTTGAGACTGTGGAAGGTGATTATTCACTGCCTGTCCTCACAACAAGCTGAGGGTGACCACATCAAGCTAAACTCTGATCGTGTGGTGAGGCAGAAAAAGCTCCGCAGGAACTTCCAGGTTAGGGATAAAATAAAGTATTTCCAGCGTGCCTTATGGAGAAATGCCATAGGTAGCTAGGAATGCTATCTGGAGAGCTTGCCAGTGTGGGCTTTCACGCAGTGGCCCTATACTTGAGGCTGTGGGGCAGGTGGTTCGGGCTGGGGGAAGAATGGGAGTCCTAGCCCGTGAGTTCATGGGAACATGGGTTCCTTGGGCCAGTGAGACTGAAGTATATCCTAGTCATCAAGAGTAGATAACAGATGAATGGATAAAGAAGATGTTGTACATATATACAATGGAATATTACTCAGCCATGAAAAAGGACAAAATAATGCCATTTGCAGTGATGTTCATGGACCTAGAGATTGTCACACTGAGTGAAGTAAGTCAGACAGAGAAAGACAAATATCATATGATATCACTTATATGTGGGATCTAAAAAAATGGTACAGATGAACTTATTTGCAAAACAGAAATAGAGTCACAGACATTGTAGAAAACAAACTTATGGTTACCAATGGAGAAAGGGGGAAAGAGATAAATTGGGAGATTGGGATTGACATATATACACTACAATATATAAAACAGATAACTAGGGGCTTCCCTGGTGGCGCAGTGGTTGAGAGTCCGCCTGCTGATGTGGGGGACACGGGGTCATGCCCCAGTCCGGGAAGATCCCACATGCCGTGGAGCGGCTGGGCCCGTGAGCCATGGCTGCTGAGCCTGCGCGTCCAGAGCCTATGCTCCACAATGGGAGAGGCCACAACAGTGAGAGGCCCACGTACCGCAAAACAAAACAAAACAAAACAAAAAACAAAAAAAACCCAGATAACTAATAAGAACCTACTGTATAGCACATGGAACTCTACTCAATACTCTGTAATGACCTATATGGGAGAAGTATCTAAAAAAGAGTGGATATATGTATACGTATATGCATATGTATAACTGATTCACTTTGCTTATAGCAGTAACTAATACAACATTGTAAATCAACTATATTCCAATAAAAATTATTTAAAATTAAAATAAAAATAGATAGACATTGCTCCCTAGACATGTTGCTACAGCTCCAATAGAATAACCAGGAATGGAACCAGTTGAATCTCTGTTCACTAGTTCTGGCTAGTGGCTAGTAAAAATCCACTGCTCACTTGACTCACACTCAATCTTGCCTCTGCAACCACAGGGATAGGAAAAACACATCACTGCCTCAACACTCAGATACCATCTAGGAGAGAAGTGGGAGGGATGTAGTGACCAATTGTTTTAATTTCCCTGGAACTGAGAGGTTTCCCAGGATGCAGGACTTTTAGTGCTAGAACTGAAACACTTTGGAGGCAAACTACTACATATTGGTTACCCTAAGGGGATGCAGAACTCTGAAAGATTGGATACTACGTTCTCATCCAAACAAAAATTGAGCTAATTCAAGAGACAGTTTAAACTGATGCAATGGAATGATTCATCCAAATTGGGCTAAAATTTAGTCTCTGATCCCCCCTCTCTTCCACTGGTCTTCAGCACTTGAGATCAGAGCAATTACAGACCAGTTTTGCTGTACATCTGAATGTGATGTGATATATCATACAAATGAAAAACCATCACAATAATAGCAAAACTAAATAAACAGCACCACCAAAATAGAGTGGAAAAAAACCTGCTTATTCTTGTGCAGGATTAACTGGTACAGAATTTGCTCACCTGCTGTTACAACTGGGAAAGCAGATAAATTATATGAAACAACTCTTTTCAGACACTGAAAAATAGGGAGCACAGGACGATGACCTCTAGAGGAGGAAAGCGAATGAGTGAGTCCTGTGATTGCTGCAGTTTTTACCTGGAGGCAGTTTCCAGGCCATAGCACAGGTTGGGGAAACCCAAACACAACACAGCAGTCTTGTTGAGTTAAGAAAGCCAGAGATGAAGTGCAGGGAGGATAAGGCAGCTACATTTGTGGACATACGCTGGAGGAGAGGGAGGGACAGAGAGAGAGGGAGAATATAAATGCTCCAGAGATGTGCAGAGAGGTCTCTTGATTTTTGGGGGGCTGAAAAAGTTTGGTAAAGAACCACCAAAAAGAAGCTGAAAATTTCCCAAGCTTACATAGGACTGGGAATAGGTCACATTCCCACCTGTCAGAGGGAAAAGACTGTAATAAATGGGCATTGGGTACAGAGTTCAGAAAAGGCTCTCCCTAGCAGTGAGGCTAAATTAGTCCTAGACTAAAGGTTTCTCAGGTTTATGAAAAGCAAGCCATGAAAGAATCAAATTGATGTGAAGTTACTTAACTGCATGCATAACGAAGTCCCACACTAAATGAATACAACACAATCTAGCAACCAATAATGTAAAGTTCACAACGTTTAGTATCCAATAAAAATATTAACAGGCATGCAAAGTATCTAGGAAAATATGACACCCCTAATGAGAAGAAAATAATCAACAGAAACAAACCCAGAAACAGCAGAGCTGCTGGAATTAGCAGACAAGGACCTTAAAACAGCTTTATGAATCTTGTAAATATGGTCAAGAATATTATGAAAAAGATGAACATGATGAGAATAGAAAGGAAAGACTAAAAAAGAACTAAACAGAACTTCCAGAAATGAAAAACTCTATAATTGAAATGAAAATTACAGTGAATAGGATTAACAGCAGATTGGACATTGTGGTAAACTTGGAAACATAGCAATTGAAGCTCCTAAAATGAAATAAATATTTTTAAAAGCCTGAAAAAAGTGAACATACCATCAGGGATCTGTGGGAAAATATTGACAAACTTGACATATGTGTAATCAGAGTTCCAGAGGAAAGGTATGAAAGAAGGAATAGGAGAATATTTGAAAAAATGCTGACTAAATTTTTTCAAAACTTGATGAAAAGTATAAACTTACAGATTCAAGAAGGTCAGTGAACTCAAGCAGAAGAAGATGAAGGAATTGACACTAGGGCATATTATAAGCAGATTGCTTAAAACCAGTGACAAAGAGAAAACTCTAAAAGCAGCAAGGAGAAAAAAAAAGACAGAGTATATTCAGAATAACAAAATAAGTATGGCAGCAGACTTCCTGTCAGAAATAAAGCAACTTAGACTAACAGTGGAGCAACACCTTCACAAACAAAACAAAATGCTATCAACCTAGAATTCTATACTAAGAATATCTTTCAAGCTGAAGACAAATAAAGACTTTTCAGACAAGTAGAAGCTAAGAGACTTTTTGCCAGTAGTACTGTGCTACAAGAAGTTTAAAGAAAGTTCTCTGGGTGGAAAGAAATTAATATTACATGGAAATTTGGATCTATATATAAAAATGAAGGAATAAAAAGTGTGAGAAATGAAAAATATGTGGGCAATTATAAAAGACAATGTTTTATTCTTTTAAAGTGCCTTTAAAAGATAAGTGCTTAAAGCAAAATTAATAAATAAAATATATTTGGGGGTTGATGATATATAGAAGTCAAATGTATGATAACAGTGGTGTAAAGGAAAGGAGAATAGAAATGAAAGTATACTATTGTGAGGCTCTTACATTATACAGGAAGTGATATAACAACAGTACTTGAATATAGACGGTGATAAGTTAAAGTTGACACCTTGGAGCCAACACTAAAAAATAAAACAAAGGACGATAGCAATAATGGAGATGGAATCCTGACTAATACTCAGTTAATCCAAAAGAAGGCAGGAAAAGGAAAAAAGTAACCAAGAACCTATGGGACAAATAGCAAGGTGATATATTTAAATCCAATAAAATAAAATATCACATTAAATTTAAGTGGTCAATATATTCCAATTAAAAGGCAGAGATTGTCAGACTGGATCACAATGCAAGACCTAACTATATGCTACATATAAGAAACTCATTTTAAATATGAAGATGCATATAGGTTAAAAGTAAAAGCATGGAACAGACTATACAAATAGTAATTAAAGAAAGTTGCATCAATGGGCTATATTAATATCCAACATAGCAGACTTCAGAACAAGGAATATTATGAAAGATAAAAGGAAAGATTTCATAATAGCAAAGGGATAATTTCATAGAGGAAGACATAAGAATCCTAAATGTATATGCACTTCATAGAGCAAAACACAGATGAAGTGAAAACTGATAGAACTGTAAGAAGAAATAGGAAAATCCACAATTATAGTCAGGATTCCAATACCTCTCTCTCAATAATTGATATGGCAAATAGGCAGAAAATCTGTAAGAGTTTAGAAGACTTGAACAACACTATTAACCAGTTTGACCCAACTGACATTTATAGAATAAGCCATCCTACAACACCAGCAGAATCCACATTCTTTTCAAATGTACATGGAGAATTCATCAAGATGCACCACATCCTGGGCCATCACACAAGTCTTAATGAACTTTAAAAGCATTAGGATTATGAAAAGTATGCTCTCCAATGACAAAATAGGTTCTCTGGAATTCACTGAAATAGAATTTAACCTTTACACACTGACATATTTTCTAATGTGACGAGAAGTGCTCATTTAGTTGTCAAAAGAATCAGAAACACAATTCAAACTAACTGAAGCAAAAACGGAATGAATTGGCTTATGCAGCTGAAAAGAACATGGAGCTCACAAGGTTGAAGAGAAATCGATAGGATAGGGATGCAGAGATTAACACTTGGGACTCAATGCCATAGGTCACAGTGTTGTTCTGCTCTGTTTTTCTCATTATTACCAGTCTCTGTACAGAGTTATTCTCAGGACAGTCTCAACTAACATGGTGGGAAGATAACCCCAGATTGGGATTGTCACTTCCAGCAATTCCAGTGTCTATATATCAGTCCCAGGGAGGGACGCCGATCAGTCAAGCTTGGTTCACCTTCCTACACCTGTGGTTGGGAGGCAGGCTCTGATAAGAGGATGAGAGAAGAAATCTTGTTGGGAAGTTCACAACCAATAGCTGTCAGTGTCTACTATAGAGAGTAGTCTGAAAAAGAAGCGATGCTTGATCTGAGTGTTTTTTTTTAAAGGCATTTGTAGTGTGGATAAGATCATCTCAGTTTGCAAAGCTTGTATGCTCATAGGCTGACAAAATTGCAGGAGGTCCACCAAAAAGTTTTAATAGATGGTAATCCCCAGTCTTCTCCAAGCATGGGACCCTACTAACAACCGGGTGTCAGGAAGTGATTTTTTCCATTAAAAAGAGCAGGAGATAAAGACGGGACTGGTAAGCCACATATGTTCTATAAAAAGTGGTTAAAGAGCTCAAGAGTAGAGCTTTGTTTATTCTAGATGGTTAATTCAGCTAGTCAAGACAGCACGTCTGCCTCTTAACCCTCTTGTCTCTAAAAAAGGAGCAAACTCTATGGAACCTTCTTCTCTTCCTAAACTCAATGTTTTTGGAATTGCAAGAGACCTACCCTCTATCCTCCTGCATAAACCCTGCCCCTGGTCCCCTAAACCTATTTTTGAAAGAACCATTTGGTAAAGTAGCTTCCTCTTCTTCCTCTATAAAAGGCCACGAAGAACAGGGTCCATTTTCTTCATACCCATGCTGAGCTCATTCTAAAATGATATTCAAGCAGCTATTAGAAAACTGCTATTTACCATTTACTAGCTGTATTAGTTTCCTATTGTCAGTATAACAAATTAACACAAACTTAATTGCTTAAAATACAAACTTATTCTCTTACATTTCTCGAGGTCAGAAGTCTGAAATGGGTCTCAAGTCCCATAAAGTAGGGTTGCGATCTTTCCAATTAAACAAGTCTGAGACTTAGAGAATGAACTTTTAGTTACCAGTGGGAAGGGTAGGGGAGAGGGATAGATTGGGAGTTTGGGATTGACATGTATGCACTGCTATGTTTAAAATAAAATGCCTTTCCATGAAAAAAAAGTCTGAGAAATCCAGCTGGTTGGTCATTTGCATTTAGCCCCCTATATGCCATAATAACAATGGAAATTGCCCTGCCCTGGAAGTGGCTCCTGGCCCAAATTGGGTGCCCTATCGGGTCTTAGATAGTGATACCAGACCAAGTCCCTGTGCCCCAGAAACTAACATAGGTTTTTCTAGTTGATCCCGAGAAGGAGGGCAAGTCCTGAGTCCCAGCGTCAGGAATTGGGGCTGCATAGGAACAAGAGGTGGTGGAAGGGATGGATATCTTGGCATAATGGCCACAGAGGCTGGAACAGCTACCTCAGCTGGAGGAGTTAAGGTTTGAAACGACATATCCTCACCCTCGTTCTCTTCCTTTTCTTATTTTCTCTGACGTAATAGCACAAATGCTTGCACATAAAGGATTTCATCATTCTTCCCTGCTTCTTCACAAAATAGATGTAGAGTCATTCAAAAGCCACTGTAAAACCATTAAAATGATGCCTTTTTGCTTTGGCATCAACCAACTGGGAATACAATGCAGCTGAAAAGAAAACTGGTTACTGCTGTAACATACAATTTAATTACTAAAATTATGACTGATATCATTTACCAGATATACCAGAATTTTAGGAGTTCCATATAATTTCTAGAATGTGTATATTAATAACGTTTTACCCATATGATACAGTCTAAGAAGTGTTATCACCATTTATTTGACAATGCTTCTCACGTGAGTTAACATACCAAATAAGCCTAGTTAGTTTAATATTACTCTCTCTCATATGGAGAGAGAGGAAATAATTTGAGGCGTTTCAGGGACCCTTTGGAAAACCCCAAAGTCAGCCAGAGGTCAAGTGAACTTCATTTAGAATTTGATCTTTGGGAATTTTGTCAAAAATTTCAAAACGTTTTAACCAGTGATAATAAAAGATCACAAAGGCAAATACAGATCACTTAAAGAAACTCACACTTATCAAAAGCAGTTCAATATTTAAAGAACTTTGTCCTCTTAGAGAATCAAATTCAGGCTTTGTACCACTTTACCTTTAAAATTCATTTTCTTAATTAAGTTCAATCTTATCTTAGCCAATCCTGACCATGACAAAACTCTGTGTGCCTCTTACACAAACCTTCCATAACTTTCTGTATCCATATTTATCTGTCTCTCACTTTCTCTTCCCCTCAGAAACAACCAGCTCTAGGACAATACCACCTTTTTCCCTTTAACAAAATGCATTTTCATTCCTCATACCTTCTTCACTGAAAACACACATTCTACATCTTTGCATACTGAAATGTTTCTCTTATAATTCTTAACCTTAAAACCTTAATCTCTAGTGAAAACCAAGGAGCAAGTAATTGTCAACTGTTTGTCATACCAGCATTTCCTGATTGACAAAGTTATGCCTAAGTCTTCCTCTCCTAGGAAGGCAAAGGTAGGAAAACTTGGACCTGCCCAGCAATTAATGTTCTAATATTTTATTCTATTTAAAATGACCCAGATAGTCAATGAGTTATCTTCATTCAACTTAGTTTAGTTTAAAGGTACAAAAATCTGGAGAGACTATTTTAGATAGACATTCAAGACATTCCCAAGACATAATTATTCCTATGGAGTAAAACTCTTACACCTCATTTACCTCTATTTTATTTACTTAAAAGCTTTGTCATATTAGTTTTCTTGCTGACAAACTCTGTAACAGGAATAATAAGGTCTTATTTGATTTCTAGTAAACCTAGGTACAATAAAAGCATTCTATTTAATGCTGATGACTGTAAAGACACGTCCATATTAATCACACCAACAAACTTAAGCTAACTTTAATACCAGATATTAATTCAATACTGAATATTTCCTAGATCACATGAACACAAAATTCATTCTGGCCTGTTTCTTTTATATTTGAATGTTTATATAAGGGCTTAGTTTCCTTTAAGCTAATTAAATAGACCTCTTTTACAAATTAACTTTGGTGATGCCACACATCTATAACACATGTACAAACAAACATAGGGACCTCACAGTTTCCATTCCAAAATTCCAGCCATGAGTCAGCTACAACAATGTAAAACCCATCAGTTACAAAAGAAGTTGGATTCAAATTGGGTTTCTTTCTGGCAGATGGGACAAGTCAAGGTCACTTGCCTAGATCACTAAAGTGTTTTTACTAATATTTATGGAAAAGACTTTTATGTCTATTTGCAGCTTTTGGTGATTTTAGGAACCAAGTGGAACCTTCCTCTTCTTCCTGGGAATGTCCCCTCTAGGCTAAGAACAGAAAGTGTTTCGTTTTGTTTTCCTGTTCCTTTCCTCCATTTGACATCAGTAAAAGTTTTAAATATCACAAAGCTGATTTGGCTATAAATGGAGAAACAGTACCAAACAAAATGAAATGAAAAACCCAAAAGGACAAACAGAAAATCCTAAATAAACCTTCAAGTTTGGTCTTGGGGTTTTACATATACCAACGACACAGGAGACCACAATGTAATTAACACATCAAGGGTAGTAGTACATGGTGCACAGGGTCCCAGGATAACCCTTTCTAAACCCCTTGTGTAGATCCTAACAGGTAGTGTGGCCACACGTTGTTTCAATAAGATATCATCCTCCTCTCAGCTGTAATCAGATCACTTATCCAAAACGCACCTCAGAGGACTTTGTTTAGGGATAGTTGAAACATTTCCCATTTTTAAAGACAGAAATTCAAGACAAACAAAATACAAGTGGCACACACAAATGCTAGCATCCAAAGAAACAAACCAGTTCAAAAATCAGGTAGAAGTCCAACAACTCTTTCCTCTTTCCAACAGGGTACCCCACTCAAATACAAAACAAATTGGCTTATTCCAGAGAAAAAGCCCCAAACGAAGAGAAAATGCAACTATTTCCCCTCTCCAACAGGGTACCCCAAACAAACTGGCTTACTCTGCAGAAAAAGCCCCAAACAGAGAGGAAAAAGTTTCCGGCTGTACACACCAGAGCGACTTACCCTTCTGTATGGAGTCTGTCAGCTCCCAAATGTCGATTCCTTCCTCCAACTGCCAAGCGCTGGGGAAGCGGGGGCTGCTTTGGGGAATTTTTTGTTTTTGTTTTGTTTTGCGGTACGCGGGCCTCTCACTGTTGTGGCCTCTCCCGTTGCGGAGCACAGGCTCCGGACGCGCAGGCTCAGCGGCCATGGCTCACGGGCCCCGCCGCTCCAGGGCATGTGGGATCCTCCCGGACCGGAGCACGAACCCGCGTCCCCTGCATCGGCAGGCGGACTCTCAACCACTGCGCCACCAGAGAAGCCCTGCTTTGGGGAATTTTGAAGGAAAGAGCCCAGGACAAGTGGCCTGCGGCAGCTGCTAGAACCTTAGCCGAAAACTCCCCAACTGGGGCCAGCACGCCACGAACAGCAAGGCTGCTGGCTAGCTGCTTGAAAATTCATTACCGAAACTAAGCTCACCTGTACCGCTCGCTGCACGACAGGCCAATAAATCGAGCGATGAATTGTTGAGGCCAGGAATAGCGACCTTATTCAGACAGCCGGCAGACCGAGCAAATGGTGGACTCACGTTCCAAGGAACCATCTTGCCTGAGTTAGAACGCAGGCTTCCCTTATACTAAAAGGGGAGGGAGTAAAGTAAAACATCTCCTAGTTCAGGTAGCCTCCAGAGGGTATGTGTTAATTTCTTCCTGCCTGCAGTCCTTCACGGGGGTGGGGTGAGGGTGGGGGACTTTGGGGGGGGTTGGGGGTTGGGGTGTCTGGTCAGGATGTTTCCTGTGAGCTAAACAAAGGTTTTTCAGCTTTATATTCATTACCTGGGAGGCAGGGTTCCCAGAGATGGGCCATTATGTATAATTTTAGCTTATAGGAAACATCCCTTTGGTGAATAACTTGTAATAGACTATAAAGGTTCTTCCCTATTACTGAAGGGACAAGTGCTGAAGGTAGCTCACATTCGGAGTTTCAGATTCAACTCCCGCCTCTTCCCTCACTCTAAATCCACAGAAAAATTCTATTTGGGATGATATCCCCTGTGCCCATGCTTCCTGTGGCAGAGTGAGCTCTTTGCTCACAGAAAAATCTGTGTCCTTATTTCCCATCGTATAATTGTCACTGAGCAGTAGCATCTTTGGGTTTCGGAGCAGCCAAATGGCTGAGCTCTTTGTAGTGAAGTGTGAACTAGAACCTCTCAGGGAACACTCTTTTTGCTCTTTTCCAGTTGGCTTTGGTTTCCAAGGACTCAGGCCCTCCTGGATGGAAGAGTCATGATATGGAAGGAGCCTGGGCCCCCTGAATCACCACTGGGTGAAACCTGTCTACCCACCAGGAAGTCTTCACTGGACTGTTAAACATGTAGAAATTAACTCCTATTGCGTTAAGCCACTGACATTTTATAATTTACGTACGGCTACTAATACTTGAAAGTAATTCTAAGTCAACAAGGGGTCTAAAATTATGACTGATATCATTTACCAGATATACCAGAATTTTAGGAGTTCCATATAATTTCAAGGGGTCTTGTCAACAAGCCACTGACATTTTATAATTTACGTACGGCTACTAATACTTGAAAGTAATTCTAAGTCAACAAGGGGTCTTAGAATTACTTGAAAGTAATTCTAAGTCAACAAGGGGTAATTCTAAGTCAACAAGGGGTAGCGCTGGAGAATTGTTAGAATTCTCTGCATCTCTACCTAAGACTGAGCAAACATCCACTTCCGCTGAACTCTATAAGACAAAGGTGTAGCAAATGATTGCGCATAGGTTGTTCAGCCTGCTGAGGGTTAATTACTCTGATACTTTTGCATGGGGAAAACACAAAAATGAGGAAAGAGGTTACTGCCATTTTCTCCCTTTAATTAATTAATATACTTAGATATATAATATATTTAAATAATATGTACATATTATATATAATAAATATATATTATATATAACTAAATATAAATAAATTACATATATAGGATATGTATATGGGTGTGTGTATGTGTGTGTGTGTATATATATATATATATATATATATATATATATATAAAACAAGAGTAGCCCTGCATTGCAAGGGATAAGGAAAGTTTACAAGTTTGCTCAGGGGCTTAAAATTCTTAGGTCCATCACTGAGGTATAAATTTGCTGCTATATAATAAATAATCAGAATGAGGGAAATAAAGATTTCTCTGTGGTACATGAGTCTGAAGTTTGAAGAATAGAGGGGATATATTGTGAATCATATTCTCATAGGTGAGGATTTGAAAACGGCAAATTTGACTTATACTGGTAAAAGGCAGTTTGCCAGCCACAGAATTTTTGGGTAATTTCATAGGCTGCTAATCAATTTCAGAGGAGTGCAACACACAATAGGTAGGAAATAAGGTGGAAAGAGGTGAGGGGCAGGACCCTTCATAGCAAGGAGAGAAAAATCCATGGCGTTACTCTGTGCCACTCCAGCTTCATAGTTCTCAATTTACAAATTAGTTACATTTCAAGGTTCATTGTCATTTATTCATTCTTTCATTCATTCATTTAATAAATGTTTATGTAGTAGCACAGCTATAGCTTTGGAGATAAAATGATAAATAAGATAAGGTCTTGCTATGAGAACAAGTATACTACTCTGGATATACAAACGAATACTTGTGATACAAGAAAATTTTCATGACGAAAGTATGAAAGTCAGCTTTTTGGAAAAAAGGACATGTTGTCTTCAATAAATAACTGTATTGAAAATGGCTGGAATATAAAACCAAAGGACCAAAGCCTGTTTGACCCATAATGTACCTAAGACACAGTTAAAAAAAAAAAAAAAGGATTATTTCAGCTACCTCTTATGGTCTTTTATTTTACCATCTTATTTTCATGAAAGATTAAGACAGAGTAAGCAACCCTGAACATGAGTAACCTGTTATCATTCTATATTTAAATAGAATAAAATCTTAACACATCAGATGCTTCTCTAGCTCTTCCATATTACAGAATTCCATTGTATTAGATGAAGTATCCAAATTCTTCATTTTCCAGATAACACAAAGTCTTCACTTGAGGGAGGGAGATGGTCATTGCCGAATAAACCTAGATCAGTGGGTGGGAGTGTCTGGAGACCAGCAGCTTTGGAGCGGCCTTAAGGTACCTCAGGGGATCTGAACTCCTGTGTCCTCCCAGCTGGTAGAGTAAATGAGAAGACAGTTCTGAGCAACTGTGTCATTCAGGCTTCTGGCAGGAAACAGATGCACACTCAACCAAGATTCTGAGAAACGTTATTGAAGGGACAATTTACAGAGGTATGGGCAGGGCTAAAGCTACCAACAAGCAATGCTGAAGCACCCAGAGGCTGACAACACTAGGAAGCTGTTTCCATCTCTAGATGTGAAGGAGTGTCTTAGTCAGGAGAAAAAATTAGACAGAGAAACAGAACCAAAAGGATATATATGTATGTATTGTATGGAACTGGCTCACGCAATTATGGCGTTTAAGAAGCTACAGGATCTGCAATCGGCAATCTGGAAATCCAGGAGAGCTGGTGGGTCTGAGTTCCAGTCCGAGTCCTAGACCGAGTCTGAAGGCCTGAGAAGCAGGAGAGCCAATGGTGTAAGTTCCAGCCTGAGTGTGAGTCCAAAGACAGTCAGATAGAGAGAAATAATTTTCTCTTACCTCAGACTTTTATCCTGGCCATCAAAAGATTGGATGAGGCCACACTCTGGAGGGCAATCTGTTTTACTTAATCTACTGATTCAAATGGTAATCTCATCCAGAAACATTCTCACAGACACACTCAGACATAATGCTTAACCAGATATTTGGGCACCCCACGGCCTCATCAAATTGACATGTGAAATTAACCATGACAGAGGCACAGGATGAATAGTGTTCTCAGAGCTTTGCATGAGCTGGAGTAGCGAGTCTTGAGAAAGGATCTGTGGTCGAGAGAGGTACAGCTGCTATCAGAACAGCTCCCAGGCAGGGAGGAAGAGGAGTGAATAAACACCCCATTCTTTCTCTCTGCACACCCATCTTCTGCCACTGCATTCCATTGGCCCAACCCAACCGAAAGCCAGTGGACCTTGGAGTCTGAGTGATACAGTCAGTGGTGTAGGGCAGCCTCCTGGGGCTCAGAGCAGGCAGACGAAGAGGAGAATAGGAGGAGGGGCAAATGGAGACTACCCAGCACAGAAACTCCAGAGCTTTTTGGGAAGTACTTAGTAAGGGAAAAGACGGTCACTTATAGCCAGGGAGGGCTTAGAGTCATTTTAGATCTTAGCATTAAACAAAATGAAGCATCAAACCAAAGAGGGACTTATTTCATACCACGTATATAAGTTTCGGGCATACAATTGCATATGAATGCATTTATTAGTTAGAGATCTATAATTCTGAGAATGTATCTGTGTGTACATATCTCCTCTTTAAGGCTGTAAGCTATTGTAGGGAAAAGACTATCTTAGAGTTTTATTTGTCCAACAGTGCCTTGAACATGGTAGGTTTCCATAAATATTTGCTGAAGAACTATTTCAACTTCTCTTCTTTGAATCTCATAGGAGCTGATGAAATGCAATATAAGAAAACAAGACAGGTCTCCTAAGTGTCATATGGAATCAGCCAGGGAGACTTTTAGCACAGCAGGTAGCGAGGATGGAACTAAGTTGCTTTGTCTAAGACTTCTTAGAGCTCATTCATTCCACAAATATTTACGGAGCAGCCATGCTGTGCCAGACAGTGTGTTAGGCTCTTAAGATACAAAGATAACGTTTTCAGGAAGAAATCTATTAAGTACCTGAACTGCTCATTTTGTTGACATGCAACCAGCCAATTTCCACACAGCTGTTTGGGCCAGCCTTACAGACATCTGAATCAGTTAAGCCAATGAGATGGGCTGCTCTGACCCATGTATTCTAGCCCCGTAGAAAAAGCCTTCATTTTGCTGTCCACAGCCTTACAGCAGATTTATTCCTTGACTGAACTTGGGTAACACAGACACAGTGCTATGGGTCATGACCACACAAGTTTAATTAAGCTATGGCTATACCACTTACTCAAAGCTACTCCCAAGACTTGGGCCCAGTGATGAGGGGCCCTTGAAACTGAGGAGTTCAAGTAAGAAAAGTAGTCACAGAATAGTTAGGCTTTCTTTACTAATGTCAAATGCCAGCACCTCCCTTGGGGGAGCATCTTTTGTATCTGCAGAAAAAACAATGTCCCCCATCCATTAATTTCAACTGGCTTCCCCTTCTGGACCCTGAGGCATGAAAAGCTGCTGTTTAGAAGCCAGGAAAATTCAGTGGGGAAAGGAAATCTCTTCAATAAATCGTGTTGGGAGAATTGGGAAACCACATACGGAAGAATGAAATGAGACCTCTATCTTAGACCACTCACAAAAATTAACTTGAAATGGATTAAAGACTGTGATATTTTGATTTATAATAAGAAATATATATATATTTGGTCTTTGCCCTGTTCCTGGCACAGTTTCTAAAACGCTTGGAATTTCTTAAATGATGAGAGACATAAAGGTGTCTTTTGTTATGTTAATTAGGTGACTTTTGGAAAGCCCAAGGTAACCTAGGATGGGACTGGTTTCCTGGGGAACCAACCAAATCGTTAGAAGGTTGGAAATGGTTAGAACTGAAACTTCAGTCCCACCCTCAGACCTCCTGGAGGGGACAGGGGCTGGAGATTGAGTTCAGTCACCAATGGCCAATGATTTAATCAATCATACCTATGTAATGAAGCCTCCTTAAAAATCCCAAAGGGTAAAAAATAAAAATAAAAAATAAAAAAATCCCAAAGGGTGGGGTTTGAGAGCTTCCGACATGGTAAACATATGGAGATGCTGGAAGTGTGACACACTCTGAGATGGCATGGAAGCTCTGAGCCCCTTCCCACATACCTTGCCCTATGCATCTCTTCCATCTGGCTCTTCGTGAGTTATATCCTTCTATAATAAGCTGGTACAGTAATCTAGTAAGTAAAATGTTTCTCTGAGTTCTGAGAGTGACTCTAGAAAATTAATCAAACCCGAGGAGGGGGGTTGTTGGAACCTCTGATATATAGCCAATTGGTCAGAAGCACAGGTGACACTCTGGGCTTGCAACTGCATGTGAAGTGGGAGAGGGGGAGTCTTGTAGGACTGACCCTGTGAGATCTGATATTATCTCCAGGTAGATAGCATCAGAATTGAATTGAATTGAATTGTAGGACACCCAGCTGGTGTCAGAGTATTGCTTGGTTGTGTGGAAAAAACCCACACACAATGGAAAGACTTAAAAATGAGAACTGAAACTGTAAAAAAAAAAACCCTCCTTGACACTGGTCTTGGCAATGATACTTTGGATACCACAGCAAAAGCACAAGCAGCAAAAGCAAAAATTAATAAGTGGGACTACATCAAACTACAAAGCTTCTGCACAGCAAAAAAAAATCAACAAAATGAAATGGCAACCTATAGAATGGGAAAAAATATTTGCAAATGATTTATCTGATAAGGGGTTAATATCCAAATTATATAAAGAACACATACAACTCAATAGCAAACAACCCAAACAATAAGATTTAAATTGGGCAGAGGAACTGAATAGACCTTTTTCCAAAGAAGACATACATATGGTTAACAGATATATATGAAGACATCCTCCACATCACTAACCATCAAGGAAATGCAAATCAAAACCACAATGAGATGATCACCTCACACCTATTAGAATGGCTATTATCTAAAATACAAGAGATAAGTGTTGGTGAGGATGTGGAGAAACTGCACTGTTGGTGGGAATGTAAATTGGTACAGCAACTGTAGAAAACAGTATTAAGTTTCCTCAGAAAGTTAAAAATAGAACTACTGTATGCAATCTGATTTCTGGGTATATATACAAAGGAAATAAACATAAGATATTGGGCTTCCCTGGTGGTGCAGTGGTTGAGAGTCCGCCTGCCGATGCAGGGGACATGGGTTCGTGCCCCAGTCTGGGAAGATCCCACATGCCGCGGAGCGGCTGGGCCCGTGAGCCATGGCCGCTGAGCCTGCGTGTCCGGAGCCTGTGCTCCGCAACGGGAGAGGCCACAACAGTGAGAGGCCCGCGTACCGCAAAAAAAAACAAACAACAACAACAAAAAAAACATAAGATATTGAAGAGATATCTGCACTCCCATGTTCATTGCAGCATTACATATAAAATGGAATGTTATTCAGTCATAAGAAGGAAGGAAATTCTGCTGTTTGTGACAGGGATGTATCTTGAAGTTATTAAGCTAGTGAAATAAGTCAGAGAAAGACAAATACTGTATAAAATCATTTACATATGGAATTGAAGAGACAAACGAACAGAACCAGAGGGTAGAATGGTGGTTATAGGCCCTGAGGTGGGGCGGGGGAAATGGGGAGATGTCAAAGAGTACAAACTTGCAGTTATAAGATGAATAAGTTCTTGGGATCTAACTGTACAGCAAGATGATTATAGTTAATAATACTGTATTACATAGTTGAAAGTTGCTAAAAGAGTAGATCTTAAATGTTCTCAGCACAAAAAAGAAATGATAGTTTGTGACATTGAAGTGTTAGCTATGGTGGTAATCATTTTGCAATATACAAGTATATTAAATCAATGTGTTGTACACCTCAAACTTACACAATATTATATGTCAATTATATCTCAATAATGCTGGGGACAGGGGAAAGAAAAGCCACTGTTTACTTGAGCGGGTTCTCTCAGAGCAATACAGCACTGTTTTCCAAGTTCCTTTTCTAGAACCTTGTCTTGCTTCCATAATGCTGGGAAAGTGGATTGGAGTCCCCTGCTGTTTGTGTCAAATAGCAATTCTTTTATGTTGCTCCATGATAAATACTGCTCAGACATTTTGAGTCAAAACTGTGAAATATCCCTTATTGCCTTGCCATTATCCATTCTATTACTAGATTTAAGACTTGTGAATAATACCATATGTGACCTTGGTTAGAGGTTTCTTTTTTTAACCAGGACAAAAACCAGTTGGGTGATCTCTTCAAGTAGGGTGTGTCAGTATTTGAACATTCTACATACTTGTTAAGAATCTCTATTATTTGATCTCAAAAATTTCTGTAACAGGATGGAATATATTTTCTCCAGAATTTAACTTTATGCCCATTATATCTATCATGGGCTCTGAGACACATATTAGAATGACTGAACTAATGTCAATCAAAGGTTTACCCTGAGTAGTGTCGATCAAAATTGAGAATTTGCCAGCTTGCTTAATATGATCATTAGTAATATCTTTTAATTAACTTTCTGATAGTCTCATTAGTTGAACTTCTGGTTTAGAAATGAGAAAAATATGGATGACATGTCTTCCCTCTCTATTTTCAAATTTTTTTTTTTTGGCAGTACGCGGGCCTCTCACTGTTGTGGCCTCTCCCATTGCGCAGCACAGACTCCGGACACGCAGGCTCAGCGGCCATGGCTCATGGGTCCAGCTGCTCCATGGCATGTTGGGTCTTCCCGGACCAGGGCATGAACCCGTGTGCCCTGCATCGGCAGGCGGACTCTCAACCACTGCGCCACCAGGGAAGCTCCTATTTTCAGATTTTTGACTCAAATTAATGTAGCTTTTATTTTATAGATACCTGTATATATATTTATATATTATAAGCTTTTTGTATTGGGAGATATTTTTATATTTGTTTCTGCCCCCAATAAAGCATTCCCAAATACAGTAACTTTATATATAATAAATACTCCACAAATGTTTGTGGAATTGAATCTATACGAGTTTCTTGAAAATGATAACATGCAATAACAGGAATAAAATATTCAGCAGAAGACTTGAAGGTAAATTTGAGAATTTCACTCAGAAAGTATGAAAATAAGACATAGAGATGGAAAATAGAAGAGAAAACAAAATTAGAGACCCAAATAAAGTTCTAGTGAGAGAGAAAAATACAAAAATGAAAGGGGATATTATCAAATAAAAAATTTTAAGAAGTGAAAAACATGTATTTACAAATTTAAAGGGCCCATTGAGGGCTAAAGTGAATGAAGAAAAAACTCACAACAATTCACATACTTGTGAAGTGTCAGAACCTGGAATAAGAAGTAAGCTTAAAGGCTGTTAGGGGAAAAAGAAGGTCAAAGACCAATGATTAGTAATCATACGGAGCTGCTTTTTGAACAGCAAAATAGGTGGCTACAAAACCACAAAATGGTATTTTGAAAATTCTGAGGAAACATTAGTCCAACCTAGAATTCTGTACAACAAAACTATTATTAATCAGTATCAGAAGAAAATAAAAACATTTTGGGGCATTCAAGTTCTCAAAAATCTGCTTTCCATATATCCTTTCTCCTGAAGCAAAAGGAAGATGTGTTCCACCCAAGCAAAGGAGTAAACCAATAAAGAGGAACAAGAGATCAGGCAACAAGAGATCAACACAGGATCACAGAGACTTTTTAGTATTGTGGCAAAGAGAAGGTCCAGGATGAAAGCCACATGTTAAGCCCAGGGGCCCAGAGTTCAGATTAAATCAGGAGGTGAAAGAGTTTCAGGAGACATACTGATGAGGGAAAAATTAAATGGATACAATTCTTTATCATTTGCTCATGCTAAGATGATTTATTTTACATCTGTATAGGAGTGCTTAGAGAAGACAATCATGGTTTACATTGATGAAAACACCAAGGCAACTATCAGCTCCAGAAAAAAACCCCAAAATTTGTATAAGAAACTAAATATATTTATATCATGTTTTGTATCTCAGTTTGAACAATTTTAACATAATCATAATAACTATTGCTGGGAACATGAAGGAAAAGAAATTATGTGTATGTAAATGTATGGAAAAGAAAGTGTGAGAGGGCTAACTTTTCATCTCCATTAAAGAAAGATAAAAATTGTTAAGTTTAAAAATCATAAAATAGTAGTATAAGCCTATTATTTAAAAATATTGTGGTACATATAAAAAGAAACAAAAGAGGTGAAAGTGATTATCTCCTTAGGTGAGCAGAACTCACAGGTGGAGAATAGTGGAGCTGAGCATAAAATAAAAATTAAATTAAAAATCACATCATGATTTCCCCAAATTCATGCAACTATATTAATATAATATAACATAACATAATGTAATATAATTAGTTTGAATGGGCTACTCAGTTACAATCCTTAATAACAGAAATATTTGAAACTAGTATCTTAATTTTGTCAACTGATCTAAATTAGAATTTATTATTTGTTATTTATTATTTTTTCCTATTTATATTCAAAAGTTACTGAGAAAGCTTAAACATTTGAAAAAAGCCATTTTGAAATAGAAAGTAGCTAAGTAAGGCACAGAAGCTAAGTTAGCACTCTGAGCATTAAACTGTGCCATTAGCTACCCACCGACAGAAAATAAAATTATTTAATTTTTAACTTGAAGAAAAAGAAACACAAATTAGGATGGGAAGACAAATTTTTCCTGGCATTAAGGTCTTAAAAGTATGTAAGGTATAGATCATTATAGAATGAAAGGAATACTTATCTTCACGTAAACTTGGGAACCTAAACCAGTCCATCATTAATCTTTCTTAAATATTTCCTTGTCATTCCATTCCATATGATCATCTTTAACTTACACTAATTTGAGGGCCTCCTAATTGGATTTCATTACTGATTGAGAAAATATTTAAAGATACTGAAATCTAATAAGAGGTTGAGAAAGCTTCAGACCAAATTCAGAAGAAGGAAAGAACCCAGAGATATAACGATGTAAGCCTAAGAGTCAAAGATACTTTAGCTTTGAAGGCAGTTATGATCTAGAAAAAATGGGCATGAATTTTGTTTTATAAAAGCTTCACACACACATATATATAAATATATAATTAATATTTACAACAAATGTACCTTGTATATTGGGAGGGGGATAAATAAAGCTAAAGATTCTTGTACTCCTTAGAGAGAAGTGAACTGTACTAACTAATATTTGAATTTAATATATTATAGGTCTTTACTATAATTCCTAGGGAAACCATTAAAATAATAGAAACTAATAGTAGAGAGGAACATGGAATAATAAAATAGAGTCAATCAGTCCAGAAGTAAGCAAGGAGAGAGAAAATAAAACATAAAATAGGTGAGAAAGAAGATGATAGATTTAAACTTAAACCCAATCTATATGAGTAATTATATTGAATGTAAATGGACTAAATGCTTCAATTAAAACACTAAAAACTGTCAGACAGGATAAAAAACCAAATCCAAGTATATAATACTTAAAAGAGAAAAATATAAAGCACAAAGCAGTCCTGAGGAAAAAAAAACAAAGCAGGAGGCATAACCCTTCCAGACTTCAGAAAATACTACAAAGCTACAGTAATCAAAACAGTGTGTAGTGACACAAAAATGCACATATGGATCAATGGAACAGAATAGAGAACCCAGAAATAAACCCACACATCTATGGTCAATTAATCTTCGACAAGGGAGGCAAGAATATACAACAGGAAAAAGACAGTCTCTTCAGCAAGTGGTGTTGGGAAAGTTGGACAGCTGCATGTAAATCAATGAAGTTAGAACACAGCCTCACACCATGAAAAAAATAAACTCAAAATGGCTTAAAGACTTAAATACAAGACACCATAAAACGTCTAAAAGAGATATAGGCAAAACATTCTCTGACATAAATCATACAAATGTTTTCTTAGGTCAGTCTCCCAAAGCAATAGAAATAAAAGCAAACATAAACAATGGGACCTAATCAAACTTACAAGCTTTTGCACAGCAAAGGGAACCATAAACAAAATGAAAAGACAACATACAGACTAGGAGAAAATATTTGCAAATGATGCGACTGACAAGTGCTTAATTTCCAAAATACACAAACAGCTCATACAATTCAATAACAAAACAACAAACAACCCAATCAAAAAATGGGCAGAAGACGTAAATAAACATCTCTCCAAAGAAGTCATACAGATGGCCAACAGGCGCATGAAAAGATGCTCAACGTGGCAAATTATTAGAGAAACTCAAATCAAAACTACAGTGAGGTAGCACCTCAAACCAGTCAGAATGGCCACCTTTAAAAAGTCTGCAAATAACAAATGCTGGAGAGGGCGTGGAGAAACGGGAACGCTTCCCACCTACACTATTGGTGGGAATGTAAACTAGTGCAGTATGGAAAACAGTATGGAGGTTCCTCAAAAAACTAAAAAGAGAATTACCATATGATCCAGCAATCCCACTCCTGGGCATATATCCAGACAAAACTATAATTCAAAAATATACATGCTCTCCTATGTTCATAGCAGCACTATTCACAATAGCCAAGACATGGAAACAACCTAAATGTCCATTGACACATGAATGGATAAAAAAGATGTGCTACATATATACAATGGATTATTACTCAGCCATAAAAAGATTAAATAATGCCATTTGCAGCAACATGGATGGACATAGAGATTATCATACTAAGCGAAGTCAGAGAAAGACAAATACCATAGGATATCACTTATACGTGGAATCTAAAATATGACACAAATGAACTTATCTACAAAAAAGAAACAGACTCAAAGACATAGAGAACAGACTTGTGGTTGCCAAGGGGGAGGCGGTATGGGGGAGGAATGGAGTGGGAGTTTGGTGTTAGCAGATGCAAACTAGTATATATAGGATGGATAAACAACGAGGTCTTACTGTATAGCACAGGGAACTACATTCAATATCCTGTGATAAAACATAATGGAAAAGAATATGTATGTATATGTATAAACAATGTATGGAAAACAATGTATGTATATGTATAACTGAATCACCTTGTTGTACAGCAGAAACTAACCCAACATTGTAAATCGACCATATTTCAATTTTAAAAAAGTAGAATGGCCAAACTACAGTGTATTTATACAATAAAATACTATACACAGGTGAAAAGGAATAAACTGAGGCTACACACTGTAATATGTACAAATCTTAAACACATAATGTTGAATGAAAGAAGCAAAACACAAAGGAATCATATAGTATGATTCTGTTTATAGAAGTTCAACAACAAGTAAATGTAAATTATATCATTTAGAGATACATATATAGATGGTAAAATTATAAAGAAAAGCAAGAAAATGACTGCCTTAAAATTAGGATAATTGCTACTTCTGGGATGAGAGACAAAGTATGACCAGGAAGAGGCTTATGGTGGGTTTCTGGGGTATAACAATGTTCTATTTCTTGACCTGGGTGATAGTTGGATAAGAATTCATTTCTAATTATTCAGTTTACTATAAAGTCATATTTATCTATTTTTTTGTATTCAAGTTCTATTTCTCAATTGAAAAAATTTACAATTCTCAAAACAGGCTGTATTTCTCTTGACTATATTTTTCTTTTCATTTAGCTGACAAATATCTGATCTTTTTTTAATGGTCCTTATAAATTCCCCTTTTCTATGACCCTTTCCTCTTTACTTCCAGACAGAGTTAGATGTTGCATTTTTGCTACACAAATCATCTGGTAAATGTCTCTGCTGAAGCATTTACCCCCGTTTCATGTTATCTGTTTACATGTTGGATTATGTGTGTGCATGCACATACATGTGCACACATATGTGCACGCACACACATATACTTACCTAGATGTGTGTTGTCCAATATTAGAGGCACTGGCCACATGTGCTCTTGTTTTAAATATGAATTTATTTATTTTTGGCTGTGTTAGGTCTTCGTGTGCGTGAGGGCTTTCTCTAGTTGCGGCAAGCGGGGGCTACTCTTCATTGTGGTGCACAGGCTTCTAATTGCGGTGGCTTCTCTTACTGCGGAGCACAGGCTCTAGTTGTGCGGGCTTCAGTAGTTGTGGCACGCAGGCTCAGTAGTTGTGGTACATGGGCTTAATTGCTCCATGGCATGTGGGATCTTCCCGGACCAGGGCTCGAAGCCTCTTCCCCTGCATTGGCAGGAGGATTCTTAACCACTGCACCACCAGGGAAGCCCACCACATGTGCTCTTAAGCATCTTAAATACGCTAGTCCAAATTGAGATGTGCTGTAAATTAAAGTACACATTGGATTTTGAAGACCTAGTATGAAAAAGGCATAAAATATCTCAGTGGTTTTTTTTTATTTAAAAAAATTTGGGTTACAATGCTTAATGTGAGACTCAACTCAAAATGGATTAAAGACAAATATAAGACCTAAAACTCCCAGAAGAGAACAGAGAGAAAGCTTTTTGACATTGGTCTCGGCAATTATTTCTCAGATATAACACAAAAATCATAGGCAACAAAAACAAAAATAGACAAGTTGGACTACATCAAACTAAAAAGGATCCACAAAGCAAAGAAAACCATCAACCTATGAAATGGTTCTCCCATTTTTTTGTAAACCCTACATCTGATAAGGGGTTAATATAATTAATTAGTATATTTTTATATTAATTTAATGATAGTGATAATATTTGTGATATATTAGGGTAAGTAAAATAAATAATTAAAATCTATTTTACCTGTTAACTTTTGCTTTTTGTTAAATGTGGCTAGTAAAAAGTTTAAAATTACATATGTGGCTTGCATTGTTTTTATTGACTCTTTCTTCTTTCTGGGCAGGCTGTTGGTCAGGATTCTATCTCACTATATTCAACAGAAAAATCTCAAAATAACAGTGGTCTGAATAATTCAGAACTTTATTTCTCAGGATCAAAGTAGTTTCAGAGATAGGCAAGTGAGGGCTATATGGTGGCTTCATCAATTCATAAGGGACATAGGTCCCTCCAGCTTTCTGCACCCTCATCCTTGTTCGTAAATATGCTCATCAGAGAGGCTTCCCTTCCCTGGTGGCGCAGTGGTTGGGAGCCCGCCTGCCAATGCAGGGGACACGGGTTCGTGCCCCGGTCCGGGAAGATCCCACATGCCGCGGAGCGGCTGGGCCCGTGAGCCATGGCCGCTGAGCCTCCGCGTCTGGAGCCTGTGCTCTGCAACGGGAGAGGCCACAACAGTGAGAGGCCCGCGTACCGCAAAAAAAAAAAAAAAAAAAAAGCTCATCAGAGATAGAATTGCAAATGATGCCAAAATAAACTACAAGTAAATATGTATTTACCTCCATTAGAATCCATTACAGAGAGAGAGAACTTCTGTGGGAGGCTCACAGAGAGCATCCAGATACATTGTTTTTGAAATATTTACACTTAAGATGGAAATGTTTTAACTTAGGTACCTAAAGGAATGTGTAGTTAGCATGTCTTAAAGTCTCTCCTTCAAATATCAAATGTTTCAAGTGAGCTTTTGCCAAGGGCTGGATCAGAGGCAGGACTGAAATCTCCTAGGAGTGCCTATGAAGAGCCTATGTTTTGTATTGTTGATTAAAGAGAGAGCCATATGCTTTAGATAACAGGTATGCAGGTGGCAAAGCCAACATTCTGTTGTGCAAATTTAGTATCCTGACTTGTATGCTAGCCCAGATGGGGGGCTACCCTATTTGTGCACACAGATGATAACAGGGTATCTGTGCAAAGCCAGATTTTACTCAGAAAAGAACTTTGAATCAGTGAATGCACTTGAACAAGAATTTGGTTGAAAACCCTCGCTCAAAGGTGGATTAGAGTTTGGGACTGGGAAAGGGCAGGTGGAACAATCTGGCAGTTTCAACCGTAAAATAACTTAAGCATAGTCTGGGTAGAAGAATGAATTTTAGAAGGGTGGACCCTAAAGAGTTAGCTGAACAATATATTCTGAGATTCTGAATAAGTCAACCTGTGGCTAGGGGTTTTGTCTATTTGAACGTCGGAGACTGTCTAATATCTACAGCGATTATAGTTTTTGTTTAGTAAATGTGTGTTAGCCTGATAGCAAATTTTACTCACACTATTATTTGAATATGTGGTATAAGTTCAACACTTTTTTTTCTTTCTGGTTTTTTCCCCCAAGATTCCTTCCATTGCATCATCCTACCGTAAAGCTTCTGGCCTGGTTGGAAAGGATGGAAGTGGTATTTTCTCTACAATCAGAAGAACTCTATGAACTAGGTCCTTCAAGTTTGGCCAGTGCCACACTAAAGGGAAAGATAAAGAGTCTGTAATATCTTCTAAGATAATAGCTTGGATTGCTTGTTTATACTTGGCTGCATAATCCCTTTGAATGACAGAAGCTGAATATTCTTGCAGTATTTCTCTTTGGATTCTATTTGTAATGTATTCTCCTATTTTTTAGGTAGATGAATTCCTATGGAGACTAGATGAAGGTCATCTGTTTGTTGAGGCAAGTGAGGAAACAGCATTGAACTTTCAAAAAATATGACCACCCTTCCGGCTAATCTGTACCTACTTGATTCTGTAGTTTATTGTTGGCACAGTCCTGGCTGTCTAGTAGATTATAAGTCTTCTGAGAGCAGAGATCATGTTTGTTGGTCCCCGCTGTACACCAAGCTCCTAGGATACTACTTTAAGGACTCAGTAAGCAACCAGGAAATATTTTTTGAATGAACAAATAAACCATGAAAAATCTGGAATCTATACTCAGATGAAACAGATTAACCCAGAGATGACTCATGTTCATCTAAATCCAAGAAAATTTGTCTTCTGTAATGTTGAGAAGAAAGCTGATGTAGACCACTGAAGAGATGAATAGTAAACCAATGAGTCTTTAATTTGGGGCAGATGTGGAACATTCCAGGTTAAATGTGGGGTGGATTTCACTTTGAAAATACCCTGAATGAACTACATCTGAGGAAAAAACTAGGACAACCAATTTGACAAAAATTGGAGGCCACTAATAAAATGGTATAGAATTTACTACACACGCACACAGACACGTACACACTCAAGCTGAACACCATCAGTGGATTGTGTCAATGGCAATATCCTGGTTGTGATATTACACTTTAGTTTTGCAAAATGTTACCATTGAAGGAAACTGGGCCAAGTGTATAACAAATCTCTATCATTTCCTACACTGTGTGCAAACCTACAATTACAATAAAATTCCAATAAAAGCAAAAAAATAAAAATAATAAAGGTGAGAGAGAGAGAATTGTGAGAGTACTCATCAAAACTGTCGGAGTCACAAAACATTGGAGACCATCAAATTAAGACGGAGCTAAAGCAATTCTCACTATGAGCCTGGGAGCTTTCTCAGCTTCAGATGATGGAACAGTTGCTTAAAACAGATATTTTCCCCAAAGTCAAAACTGGGATGCACAAAATGTTAAGAGATTGTGGGAGATTTGAAGTCGAGAGAAAGAATCCGTGAAGTTAAGAAAGACTGATGCTCTTGGTAACCTTTTTGCGGAAGTCACACCAGAGGCAGCTACTCTTTCTATCTCCACTTACTGTTGGCCCTGACGGTGAAGTGTAATACTTTGGGGCTCTATATAATCCAATTTTGTAAAAGGATATTTTTCTTTTTAACCTTGCCATCTTTTTTTTTTCCTTTTCCTTATTAAAAGTCTCTATTAAACTGAAATAGGGCTTCCCTAGTGGCGCAGTGGTTGAGAGTCTGCCTGCCGATGCAGGGGACACGGGTGCGTGCCCCGGTCCGGGAAGATCCCACATGCCGCAGAGCGGCTGGGCCCGTGAGCCATGGCCGCTGAGCCTGCGCGTCCGGAGCCTGTGCTCCGCAACAGGAGAGGCCGCAACAGTGAGAGGCCCGTCCGTGTACCGCAAAAAAAAAACAACTGAAATATACTGCTTATCCAAAGAGGAGAGTCAATATGGCTTTCAGCTTATCTATAATTTTTGGTTAGGTTGATTGAGGTAGATATCTTGAAAGCATGCTTTAAATCTTTCAATCATCTCTTGTGATTATTATTAGCTTCTCTCATAATCCTACATCTCTAGTTTTGTATATTATCAGATTCATTCATTTGTAGTAGTATTGTTTTGTTGCAATAAGAGTGTTAGAGATAACAAGATGAAAAATTCCTTCAATTTGATTACATAACAAAATCAATATTTTCATGTGTCCTTGTTACCTTTTAAAGCTGTCAGTATATATGTTCGATTTTTATATATTTGCAGCAATATTATAATGACAAATTAAAGTTATGGTTCTCATTTTTGTTCCATGGATTCATTCATTCACCTTTTATTCATTCAATTAGGATTTTTAATTACAAATAAGCACCTGCCACTGTGGTCGGAGTAGATTTAAGGGGAGAACTAATGTCATTCAACCCAATTTAAAATATCCATTTTGAAAATAGAGAAAAACTAAAAAGTGAAGATTACTAGTCAGTACTATTCACCCTTGATTAGAAATATAAGCAAAGTTCATCACAAACTCACCCAATATGCCATCAGTGAATCGTCATCATGTTCATTTTGTCCTTATTGATTCATGCAGACATCCCCGCGGAAATGACCAATAGGGGTAAATCTTCACTTTTCTTATTTTCTGTAGATGAAATTTGAAAGAACCTTTGCCAAATCTGTCATTCAATTTTCCAACAAGTGTTTAGTAAGCTAACGTATGCTGAAAACTGTCAGAGTGATACCCCACACTAAAGGAATCTGTGTGACCATTAGTAGGTAGGACTGGTATATGAGGATGGACCAAGATGATCCCATCATGCAGCTGGACCAGAAAAAGGAGGTGTCCATTCTTGCTACCTGAATAAAATGAATCACATTCACCTGATATTCCACAAGCTGACCCTCTAATGACAGCAAAAATCAGTGTAGCCAGAGCCTTTGCTTCTACCAGAATTCCTCTGCCTTCAAGCTTAAGAAGAATACAAGGAGGAAGTGAAGCGTCAGATAAGGAAGCATTTTCTGGAACACGGGGTAATCTGTAAATGGGTGATATTACCATCTACAAGAAACATTTTAAAGTCAGAATGTTTATATACCTTTTCACTTTCAAGGAAAAGATGAATGGTCACCAGAAGACACGCCGGGTGTCAGAAAGAAAGGCCATATTTCTCTTTGAGGACATGACCCTAAACAGCTCTATATTTATTGACCTGTTGGTGGCGAGGCCTGACCTATCAGGGCCAAGCATGGCACTAAAAGGAAGGATTTGGGCTTCATCTTTGGAGTGAAGGTCTTGCAAAGAAGTCACGCAGATACAGGGCAGGATATTGTTCTGGGACTGCTGAGAAAGAGATAGGCTGAGGGTTAGGGTTAAGCTTCCCGGGGAGAGATGAGCACAGCAATTTGCCTGAGTGTTTCAACTGATGAAAATGTTATCCCACAAGATTCTACCTCAGGAGGAGAATCTTGGTTAAAGCCTTGACCCTTTAATCTGTTCGCTTTCAAACAGTGTGAGATCTTTTTGCTCATCCTCAGGAAGACATACAGAAGATCTTGACCTTTCTTACCTGATCCCCTTGACTCAATTTCCTTTCTTGGGAGGTGAGCTAAGCATTATTTGGATGTGTACAGAGTCTCAGTCCCTGAAGAGCTGAAGAATTCTGGTCAGGTTCTTGTTGGGAAAGAAAGTTATGGGTCTTTTGTAAGGAAGGCTACGTCAGCAGGCCTTGTCTACCTCTGTCTTAAAGATACGTACTACGGGAGCTGACGGTATTTCTAGCTAGCTTCTTAATGCTTTTCATAATGAGAGAATGGGGTAGAGACATTAGTACACGAGACTTTGGAAGTCTAGGTTTGGGGAGAAGGGATTCAATTTACCCAGTTCTTGCTTTGAAGGCTGACAGCTGTTAAAAGGCTTCTAATGGTATTGTGAACTGTCCTCTGTTGGTCCTCTGTGTCTGAAAGCCCAGATTTGTTTCTAAATTAAAATCTGTCAAATGCTCATATAGATGAGTGTTTTCTGGGTGTAAATTCTCATATACCGCTTTCTCAATCCATGACATGGGCTACTGGAAAGCATGGATGATGCCAGAAAAGCATATTTAAAGAATTTTGAGTTTCAATTTTTTTAAATTGAAGTAGAGTTGATTTACAGTGTTGTGCTAGTCTCTGCTGGGCAGAAAAGTGACTCAGTTACACACATGTAGACATTCTTTTTTTTACATTCTAGCATTTTGAGTTTTAGGGTATACTCTTTTCAGGTAAGGGCTGATTGTCCTAAATTATACAGGAAACGTTTTTCCAAGAACTTATCTGAGTGACCGTTGAAGCTGAGCTCTTATTTTCCATGTAGGATATTTTTGGCCTGTAATTTTTCTTGCCGGGAACTATGATTTTAGATGTGGCGTTTTAGCCTTCCCCAGGGGCCTAGCTCTATGATCAGGAAGCTCTTTTAGATTTGGTACGAGTGACCTAACTCTTTAGAGCAGCTACGACAACCAGGTAAGTCCTATATTCACTAAAACAGCTAAGGGCTAATAACAAATGGGCCCTACCACCAATGTGAGTAAGTCCTGTTTGATTTAAAGCCAACAATCAAACAAACAAACAAACAAATAGAACTGTAAAGGACAGGTTTAAGCCATAAACTGAAGTCTCTGGCTGAGGCTTCCAGTAGAGATCTTCAAGGGTCCTGGTGATTCAGCTGATGGATCTGATTTAAAACTAGAATATAATAAACCTGCAAGGGAAAGGTAAGTTACAGCCTGGAGTGAGGTCAGGGCATAGGCAGCTGATACAGCTAATCTCTCTGTCAGGCCAGCTACATTCAAAATTTGGAAGCCAACAGGCATTTTTTCCCTTCTCATTGAGATCCCCATTCCTTTCCCCCCTCTTCTCTATTAGACCATGAAGTGCTTTATTTTGACTTGCTTTATAGACTCAAGGTTATAAAGTGAGAGTTTATTGATCTTAGTTCCAACAAAACATCTTTCATTTTCATTAAACAAAATGCCTAAAATCTGTTATGTTGCAAGTAATAAATTTGTACTTTCTGTCTTTACAATAGGCTAAAAATGCAGTTAAGAATGAAGCCAACTCCTCAAGCTCCATTAGAGGCGACATGAATTATTTAAATCAAATTACAACACAAATTCAGACATAAAAAAAAAAATTTCTCGGAAAATCCATGTCTATGATTCCCAGTTCTTCCTGGAGCTGAAATTGTTATTTTTCATATTCTTTCTGCCTGTAAGAGTATTATTGACAATAATAAAGAATATTTTGTAAATAATTTTAAATTTTAGAAAAGGATAAAGGAGAAAGTAAAACTCAATCTGAATCCATTTATAATAGCATGAAAAGGATAAAATACTTAGGAATAAATTTAACAAAAGAAGTGTAAGACTTATGTACTGAAAACTACAAAGCATTGTTGAAAGAAATTAAAGGAGATTTAACTAAATGAACAAATATCCCATGTTCATGGATCAAGGGACTTAGTAATATTAAGGTAGTAATACTCTCCAAGTTGATCTACAGATTCAATGCAATCTGTATCAGAATCCTGACTGCCTTTTGTTGGGCAGAACTGATAAGGTGATCCTAAAATTCAAAAGCAAATTCAAGGAACCCAGAAGAGTCAAAACAATCTTGAGGAAAGAGAGCAAAGTTAAAGGACTCTTACTTTCCAATTTCAAACTTTACTACAAAGCTACAATAACTGTGACTGTAAATGAGGTACTGTCATAAAGCTAAACATATAGATCAATGGACTAGAACTGAAAGTACAGAATTAAATCCATACATTTATTTATTTATTTGGCCATGCCATGCACGTGGCATTGGGGATCTTAGTTTTGTGACCAGGGATTGAACCCGTGCCCTGTGCAGTGGAAGCACAGAGTCCTAACCACTGGACTGCCAGGGAATTCCCTAAATCCATACATTTATGGTTAACTGTTTTTTGACAGTGGTGCCAAGACCATTCAATGGGTAAGGAATAGTCTTCTCAACAAATGGTGCTTGGACAACTGGATATCAATGAAAAAGAATGAAATTGGACCCTTTCCTCAAATAATATACAAAAATTAACTCAAAATGGATCATTGACCTAAATATAAGAGCTAAAACTATAAAACTCCTTGAAGAAAACACAGGCATAATCTTTGTGACCCTGAATCAGGCAATGGATTCTTAGATATGACACCCAAACCACAAGCAACAAAAGAAAATATAATTGGACTTAATGAAATTTAAAACTTTTGTGCTTCAAAGGACACTATCAAGAAAAAAGACAACTCACAGAATAGGAGAAAATATTTGCAATCATATATCTGATAAAGGACTTGTGTATAGAATATATAAAGAACTCCTACAACTCAATAATAAAAAGACAAATAACCCAGTTGAAAAACAGGCAAAAGATTGAATAGACATTTATACTAAGAAGACACACAGATGGCTAATAAACACTTGAAAAGATACTTGAAATCCTTAGTTACCTGGGAAATGTAAGTCAAAACCACAATAACTATTTCACATCCACTAGGATGGCTAAAATCAAAATGACAGACAGTAACAGATATTGGCAAAGATGTGGAGAAAATGGAATCCTAATACACTGCTTCTGGGATTATAAAATGGGGTAGCCACCTTGGAAAACAGTTTGGTAGTTCCTTAAACTGTTTAACATAGAGTCATTATATAATTCAGCAATTCTACTTCTGGAAAAGTAGACTCAAGAAAATTGAAAACATATGTCCACATAAAACTTGTACATAAATATTCATAGCAGAATTATTTATAATAGTCAAAAAGTAGAAATTGCAAAAATGTCTACTAACTAATGAATAGATAAATAAAAATATAATATATCCAGGCAGGGGGATGCTATTCTACAACAAAGAGGATTGGAACACCAAAACATGCTGCAACATAGATGAACCTTGAAAACATTATGTTAAATGAAAGAAGCCAATCACAAAAGGCCATGTATCGTATGATTCCATTTATATGTAATTTGCAGAACAGGCAAGTCCATAGAGACAGAAAGTGGATTAGTGATTGCCAGTCGCTGGATGTAGGGGACAATGGGGTAATAACTTCTAATGGGTACAGAGTTTCTTTTGGGGTGATAAAATGTTCTAACATTAGATATTGTTGATGGTCTACAACTTTGTGAATATGCTAAAAACACTGAATTTTTACTTTATTTTTTTTCCTGCCCCAAATTCTTTAATGGCTCCCTATAACCTCCAGGATAAATTCTAGCAGCTGGAACAGGGCACTTAACACTTTTTATCGTCTGATCTCAGCAAACCAAAACAGCCATATCTATTGCCACAGCCCCTACCCATTTCCTCATGCTCTCCCCGTGCCTTAAATGTTACCAACACTGATTGCTTGTATAAATTTTTACTTTAAAAGTTGAATTTTCTAGTATGTGAATTATATCTCAATAAACTTGTTATTAAAATTAAGCCAATGGGTTATCATTTTTAAATAAAGATGGCACTTGTGAAAAAAATACATAACTCAGTCTGAGACCATATTACATATTAATAAAGCTAAGGCTATTCACATGTTGGGGTACATATGTACATTTGCACACACACACACACATTATTTCCACAAGATTTTGATCAAACAGTGCATTCTGTGTTTACTCTTTTTCAGGTAACAGCATAGCCAAATATTCCTGTAAAGGGACACCAAATATTCCTGTAAAGCAGGGTTCTTCCAAAAGGTGGGAAGAGTACCACTGGGGATACTCGGGACAATTTTAGTTGGTACTTTGTTGAACACTTTTTATTTTAATACTTATCCGTTTATGTTATTGTGTACTGAAAAATACAATGAGCACGTCAAACTCATGTCATAGATACAACTGCTTAGGATCAGGATAGGCGGGAATATATGTTTTAAAAACTGAGAAAATTTAAAGAAATACACTAAGTATGTAATAGTAGGCCTAAACATAGGGCAAAAGCCCTGAAGTTGTACTGAAATAACTGTGGTTTAAAAAAAACCTCTTCCAAAATACTTATTTTAATCACGTCATAGTATTTTGTTGCACAGGTGGGTATAGCATCACTCAGTCTCTCTTGATGGGCCATTGGGTTGTTCACAACTAGAAGTTGTTATTCTGGTGAGTCTCCCCAGTGCTCAGCTGGTGCCCTCCTTGCCATGGCTGGCCAGGGGTGGCTCACAGAGGAAGCGGAAGTAGCCAGTGAAAACCTTTCTAGCAATCTTCAAAAGCAGACTCCCTTGGAAAAGGTTTGCTCCTGTAAGTTCAGACTGTAAATTTACCTGATGGATGCACTGGAGTATATTTTAAAGCTACATATTCTTGTGGCAAGGCAGGAAAAAAGAGGGTGGCCAGTAGCCATGACGGGTGAAACCACTTCCCTTCCCTTCAGTTCTCCTTGCCCCATGCTTTGCTCTCCAGGATTCAATAACTGATGAGTCCTGAAATGGCGATAGGAAAACTTGGGGCTCTTCCCGCAAGAGATCTCTCTCTCTCTCTCTCTCTCATTGCAATCACTTCCTTCCACCCCCTCCCCAAGCAAATGGGCTCAGAACAGCAAGCCAACTTTATAAAACCAGCTCTGAGAAGGACAAAAATGCCTGATCTGTGTTTAAAAGGCAACACCATGTATTTAGAAATAACCTGCTTTCAGGAAATTCAGAACAATCTTCTTAAAGTTCTGCTGGAGCGAGCCAATTTCTCTTTTAGGGTCACTTGTTTGTATTAATAGAAATCCATCTGCATAAAGTGACAGTCTACGTTCCTGCTCCCCCGCCTGCCACCAGATGGAGACTTGGTCAAAGTGGGATGCTGTCTTTCACACAGATGCCAGCATATATAAAAAGACAAGTTATTGGTGGAAATTATAATAGATGGAGATTAGGACCATTCTAAAACAGACTTGGATCTCTGCTTTTGACACAGGAAATGTTGTTTACACCGTTTCAGCGGGATTGCCAAAAATATACCAGTTCCACGCTAAAGATAATTACTTACACTACTTACTAACAGATAATGCATCCTTCCGAGTAAGTTTTTAAAAAAATTTAAAAAGAAACTCCTCCAGTTAGCACTTGTTTATTTATCCTTTTTACTCACCTTTCCTTGGCAGTTCCTAACCCACCTCTGATCAGGACTCTCTTGACATTGCTGGTGACTGGAATACCTCATCCCTCTAGATACTACCATTGGCCCAAGGCTGTAGCCCTCAGGCAACCCCGTAGCTAGTTAAGTTCTGTGACCCCTACCTTCTTTACTTTTCCAACCATCTCATACCAGTCTCGTGCAGCTCATATCTTGTGGCCAGTACTGTATGAGTTATGACAATATAGGGTCTCAAACATGGTGGAAAGCAAGGAGAATTGGAATCAGGGAGAGTTTAATTCATAGAAGTTGACGTCGAAATATGGGAGTTAAGAAATATGAGTAACAAATAAAAGTCTCTATTTATCCCTAACCCTTCATCCCAACCTTGAAGGTAATTTTTGGATTTGTTTGTTTCTGATATGTCCTGCCAGAAATGTTCTAACCCTTTATAAACATAAATGGTTGAAATTTTCAAAGTGTGACACAAATGGGAGTACAACTAAACATCTGCTTTGTACCTTGATATTTTTCAATGAACAATGTATCTTGAATATTCTTCCAGACCAGTACATGGAGCTCTACCTGATTCTGCTTGGTATTATATTATACGGCTGAATGGAAATTTCTTAAACTCTTCCTCCTACTGAAGGGCATTTAACTCATTTCCAGTTGTTTTACCATTACCCACAAGGGTGCAGTGAACAGCTCTCTACAATGGACTTTAATCACCTATGTGAGTACATGTGTTGGACAACTTCCTGCAAGTGTAATGGAAATTCACATTTATTGAAAACAGTGAAATTGTGATTGTCCCAGAAACCTTGGTTGCATAGGCAGAATAATTAAAACTATTTTCTGCTCACAAATAGCTAAGTAGATCTAAGGGAGAAGTGACTTTCCCATTCACTATCAGCTACAATTGAAAACTCAGAGGAAAATTACCCTCTCATTTGGTTTCTCCTCAGGGAACATTTAAATGATATTCCTGCCCCAGAAAAATCTGCAAATTAATAAAAAATTATAAGATTTCTTAGTATTATACTTTTGCAAAGTGCAGGGCATGACTGGGCATGGAGATCTGAATAATTCAAAAGAGAAAACAAACTAAAATACTCAAGATACATGGCCTGAAAATAGCCAGAAGATGGAATCAAGAGTGTTGTTGGTTTTCTTTTTGTTTTACTATATTGATGGATGCCATTCAACTAGCAAATTTTGGAGGAAAATATTATTTTAATATTAAAAGAAACTTGTATATGTCATGATGTACAATTTTAAATTTACACAACTTTTTTGATAAACAGGAGGTTTTGAAGAAATTTTATTCTTGTTACAGGTTAGTCTATGACCCTGGTCCCCTATACATTTACCTCTGCCAGTAGGGGTATATTTATGTTAAGTTTTCACTGGACAAACCCATTAAACTTTTTTCCATTCCTCATTTTGTAAGATTGTGTGCCTGTGTGTATGCATATCTATTTAAAATAACCCCACAAAGGCAATTATAAATGGAGAGCTCGTGGAATCAGTAATGTTAGCTATTGTTAGAGTAATACATTATTCTGTGTTAAAGTTAATAAATATTAAGGCCAAAGGTAGTAAAATTAGATGTAAACTTCTGAAGTTATGGATTGTTTGACCCTGACTAATCTTAGGTCAAGACAGAAAGTAGAGTGGAGGATTTTGAGAAAAAAATTTTTTTTTAATAATTTAAAAGAGAGAGAGAACTATACTCAATATTTTGTAGTAACCTATAAGGGAAAATAATCTGAAAAAGAATATATATCTCTATCTCTCTGAATTACTGTGTTGAACACCTGAAACTAACACAACATTATAAATCAACTATACTTCAACTTAAAAAAAGACAAAAAAAGAATTAAAAAGAAATAGTGAACAAATTTTCTGTCCGTATGAAAAGGACTTTCATGATGGCTCCAAGCATTTTTTGAAACCAGAAGTATAGCATTTCATAGGATATTTCCTACAGCTTTATATTTCTCTCAAGGCCTGTGGAATTATAGCTATTTCTTCTACCTGTCCTGGCGTTATGTAAAAGTAAATGCTTTACCTTATTTGTCTTTGTTCAGTGTCTCCTTTTATAAAGATGAATGATGACCTTTGTGACTTCTGAACACCAGCGATAGGTTATTTCAGGACTTTTTTCCTCAATAGAGCAGCCTCTTTTTTTTTTTAACCTTTCATCTATTTTGGAGTTAAGCATTGGCAGTATTACCCTGGCCCTCTTGCTTTGGGAATGACTAAGAAAAAAAAAATCAGCTTCTTAAAAGGATTATCTTTTTAGTTTTTTTTTTTTTCTTTTATCCTTAAAACTCTTCATACTTGCCCAGCTTTTTGTTTCTATTTGCATCTGAAATCTGTTTTACTTGGTGGCCAGTTGATATGCATTCCATTTCTGTTTCTAGAGTTACTGGCATCTTCATCATCCTTTCACAAGTAGAAACACTGAGGCCACAAAGGCAATAAGGGCTTGGCAGCATCCTCAACTCGGTTTTTGAAGGAATTGAGATCATGAGATGCCGAGTTTTCTTTCCAACCATGCTTTCCCTCTTGTTTCGTAACTGGCTCCTTCTGAACTCTCTGGTACTTCAAGTGATGGGGTTATAAGCAGTGAGTAGCTGGTGAGGCAGAAGTGGCTTCTGCATCCAGCCTTAGACACTCAGGAAGGGCTAGCTGAACATTAGGATAACCTTCATAATAGCTCCTTAATCTTGTGGAAGGAGAAGAGCAGCCTCTTCAAGGATGTTAATCAAACAATCTCTGGTCTTCTGTTCTTTCAGTAAGACTATACCTTGCAGCATTGAATTGGAAGAAGCATGAACTTCAGACGGAGAGCTGGAAAAAACCTAGATTCTAGTCTGGCTCAATGAGTGTGGGATTTGGAGCCACCTTTTAACCTCTCAGTATTCTACTTTGTAAAATAAGAGTTTGCTCTTTCATTTTTAAGTTTCTCTTCCAGCCCTATCTACATTCTGTGATTCTTCTGAGGTTGGGTAAATGCCAAAGAATTGTGAGAAATAATTCTAAGAAATATCAGTGTTCTTTTTGTCTTCTAACTTTTGTGTCATTTTTAAATTAAGGACTGTTGTTTTATCAAGCAATTCTTTAAAAGTATAAGCAATTCATGCTACTCTTAATGACTGGTAGTATTTTAATTGGTTTTGGGGGAAAAAAGGTATTTGCTCACACTGTTCATTAAAGTACTAAACAAGGAGTACATTTAAGTTACCATGATTGATCCTGGTGGTAACACAAAGATGAGTAAAAAGCAACAAACCATCTCTATCCTCAAGCAATATATAGTGTACATGCATATGGCGAACTCTAACACCAAGTGTAAAATGAGTACAATGAATTGATGTAAAAATTCAGAGGAAGGGGACATTACTCTCACTGGGAAGACCTGGGAAGTCTTTGTGGAGAAATTCACTTCCTGGTACTAGTAAGTATTCAGCAGAATGAGTGAGGTTGCATGTGAACTAGACCATCGAGGATAAGTAGGAAATTAGTCATAATGAGTTGAAAAAGTAGGAGATCAAGGCAGAGGGAATGGTGTGAACAAAGGTGTGATATTTTGGACATATACAAAAAAGAGTTAATGTCTAGCCAGGTCTGCCAGCCCCCAGAGCCCTCCTCTCCTGCAATTGTGTCTATCTGACCTCTACCCCCAGCTTACTAATGACCTCTTGGACCCTGTGTGTACACATGCACTTGTGTGTGTGCGTGTGTGTGTGTGAATCTGATATTCAGTTGCCAATCAAGCCTTGATTGTCAACCAGGCCTTGTCTTGTTTCTGAGGCCCACCCCAGTACTAATCTCTAGATTTCTGTCCCGTTTCCTGGACCTGACCCCATATTTAGTAATCAGCCTGCACTCCAACCTCTCTCAGGTATAAGCCCCACCTCATTCTTGGTCTTTCAGCACTTTAAAGATGTTGATCCACTTCCTTCTGGCCTCTATGGTTTCTGAGATGTTCACATTCCTTCAAATCATTGTGCTCCTGTGTGCAATGTGTTATTTTTCCCCTGACAGCTTTCAAGATTTTTTTTCATCTTGGGTTTTCAGTAGTTTGATTATGATGTGTCAGGTGTGGTTGATTTTGAGTTTATCATACTTGGAATTCGCTAAGCTGCTTTAATCTCTAAGTTTATGTCTCTCTCCAATTTTAGAAATTTTCAGCTCATATTTTCTTTTTCTTCTCTTTCTGGAATTCCCATGACATATATGTTAGACCTTTTGATATTGTTCTAAACATCCCTAAGGCTCTCTTCTTATTTTATTTTTTTCTCTCCGTTCTTCCAGTTGGATAATTTTTATTGATCTATTTTCAAGTTCACTGATTCTTTTCTTCCTGTCATCTCTATTCTGCTGTTGAGCCTACTCAATCAATTTTTTAAATTTCAAATATTTTATTTTTAAATTCTATACTTTCTAATTAGTTCCTCTTTATAGTTTCTATTTCTCTGCTGAGAACTACTTTCTTTCCATTCATTGCAAGTATTTTGAGGTTTATTTCATGGATCACAGCTATAAAAGCTGCTTTAAAATCTCTGCCTGAAAATGTTAACATCTGGGTCATCTCAGGGTTGACCTATGTTGCTTCTCTTTTCCCTTGAAGATTGGTCACATTTTTCTGGTTCTATATATGTCTGAGCAACTCTGCATTGTCTCCTGGCCATCAAGAATATTATGTCATGTAGATTCTTGTTCTAATTCTCTGGAAAGTGTTTTTGTTGTTGTTGTTGTTGTTGTTTGATACCTAGTTCTATTCACACTGAAAGTTCTGTTTTGCCTTTTGTGGGCGGTAGTTCTAATCTCAGTTGAGCTTTTAAAGCCTTTAGTATGCTGCTTTGAGGATGTCCCTTGTGTGTGCCACTTAGGGATTAATAAGAGTTGGGCTGTGATTTAAATATCAGTTCAGTTCTCAAAGCCTTGGCTATGTTGGTTTGGGTCTGATCCACACATGCACTTGTGCAGGTTCATAAACAGAATTATGGATCCTCTTGTGTAGTTCTCTCTTCTCCACACTCTCTGGCCCACAAAGCCCCCTTTTCCAGCTCTCAGTCCAGAAAGTGGGAATATTAGCTCAGTTTTAGGTACCTGCAATGCTGACCCCTTCCCAGTTCTGTGCTTGGGGTCGCCCTCAGGGCAAAGCCGGGAGAGAAGGGAAAAAAAGACTCGAGAAATTCAAGTTGCCCTGTTGACTTGGGCTTAGTTTCCAGAGTTCTCAAGTAGTTACTTTTTGTATCTTGTCCAGAGTTTTTAGTTGCAATAGGTAGGAGAGGTAGGCTGTAGTGGGCGTGCCCTCCTCTGCCAGAAAAGGAGTGTAAGTTCATGTGGAAAAGTACATTTTCAAGGAGCTTGGAGAGAAAACAAAGAAGGAGAGAGCAGGATGGAACCCAGGTAGGGAGGCAGGGTGGAGAGAAGGATGCTTTAGAAAGGAGGGACTTGCTTAAAAGCCATGAGACCCACAGGAGAGGTAAAATAAGAAAAATGACCTGCCTCAAAGATGAAACTTTGCTAAAAGATGTTAAAAGGACTCTGAAAATTAGGTCCATGCAGGCAGATCATGGTGCAAGGTGGAAAGATGGAGAAGTCATCTGTAAGGGAATAAATTCCCCAGGTTGCTTTTGTTTTTCTTTTTTTCCTTTTCCGTGGCTTTGACCTCTGAACAACCTCAAGCACAGGGATGGGAAGGGGGCTTCTGAGGTGCAGGCTGCTAAAACGCAGATAATAACCCATTTTTCTGATCTGAAGCGTGGGGTGACGGCATACTTGTGGGCCAGAGGGTAGAGAGGAGAAAGCCATGGAAGGAGATGCATAATTCTGTTTATGAACCCATACACTGTATGCATGGTCAGATTGGGGAATCAAGAAGAGGAGATGGGATTCAGGGCATAAATGGTAGGTGTGGCTTAGAGGAGAGGAAGGATGCTTTTTTCTCTGAGATGGAAGAAAGGACGTGAAAATGAATGATGATCCCCAGAAATTTGTGGGGTGAAGAGAAAGGAAGCTGAGTTGGCTGATACCTTACATCTTGCTGAGATCACCTGCCAAAAGGGAGGGGGGCTGGGCTGAAGAAGCCTTTAGTTAATCAAACCCTCATGAAGCGACTTGAATTTAGTTGCTGTGCTAGCACCGTTTCATCTCTGACTGTAAACCCTCACTGTTCCCATAGGAGCTAAATGCTGGGGCAGAACTTGTCAGGAGACAACTAGGTCTAAACTTGGGTAGCATGTGCATTGCATATTCTCTCCATTTCTAGAGTTGAAAATGGCTTTGGAAAAAAAAAATCATACAATTATAATATGTGGACCACAGAAGAAAGAAAAGTTAGCAATGTTCTGGGAATCCTGCCCAGCTCTTTTATGATTCTGAGTAGTAAAGTTACAACAGGCCACATGCAAACTTGTTTGGCAGATCGTGGGCTAAAGTGTGTGTGCTTAGTCAAGGCCTCTCACTCATCTATTTCATTTTTTGCCAGCATCCCCATTATTAATGAAGAGCGACTGAGCCTCATGGCAGGTTTGAGTTAGTGCTGATGTAATTGTCCATTATCTTTCTTGTAATCGCTTTCAGGCAGTTCAGATGCCTCCCTTCTATTTCACAAGATCTGACTCCCAGCACTCTGGTTCTTGGTGAACCAAAATGCCAAGTCACTTGAGATCAGGTTTCTTCTGCCTTTCTCCTCTGAGTCCTAAACTGTGCACCTCTTCCACTTGCAGAGAAAAGTCATTTAGAGATTTAACGTTGATTTCATTTCTATTAACCATGGTGCAATATCAACATTTTCCTCCAGGCAAAGGTACAAATGACACATATTTTCCATGTGCGGTTGGTGTGTGTGTATGTGCTCTAAGACTGTTTTTATTAAAACAAAGCAAAATCTACTTCCTGTGAGATTCAGTGTTTTGTTGTTAACCGATGGGGCTGTTTGTTTCTATGTTAGGGTCCCCTTCGGCTGGGGTAGAAACCGGAGGGGTGGGTACCGAGCAGATTCACCTGAGAGTGTCAAAGTGCTCTCAGATGAATCTGAGGACAAGGAAAGAAGAATGCTTTAGAGAATGGAAAATGACAGGGAAATGGGCTATCAACCACAAACTGTCAAGCTGATTAGTTTAAAATTAATAACGTGCTGAGCGATGATCTCCCCTTGACTTTGGTGGGGATTTAATATGTGGTTCAATCACCCAGGTAATCTTGATTTTTAAGTGAATTCCAATGTCAAACTAAATAGGACACTAGTCTCATGAATGAGCGTTTGTCTCAATAAGTCAGAATCCAGTGGATGGGTTGATGAGCTCTAGAAAGAAACTAAGCTGTAGAAGCCTAGATATTTAGGGCTAAAATATATATACTTTGAAATCATCTAGCCCCACTTCTTTATTTTATAACCAGAAATGGAAACATAAGAGAAGTTAAGCAACTTGCTAAAGGTCACACAGCTCATTACTGACACGTGTGTATTTACTCCCTATGTGCTTTCCGTTGTACTGTGAAGGTTTGTGCTTGTCTTGCTGCCTTTGCTGTGTTTCTTTCCATTGAAATGTTAAAGGTAGTGGAGCATGGGAGGAAGGGGAGAGTTTGCAGAAAAGTCAGCCCCCGGAAAAGGACTTGGTTTCTCAGAAGGGGGTGGCTTCAACAGGTTGATACGAATTTATTATTAGATTTTCATTCCGTTAGGAGAAAGCCTGTGCTTTTCACTCTAAGAGGACTCTAGGGACTTAGAGACTTCTAAGAACTTCCAACATTTAGCAATGATGCCAGACCAGAGGCTTCCTTGAGCTCCAAGCACTGTTATTGGTATTCCTGCCTGTGCATCCTCTCCCCCACCCCTTGAGCTAACACACAAAGCCCATCATCTGATTACGATGGACATGTTGCAAACAGAGTTAAGATTCTGTAGATGCCTTTAGACTTGGTTAGCATGAGAGTTTTCCCTTGAGAACAGTCTCCAGAGGAATGCTTCATGAAAAATGCCGGTGACTTCCAGGCAACTTAGAAACAGTGGGTTTTATTTACATGTTCAATGGCCACTTTCTCTCCTATGTACGCATTTACTCTCCTCCACGTGGGCCTGTCTGATGAAGACAAAGCCAGGTAAGGATAGTTTCTAAGGTGTTATTTAGGAAGTAGACTTTGCCAGTGTTGTGAAATCAGAACAGGCGATCAAACATTTTCCAAGTCAGGGGTAGGGAACCCAGACTGACCAGATGACCCTAGAAATTCAGTCTCAGGACCCAGCAGCATGGACTTGAACTAGCCTGTCCCAAAATTCTCATAGCCAGGCTGCTGGGGTGAGGCAAATATCCTAATTCAGGCTGCAGATTGCAGGAACCAGACATAGGTCACCTGGGAAGTGATTCTGAGAAAGAAGGTAGCTCAGCTACGCTACTCAAGATTCATTCAGACATAGGCTATAAGCTTAGACCACATCCCTGGTCTCAACTGGAGATGCTTTTCCTCCCATAGATACCCAAGTGATTGCTCTTAAACTTCTTTTATTAACCAAAGTAGACACATTAACTTGTGGAAAGAACAGAAGGTTTAAAATCAGAAGTTCCAAGGTCCAGATCTAGTGGGAAGAAAACCACAACTGGCTGTAGGGCTTCAAGAAGGTCGTTTTTAACCTCTTCATATCTAAGGGTCCGCACCTCCAAAATAATCTCTACAGTCATTTCCAGATAAAAATTCTGTGTTTATTGCCCTGTCAAGGTCACACAATGCAGTCATTATAACTTCTTTCACCTGGACCTGAACAGCACTTCTGTTTAGCACTGGATGCTGTCTCCCTCCTTGAGGTGTGTTCCATGGACCACAGTCAGTGGAAGTTTGTAAGAAATGCACAGCTCAGCCCTTGCCCTAGACTTACTCCATCAGAACCTACAGTTAAAGAAGATCTCCGTGTGATTGGTTTTTAGAAGCACTGCGCTATTGGACTCTCAGAAAAACAGCCTTGAGACTGACAAATTTCGTCAATCCTGTGGTTTTCGGGGGTCTCTATGGGTAAAAACAAACTAAAACGTCTATTTTTGTTTGTTACATATGTACATATAACAAATAAACTGTATGTGTGAGTCTGCTACATTTCACATATTTGGGTATGCATATACGTAGAATCCACTTTTGTGCAGAGATGCATCCTCTCAGTAAGCTTAGCTCTGTAATCAAGCTCTCGTATCACCTAGCAACTAGTCTGGAGTACCGCATTTGCAGGACTGTGGCAGGAACTGGTTCCACAGCGATAAACAAAGCACATGTACTTTCTGCCCTCCTGGAATTTGTAGTCCAGTAAGAAGTTCTCACAATAACTAGAAAATAGAGACCATGTCTTTTACATCTCTGTGTCTTCCAAAGGGTCTAGAACTAGAACAACACAGTAAATGTGCGATAAGCTTTGCTCCAACTCAAATGATAATAGCAGAATGCCTGGAAATTACCTGAATAATATTTTGCAATTGTTCAAGCTGCTTGAACAAAACCCAGCAGGAAGCTGAGAAAAATGTGGTTTACCTTTTAATTTATTCTGTTTCTTCTCCTATTATCAAACTTGGAACAGTTTGTCAGGTTTTGTTTGTAACATATAACTTTCCAAATGCGATAGAACCATGTTTCTCATTACACATAAGTAATATTTGGTTAAATATTACCTAAGCTGTTTCTACATGATAGGGGAAAAAAGATTTCAGCAGAAAATAAAGCAATATGTTTGGTTGGAACTTGTTCTACTTTTGGTTTTTTCCATATTGGTTTCCACCTTTGTTTCAAAATGTTTGTGTCTGAGGGGAGATTTCCGGACCGCAGTATTTTGGTTGAGTGACAGTGACTTGTCAGTTCCCCACCCTGTCTTATCTTTAATACTTTCTTTGCAAATTAAACAATAGGAAGATGGAAAGATATTTTGGCTCTATCAGTGCAGAATGATTTGAAAACACCAGCCTAGTAAAAAAAAGTCACTGGAAATAAAAGCGTAGGGAAAATCACAGAGCTGGAAGAAAACTTGGATGAAGTCTGATCATGTGGGAGAGAGGGTGGGATGAGCGGGGGCCGAGGAAAAGGAGGCCCAGAAGGGAGAAATGACTTGCCTAAGGTCAATAATATTTTAGGGAAACGAATGGAAATGCTTTTAGAGGGATGCCTATGGTTTGTATAAAAGGTTCTCTAGTGAAAAAAAGCACTATATGGATTTTCACTTTTATAACCGATGTATGTACACAAAACAAACTGTGAGGTAGGTGATATTGGTTTGCAATAATCCAAATGCCTTTCTTCTTCCATTCTTCATTTTAATGTTACTCTGTTGACTTTTCTCCAACTTCCCTTGCTGTTTTTTTTGGTTTGTCTACTTGTTTTATCAATCCCTGAGAGATATGTTGAAGTCTCTTAACTATGACCGTGGATGTGTCTGTTTCTCCTTTCAATTCTGCCAGGTTTTGCTTCATGTGTTTTGAAATCTGTTGTAAGGTGCATTCACATTTAGGATTGTTACGTCTTCTTGGTGAATTGATCCTTCTGTCATTATGTAAAGTTCCTTTTTATCCTAACAGTTTTCCTTTCCCTTAAGTCTCCTTTGTCTGATTATTAATACAGCTACTCAGCTTTCTTTTGATTAGAGTTAGTATGACTTATCTTTTCCTACCCTTTACTTTTAACCTACCTTTATCATTGTATTTAAAGTGAGTCTCTTGTAGACAGCATATAGATGGGTCATGGATTTTTTTTTAATCTAACAATCTCAGTCTTTTATTATTTATTTAAATTTATTCATCTATTTATTTATTTTTGGCTGCATTGGGTCTTCGTTGCTGTGCGGGGCTTTCTCTAGTTGCAGTGAGCGGGGGCTACTCTTCCTTAGAAGTTGCACAGGCCATAGCACAGGGAGATCAGCGCGGTGCTTTGTGACCACCTAGAGGGGTGGGATAGGGAGGGTGGGAGGGAGATGCAAGAGGGAGGAGATATGGGGATATATGTATATGTATAGCTGATTCACTTTGTTATAAAGCAGAAACTAACACACCATTGTAAAGCAATTATACTCCAATGAAGATGTTAAAAAAATAATAAATAAAATATTTATGAGACTGAAAAAAAAAAAAGTTGCACAGGCTTCTCATCACAGTAGCTTCTCTTATTGTGGAGCATTCTGAAGTCCCAATCTCAGTCTTTTAATTGAGGTGCTAAGATTACTTCCATTTAAGATAACTATTGCTATTTTGGGGCTTCCCTGGTGGCACAGTGGTTGAGAGTCCACCTGCCAGTGCAGGGGACACGGGTTCGAGCCCTGGTCCCGGAAGATCCCACATGCCGCAGAGCGACTGAGCCCATGCGCCACAGCTACTGGGCCTGCGTCCTGGAGCTCGCGAGCCACAACTACTGAAGCCTGTGCTCCTGGAATGCATGCTCTGCAACAGAAGAGGCCACCGCAGTGAGAGGCCCACGCACCCCAGCGAGGAGGGGCTCCCGCTCGCCGCAACTAGAGAAAAAAACCCGCACACAGCAACGAAGACCCAATGCAGCCAAGAATAAAAAAATAAAATAAATTTAAAAAAAGATAACTATTGTTGTGTTTAGATTTAAGTCTACATTTTATTATCATTTTCTGTTTTATTCCTCTCTTTTCATCCCTCTGCTTCCCCATCCCTGCCTTCTTTGGGGTTATTCAAATGTTTTTTAGTATTCCATCTAAATTTTTCTATTTTGTTTTTGGCTATATCACTTTGCATAGTTCTTTGTTTGTTTGTTCTTTAGTTCTTGTTTTTGTTTTCCAGTGGTTTCTCTAGAGATTATAATAAGCATACTTAAATTTTACAGTCTACTTAGGGTCAATATTTTATCGCTCCAAGTGGAATGTAGAAACTTTACCACTATATAGATTCCTTTGCCTTCTTCCATTAATGCTGTAGTTGTCTTATGTACTATAACTATATCTTTTGAAAACCCAATCAGATACCGTTATAATTTTTGCTCTCAATCATCCCACATATTTTAAAGAACAAAAGAAGTATAGTCTACTACATTTCCCTATATACCTAACATTTCTATGGCCCTTCCTTCATTTTTAATATTACAAAACTCCATCTGAAACTTTACAACTTTCTGTCTGAGCTTTCTTTTATAACTTTCCATTTTGTTTTGTTTTTGTGGGGTTTTTATTTTTTGTTTTTTTTTGTTTGTTTTGGGTAGGACTGCTGGTTAAGAATTTTCTTAGTTTTCCTTCTGAGACCACCTTTCATTTTCCTTCATTCCTCAAGATTATTTTTGCTGAATAGAGAATTCTGGATCGATAATCCTTTTCTTTTGGCACTTAAAAAATATCACGCCATGCTTCCTTCTGGCCTCCATGGTTCTTGATGAGAAATTCACAGACATTTAAAAAATGTCATGCCACCTCTTTCTGCTTTTGTGGTTTCTTATGAGAGATACACAATTAATTGAAATGTTGTTTTGACTGCTTTTAACACCTGACTTTAGTTTTTAGCCGTTCATTTACGATGTATCTTGGCATGGATTTCTATGTGGGTTTCTTTCCCCATTTGGAGTGCTCTGAGCTTCTTGAATCTGTAGGTTGATGTCTTTCACAAAATTCAGGAGATTTTCTGCAACTGTCTCTTCAGATATTTTTTGTGCACTTCATTGTCTCCTCTCCTTCTAGGACTCCACTAACATGAATATTAGATACTTTGGTATTGTCACATAGGCCCCTAAGGCTCTGTTTATTTTTTTTTCAATATTTTTTTCACTCAGTTGATCAGATTGGATAATTTCTATTGCTAATCTTCAATTTACTGCTCTTTATTTTGTCATTTCATTCTGCTATTGAGCTCATCTAATGAGCTTTTATTTTGCTTATTCTGTCTTTTAGTTCTAAAATTTTTATTTGATTCTTCTTTATAATTTTTATTTATTTAATGAGAAATCTATCATTCTATCTCTCCAGCCACTTCAAGAGGATTTATTTTTAATCAAATTTGGTAAAGTAGCAGGATACAAAATTAATGCACAGAACTCTCTTGCATTCCTATACACTAATGATGAAAAATCCGAAAGAGAAATTAAGGAAACACTCCCACTTACCATTGCAACAAAAAGAATAAAATACCTAGGAATAAACCTACCTAAGGAGACAAAAGACCTGTATGCAGAAAACTATAAGACACTGATGAAAGCGTTTAAAAATGATACAAACAGATGGAGAGATATACCATGTTCTTGGATTGGAAGAATCAACATTGTGAAAATGACTACACTATCCAAAGCAATCTACAGACTCAGTGCAATCCCTATGAAACTACCAATGGCATCTTTCACAGAACTAGAACAAAAAAGTTCACAATTTGTATGGAAACACAAAAGACCTCGAATAGCCAAAGCAATCTTGAGAAAGAAAAACGGAGCTGGAGGAATCAGGCTCCCTGACTTCAGACTATACTACAAAGTTACAGTAATCAAGACAGTATGGTACTGGCACAAAAACAGAAATATAGATCAATGGAACAGGATAGAAAGCCCAGAGATAAACCCAAGCACATATGGTCACTTTATTTTTGAAAAAGGAGGCAAGAATATACTGTAGAGAAAAGACAGCCTCTTCAATAAGTGGTGCTGGGAAAATGGGACAGCTACATGTAAAAGAATGAAATTAGAACACTCCCTAACACCATACACAAAAATAAACTCAAAATGGATTAAAGACCTAAATGTAAGTCCAGACATTATAAGACTCTTAGAGGAAAACATAGGCAGTACACTCTGACATAAATCACAGCAAGATCCTTTTTTACCCACCTCCTAGAGAAATGGAAATGAAAACAAAAATAAACAAATGGGACCTAATGAAACTTAAAAGCTTTTGCACAGCAAAGGAAAACATAAACAAGATGAAAAGACAACCCTCAGAATGGGAGAAAATATTTGCAAATGAAGCAACTGACAGAGGATTAATCTCAAAAATATACAAGCAGCTCATGCAGCTCAATATCACAAAAACAAACAACCCAATCCAAAAATGGGCAGAAGATCTAAATAGATGTTTCTCCAAAGAAGATATAAACCATGAAAGGATGCTCAACATCACTAATCATTAGAGAAATGCAAATCAAAACTACAATGAGGTATCACCTCACATGGGTCAGAATGGCCATCATCAAAAATTCTACAAACAATAAATGTGGAGATGGTGCAGAGAAAAGGGAACCCTCTTGCACTGTTGGTGGGAATGTAAATTGATGCAGCCAGTATGGAGATTCCTTAAAAAACTAAAAATAGAACTACCATATGACCCAGCAATCCCACTACTGGGCATATACCCTGAGAAAACCATAATTCAAAAGAGAGATGTACCACAATGTTCATTGTAGCACAATTTACAATAGCCAGGACATGGAAGCAACCTAAGTGTCCATCGACAGATGAATGGATAAAGAAGATGTGGCATATATATACAATGGAATATTACTCAGCCATAAAAAGAAACAAAACTGAGTTATTTGTAGTGACATGGATGGACCTAGAGACTGTCATACAGAGTGAAGTAAGTCAGAAAGATAGAAACAAATACCGTATGCTAACACAAATATATGGAATCTAAAAAAAAAAAATTGGTTCTGAAGAACCTAATGGCAGGACAGGAATAAAGACGCAGACGTAGAGAATGGACTTGAGGACACAGGGAAGGGAAAGGGTAAGCTGGGACGAAGTAAGAGAGTGGCACGTATATACACTACCAAATGTAAAATAGCTAGCTAGTGGGAAGCAGCCACATAGCACAGGGAGATCAGCTCGGTGCTTTGTGACCACCTAGAGGGGTGGGATAGGGAGGTTGGGAGGGAGACGCAAGAGGGAGGGGATATGGGGATGTATGTATATGTATAGCTGATTCACTGTGTTATACAGCAGAAACTAACACACCATTGTAAAGCAATTATACTCCAATAAAGATGTTTAAAAAATAAAAATAAAGTGGATTTATTCTTACTTCTTGGAGCATATTTGTCATAGCTGCTTTAAAGTCTTTATCAAATGATTCCAATATCTGTATCATCTCAGAGTTGACATTTGTCAGTTGCCTTTTTCCATGCAAGTTGAGATTTTACTCATTCTTCACACGTTGAGTATTATGAGGTTTCATCCTGGACATTTTTGATTGTCATGAGACTCTGTGTCTTATTTAAATCTATGGAGAATTTTGAAGTATTTATTTTTCCAAATAAGCTGGTTGGCTCCAGAGAGCCTTCAGGAGTTTTGATGTCTATTCCATTTTCAAAGCCTTGCACTACTGTTGAGATCAGCCTTACATTTGCACCATCCAGAGGCCGTTCTAGGACCTGAGCAGGAATCCACCCCATAGGCCAGCTCTCAAAGCCTATGAGATGCTCGTTAGGATTAAATTTATTTGTGAACAGTTCATGGGACTAGAGATCCATAAACACTTTCATGGGTTTGCTTCCTGGAACTTCTCCTTCTCTGCCATCTCCACCATACAGTCCAGTTTCCTGAGGCTCCCTTTTTGGTCTTCTGAGGTTTTATTTGTCTAATATGCCACATACTTCTTACAACGTGCCCATATCCAGGGCCAAGAAGTGAGAGGACAAAGAGAGAGAAAAATAAGTAGCAGGTTCCCCTCACCTTCTTGGGACCACAGTTCCTCTTGTTTGAGAAGAAGGACCCCTCCCTCAGAGTTCAAAGTGCCTATTGGCTACTGGGACCTAGGGAGCAAGAGAACAGGAAAAGAAAAAAATTATAAAAACAGGATTTCTCCTATGCTCTCTGTATATCGGGAGACTACTTTTCTTCTTCTTGTGCTGGAACTAAAGGGCTTCTCCTGGAGATCTTTCTGTCTGTGCCAGTGATCACTTCTGGGTCTCAGGATGCCTTGAGTTCAAGCCAAAAAGAAAAGAAAAGATAAACTCATGGTTTATCTTTTGATGGTTTAGTGAGACTAGAATTCTGATGTTCTTCCCCAATCTACCTGCTTTTTTTATTACTTTTTACTTTTCAGAGCCCTGGAATAGCTGCTCCATGCAATCTGTTCAAGATTTATAATTGCATTCAGTGGGAGAGATGGGGTGGCCTGTGCTTCTCCATCTTTCTGGGAATCAGAACTCCAGAAGTTTTAAAGATACAAAATAAAACATATACCTAGGTCTCTGTCCCAAAGATTCTGACTTTGTTTGTATTGGGGGAAATATGAGCAAATGTTTAGTTTGGTTTGGTTTTGAGATAGCCCTTGTGATCTGAACATATAACAAAGTTGAGAACCTCTTTCATAAGCAAAGATAGTTAAGGGCAGATTTTATTTTAAAATCCACAGCTATGGTTTATTACCATTTTTGCCAGACACTCTGCTGGTTATGTTAAGGATCATTTAACTGTATTGAATATAGTTGAGTTTACACTGTGGATTGTGTTGTACCTGGTCTTGAATTCCTACCAGGACATTCATTATTTGTGTGATTTTCAACAATGTGCTTGACCTCCAAGCCTCAGTTTTGTATCTGGGAAATGGGGATAATACTAAAATCTACACTGAAGGGTTGTTGAAAGGATTAAGTGAAATAATGAATGTAAAGCACAGAGCAGAGGGCCTGGAATGTGACCAGTATTCAATAAATATTAACTATTATCACCACTCACATTTTATAGGCAAGAAAATTGAAACTCAGACAGATTAAGTAACTTACACAATATTTCTTTCTAGTGCTTTTTTTTTAATTGAAAAGAAACTAATATTTACTTTCAAGGGAAATGTTAGCATATTCATTAGATTTAAAAAAATTTTTTTATTGACAGAGAGTTGATTTACAATGTGTTAGTTTCAGGTGTAGAGCAAAGTGATTCAGAGATATATATATATATACACATACATATTTTTCAGATTCTTTTCCATTATAGGTTAGTATGAGATATTGAATATAGTTCCCTGTGCTATACAGTAGGTCCTTGTTATTTATCTACTTTATATATAGTAATGTGTATCTATTAATCCTGAACTCCTAATTCTTTCCAGTGCTTTTAAAGTTACATCACCCAGACCCCTAAACATGAGATGGGGTCATTTATTGTGATTGAAATCGTTCAGATATAGTTTTACTTTTTTGAAAAAGAAGTTTATCCAACCATCTAAATGTTCACAGGTGATAGATAATTAAGGAGCTGTAGCTTTTTCTGGGAAGCCTAAGTGTGAGCAGTGTTGTGTGTGGAAAGCACTTTTTTTTCTCTAGAAACCTTCAGTGACTTCTTCCATTCACATGTGCAAATGCTCAAGCTTTTGCATGGTGATAGAAGATAAGTAAATACCAGACCTGTCATTTTGTCTTCTGCCACTTCAAGCCCAGGAACAATAATTTTTTTTTTTGGAAAGTTCTTGAATGGGATGCATACTGATTTAGGATCGTGTTCAGAGGCATCAAGTAAATGATTGCTGGACATATAATCCAGGTGTATGTATAATACATAGTATGACACAATATTTGTGATTAATGTATAGTGTCCTATTATCCAGCAAATTATTTTTTTAATTTAATTTTATTTATTTTTTTATACAGCAGGTTCTTATTAGTTATCCATTTTATACATATTAGTGTATATATGTCAATCCCAACCTCTCAATTCATTCCACCACCACCACCCCCCGCCACTCCCCCGCCTTGGTGTCCATACGTTTGTTCTCTACATCTGTGTCTCTATTTCTGCCCTGCATACCAGTTCATCTGTACCATTTTTCTAGGTTCCTCATATATGTGTTAATATACAATATTTGTTTTTCTCTTTCTGACTTACTTCACTCTGTATGACAGCCTCTAGATCCATCCATGTCTCTACAAATGACCCAATTTCTTTCCTTTTTATGGCTGAGTAATATTCTGTTGTATACATGTACCACATCTTCTTTATCCATTCGTCTGTCGATGGGTGTTTAGGTTGCTTCTGTGACCTGGCTATTGTAAATAGTGCTGCAATGAACATTGGGGTGCATGTGTCTTTTTGAATTATGGTTTTCTCTGAGTATATGCCCAGCAGTGGGGTTCCTGGGTCATATGGTAATTCTATTTTTAGTTTTTTAAGGAACCTCCATACTGTTCTCCATAGTGGCTGTAGCAATTTACATTCCCACCAACAGTGCAAGAGGGTTCCCTTTTCTCCACACCCTCTCCAGCATTTGTTGTTTGTAGATTTTCTGATGATGCCCATTCTAACTGGTGTGAGATGATACCTCATTGTAGTTTTGATTTGCATTTCTCTAATAATGAGTGACGTTGAGCAGCTTTTCATGTGCTTCTTGGTCATCTGTATGTCTTCTTTGGAGAAATGTCTATTTAGGTCTTCTGCCCATTTTTGGACTGGGTTGTTTCTTTTTTTAATATCGAGCTGCATGAGCTGTTTATATATTTTGGAGATTAATCCTTTGTCCATTGATTTGTTTGCAAATATTTTCTCCCATTCTGAAGGTTGTCTTTTCATCTTGTTTGTAGTTTCCTTTGCTTTGCAAAAGATTTTAAGTTTCATTAGGTCCCATTTGTTTATTTTTGTTTTTATTTCCATTACTCTAGGAGGTGGATCAAAAAAGATCTTGCTGTGATTTATGTCAAAGAGTGTTCTTCCTATGGTTTCCTCTAAGAGATTTATAGTGTCCAGTCTTACATTTAGGTCTCTAATCCATTTTTAGTTTATTTTTGTGTATGGTGTTAGGGAGTGTTCTAATTTCATTCTTTTACATGTAGCTGTCCAGTTTTCCCAGCATCACTTATTGAAGAGACTGTCTTTTCTCCATTGTATATCCTTGCCTCCTTTGTCATAGATTAGTTGACCACCAGTGCATGGGTTTATCTCTGGGCTTTCTATCCTGTTCCATTGATCTGTATTTCTGGTTTTGTGCCAGTACCATACTGTCTTGATTACTGTAGCTTTGTAGTAAAGTCTGAAGTCAGGGAGTCTGATTCCTTCAGCTCCATTTTTTCACCTCAAGACTGCTTTGGCTATTCAGGGTCTTTTGTGTCTTCACACAAATTTTAAGGTTTTTTGTTCTAGTTCTGCAGAAAATGCCATTGGTAATTTGATAGGGATTGCATTGAATCTGTAGATTGCTTTTATTATCCAGCAAAATTTAAATAACCAGGAAAATCTCCCAGGTTTTCTAAATAAAGGGCATCAAATGATATTTTAGTTTCTTTGCTTCTCTTTAATTTTAATTTTCCTTTTTAGTCCTTCTTTTATAATTTTTAAACAGAAAAAGTATGTTTTTCTTCAAGGCAGAGGAAGTCCTGGTGCTTTCCTATGAGAAGTTTTATCATCATAATATGATTCGCTATTTGAGAATCAGAATGGTGGCTCACTCTGACATTTTATCAGCCAATTTATCAACAGGAATAGCTCTTTGGAGGTCTTCATTCCATCATGTAACATTATTCACGGCAGAAGGATGACATCTAGAAGAAATTGAATGTACCTTTTAAAACCACGCTGCTGAAATATTCACCACCTGTAAATGTTTTCTTGGTCTGTATGTGTAGGTGGAGGGAGGTGGAGTGGTGGTAATAAAGTGGGAGGGTCAGGAGGGGGCGCTAACTATACAGGGGAAATGACTCGGTTAATTCTCTTACGGTAAAGGTCAATGTTTTCCCAAATCCAAATTTGACATTCAGAACAAATCTAACTTCTCTCACATCTTCATGGAACAATGACGAGTCCTTTACTTCGTGATTTCTATACCTTAACCTTCTAATAGCATCTTTTGCTTCTTTGTCAGCTGTCCCTGGTAACTTGCAATGTTGAGGACTCAGCTTTGACAGTCAAGGGTCTCACATGACCAACTGCCTTTTGTGGAAGTCGTATTGCATGGGAAAAAGTTGTTACACGGGCATACGAGCAGTAAGGCCCAGTAAATGTCTCTTTCATGTAGAAACTAGCATAAGCACCGACGGCAATACCTTGAATGGGGGAGTCTTAGAAATGATCCATGACGTAGTTGTAGAAGGCCAAATGTTTCCTTGGAAAAGGCTGTGTGCTTCTGACACAGGATAGGAGAACCTTGGCTCTGAATTGTCCCTACTATGTGTACACAAAGGGCAGAAGGGTTTTAAGATGTAACGTGTCTGCTAATGCAGCTTATTTGAACAGAGGTTGGGATAGGACGCACAGGCTTAGAAGAGTACTAGATTGTTTTAGAAAAAATACAAAGGTGTCAAGTTGGGTTTCGATTTTCATTTGTTAACAGTATAACATGGTGGTCTGGGAGTAGTTGTGTCTGGAAGAAAAAGACAGATGTCCATAGCTGATCCCAGTCATACCCAGGGTGGATGTCCAACTCTGTGGCATTTGTCCTGTCAGTTCTTCTCTTTTTAGCAGACAATATGGAGGAGGTGAAAAAAGTTGGATTTGACTCGGCTGAGTCTTGAGCCTGTTATTTACCAGCTATCAGTGGGACACATCTCTGCTCTGAGCCTCTGTTTCCTCATCTATTCAGTAAGAGCAACACCATCAACGACCCACTAAGTTATGATGATTAAGAGAGAGCAGTTAAAAACAACGTTGAAAACCGTAATGCTTTAAATAAATGCTGATAATAACAATGGTAATAATAATAAACATTTTTAATGGTAAACATTGATTGGATGTGTATAATGTGCCAAGGACTGCCCTGAACACTTTTTGTAGGTCTTCTCACTTGATCTTCACAGCAACTGAATTCATTCTTCCTTTCTCTCATTCACTTATGTCCAAATTCATGTATTTCATTTTGCAAATAAAGAGTTCAAGCTCCCTGAAGGGAGAACACACATCTCTCCAATTCGCTGGATGACTGGTATAAATATCTGAATACATTTAGGTCAGCAGTTCTCAAAACAAGGGGCAATTCTGCCACGTAGGGGACTTTGGGCAACGTCCAGAGACAGTTCTACTTGTCACTCCTGGAGGGAGTTATGGCATCTAGTCCGTAGAGGCCAAGGGTACTGCTAAACGTCCTACAATGCACAAGACATTCCCTTACAAGAAAGAATTATCCAGCCAAAATGCCCAGCATGCTGAGGTTGAGAAATCCTGATTTAGATAAATGAAAAAAATAAGTCACTAAATGAACGCATGTGCCGAACAGTCTCCCAGAACATGATGTGTCGTGCAAACTCTATCTAGACATCAGAAGACTGCAAGCTCTTCATCGTTTTCTGATTCTCGCCTCACATCATTCCTTCGTGCCCCTAATTCTTCATTTTGTGTTTGATGAGACTTATCCCAGCAGAGATAACTGCTTCATTCACTTCGATGATACAACAACTAAATAAAAACCAGAGAGAAATCCAGACAATATTTTCTCCAAAGAAGATCGTCTGCCCCCCTACCTCTGCAAAAGGGGCTTTGCTGAAACAATCTTTCTGAATCCATCTGGTCAGCCAAAATGAAAACAGCAGCCAATCGGAGCAAGTTTAAAACATGATCTGTTTCTGGTTCTTTTTAACTTTCCATCTTTATTTTTCCTTTTACTCAATTTCTGACCTGCTTTTAATTTACTTTATCTTTCCCAATTATTCCTATTTTTGTGAGTGATCCTTAATTTCTGGCATAAGGCAGGGAATAAGCAAATTAAATAGCAAAGAGAGGTATTCCAATGTGACATTTTTCTCACACATTTTCATTTTCCCCACCAGTATTTCTTGGACAAGGTTAAGGAATTTTTTTTTTTTTTTCTGTTAAAAATCACTAGGGACTTCCCTGGTGGTCCAGTGGTTAAGACTTCGCCTTTCAACGCAGGGTGTGCGGGTTCGATCCCTGGTCGGGGAGCTAAGATCCCATGTGCCTCGGGGCCATAAAACCAAAACATAAAACAGAAGCAATATTGTAACAAATTCAATAAAGAGTTTAAAAATGGTCCATATCAAAAAAAATCTTAAAAAAAAAAAGAATCACTAACGTAGCATATAAAATAAGCTACCAGTAGAAGCAGCAGCCAACAACCAACCTACTGGGGGTGAGGAGGGCACGGGGAGAGAGACCAGGGTGAAAGATAGAGAAGATATTTGACCTGCTTTACTTCTTTTGAGGAAAAAAGTACAACTTTGATTCACAAATGCAAAAATATGCACATGCTTCAAGTATCTATTTTCCAAGGAAACGAGACAATGCATGAGAAAAAGAGGCTGCGAGAAAGAGGAAGAAGAAGGAGAAAGACTGTGTGTGTGCACAAAAGGAAGAGCAGAGCAGAGGGACAGCTGAAGGCCAACCTCTCCCAACCACCCAATTAAACAATTCTCTGCAACTTCCATCTCCTCGGCCTGCCTCCTCAAAGCTTCATTCTCCTGTCAGGCAAAGCCTCCAGAGAATATCTGTCTGTACAGATTTTATGGTGGGACTTAGGAAATGTAAAATGAAAATAATCCTTTTTACTTTTTCAATGTTTTATTAGTCTTTTATGGCCCACAGGAAGCAGGAAGGATTTATTTCTTCCTTAATTATTTGCTAAGCAGTTCCCCTCTGTTCCACCCTCCCTCCAAAGTCACCAACAATCCTCTTTCCCTTTATAGGATGAACTAGGATGACATGGGCCCTGTCCTCCCACCACTTACAGTCTCCAAAATAAATAAACAAAACAGACACACAGAGGCCAACTAAGGAGAAGTCAGAGCAACTGGCTCAAGTATAAGCAAAAAAAATTTTAATTTTTTTTCAATTTTGTAATTGCTTTTCTGCAGTGTTCAATTCTGCAGGGGGGAAATGGTTGCCAATTTTACACACACACACACACACACACACACACACACACACACTCCAATAATTGGCTTGTTGGCTGAGGTGACCAACATTTGAAATAATAGGTATTTTTTTTAGTCACAAATGATGCCCCTTCGATGTTAGTTATCTTGTGTAAAAATTTCTGGTAAATTAATCGTTCTGCTGTTTGACTGTTGAACATTAAATATATGATCTTCCATAATTTCAACATTAAAGGCTTTTTCTAATTTGTTGAGTTTACATCACCAAAGCAAAATGTCTTTGCCTAACCAAAGACATGTTTAGCTCTTTCAAGATTCTGATAATAAATAACTCTAAGATAAAACACAAATTGACCCTAATACTGAGTATACAATTGGCAAAACAATTTTGTGAAGGAGAGTTACAGAAAACAGGGGATTCTTGAGGGAAAAGAATGGGATATGTATCTTATCATCATGGGATAGGAAATTCTGAAGTGCTTGGAAAGAATCATTCATTTTCCTGTGAAGGTAAAAACGGTTCATTATTCCCTTGTTCCTAACCTGCCTTGATAACCTAAGGATGAATGAACGATATCACAGGAAATCATGTAGAAATTTTATAAGCCACAATTACTATCTCATTTTCATAGCAGTTGCTGTTTGTGCCCTTGTCTCTAAAAGTGTCATTGTGTCTTAGACTGGTGGATGGTCCAAGACTTTGTTGGAAAAATGTCACCCAGGTCTTCAAAACTGATTCCAGACTCTTCTCACTGCTAACTTTCCATCAGATGATCATTATAAACCAATGCTTCAGAGAGGGCTCTTCTTCCCAAAGGCGCTGCCTATTTTCTGATTGCTAAGATATTGAAATGTTATTACTAGAAATTCATTCACACATTCCATAAATATTAAAGGCCTCCTGGACACATGAGAAGACAAATCACAATCCCTCTCCTCAAAGAGTCTGTGGATTTGGTGTTTGAACTAAGGCAATAATGGATTCTGAAAGTCCATTAGTAGGCTACATACTGTATGATTCCATGTATATGACCTTCTGGAAAAGGCAAAACTATGGCAATAGTAAAAAGATCAGTGGTTTCCAGGGGCCGGGGGGAAGGTGGGATGAGTAAGTGGAGCATGGAGAATTTTTAGGGCAGTAAAACTACTCTGCATGATACTATAATGGTGGATACATGTCATTATATATTTGTCCAAACTCACAGACTCTACACCAAGCATGAACCCTAATGTAAACTATGGACTTAGGGTGATTTTTATGTGTTAATGAAGGTTCATTGATTGTAACAACTGGATCACTCTGGTGGGGAATGTTGATAATGGGGGAGGCTATACATGTGTGGGAACAGGGAGTATATGAGAAATCTCTGTACCTTCCTCTCAATTTTGCTGTGAACCTAAAATTTCTCTATAAAATAAAGTTTATTAAAAAATGTCCACTAGTAAAATGTAATCTATCTTGGAAAGGGCAAAACCTTCCAGTGATCAGCTCTTCTGAATTCTAAGAACCCCTCAGTTAATTCAGTGCTTTTCCACTGCCAACAGCCAAAAGCTAGATATTGGAAGGGGATGTGAGGAAAGAAGGTTTGGGTGGGGGCACTTTTACAAAGATATGTCTGAAGAATGGGGCACTATCCAGAGAAAGAAAGTCTAAATAGACCATTGTGGGAAGGTAGTGAGCAGGCAACATTTGTTAGAGGAGGTTGGGATATGGAGGTTGGTAGGGCAACATGAAATTAGAGTTCTATAGAAGGCAGGCGTGCTTCAAAAGACAGTGTGACTCAAAATGAGTCAAAGACCTAAATATGGGAGCTAAAACGATGCTCTTAAAAGAAAACAGAGGGATAAATTTTCATGACCTTGGATTTGGCAACATTTTCTTAGATTGACACCAAAAGCACAAGCAGCAAGAGAAAAAAAATATATTGGACTTTGTTAAAATGAAAAACTTTTGTGCATAAAAGGATACCACTGAGAGAGTGAAAAGCCAACCCACAGAAAGGAGAAAATATTTGCAAATCATGTATCCGTTAAGGGTCTAGTATTCAGAATGCAGAAAGAACTCTTACAAGGTAATAGACAAACAACTCAAAAAATGAGCAAAGGACTTCAATAGACATTTCTCCAAAAAAAGAGAAAAAGATACAAAAGGCCAACAAGCACATGAAAAGATGTTCAAAGTCATCAGTTACTAGGGAAATGTCAAAGTCACAAAACATACCACTTTACTCTCACTAAGATGGCTATAACCAAAACCAAAACCAAATACAGACGATCTTAGTGTGTTTAATAAAGTAATAAAAATACCTTAACCCTAGCCCTAACCCTAAATACTGGGATTTGGGGGCAACAGACTGACAGTTTTGTTGTTTGCATAATTACAATCTGCATTGCACATAGAAAGGATATGGCCACCTTTTGTTAAATCTGCACTTTCTAAATATCAAAAAAAAAGGGGAAATGGGGTATAAATCAATTTTTGTATAACCTGTTTGAAACATGAGTTCTATTTGCTTAATATTACAGCTTTGCCCCTTTTTCTGTAGGTCTCTTGGGATCCTGTGTAGAAACTATTCTCATTAAACACCAAACAGTTAAGTCCATTCTCTGGTACCAGCTACAAATTTGGCTTCATATTCTACTTAACAATCTAAATAAATGGAAATATTTCTAAAAAGGAAAAAACAATGTGATTACCTTTACTATTTTGCCTGGCTTTCGACTAACAGGAGAGATATCCCAGCACTGTGGTTGCATTGAGAGATTGGCTCGTAGGTTGTAGAATTGCCTGCTTTCTTCTTGAACTGGGTAACATACAAGTCTCCTACAGGTCCTTATTGTCAAAAGAGGAATACTGATCTTACATAAACCACAGACGGCTGTCATAGTACCTCTAGCTGGGGAAAAGTTAGGATCTCATTATAGGAGGTGGAGGAATCAGGCTGCCATATACTTTTGCCTGGTACCTAAGCCTTTCCATTCCACCATGCTACAGTCCAAACTTCTCAGCCAGATGGTCAAAGCTCTTCACAATATGACACCACCTGTTTAAACACCTATTTCCAAACTTCGTAACTTCAGTTTCCCACTGTAGTCAGGCTGATCTCCCTTTTAGCTTACAAACACGGCTTTTCATTCCTAACTTCAAGCCTTAGGTTATTTCCCCCTCCTTACTCTTACCACCTACTTTCCTGTCTCAGCACATACAATCCTTCACCATCTTCGGAATGCAATTCGGTCCCCATGTCATTCATGAAAAATTCTGGAATCACTCCAGCTCCTGCGTAATTGACGTTCATTAAAAAATAAACAAATAAATAAAAATCACTTTGAGACTAATTATTTGTATAACTAATCTGGGTCCTTCACCGTTGTTGGACACAATGGTTTGGTTTAGTCAATTTCTATTTCACCCTCTTTCTATAGCAAAGTTTCTATAACCTCAGCACTATTGACATTTGGGGCCAGATAATTCTTTGTCATGAGGGGCTGTCTTGTGTATTGCAGAACGTTTAATGACATCCCTAGCTTCTACCCACTAGATGCTAGTAGCACTCACCCTTCAGCTGTGACAACCAACAAGGTCTCTGACATTGCCAAGTGTCTCCGGGGCAGGGGAGGGAGAGCAAAGTCACCCCCACTCGAGAACCACTCCTAGGGTACCTCCCTGAACCTCAGAGGCAAGAAAGCTGAAAACCACATTTCTCAGACTCTGTTGCATCTAGGATTCTGGACAGGAAATAGGTTCTGACGAGCAGGTGAACTTGTGCTAGATTTGAAAGGATACAGTGAGGTGGGGACCATCTTTCTCTACCTTCGGCTGTTTTCAAATGGCAGAAAGTGTTGTGAGGATGCAAAATATCTCTGCAGCGATATTCCATGTCCGCTCTCCTGGGGGTTGAGAAAGTGCTGTGTGTATGTGTAGTGGCTGTGGGGTGGGATGAGGGATGGCTGGTCTCAGGGTTCCAGATCCCACTCAGTTTCTGAGTGTCAGGAGACAATTTCCCTAATTGCCCAGTGCTGGCTACTTGCAGATTCCAACTTCCTGATTCCTGAATAGCAGTTGTCAAAGTGAGGTCTTGAACTCAACAGAGCCTCTGGTGCCTAGCTCCCTGGTGGTCAGTTCTATAATGTTAGAGTCAGTCCCAAGGGCCATTGAGAGTGAACTGAAACCTTCTACAATTTTTTTGTTTTTTGGTGGTACGCGGGCCTCTCACTGTTGCGGCCTCTCCCGTTGCGGAGCACAGGCTCCGGACGCGCAGGCTCAGCGGCCATGGCTCACGGGCCCAGCCGCTCCACGGCATGTGGGATCTTCCCAGACCGGGGCACCAACCTGTGTCCCCTGCATCGGCAGGCAGACTCTCAACCACTGCGCCACCAGGGAAGCCCCCCTCCACAATTTTTTATGCACCTAGTTCACGTCATCTGTCTTTCTTTTTCTGAATAAAATAAGTAGTTTCTCTTTCCTGCACTGAACCCATATAATGCCTTACCTATGATTATTTTATTCTTTCACGAACTTCCTTTCTTTCTGAGTAGTTAAGCTTTTTACAGGAAGGAATCACACTTCTTTCTCTTATCTCCCGCCCATAATTGTCATCCAGTGCTTTGCTCAGAGTGGGAACAGGAAAGCAATTCAATTCATTTGTGTATGGCATTCAACTGAAAAGCTGCTCAATGAATAAAATCCTGGAAGAAGGGATGAAAAAAAAAAGGACACCCCCCCATCCCAGTTTTCCCTCCTCCTCAGTGTGTTATAGCACCTGGATGTGCTCATCTGAACCAGGAGAGAAAAACTGCTTCTAGTGGGAAACTGTTGTGAGACTTTCTTACTAATGGGCTCGATTATACGCTCCATTCCAGGCAAAGGGCCATATAGAGTATCCAGAACACACACTCTCCCTAGAATCATATCAATCAGGCGTTTGGCTCTAAATATCTATTCGTTGATGACTCCCAGGTTTACGTCCCCAGGCCTGGCCATTCTCCTGGACCCCAAACTTGTATATGTAAATGTTGATTTGACATCTCCACTTGGATATCTGATAGTCATATTAAATGTAACATGTGCAAAACCAAACTCTTCTTCTAGCCCAGTCTGCTTCTTTCACTGTCTCTTGCTTCTTCGTTTGTAAATGCCAACATTATCCACTCATGTCAAAAATGACTAGAAATAATGACTAATTTCTCCGTTTCCCTCAACCTCCGCTGCCAGACTATCAGCAATCCTGTGTTTTAACTCAAAAATCGATCTAGGGCTTCCCTGGTGGCACAGTGGTAGAGAGTCCGCCTGCTGATGCAGGGGACGCGGGTTCGTGCCCCAGTCCGGGAAGATCCCACATGCCGCGGAGTGGCTGGGTCCGTAAGCCATCGCCGCTGAGCCTGCGCATCTGGAGCCCGTGCTCCGCAACGGGAGAGGCCACAACAGTGAGAGGCCCGCGTACCACCAAAAAAAAAAAAAAAAAACAATCTAAAATCCATCCATTTCACTCCATCTCTGCTGCTATCACCTTGGTTCAAGCCACCATCACCTCACTGGTTTCAATGTTTTCTCTCTTTCTCCCGCATTTTAAAACAAAACTTGGATCATGTCTCTACTCTGTTTAGATTTGGTCTGTAGCTTCTCATCAGAATAACGTCAACACCCTTTAATCCACTGAACACAGCTTTACATGGTGTAGCCAGTGCTCAGCTCTCCAAATGCATCCTGTCCCATTCTCCCCTTACTCTTCATGCTGCAGCCCCAGGTCTTTTTTGTGTTCCCTGATCTCCCAAGCTCCTTACTACCTCAGGGGCTTTGCACTCACTTATCTTATCCCTACTCTGGCTCTTTGCACGTCTAGTTCTTTTTCTCTTTCAGATCTTGGCTCACATGTCATCTTTCCGATATGTTTTGCTTGATCAGCCCATGGTAAGTAAACCCCACCCTCGAAGTCATTCCTATCCTATCACCCTGGTAATTTCCCTTAGCCGTCATCAGTATCAAAACTACCCTGCCTACTCATCTGTTCTTTTGTTTATTGCCTGTGTCCCCCCCCACCCCGCCCACTAGAGGACTAGAACTCTCATTAGGGCAGGACCATGTTTTGTCTCACTGCTGCATCTTGGCACCTGAAACAGGGCTCAGCACATTGCAGGCCCTCAGGAAATAGTTGTTGAATGAAGAGTTGAATATGTTCTTATCCAGGTTATTTCATTGTGGCAAAATACATATAACATAAAATTTACCATCTTAACCATTTTTAAGTGTTCCGTTTAATGGCATTAAGTACATTCACAGTGTTGTGCAGTCATCACCACCATCCACCTGCAGAACTCTTTTCATTTTGCAAAATGGAAACTCTGTATCCATGAAACAATAGCTTCCTGTTCTTCCCTCCCTCCAACCCCTGGCAACCACCATTATACTTTCTTTCTCTATGAATTTGACTACTCTAGGTACCTTATATAACTAGAATCATACAGTATTTGTCTTTTTGTGACTGGTTTCGTTCACTTAGCACAATGTTCTCAAGGATCATCCATGTTGTAGCATGTGTCAGAATTTCCTTCGTTTTAAAGGCTGAATAATGTTCCAATGTATGTATAGACCACATTTTGTTTATCCATTCATCTTTCTATGGATACGTGGGTTGCTTCCACCTTTTGGCTATTATGAATAATGCTGTTATGAACATGCGTGTGCAAATATCTCTTTGAAACCCTGCTTTCAATTCTTTTGGGTATATATATATCCAGAAACATAATTGCTGGATCATATGATAATTCTACTTTTAATTTTTTGAGGAACTGCCATACTGTTTTCCATAGAAGCTGCATCATTTTACATCCCCACCAACAGTGCACCAGGGTTCCAATTTCTCCACATTCTTGCCAACACTTGTTATTTTCAGTTGTGTTCTGTTTTTTATAGTAGCAACCCTAATGGATGTGAGGCGGTATCTCATTATAGTTTTGATTTACATTTCCCTGATGATTAGTGATGTTGAACACCTACTCACATGCTTTTTGGCCACTTGTATATCTTCTTTAGAGTAATGTCTGTTCAAGTCTTCTGCCCATTTTAAAATCAGGTTTGTTGTTGTAGGAGTTCTTTTTGTATTACAGATACTAAACCTTTACCCAATATATGGTTTGCAAATATTTTCTCTCATCCTGTGGATTTCCTTTTCATTCAGTGGATTATATCCCTTGATGCACAGAGTTTTAAATTTTGGTGTAGTCAGTGAGATCAGCTCGGTGCTTTGTGACCACCTAGAGGGGTGGGATAGGGAGGATAGAAGGGAGACACAAGAGGGAGGAGATATGGGGATATATGTATATGTATATCTGATTCACTTTGTTATAAAGCAGAAACTAACACACCATTGTAAAGCAATTATACTCCAATAAAGATGTTAAAAAATTTTAAAAAATGAAATTAAAGAAAGTTTCATGTCTGTACACTGGAGTTTTTGTGGTTATGAAATTTGTACCCACCATATGAGAACTGTAATTGCAATGCAAGGCAGTATGTGATATATGCTGTATCAATTGTAGAAGCAAAGTGTTTTATGATTTCAAAGAAAGGAGAAAGCATACCTACTGGAGTTAAAAAAATTTTTTTTTGGTGTAGTCCAATTTATCTTTTTTTTTTTTTCTTTTGTTGCCTGAGCTTTTGGTGTCATATCCGAGAAATCATTGCTAAATCCAATGGTTTTAAAGGTTTCCCCCTATATTATCTTCTAAGAGCTTTACAGTTTTTGTTCTTGTGCTTAGATCTTTGATCTATTTTGAATTAATTTTGGCATATAATGTAAGATAAGGATCCAACTTCATTCTTTAGCATGTAGATATCCAGTCTTCCCAGCACCATTTTTTGGAATAGACTGTCCTTTGGCCAATGAATGGTCTTGACATTTACAAAAAACATTTGTCCATGTATTTGAGAGTTTATTCTGGGCTTTCTATTCTATTTCATTGGTCTATATGTCTGTCTTTATGCCAGTACAACACTGTTTTGATTACTGTGACTTTGTAGTAAGTTTGGAATCAGGAAGTGTGAGATCTCCAACACGGTCCTTTTTCAAGATTGTTTTGGCTATTCAGGGTCCCTTGAGATTCCATTTGTATTTTAGAATGGATTTTTCTATTTCTGCAACAACAACAGAAAAGTCATTGGGATTTCGATAGGAATTGCATTGAAACTGTAGACCACTTTGGGTGGTATTGACTTCTTAACAGTACTAAGTCTGCTGTTGAATCCTGTTTCATAGTATCTTGTTAAGAATTTTTTCATCAATATTCATCAGGGTCTGTGGTTTTCTTTTCTTGTAGTGTCTTTGTCTGGCTCTAGTATTAGGGTGATGCTTGTCCTCCTAAAATGAGCTTGGGAGTGTTTCCTCCTCTTCAATTTTTAGAAGACTCTGAGGAGGCTTGATGTCATTCTTCTTCAAATGTTTGGCAGAATTTGCCAGAGAAGCCATCTGGTCTGGGCTTTTCTTTACTGGGAGGCTTTTTATTACCGATTAAATCTCCTTACTAGTTATAGGTCTGTTCAGATTTTCTATTTCTTCATGATTGAGTCTTGATAGGTTGTGTTTCTAGGAATTTGTCTATTTCATCCAGGTTATTCAAGTTCTTGGACTACAGTTGGTCACAGCACTCTCTTACAATCCTTTTTACTTCTGCAAAATTGGTAGTCATGACCTCGCTTTCATTTCTGATTTTAGTTATTTGAGTACTCTCTCTTTTTTCTCTTAGTCAATCTAGCTAAAAGTTTGCCAATATTGTGGATCTTTTCAAAGAACCGAAAAGACTGGTTCTTGGTTTTGTTCTTATCTATTTTGTTTAGAACTTTAAAGGGAGGGGGAATGAAAAGAAAATAAGTACCTTTAAGATAATTATAAACTTGACTGGAAAGGAAAGGAGAGATTGTTGAACTGAAAATGACATCATCACCACTTAGGTATGAAATTGGAAAAATTTTTTTGGCATTCTTCATTCCAGACACAGCCAAGCATGGAAAAGAGGGGCTTTATTGTGTGCTCCATGCAAAACAGATAATTTTTTATGCTTATATTTACATATATGCTTACTATGTGCCAGACACTATTATAAGCACTTTACATGTATTAACTCATTTAGTCCTCTTAGTAACCCAGTGAGGTAGGTATTATTATTAGTCCCATTTTACAGACGAGTTGACTGAGGGAGAGAGTTTAAGTCATGACTAGTAAGTGTCAGAACTGTGATTCCCACTTAGGGACTCTAGCTTCAGAAATGCTATACTACTAATAAGCACATCCTTTTGATGGATGAAATAGACACATAAATCGGTCTTTCCTTTAAAGTTTGCCAGTAGGTAAACTGGCAAATGAATGCTATTTAGAAGCTACCAATGAGATGGCCTTGAGATATGCTATCCCAGCCCAAAAAGCTTGTTCTTAGGGCTTTGGGATCCAGGTCTTCCCTATTCCAAGCTTTCTTCCCAGTGTCCGGACATCCACTTGAATCTCTGTGATGAACATATTACTTGCCAAGCTTTACCATCACTCTGACTCAAACAGTGTCAGAATCATGGTCTGCAATGCCAAGGTGACACCGTGCTGGGCACTTGGGCATGCGTGATCAGTGTTACGATAGGCACCCACACTTTGGCCCCTCCCCTCCCCTGTGGCATCTGTCCCATTTTCAGACCCACTGTGCTTCCTTTACGTTGTTGCTTTGGGCTCATCAAGTTTCTCATATAAATCCTGACTGCTGTCTTCACTTCAAGGCTGAGCAATCTCATAGGGCCTGTTTTAAAAGGTCATTCTTGTTATTCGTAGAGAACAGCAGCAACCAGAGCAAAACAGAGTCGGAACGTCAGTGCCCTGGTCAGAACCTTCCTGGGAATTGGGGGAGAGGAAGGCGGATGGAAACCTACCTTGACACAACGCGGTACCACGGCCCTGACGCAATAATCTGTAAGTACATATATGCACATATGCGCAGTAGTCACGGACTTCTTCTCTCTCCTGCTGGAACACCGAGTCAGGAAAAATATTCAGAGCCTGAGCCGGGACGTTGCTAGTGAAGCAGAGATTTCAGGTGAGAAGTAAATGTGCAGAGCGGATGCAGTGACCTTTCTTATTTGCAGTGTTTTCATTCTGCAGCTTGCACGGCAGGGACCCTGACATCAGAGGCTCTGATGGCCTGAGGCTGTGTTGGAGAGGAAATAAATGAGCCTGCCCTACTTCCACAGGCGCTGGTAATGTGTGCGGCAGGGAACCTGGGCCGGGCGAGATGTGTGTAGCCGAGCGACCTCTAGTGCCTGAAAGCGGGAGCTGCATCGCCTGCTCCAATGGGCGGAGGGAGGCCGAGGGGATCCTGAGTTTGAAAGCACAGGGTTTGTTGGGAAGATCCTGTTTGTCCAGCGCCGTCCAGGGTGTTAGGGAGGATTCAAAGGAATTACAAGCAGGCAAACTTAAGGAGCTTATCCTCTGGCTTGGGGAAATCAAAAGAGCATATGGTTTCTGTATTGACATGAGGCCATAGGAGGAGTTTCTGAGAAGGGAGAGAACACCATGGATGAGTAATCCCGGCAACTGAACCTGGAAGGGCGAATGGACTTAAGATGAAAAGAGGGAGGGCATCCCGGGGATGGGAGAAAACAAGCCGGCAGGAAGAAAAACCTTGACCACGTAGAGCAGAGATTTCTAATGAAAATATCTGATAGTCTGTGGTATTGGGGTGATTGACAGCGAAGCCCAAGAATGGAGGATCCAGCCCCTCTGGGCTCTCCAGAGGACCCTGCTCAGGTCTCCGCTACGGAAAACCTCCTCGCCACCCAGCCTGCCCAGCTCTTGCAGTCAGAAGGGAGCCCAGCAATCGCTCTTTCTGTCCCAATGTATGGGGAATGATGATGGACGTGTGACAACATGATCATGGGCTGCAAACTCAAATAGTACCGGGCCAAAGAGTTAATGTGAAGGCCTGAAACAGATGGGGTGGAGGATTCTGGCACTTCAGCGCTGTCCGCTTTCGTTTTACATTTTGCAGAGACATTTAGCCAGCCTAGAGTCCTCAATGCAGCAGGAAGTAGTGGAGGCTTCTTCAAGGGGCAGCGGTGATTCAGCCCCGGCCAACTGTTAGGGTCAGGAATGCAGGTCTGAGTGCCAAGTATTCCACGCCTGCACAGGAAACACATTATCTAAAATTTTAGGTGACGCCTCTCCATGTTTAAGTGATGGGTCTTTTTATTTTTTAATTTAATTTTTATTTGATATTGGAGTATAGTTGATTTACAATGTTGTGTTAGTTTCAGGTGTACAGCAAAGTGATTCAGTTATAGGTATACATATATCCATTCTTTTTCAGATTCTTTTCCCATATAGGTTATTACAGAATATTGAGTAGAAAACATTGTGTGGATCAAACAATGCATGCTGTCCCTTTATGAATCGGGGTTCAGTTTAATCACATTTATTCTGAAAAATGTTTCAAGATGCTGAATTAAATTAGACAAGTTTTACTATAAATCTTATGACTTGGGGGAAAGGTACTGACTTTGGGGGCTGCCTTAATTTCTTTTTGGTGAGAGTGGGAAGTGTTTTTTCTCTGATGGTGGCCTTGAAAAGAGCTTGGGCTAAGTTCCTGAAGCCCTTTGCTCCTGTCTCTCTGCCCCTCACTTGCAAGTCCGGTCACCTTTCTGAGCCACCGTTTTCTTTTTTTTAAAACTGATGTATAATTGACATATAACATTATACATATTAATTTCAGGTGTACAACATAATGATTAGATATTTGTTTGTAGTGCAAAATGATCACCACAGTAAGTCTAATTAACATTCCTTACCACACATAGTTACAATTTTTGTTTCTTGTGACGAGAACTTTTAAGATTTACTTCCTCAGAAGCTTTCAAAGATACAGTGCAGCATCATTAACTATAGTCACCCTGCTGTACATTACATCGTCACGCCTTATTTATTCTGTAACTGAAAGTTTGTATGTTTTGACCACCTCCATCCATTTTGCCCACCCCTAACCCCCATCTCTGGCAATCACTAATCTGTTCTCTGTATCTGTGAACTCAAGTTTTGGGGTTTCTTTTAGACTCCACATATAAATGAGATCATACGATATTTGAGCCCCTGTTTTCTCATTAGTAAAATTGGCAATCTAATTAGAGGTCATTTTAGCACAACAATCTATGATTCCTAAGGCACCATCTAGATCTAAAATTCTGTGATTCTTGCTCCAGTCTGAAAGAGGATGTGTTTTCCAGCTGACCTCACCTTACAGAAGGCTCAGAGAGAGTTTCATTTTGTGTGCTGGCTTTCTGTCATCCTTCAAGGGAGGCCGTGCAGAGTGGCAAAATCACTGTCAACCTTGGCCACACATTAGAATGAACTGGAGGGTTTGGCAACAAACCCAATGCCAAGCCCCATTCGGAACCACACAGGCAAACCGAAGGGACTCTGGGGATGGGTTCCAGGCATGGGGATGTTGCGATGGCTCCTCAGGTGATTTGAATGTGCAGCCAGGATTCAGAGGCACAGGCATAGGCAGAAGTAGACTTTCAACCCAGCACCTGGAATCTGACAAACCTGGGCGGTGGCAAGCCACATTTGCAGCCTGAGGCAAAAGGAAAAAATTTGACCTCTGTACACACTTATCAAAACACCCTCCCCTAGTTCAGACAAAATGAGAAAAGTTTATAAAATCTCTACAATTAGAAATCAAGACTGTATATAAAGTCTGTGTTGTCCAATCTGTTCTTGAACTATGGTCAACCTTGGCCATCAACGCATTGGGGACGCAAGGTCCTGCAGTGCTGGGAACCATGAGTTGACTGGAAACAACCGTTCCTGCTGCACAATAATGCAGGGTCGTAAAACAAACCAACAGTCTGTCTTTATTTAAAATTACGGGGACCTCCCTGGTGGTCCAGTGGTTGAGAATCTGCCTTCCAATGAAGGGGACGCTGGTTCGATCCCTGGTCGGGGAACTAAGATTCCACATGCCACGGGGCAAGTAAGCCTGAGCACCACAACTAGAGAGAAGCCTGCACACCACAACGAAGAGCCCACGCACTGCAATAAAAGATCCCATGTGCCACAACTAAGACCCAACATGGCCAAGAAAATAAATAAATAATAAAAATAAAATTATGAGAATTTGTTCATTATGGATATTTTTGCATTCATTTAGACTTTTAAAAAATATTGAATTTAAATATGATTTACCTTGATTACTGAGTTTTTTGCAGCCCCTCCCTCTCACAGTGTGCACCTGAGGAGAGTGTTTCACTCATCCCATCCTAATCCCAATTCTGAACCTGGGTGTAAATCCTGCTTCTGCTTGGGTAAGTTACTTAACCAATCTAAGCCTCACTTACTTGTGTGTAAGATGTCGTTTATGCCAGCCCCTCCTTTACAGTGCTGTGAAGTTTAAATGAGGTGACGTGGTGAAGTGCCCAGCCCAAAGTGGGAAGCCTCTAATATGCCCTAGTGTGGGTTGGCTAATATCATGTACAAAGGTTGCACAATACCATGGTTCTAATTTGCTTATTCCAAGAAAGTTGGCTTACCTGGGGTTTGCCGGTTCTTGGGTATAGGACTGGGGTTGTCTCAACATTGCAAACTGTCTCCAACCAAGTAATTCTAGATGAAAGGTCTTCAAGCTCTTCCATAAAATCCTAGGGATCCCCAGATAACCAGATGTTATTGACAGCTGAACACTGACTCTATAAATTGCCTGATAGGCATAATTATTTTAATCTATTTTATATTTTTGGATCTGTGCAAATTTTATTTTAATCGATTTAAAGAAAGAGTTTGTAGATTTAAAATAAGTTTGAGAATTATGCTTCTAGATCTTAGTTCTCAAAGTTTAATGTCCATAAGAGTCAGCTGGGCATCTTGTTCAAGTTCTCAAAGTTTAATGTCCATAAGAGTCAGCTGGGCGTCTTGTTCAAATTCACGTTCTGATTCAGCAGGTGTAACTGCTGAGGTTCTGCATTTGTAACAAGCTCCCAAGTGGGAGCGGCTACATAATTCGTGGGGCTTGGGGGGAATGAAAATTCAGGATGTCTTGTTCAAAAATTAACAGTTTCAAAATGGCGACAACCAAGTATAAGACCACATGCAGATTCTTAAGCACGAGTCCCTGGGCTACTCCACAGGCCACACGCCCATGAAGGCAACCCTGCTCCCAGGTGACACCAGTGCTGTTGGCCCATGGCCATACTTTGAGTAGCAAAGGTCTAATCAGCGGTGTCCAGTAGAACTCCCTGTGATAATGGAAATGTTCTATATGTGTGCTATTCAATACAGCAGCCACTTAGCCACATGGGGTTGTTGAGCACTTGGAATGTGGCTAGAGTGACTAAAACCGGTTTTATTGAATTTTAATTAAATTTAAATAGCCCCATGTGTCTGGTGGTGCTGTATTGGACAGTACAATTTGGTTGTCAGCTTTCTCCAGCGGGAAATGTCCTATTCATAAGCACATTTTCAGTCTTCAGGTTGCCTAAAGAACATTATAGTCAAGGGAAGTCAGACCAGATCTTTTTCTTCATGTTTTAATAGATTTATTATTATTATTACTATTATTATTACTTAATCTGACAGGGAATGCTGCTCCAAATATTCTCATGGAAAAGACCTGGCCTTTTGGTCTGGGAAATAATCATTTTTTTACATTAAAAAATTTTTTGTACTTACTGTGGAAAAATATTGGCAATTCAGATGTTAAAAGTTTCTTGTCTCCCGTCGTAGGACGTGATTGACAGCCTTTAAGTGCTTGTCTGCGTCTTTTAAAATGAAAGTGACTGACACTCTTCAAGAAGAGCACACTCTCCTGCAGCCTGGAAATGTGACTTGGTCGCCCTGATGTGAAGATGGTTTTCAGGTGTCTGAGCAGCTCCTCAGGCTTTTTTTGCGGTACGCGGGCCTCTCACTGTTGTGGCCTCTCCCGTTGCGAAGCACAGGCTCCGGACGCGCAGGCTCAGTGGCCATGGCTCGCGGGCCCAGGCGCTCCGCGGCATGTGAGATCTTCCCGGACCGGGGCACGAACCCGTGTCCCCTGCATTGGCAGGCGGACTCTCAACCACTGCGCCACCAGGGACGCCCCTCCTCAGGTTTTTAACCCTCTGTGGTCAGACATCTTGTTTCCGGTCATTGGACTGAGCCTGTGCAGGGAAGACAGACAGAACTCGCGGGAATGCCACCAGGCTTGCTATTATGAACCAAAGAGGCACTTCAATTCTGAAGGGCTTTTTTTTTAGTTTGGTCTGTGTGAAATCTTCAAGTTGCTAAATTGCTAATCTCCAGAGAGGTTTTCTGGTTTCCAAACTCTGCTCAAGACTTTAAGCTTTCTTTTTGAAACAGGATGAATTGGGCACTCAATGAGAGACAGAGAGATTTAAAATCTAACTTCTTGAGTCAAAGAAATGGAAGTAAGAAGATGCCACGAGAAGTTTGGGAGACCAGGAAGGAAGGAAGGAATGTGAGAAGGGGCTCATTTAAGAATAACAGCCAGAAACCAAAGCTCCATCCAACAGGAATTTATAAGTATCAGGAAAAAACAGCCCTTGGTTTCTGTGACTGCTTTTTCTTTGGATCTTAGTTGGTTCTTGACATCAAAGCACAAAGCACAGGAGGGATTAAACATTCTCCAAATGGGTCACTGCTTGGCAGCCCCGAGATACACTATTTAGAAACCTAACATCTGGAAACAGACCCAGGAATCTATAAGAAGTTAGTAAATGATAGAGTGACAGTAGAGGAAAAGGTAGTGTTATCCAAAAGTGTTAAGTCAACTGGCCAAATATTTGGGGAAAATAAATATTGCTCAATACTTATACTCTACAACAAAACAAATCCCATATGGATTAAATATTTATATGCTAAAAATAAACAAACCCCCAAACTATAAAAGTGCTGGTGGAAGAGTGGAATTTCGGGGTCAGGGGTGTGTGTGTACTTAATTTGACCACAGTTTACTCTCCCACTGGCAGTGCAAGGGTTCTATGTCTGCAAATCCACACCAATACCTGATATTATCTAGTTTCTAGTTTTTGCCATTTAATAAGGCATAAGTTTATTTCAAAATGCATTTCTTATATTATTAATGAATTTGAACATCTCTTCAAATTCTTTTTAGTTTTTTGGATTTCCATTTTCATAAAATGTCTGCTTATACCCTTTGCCCAATTTCTACTGGGGTTTCTGTATTTTTCTTCCTGATTTGAGAAGTTTCCTTGTGTATTCTAGATATTAATCCCTTGTTAATTTGCACATTGCAAATACCATTTTCCTCTTTGTCACTCTAAAAAGACCAATGTTAGTAATGTTAGTCTTTGCTGAACAGAAGTCCTTCATTTTGATGCAACAAAATCTGTCTCACAGGATCCATAAGTGGATGCAGGATTGTTTGTGATGGGAAGTTGGAGGCAGTTGGAATGCCCATTGCTGGGAGAGCAGATTGGTGAAATGTTAGAGGCACACCAAGGAGGGCTGACTAGAAGTTAGAAGCAAGGCATCAAATGCACACAGAACATCAAGCATGGATCTTAAAAATGCAATGCTGAGTGAAACAAGTAAGAAGCCTAATGAGATATATAACACAATATCATTTATGTATGTCAATTAAAATGCATCAACATCATACAATATGTATTTAGCAAAAACATATGCAAATGAAAAAGATACATATTCAACACCTTAGAATGGTTTTATGAAGGGGAGGACTGGAATAGGAAATGGGGATTACAGGGAATAAATAAATAAGAGAGGAGCCTAAGAAGGATCAATCACTGATAATATCTTAGGAAATGAATCAACTGCGCCTGAGTATTCCACACTCAACCACAGAAGAAAAAAGTACAGGTAAATATTTCTATCATGTGGAGGTAAGAAAAGACTTTCTCAGCATGATGCTAAAGACAAAAACTATAAAGGAAAAGGATGTTCAAGCTAATGAAATAAAATATTTTTGAATTATAGTAAATATACATAGCATAAAATGTACCATTTTAACCATTTTTAAGTGTGCAGTTTGGTAGTGTTAAGTACCTTCACATTGCTTCCCAACCAATCTCCAGAACTCTTTTCATCTGACAAAACTGAAACTCTGCACCCAGTAAACTAATCCCCATTTCCCCCTCCTCCCAACCCCTGGCAACCACTGTTCGATGTTCTGTCTCTGTTCATTTGACTCCTCTAGGTACCTCACACAAGTGGAATCATACAGTATTTGTCCTTTTGTAACTGGCTTATTGCCCTTAGCATAATGTCCTCAAGGTTCATCCATGTTGTAGCAAGTGTTAGATTTTCCTTCCTTTTTAAGACTGAATAATATTCCATTGTACAGCATTTTATTTATCCATTCATCTGCTGATGGGCAAGTGGGTTAGTCCCACATTTTGGCTATTGTGAATAATGCTGCTATAAACATGAACGTACAAATATCTCTTCAAGACCTTGCTTTCATTTTTTTTGAATATATATCAAGTGGAATTGCTGAATCATATGGTCATTCTATTTTTTCAAAGTGGCTTTGAAGAGCCACTTACTCCTAATATGAAGGGTCTACATTCAGCCACAGAGTGGCCATGGAAAATTCCCATTATGTGGAGGTCAGCAGGGAGAGTCACACATCTCTAAGGGGACCCCTGACCCTCTGAAGATGGCAAAGGTTGCCTGAAACAAATATTACAATAAAAATGTATTATTAAAATTTTATAAGCTGTAACAAGTATAATAGAAATTTACATAATTTAACTTCCCAGCGGTGTGATTTTGAAAGATTTTAGCAAATATACTTCTGAGGTTATTAAAGCTGCACTGAGACTTGTGGAAACCCTCGTGCGACAGGCAATGCTTCCTTTGTAGTTTCACTTTAGCTACTTGTGCACATGTGCAGGTGATACACTTTCCATCTCCTTTCAGAGCCTTTCTTCCTCTTTTTATGTGGTGCTCTGTATATGTAGATCTGCTAATGTGAACTCACTCCCCGCTCCCCAAAGCCGTGCTGTGTCCAGGAAGTTACAAACTGGAAGTAGTTGCATTGAAGTGAAGGCATGGGGACAAGTTTTAAAATGGGGAAACTGGATTTCTTTGGCCTGGAGAGGAAGAAACTCAGTACAGGATAGTGGTCTTTAAATACCCGAGCTGCTCAAGAAGCAGAGATTACAAAAGACAGTGCTTTCTAGGAAGGAAAGCTGTCCATCAAAGAACTGGGCTCCCTTGAGAAGTAGTGAGTTCCCCATCCCTGGAAATGTTTCTCCTGTAGAGAACATTGCTCCAGGGGGCTGAACCAGATGAAGGTCCGATGAAACACTGGGGTTTTGTGACTGACTGAGCACACAACTGCCTTATGAAAAGATGAGAAGAAGACCTCAGTGGGAATTGTGTGTCTGAGGAGGAGGCTTTGTGGCACATGCCTGGCAGCATGTGGAGAACGAAATTGGGATATAAGCTTGATGTCCTTAGTGCCCTTTTTTCCAGTTAACTATCAGCCCCCACTGGGCCGCCCCACCCACTGTCTCCCAGTCTCTCTCCACCACCTAAACCTCCTTCCTCTTTGCCTACTCAACCCTAACCATTTTCTGAAGCCTCTCTTCCTCCACAGAACCTTCTATTAAAACTTCCTCCTACTCACTGCCGCATTTAATGGAGATGTGATTCAAAGTTACTGATAGAGATCATGGGGCTCTACCCACCTGCCCACTCACCACAGAGCAGTAAGACGTCAAAGTTAAGAGAATGACCTTTGCAGTCACACCAACGTTAGAATTCGAGTCTTACCAAAACTACCTATTACTTCCCACCCCTCAGCTTTGGTTTCCTCATCCGTCAGTTGGGGAAGACGATGCAAATGACAGCTCATGTTTGCACCAGGTGCTAACTAAATGCATCATACACACAACCTCTCCTGAGAGGTACGTACTCTTCATTCTCTGCACTTGACCACCCATAGGATTGCAGTGAGGCACGGAAGCACTTCACCCAAACTTGCCCCACCCCCACCCCCAGTGCACACTTGGTGCTGCATAAATGCTGCCTGTTATTGTGATAAGTCAGGTCGTGGGATCTGGTGCTATAGCAATGGTAGACGTAACTCCACTCTTTTCTCCCCACGGATCATGACAACCTTGAGAACAGCTGGTCTCTACAGCAGTTTGGCATTTATTCATCTTGGACTGTTACTGGGTTGCTCACGAATCTATGTGTGTCTTGTCTCTGGAGGATAAGAACTCTTGGTGACACTCAGGACATCTCCCCCAGAGAGTGATGAGCCTCTCAAGCCCACGGGGTCATGGTGACTGGAGAATGCGTGTTGGATTAGGTGGATCCCAGCTGGGCAGTTCCTCTAAGGCTGGGGAACGGCGCTTTCCCAGATGCCAGACAGATGCCTTGCAGAGAAATGACAGGCTGTGGGTGGGACCTCAGATAATGGAGAACTCTGGGGCCTCACAGCCACCAAGCTTGCCTTGGCAACAGCTCTTTTCCCTGTTCTCGTTTGAAAGGGAATTATGTGACTGCTGGCACTAGGCAATTATCATTTGTGAACATTTTTTCTCTTGTGTCATGTCAGAGAAAGGCATACACAAACCTTGCCTGTGAATAGTACATTCAGGAATTATAGGCATAAGCCAATCTAGTTTTAAAAATGATGTTGCCATCTAAATTCTATTAAGCCTACAATGCAATCTCCCTTAGACCAAAATATTCTCTTTTCACTTTCTTTTTCTCCAATTTAATTTGATTTTTGCTTTCTTTAGAGGATACACAGAAATCGGGTTAGGGCTTCGTCGATTCAGTATTGCCCGTAGAGAGCTTCTTCCCTTTCTATTTCAGCCCATTCTCTACTTCTTCCTTAATCCACTTTCTGCCCAGCGAATATCCCAAGAAGAACTGGACAGAGATAAATCATTTTGCCTTGGAAATTTATCAGGTTGAAAAAAAATAAACAATCTGCTGCCCTCCGAAACTCAGAAAATCACGTTAGCCTCAGGTACCAAGTCTGTTTATTTTCCTTTATCCTAAGGGATAGATTTCATTATGAAAGCTGGGCCCAACTGAATGTCCAAAGCAGTCCCTTATACCCAGGGAGTGCCAGAAATAATAAATGAGTGTGTTTGCTATTGAAATGGTCCAATCGCGAATTCAGAAGGGATTATATTTGGTTTTTTGGAGGGGTTGAATCATATAGGTTTTAAATAATAATTCTGCAAGTTCAGCTCTTTTTGAGGGCATGCAGAGTCACTTGAACCACAGGAATCACAACTCCTGAAAACCCAGAGAGTAATTGTTATAACAAGACTGAAGCAATATTGCTTTTTATGCAGCTTAAGGTGTAAGCAAATATTTCCTCTTAACACATTTCTAATGTTTGGTACAGTAACGTTCATCAGATTTGACGAAAACAGACATACCTTTTTAAAAATCCAGGCTTCTCTCATTCCTTCCCTTTCTGTATCCAAGAAAATGAAGAAGAAAATACATAAATTAGAATAAGGCAAGTAATGGAGTCTAAGTGGCGTGTTTCTTTCTTTCTTATAAATTTTAGTTACATGTTGACTTGTAAAGAAGGAAAAGGACTCTCTGTCTACAAGATCTAGTAAAAAGTGCCTTTCTGTTCTGTAGGAAAGGAAAATGACGGAGTAATAACAATATGATAATATTTCCATCCTGGCAGGCAAAGCAACCTTATGGATGTTTAGTGCAGCTAAGGAGAGCGCTATGGTCTAGAATCATTTGAAGGAGCATCTCTGACAACTGGGAAGCCTCAGTGAAATTCCACATAAAAACTCAGACACCCTGGCCTGTTCACTACCTCCCATATTCTGGTCAGCTTTGCTACCACCTTGGTCTGGCTTCACACACTGGCATTCTAGCCCCCTGGGATCCTGCCACCCTTTGACATGATGGACTTGATGTTGCAATGACCTTAAAAGACATCTTTCTGGTAACAAGACTACTAGGTTACAGACATCCTTGGTTACAGCCCAAGCAATGTGGCTTGGAACATTCTCCAACCAGGAAGGCTGGGCATGAATCAGTGGGCATTTCTCACAGTCTAAAGTGAGAGGGTCCATGTTCTTCCAAAGAAGAATACAAGTCATTTAATCTACAGGGGCAAGAAAGAATATATAAAGGTCCATGAGCAAAATCTTGATCTCTTTGTCAAACTTAAAATTAGATTCATCAGCAGGGGGACCTTCAAGATGGCAGAGGAGTCATAGGTGAAGATCACCTTTCTCCCCACAAATACATAAAAAATACATCTACATGTGGAACAACTCCTGCAGAACACCTACTGAACGCTGGCAGAAGACCTGAGACCTCCCAAAAGGCAAGAAAATCCCCACATACCTGGATAGGGCAAAAGAAAACAGAAAAAACAGAGACAAAAGAATAAGGGTGGGACCTGCACCTCTGGGAGGGAGCTGTGAAGGATTCCACACACTAGGAAGCCCCTTCACTAGCAGAGACGGGGGATGGCCCAGGGGGAAGCTTCAGAGCCACAGAGGAGAGCGCAGCAACAGGGGTGTGGAGGGCAAAGCGGAGAGATTCCCGCACAGAGGATCGGTGCCGACCGGCACTCACCAGCCTGAGAGGCTTGTCCGCTCACACGCCGGGGTGGGTGGGGCCTGAGAACTGAGGCTCGGGCTTCGGAGGTCAGATCCTAGGGAGAGGACTGGGGTTGGCTGCATGAACACAGCCTGAAGGGGCCAGTGCACCACAGCTAGCTGGGAGGGAGTCCGGGAAAATCTCTGGATCTGCCAGAGGCAAGAGACCATTGTTTATGGTTGCACAAAGAGAGGGGATTCAGAGCACCACCTAACCGAGCTCAAGAGACAGGCACAAGCTGTGGCTATCAGCGCAGATCCCAGAGACAGGCACGAGATGCTAAGGCTGCTGCTGCCGCCCCCAAGAAGCCTGTGTGCGAGCACAGGTCACTATCCACACCCCTGCTCCTGGGAGCCTGTGCAGCCCGCCACTGCCAGGGTCCCATGATCCAGGGACAACTTCCCCAGGAGAACACACGGCGCGCCTCAGGCTGTTGCAACATCACTCTGGCCTCTGCCATTGCAGGATCGCCCCGCATTCCGTACCCCTCCTTCCCCCCAGCCTGAGTGAGCTAGAGCCCCCTAATCAGCAGCTGCTCTAACTCCATCCTCTCTGGGCAGGGAACAGATGCCCTCAGGCGACCTACACACAGAGGCAGAGCGAACTCCAAAGCTGAACCCCAGGAGCTGTGCGAACAAAGAAGAGAAAGGGGAATTTCTTCGTGCAGCCTCAGGAGCAGCAGATTAAATCCCCACAATCAACTTGATGTACCTGCATCTGTGGAACACCTGAACAGACAACGAGTCATCCCAAAATTGTGGCGGTATACTTTGGGAGCAACTGTAGACTTAGGGTCTGCTGTCTGCGACAGATTTGTTTCTGATTTTTATGTTTATCTTAGTGTAGTTTTTAGCGTGTGTTATCATTGGTGGATTACTTTATTGGTTTGGTTGTTCTCTTCTTTTTTTTTTTTTTTTACAGTACATGGGCCTCTCACTGTTGTGGCCTCTCCCGTTGTGGGGCACAGGCTCTGGAGGCGCAGGCTCAGTGGCCATGGCTCACGGGCCCAGCCACTCCGCGGCATGTGGGAACTTCCCGGACCAGGGCACGAACCCGTGTCCCCTGCATTGGCAGGCGGACTCTCAACCACTGCACCACCAGGGAAGCCCTGTTCTCTTCTTTTTAAAAATTATTATTATTTTTTTTAATTTTTTCATTTTAATAATATTAATTAATTAATTAATTTTTCTTTATTTTTCTTTCCCTTTTCTTCTGAGCTGTGTAGCTGACAGGGTCTTTGTGCTCTGGCCTGGTGTCAGGCCTGAACCTCTGAGCTGGGAGAGCCAAGTTCAGGACACTGGTGCACCAGAGACCTCCTGGCCCCACGTAATATCAATCAGCAAGAGCTCTCCCAGAGATATAAGTCTCAATGCTAAGACCCAGCTCCACCCAACGACCAGCAAGCTCCAGTGTTGGACACCCCATGCCAATCAACTAGAAAGACAGGAACACAAACTCACCCATTAGCAGAGAGGCTGCCAGAAATCATACTAAGTTCACAGACACCCCAAAACACACCACCAGATGCGGCCCTGCCCACCAAAAAGACCAGATACAGCCCCACCCCCCAGAACACAGGCACCAGTCCCCTCCAACAGGAAGCCTACACAAGCCACTGAACCAACCTCACCTACCTGGGCAGACACCAAAAGCAATGGGAACTATGAACCTGCAGCCTGCAAAAAGGAGACCCCATACACAGTAAGTTAAAAAAATGAGAAAACAGACAAATATGCAGCAGATGAAGGAACAAGGTACAAACCCACCAGACCTAACAAATGAAGAGGAAATAGGCAGCCTACCTGAGAAAGAATTCAGAGTAACGATAGTAAAGATGATCCAAAATCTTGGAAATAGTATGGAGGAAATACAAGAAATGTTTAACAAGGACCTAGAAGAACTAAAGAGCAAACAATGATGAACAACACAATAAAAGCAATTAAAACTTCTCTAGAAGGAATCAATAGCAGAATAACTGAGGCAGAGAATGGATAAGTGACCTGGAAGATACAATAGTGGAAATAACTAGCGCAGAGCAGAATAAAGAAAAAAGAATGAAAAGAATTGAGGACAGTCTAAGAGACCTCTGGGACAACATTAAATGCACCAACATTCAAGTTATAGGGGTCCCAGAAGAAGAAGAGAAAAAGAAAGGGTCTGAGAAAATATTTGAAGAGATTATAGTTGAAAACTTCCCTAACATGGGAAAGGAAATAGTCAGTCAAGTCCAGGAAGCACAGAGAGTCCTATACAGGATAAATCCAAGGAGAAACATGCCAAGACACACATTAATCAAAGTATCAAAAATTAAATACAAAGAAAAAATATTAAAAGCAGCAAGGGAAAAGCAAAAAATAACATACAAGGAAAACCCCATAAGGTTAACAGCTGATCTGTCAGCAGAAACTCTGCAAGCCAGAAGGGAGTGGCATGACATATTTAAAGTGATGAAAAGGAAAAACCTACAAGCTAGGTTACTCTACCCAGCAAGGATTTCATTCAGATTCGACGGAGAAATTAAAAGCTTTACAGACAAGCAAAAGTTAAGAGAATTCAGCACCACCAAACCAGCTTTACAACAAATGCTAAAGGAACTTCTCTAGGCAGGAAACACAAGAGAAGGAAAAGACCTACAAAAACAAACACAAAACAATTAAGAAAATGGGAATAGGAACATACATATTGATAATTACCTTGAATGTAAATGGATTAAATGTTCCAACCAAAAGACATAGACTGGCTGAATGGATACAAGAACAAGACCCACATATATGCTGTCTACAAGAGACCCACTTCAGACCTAGGGACACATACATACTGAAAGTGAGGGGATAGAAAAAGATATTTCATGCCAATGGAAACCAAAAGAAAGCTGGAGTAGCAATTCTCATATCAGACAAAATAGACTTTAAAATAAAGACTATTAGAAGAGACAAAGAAGGACACTACATAATGATCAAGTGATTGATCCAAGAAGAAGATATAACAATTGTAAATATTTATGCACCCAACATAGGAGCACCTCAATACAAAAAGAAAACGTTAACAGCCATAAAAGGGGAAATTGACAGTAAAACAATAATAGTAGGGGACTTTAACACCCCACTTTCACCAATTGACAGATCATCCAAAATGAAACTAAATAAGGAAACACGGGCTTCCCTGGTGGCGCAGTGGTTGAGAGTCTGCCTGCCGATGCAGGGGACACGGGTTCAAGCCCCGGTCTGGGAAGATCCCACATGCCGCGGAGCGGCTAGGCCCATGAGCCATGGCTGCTGAGCCTGCGCATCCGGAGCCTGTGCTCTGCAACGGGAGAGGCCACAACAGTGAGAGGCCCGCATACCGAAAAAAAAAATAATAAGGAAACACAAGCCTTAAATGACACATTAAACAAGATGGATTTAATTGATATTTATAGGACATTCCATCCAAAAACAACAGAATACACTTTCTTCTCAAGTGTTCATGGAACATTCTCCAGGATAGATCATATCTTGGGTCACAAATCAAGCCTTGGTAATTTTAAGAAAATTGAAATCATATCGAGTATCTTTTCTGACCACAGTGCTATGAGACTAGATATTAATTACAGGAAAAGAACTGTAAAAAATACAAACACATGGAGGCTAAACAATACACTACTAAATAACCAAGAGATTACTGAAGAAATCAAAGAGGAAATCAAAAATTGCCTAGAAACAAATGACAATAAAAACACGACAACCCAAAACCTATGGGACAAAGCAAAAGCACTTCTAAGATGGAAGTTTATAGCAATACAATCCTACCTCAAGAAACAAGAAACATCTCAAATAAACAACCTAACATTACACCTAAAGAAATTAGATAAAGAAGAACGAAAACACCCCAAAGTTAGCAGAAGGAAGGAAATCATAAAGATCAGATCAGAAATAAATAAAAAAGAAATGAAGGAAACAATAGCAAAGATCAATAAAACTAAAAGCTGGTTCTTTGAGGAGATAAACAAAATTGATAAACCATTAGCCAGACTCCTCAAGAAAAAAAGGGAGAAGACTCAAATTGATAGAATTAGAAATGAAAAAGGAGAAGTAACAACTGACACTGCAGGAATACAAAGGATCATGAGAGATTACTACAAGCAACTATATGCCAATAAAATGGACAACCTGGAAGAAATGGACAAATACTTAGAAATGCACAACCTTTCCAGACTGAACTGGGAAGAAATAGAAAATATACACAGACCAATCACAAGCACTGAAATTGAAACTGTGATTTAAAATCTTCCAACAAACAAAAGTCGAGGACCAGATGGCTTCACAGGTGAATTCTATCAAACATTTAGAGAAGAGCTACCACCTATCTTTCTCAAACTCTTCCAAAATACAGCAGAGGGAGGAACACTCCCAAATTCATTCTATGAGGCCACCATCACCCTGATACAAAAACCAGACAAAGATGTCACAAAGAAAGAAAACTACAGGCCAATATCACTGATGAACATAGATGCAGATATCCTCAAAAAAATACTAGCAAACAGAATCCAACAGTACATTAAAAGGATCATACACTATGATCAAGTGGGGTTTATCCCAGGAAGACAAGGATTCTTCAATATATGCAAATCAATCAATGTGATACAGCATATTAGCAAACTGAAGGATAAAAACCATAGGATCATCTCAATAGCTGCAGAAAAAGCTTTTGACAAAATTCAACACCATTTATGATAAAAACTCTCCAGAAAGTAGGCATAGAGGGAACCTACCCCAACATAATAAAGGCCATATATGACAAACCCACAGCCAACAAAGTTCTCAATGGTGGAGAACTGAAACCATATCCTCTAAGATCAGGAACAAGACAAGGTTGCCCACTCTCACCACTATTATTCAACATAGTTTTGGAAGTTTTAGCCACAGCGATCGGAGAAGAAAAAGAAATAAAAGGAATCCAAATCGGAAAAGAAGAAGACAAGCTGTCACTGTTTGCAGATGACATGATATTCTACATAGAGAATCCTAAAGATGGTACCAGAAAGCTATTAGAGCTAATCAATGAATTTGGTAAAGTAGCAGGATACCAAATTAATGCACAGAAACCTCTTGCATACCTATACACTAAAGATGAAAAATCCGAAAGAGATTTTAAGGAAACACTCCCTTTTACCATTGCAACAAAAAGAACAAAATACCTAGGAATAAACCTACCTAAGGAGGCGAAAGACTTGTACTCAGAAAACTATAAAACACTGATGAAAGAAATCAGAGATGACATAAACAGATGGAGAAATATACCATGTTCTTGGATTGGAAGAATCAACATTGTGAAAATGACTCTACTACCCAAAGCAATCTACAGATTCAGTGCAATCCCTATGAAACTACCAATGGCATTTTTCACAGAACTAGTACAAAAAATTTTACAATTTGTATGGAAACACAAAAGACCCCGAATAGCCAAAGCAATCTTGAGAAAGAAAAACGGACCTAGAGGAATCAGGCTCCCAGACTTCAGACTATACTACAAAACTACAGTAATCAAGACAGTATGGTACTGGCACAAAAACAGCAATATAGATCAATGGAACAGGATAGAAAACCCAGAGAGAAACTCACGCAATATGGTCACCTTATTTTTGAAAAAGGAGGCAAGAATATACTGTAGAGAAAAGACAGCCTCTTCAGTAAGTGGGGCTGGGAAAACTGGACAGCTACATGTAGAAGAATGAAATTAGAACACTCCTAACACCATACACAAAAATAAACTAAAAATGGATTAAAGACCTAAATGTAAGGCCAGACACTATAAATCTCTTAGAGGAAAACATAGGCAGAACACTCTATGACATAAATCACAGCAAGATCCTTTTTGAGTTACCTTCTGGAGAAATGGAAATAAAAACCAAAATAAACAAATGGGACCTAATGAAACTAAAAACATTTGCACAGCAAAGGAAACCATAAACAAGACAAAAAGACCACCCTCGAAATGGGAGAAAATATTTGCAAATGAAGCAACTGACAAAGGATTAATCTCAAAAATATACAAGCAGCTCATGCAGCTCAATATCAAAAAAACAAACAACCCAAACCAAAAATGGGCAGAAGATCTAAATAGACATTTCTCCAAAGAAGATATAAACCATGAAAGGATGCTCAACATCACTAATCATTAGAGAAATGCAAATCAAAACTACAATGAGGTATCACCTCACACTGGTCAGAATGGCCATCATCAAAAAATCTACAAACAATAAATTCTGGAGAGGGTGTGGAGAAAAGGAAACCCTCTTGCACTGTTGGTGGGAATGTAAATTGATACAGCCACTATGGAGAACAGTATGGAGGTTCCTTATAAAACTAAAAATAGAACTACCATACGAACCAGAAATCCCACTACTGTGCATATACCCTGAAAAAACCATAATGCAAGAAGAGACATGTACCACAATGTTCATTGCAGCACTATTTACAATAGCCAGGACATGGAAGCAACCTAAATGTCCACTGACAGATGAATGGATAAAGAAGACGTGACACATATATACAATGGAATATTACTCAGCCATAAAAAGAAATAAAACTGAGTTTGTAGTGATGTCGATGGCCCTAGAGTCTGTCATACAGAGTGAAGTATGTCATAAAGAGAAAAACATATACCGTAGGCTAACACATGTATATGGAATCTAAAAAAAAAAAAATTGGTTCTGAAGAACCTAGGGGCAGGACAGGAATAGAGATGCAGACGTAGAGAATGGACTTGAGGACACAGGGATGGGGAAGGTAAGCTGAGACGAAGTGAGAGAGTGGCATTGACATATATACACTACCAAATGTAAAATAGATAGCTAGTGGGAAGCAGCCGCATAGCACAGGGAGATCAGCTTGGTGCTTTGTGACCACCTAGAGGGGTGGGATAGGGAAGGTGGGATGGAGATGCAAGAGGGAGGAGATATGGGGATATAAGTATATGTATAGCTGATTCACTTTGTTATAAAGCAGAAACTAACACAACATTGTAATGCAATTATACTCCAATAAAGATGTTAAAAATAAATTAAATTCATCACTGTTGGAGAGATGAATGAATCTGTCTAGATATCAATAAACATAAACCAACATGAGTATGTCTGTCTGTCATCTATCTATGTATCTATCTATCTATCTTTCTATATCTACCTTTTTGTCTCTTTATCATGACATGAATATAATTCCAGGTAATACGTTTTGCTAGTACTTACTAGACTTTATGCAACTTAACTTGGCACAATAAGGTCATGATGTTTACTCTCTCTTTTTTAAATGAGCAAAAGTAAAGTAGCTCCTCCTTAGGCAATGCAGCAGGCAAAAGTCTGTTATCAAATCACTGTCAGTGACTCTAAGCAAGCTGTAGAGAAAACCCTCAAAAATGAAAATTGACTGGAAAAGAAGGCTTGTACCCCTTGTGAAGCAGACATGAACACAATTACAATTTGTCTCAAACTTTGCAGGCAAATCTCTACCTTTGGATTGATGTCAAACAGGGAGAATTTCAGCCTGAGGACACTTTTTTAAAAAAAATTAATTTATTTTATTTATTTTTGTCTGCGTTGGGTCTTCATTGCTGGTCGTGGGCTTTCTCTAGTTGTGGCAAGCGGGGGCCACTCTTCATTGCAGTGCACAGGCTTCTCATTGCGATGGCTTCCCTTGTTGCGGAGCATGGGATCTAGGTACACGGGCTTCAGTACTTGTGGCACAAGAGCTCAGTAGTTGTGGCACGTGGGCTCTAGAGCACAGGCTCAGTAGTTGTGGTGCACGGGCTAGTTGCTCTGCGGCATGTGGGATCTTCCCGGACCAGGGCTTGAACCCGTGTCACCTGCAATGGCAGGAGGATTGTTAACCGCTGCGCCACCAGGGAAGCCCCTGAGGACGCTTTTTAAGGAACTGATCAGTACTGGAGAACAGAGGAAACAGAGAGAACTAGAATGGGCGTGTTAATGGAAACTCCATCTCTGTCATGCCCGTAGTGTCAACGAGAGCACAACCATGGAATGGGTACCACTGAAGCAGATAATCCCTGTTCCTATTTCCCCACCTTCAGCCTCCCAATCTGTCATTCTCCTAAAGTAGGAATTGTTTTCCTCCTTTCTGTTTTTAGTTGGCAATTATATCTGAGCACTGAGGTGCTGCCATCATGTTCTTGTAAAACATCCTGGAAGGGAAGCCAAGGTCCATGACCACAAAGAACGCTTGAGGATCTTCAGCATAGCCATAGAGGCACAGCAGAAAACGACCTCAGTCAAATCATCATGCTGCACGCCTGAAACCCATATGCTGCTGTATGACAATTTCACCTTAATAAAACTGGACGAAAAAACAATTAAATTTAATTAAATTAAAAAAAGAAAACACACCTCAAGGCAACTTTACCGTGATGGACCATCTTTATTTATCAAGTGTCTAACTTATCATTGGCTACTTTTGTTTAATAAGTGTCCACCTATTTACTTGTTCACATGGAAATGATGTGTCATTAACATTATCTGAAGCCAATGTAATTCATTCAAAGGGTCCCTGCTGAGAGTTCTCTCTGTTCTCCATCTCCATTGTCTGGGGAGGGTCTAGGGCATGATGCCATCTGCTGTTTCAACAAACAAGCAAAGGGAAGGGCCTGGGGTTAGGTGATATGATATGGCGCTTTAACTCATGCCTTGGAACCAGAGCTGAGCCTCTGTCTCTTTAGCGACTGGAGGGAGTAGAAGCACAGTGTATGGGCACACACTGAAGGCATCTCACCCTTACTTCCTTTTTTAAAGGGCAAAGTCACGTAGAGTGGAAGGTGCTGTTGGAAAAAGAAAATGAAGGTCCAGGGGATTGGACTGTGGGATTCTATGTGTTGTTCTCATCAATTCTATCTCCCTTCTAGGGGCTGTTTGTGCAATAGTGGGTGGATAGCTTTCTCTCTGGCTTTCAATTCATTCTAGTCCATTCTAATCCAATTTAATTTCTCAAAACACACACACACACACACACACACACACACACACACACCCCTTCATCTCCACGTGGGAAGGAAAGGGAAGAATAACCGAGGTGACAGCGGAAGTCATGAGTTAGGCAATGAGTGGGCTAAGAGGACAGCAAAGGATGTAGACAAGGCAGCAAGGAGATGCTCTGGACCGATGGCCGTGAGAAGTGTCGGTCGCGGGTAAAGCATGGAGGACTCAGGAGGTGAAATCATATCAAAGCTCTTTTATCGGCCCCATCTGTGGTCTCACCCTGTTCCCCGGGTTTTGTTTTTCTCCCTTGGTGAGACTTTGTACCTATGTGCTGGGGTAGAGAGGAGTGGAAGCTGGGTTTGGCAGAAGGGAAATAGAAGAAGAAGAATGAAACAAAGGTGAGAACTGAAGGCTGGCTAACAATTCCCTTGATTCCCCAGTTTCTGGACGTTGCCTCTATGTTTGTCCTGCAGAGTATGTGATGACGAGACCCAGTCCTGCAGATTCAGCAGCTGAGGCATGAAAATTGGAATTGAATACTTTTTGAGAAGGACACATTTGTGATGGGATAAATGAATGACTATGTTCATTCATCAGAAGCTATGATGCAATGAATTTCCAACTGGTTAACTTCTAAATAACAAGACTTGCTATAATGAAGGCTGAAGGGTACTTGATTTTGGTTCTTATACTATAAAAGACATCAGAATTTGCACTTATTTTAAGCGTGGTAGGAAGCTCTTGATATAAAGAAATAGCAAATTCTGACCAGTGGGTCTTCATCTGCGTGGGCAGATATCTGAGAAATGAAAATGATTCCGAAAATGAAAAGACTATGGTGCAAAGAGAAAGAAAAGTTGTAGAGATAAGGTTGGCAACGCCTATCCAAGCACCGCTGAGTGGGGAAGACGCTCTCAGGCTGATGGGAGTTATGTTCCCATCTTAGCGAGGGATGTATCCAACTATCAGATTCTATGCCATTAAACATTCCAATCCAATTCTGATGCCATATTCACCAATCCCCCTATGGTGATCTAGCTTCCCAGAGAGCTTGCGTAGGGGGAGAAGACATTGTTCAGGTCAGTGAAAATTTCTGAGCTATCCAGAGTTACATTTTCTATCATCAATTAATACACTTAAGTGTTATGCATCTATTTTAATATTCTAAGTGCAACGCTCTGGTTTTCAAACTGAGTCAAAAATGACATCTTACAAAGCTCACTTCTTTCAGAGCCATAGGGAATAGTCATCCAAATCAGCAGTTGTTTCCAAATGCACAGCTCCTGAAATCAAGAGAAGCCGACATCGACAAGGAAATCAGATTGTATAAGATTAGTCAATTTTGAAGGCAACTTAAGTGAGTCATTTCACACTGTTGACTCAACTGGTTTTGTATTGGTTTTGAATTTACATACCACACGCTTCACTTTCCATTAGTAATTTCACCTTGCTCTTTAGCCTGCATTTATGCTGATGGCACAAAACTCGTGAGCTTTTCATCCTTTCTAGCTTAAAGATGCTCCTTGAGGTAATTATCCAGTCTTTTGGGATTTCTCCTCCTGTTTCATTGATGGGGCCATTCTCTGGGTCTTCCCAGAATCTGCAGTGGTGTTGCCTGACCTACCTGATCTTTTGGGCATCAAGTTAGCTCCAAATCCATTGCCTCTGGAGCTTAGGTCCCTACCCTCTGTGGAGGGAGTAGAGACATGCTGCTCAATTTGGCCTGTATTCCAAATCATGGTCAGAGTGATCTTTTAAAAACTCAGATTTTTTCCATCACTCTTTCCCCCAAAGTATTTAAAGGCTAACCATTTCTCTGACAAAGTTTCTTTCTTTTTTTTTTTTTTCAATCCCCATCTCCCAATTCATCCCATCCCCCCTTTTCCCCCTTGGTATCCGTATGTTTGCTCTCTACATCTGTGGACAAAGTTTCTTAACAAGGTCAATGGAGCTCCACACAGACTGCTCCTGCCCCGTCCAGACCCTCATCAGGCTCTATATTCTCTCTGACCCCTGACCCTGCTCCAGCCCCACCAGCTCTCCTTCCTTTTATACGACACATTGTGCAGCTGCCCACCACAGGGCCTTAGCACATGCTGCTTCCTCCACCTCGAATGATCTTTCTCCCCTCTTGCCTGTTTAACTCCTCTTTGTTCTTCAAATCTCAGTTCAACCATTAAAAATTCAATGGATGAATATGCTGTTAAGGTATTTGGATGTATCCTTTTCATGGCAAGGTTTTCAAAACTGTTGTTTGGTTCTGGTGTACTCCAAAAAATTCTGTTTTCTGAAGCAGTGAAGCATACCATTAAGGTTTAAACCCTCACTGCTCTAAACACTCAAATGATAAATATCTATGCATTTATTTGTCCACTAATCTCAGACCAATGAACTTTATTTCTACTTAGAGTAACTGTGAAGATGTTAACAAACAGATCTTGAACTGATAGGCCAAACCCTTAGTAGTAGCTCAGTGACTATTAAAACACAGCAAGATTTCTCAGTTACTTTTGACCAACAGAATAACTGCTTTTAGCTACCTGTGCCACATCAGATATTGATGAATATACAGGTTTTTTTAAATGACATTTCAAGATGAATTTGGTTGACTAATATATATTTGGTCATATTTTTCTCCCAGGCTCACGTTATAGTCACAAAATCATAGTGACTGCATGCTAGTTGGAATAAGTGAGGGGCAGTATATGGCTTTTGATTTTCTAAAAATACTGAATTGTAATAACTTTGCATACCTGAGGGCTTTAGTATAGATCCAATTGAAAAATAAACTTTTAGCAAACCTTGGAGAAGGTTCCAAGCAGCAGGATGTACTAACCTAGGAAATAGTCACTCTGGTCAGTTACCTACTTAGGCTGCCGCTGTTGGTTGGGTAAGTAGTTTTGTGCATTGGTTGGCCAAGTGCTGTGAAAGCAGATAAGAAACTCTTGTACACACACACACACACACACACACACACACACTATGCACACATACAAAGTTGCAATAACTGAACCTCAAAGAAGAGACACAGATTCTCTTACGAGTTGAAACTGAATGAAGCTATGCATCTCAGTACCTGTTATTGGAATCCAAAGGGTATTCAGGCATCACCTGGGGCATTTGTTAGCTACTCTACTTCTGAAATTAACCCAACAATAATAATCGGGAATAGAAATGTAGTAAATGACAGATTACCCAAGAGGAAAATGCAGGCTCAAGGTCTGGGTTCCCTAGCAGAGAACGTCCATCCCCCAGCACCCTTGCTCGAACACAAAAAGTTTTAAGGAAGTGATGTGACCCTGGCCTCCTTTTGCAACCATAACTAGTGGGCAAACTCCACTCTTCCAGCAGACAACACTCCAGCAACTTTGGGTGGCCGTTCTAACAGAACGGCATCATTGTCAATAGGGCAATGAAATATACACCCTCAGCCCCAAAGACTCTGTTTCTTGATGCACATAGATGTATGTTTGGATGCATTGTCCTGGTGTGCGTGTTAGCTCACTTCTCGCTCTTTCTCTTTTCTTACTTGTTAAAACGCAAACTTCAATATCTTAGTAAGAAAGCGTTTCTTGGAAATAGATTTAGAACACGTGGAGCTAAGTCTATACAAGGGAAAAGGACATTAATGTTAATTTAGTAACGTGGAAAATACCCTCACAACAAGCCCCCTCTAAGAACTCCTTTGTATCTCTCCCACAATGATACAAACGTCTTGCTGTAAGTCAGGGCTGTTACTGCTGAGTTTTTCGCAGTTAGTAATGGATGCTTCTAATCTGCTTGCATAGACAACAGGAAATGAGTGACTTTAGGGCCTTGGAAATAAATTATTGGGCCTACGGAGCCCAAGGAGGCGATGTTTTGGGGTCACAATTTTTCATCTACAAAATTACTTCCCACTTATTCCATTTGTGAGTCCTTAACCTTTGTTTTTTCTATACACCATTGCCAGATCGATTTTTCTGAGGAGAGCCCTGCTCAGCCCTGCCTTGTTCAGAGGCTGCTGTTCATCTTTAGACTGATGTAGAAATTTTCATCCTGTACAGTTGAGACCTGCCCATATAAAATTCTAGCCAATAGTTTAGTCATGTCCACCCCCATACCCCACCCCCATCACCCTACTTCCACTCTGTACTTGAGCCCAAGTGGATGGCTTTCTGTTCTCTGTATATCTTTCCCCAGCCTGTCTTTTAACTTCTTTCTTGTCCCCTAAAATCCATCTCAAGTCTCATCTCTCTGATGAAACTTTTTCCCGGGTCTCCCAGTTACATAAGAGGCCCTACCCTCTTAACTACAATAGATCTGTATTCCTCCTAGAAGTGTGTGCACTTACGTCAACGCCCATCCTCCAGTCAGAGCTCCCCCAGGGCAGCTAATGCATCCTAACCTCATCTCTGTGTCATAGTTCAACCTCTGCAGCACAGTCCCTTGCTCAAAATGGATATCTGTGGAAAGGAACTGAATCAATGTATTTTCCACTTATTTATAAACAAGCAAAAAAGTGTCGGGTATTAGATGGGGCTAGGGAAGAGAACTATCAGATAAGAAAGGTCCACAGACAAGTGGTTGTCTTTCTTCCCTTTAGAGAAGAAAGAATATCTATCCATCCAGTTCTCATACTAACCTGTTACTATCTCATGCTATAAATATCCCAGGGAGATCCAGAAATAGCAAAAGAGAAAAATGGGGCTTCTGATATCATGGGGCCTTGGGAGTGGAGGGGTCTTTACTTGTCCCCAGACCCATCTTAGAGAGTCTGTGAATGGTGGGGAAAATGCAGAGAGAGGGGGGCGGGATTTGGGAAGCAGCTGACCACTAACAAGAAAGCAGGTTAAACAAAGAATGAAGTAATGCCATTTGCAGCAACATGGATGGACCTAGAGATTATCATACTGAGAGAATTAAGTCAGACAGAGAAAGACAAATATCATATGATATCACTTTTATGTGGAATCTAAAAGAATGATATAAATGAACTTATTTACAAAACAGAAACAGACTCACAGACTTCAAAAACAAACTTATGGTTACCAAAGGGGAAAGGTGAGGGGGGCGCAGATAAATTAGGAGTTTGGGATTAACATACACACACTACTATATATAAAATAATCAACAAGGACCTCCTATACAGCGCAGGGAACTCTACTCAATACTCTGCAATAACCTATACGGGAAAAGAATCTGAAAAAGAACTGATGTATGTATAAGTATAACTGAACCACCTTGCTATATACCTGAAACTAATACAACATTGTAAATCAACTATACTCCAATATAAAATAAAAATTAAATGAGAAAAAAAGCAAGCAGGAGGGGGTGGTGAGCGGGAGGATGGGAAGAGAGAAGGAAAATGGGTCGCTAAAATGGAGATAGAAGACATTCCAGCTGGTTGAGGCCAGGGCTGCTGAAAAGCCACCACACAGCTCTGCCCTTCTTGTAACTTAATCTCCACCCTTGCCTCTTCGTCTATAAAATGCCCCAGAGGTGATGTGGGTCCAAAGCGCTGGAAGATTCTTGAATTAAAAGGCACTATGGAAAGGCCAAAGCATTACCATTATTATTATAAGGAACGTGTCATAGCAGAAACAGACACCACAACACAGAATTAAAAAAAAAAAATACCATGCTGTCAAATTCAAGAGTGACTGGCTGTGAGATAATCTGGCAACCACAGTGGAGCAAGTGTTCAGGAGAGGTGAGTATTTTTCCACTCTTCCAGAAGGCCGGGAGCATAAACAGCAACAATTTTTGCTTCAATCTTTCAGGCGTGTCCATCACATGAAGCTTTCAAGTTGAATGCTGAATAAAATACCCTAAACACAGCAGAGAGCAAGCCCAGACTGAACATCTTGAAAGTGGTAAGCTGAGAGAGAAAGCATGCCCATTCCACGTGAATGTTTCGGCAGTGTCAGAAAATGCAGCACGTTGAAAAAAATCAGGCTGTGGCTTTCTTCAGCGAGTTCCCTTTTAACAGTCCAAAGGGAATTCGCGTTTTAACACAGCAATTTAGGCATCGTTAGCATCAGAGCAGGGAGCAGTTAGCTGGACACCACGTGCTCTGTGACAAATTAGGACGCCCTGAAAGCAGAGAAAACTTACACAATAGGTGTGTCCCTAGCACAGGCCAGCGCTTCGCGCCAACCACGTGCATGAGGTGAAGCAAGATCAGCTGTGTCTGTGTGGATTCAGGACCAAGGGCACAGTGAGAAGAGTGGGATGCTGGAGCGACAGACTTGCCCACCAGCAAAGAGATTGGCTAATAATAGTCGTGTTTGTACCAGAGAGAATTGAAGCCACAGCAGAAGGGGAAACTAAAGACATTAGATTTTAGTAGAGCTAATTTTGGAAGAAGGGGGAAAGTGCTGAGGGAAATGAAACGGGATAAAGCTGTAGAAGAGAAAGCCACGAAGGAAATAGAAAGTGTGCAGAGAGAAATGAATGCCTTTCCCAAATCACTACAAGCTACCCAGTCATAAATAGTCCAACAGCGTGTTAAAAAAAAAAAGGAAAGCCAAGGTGGATTAAAAGTGAGAATCAATAGCAAGAGAAACAAATGCTGTGTGAGAAGAATTTGGGGAAGGATAAGAAATCAAGGATTGGCTAAAAGACAATGATTGAATGAAAATAAAATGTGGAGAGGTCATTCTTTGGTTGAACAAACACCTCTGATTGCTCCTCTCTATACATTGTCCTCCCAGCTCCCTTTCTCTCATCCTATAAATAATCCTATTTGTACTTTTCTGTCTGGCATCTGCTTCCATCCACATCCATTGTGATTCAGGTCGTGTTTACTCCCATATTTTTTTTTAATTGCTAAGGTCATTTTATTTATTTGTTTATTGACTTATTTATTTTTGGCTGCGTTGGGTCTTCATTGCTGCACGCGGGCTTTCCCTAGTCACGGCGAGCTGGAGCTGCTCTTCATTGCGGTGCGTGAGCTTCTCGTTGCGGTGGCTTCTTTTGTTGCAGAGCATGGGCTCTAGGCGCTCAGGCTCAGTAGTTGTGGCTCGTGGGCTCTAGAACACAGGCTCAGTAGCTGTGGCACATGGGCTTAGTTGCTCCACAGCATGTGGGATCTTCCTGGACCAGGGCTCGAACCTGTGTCCCCTGCGTTGGCAGGTGGCTTCTCAACCACTGTGCCACCAGGGAAGTCCCTCCATATGTTTTTGACCGAAGGTAGGGAGGTGGGTTATCTGAAGTTGGGGTGATGGGGGGACCCACCTTGGGGAAAATACTAAGGCTTTAGGCAATGGCTACCCTGCCTGTTAAGAATGCTTCCCTCAACATCAGAACAAGAGGTGACTGAAAAACTTCTGAGGTACACACCGAATAAGTCAAGATGTTGGCAAGGGATATTTAGAACATCGTCACGACATGGAGAACACGGTCACTGAGGGAGGCACAGGCCAGCAACTCTGCCCCACTGTTCCCTTGAGGACATGGGAAGAAGGCACACATCTCTGGGTGGCTTTGCACAGGGTGTGAAAGGCACTGGAGACTGACAGCTTTTAAGCCTTAACTCCCTAATAAGTAGGTCAAGTGGAAGTCTGCAAATGAAAAATGAAAAATCAGGAAGGGGCAAAAATTATACCTCATGGCTAAATTACCAGCAAATGACTCCAATTCAGCATGTTGAAAAGGGGAAAAAAAATGATAAAAAGAAGCATCTGGTCTGTGGAAATTCAATACATTTATCAGCAAGCACACATACTCTGAAATCCAAACTAGCATGAGTTTTCATACTTCGTTTTCACAGATTTTTTTTTTTGGGGGGGGTCTCAGTTTGGTGGGTAGCTTTTATTTGGTACAAAGAGTCCAGAAAAAATTCTAGGCACTAGGAATTACTACCTACAGGTGAGCCCTTGTGACCCCCGTCTCAGGGACCTGCTGGGAGCTGGCCACAGGTCAGGGATCCCCAGCCTGCTCCACCTCTGTGTGCGTTACACTTAGAGGAGAGGGACAAGGCTAAGCTTCCTTCATATACCTTTTACAGTAGAGACAGTAACATTTCCTCACTAAGCAATCTGGGGGCTACAGCCAGCTTGACAACAGAGGGCTCAGGTTGACTCTGGGGAAGAGGAGGCGATGCTTGGCTATACTGATGTCCGAGCTCGTAGTACGTGAACAATGGGAAATTAGAAGAGGGCTGTACTGGGTTAAATAGTATCACCCCCAAAATACACATCCATCCAAAATCTCAGACAAATGTAATTCGTTAAAATGAGGTTATACTGAATGAGGACGGGTCCTAGATCCAATGACTGGTGTCCATATAAGACACAGATACAGACAGACACACACACACGCGCGCACACACACACACACACACACACACACACACACACACACACACGGAGGAAAGATGACCATAGGCAGATAAAAGCAGAGTCGAGTGATGGAGCTACAAGCCAAGGAATGCCGAGGATTGCCAGCCACCACCAGAAGCTAGAAAGAGATGAGAAAGAATTCTTCTCTATCCTTTAGAGAGAGTACAGCCCTGCTGACACCTTGATTTTGGACTTCTAGCCTCCAGAATATGTGAGCGAATAAATTTTTGTTGTTTTAAACCATCCAACTTGTGCTGCTTTGTTATGACAGCCCTAGGAAACTAGTATATGTGAGGACAGTCACAGGCAGGGAGTCTGACAATAAGTTACAAAAGGAGTGAGGAAACAGTCAGAATAACTACAAAAAGCTGACCTGAGGACAATAAAAGCACAGCCTCTCAGGACCTTTTACCATAGAGTAAATAACCCGATGTAGCCCACACACACAGTTGGGGATGGAGGGGAAAGCGAGAGGACATTTTAAAAATCAAGTCTCAGACAATTTTGATGTGCTTGAAAGTAACACTTAAATCCTCATTGGCCAGATACTGCAAAGGGAACAGTGGGCAGGGGCAGAAAAGAAAGCATCTTTTGTTTCCAAGGGGGAGTGTTTTTAGCCGCACCCTGCTGGAAGCTATTCCTTCCCATTCAAAAGCACGGGGGAAAGATAAATCGCTCCTCCTAACAGGTTGCAAGGAGAGATCAGAGGGTTTGCTAGAATCAGTACAGTAGAAGATTCAGGGACCTAGAATAAACTGTAGAAGTCGGGCTGGGAAGACGTGTGGGGCAATTTCTTCTCAGGTATTCTACATGCCCAAGGCCAGTTCCTTCTTCCATTCTCCAACGTGTGGTTCCAAGCCTTCAAGACTTTCCCTGAAGCCCCAGACCTCTCCTTCTGTTTTCTTCTTTCTTGGTTTAGTGCATCCTTGCATTTCTCTACACAGAGAAAGTTCAGGCCATCCACTATGCATGCATTCAACCTCTTGCCCCCTTTTCCGTAAGTATCCATTGTATGTCTTTCCCGCCCATCCTGGAAGAACAGGATTCTCCCTCGTGTTCAAAGTCAACTCTTCCACCTGCACTCTGTATCTTCTCATCTTCTTAGAGACCTTGCTCCTTCAGCTATCTTCTCCTTCATGTCCCTCAGTATAAAATATATTCAACCCTTCTCAATTGAGGAAACCTCTCTCTGGCTTCTGGGATAGCTCCCATCAACCTCAGTAATTACCCATTTCTAGTCCTTCCCTTCTTGAGACTCCTTGGAAGAACAGACTGTATTCAACAGGTGCATTTTTGCACCATCCTGCTGTAAGTCAGGCTATTGGCCCTATCATTGCACTGAAACCATCCTAGCCAAGGTGACTGCCAAATAAGATGGCATTTCCTATTCTTATCATAGGTGATATCTCTGGTATTTGGCATTGCCCTCTTTGAAATTCTATTCTGTGACTTAAATGACACTACTCTCTTCTTGTTTTTCTCCTACTTCTCTGGAAACTCTTTTTTATCTTTTTAAGATTTTTTTGATGTGGACCATTTTTAAAGTCTTTGGTGAATTTGTTACAATATTGCTTCTGTTTTATGTTTTTTGGTTTTTTGGCTGCAAAGCACGTGGGATCTTAGCTCCCCGACCAGGGATCAAATTTGCACCCCCTGCATTGGAAGGCAAAGTCTTAACCACTGAACTGCCAGAGAAACTCATTTTTAAATCCCCTTCCCTTGATCTCCTTTTGTTTTGGGATTATCCCATGGTCTTCCAATAGCCCCCCTTTTAAATTTCTGAGCCCTCTCTTTTTCACTCTGAGAGGAAGACGCTTGGAAAGCCTCTGCCCAAAGAATGTCATCCACACCCATATTTTAATACATGCTGATGAATCCAAAATACGTATCTAAAGCTTTGCTCTTTCTCCTTACTCATACTCCACAGCCTCTCCCAATTCAACACGTTCAAAGTTCAACTAATCATCTTTATCTACTACTCCTTTACCCACCCCAACCCCCAATCAAAAACCCTTGCTCTCCCCCTAAGCTTCTTTCATTCACTACTGATAATTCAGCTAAGGTTTCTTGAAGTACCGGATATATCTAAGTGCCTGGTCCTGAGCTTGTAGAGATAAATGAGACCTCAGAGAACAGAAGGAAAGAAAGACAAGCAAACACATAAGTTATAGTTTAACAACAGAAGCAAAACTAGAAAGATGTACAAGATATAGAGGTAGCGTGGAAGAGAAGATGGTTATCTGGATCGGAGTAGGAGGGAGATTGGGTCAGCAGTGCCAGGGAATGCTCCCACAAAGAGCTGCTGGTCTGTCACTCTCAATGCTCACCGCTACTAATCTCCACCCCAGCCTGAATCCTGGGAATTTTCCTGGAGTCATCTCCTACACCTATATCAATTTCTATCAGTTCTACATGCAAAAATCTCTCAAAACCTGTCTCTTAGACAAATTTAGTTTATCTCCTAATGGGCTTAACTCCTATTTCACTCCCAATTCTACCTCAGTGAGAGCAAGGAGTTCGCCCACTTTGGTCACTTATCTATCATGCATGAATAGATTAATTTCTGTACAAAGTGGATGCTTAATTTTGTTGAATGCAGAAATGGTCCAGAATGAGATTCCTAAAACTTTTATCTGATCATGCCACTTTACTCTCTACAAATCTTCAAGGCCCACTCACTGTGATCAAAGTAAAATTGAAAATTGCCTTGGCAAACAAAGCCATCTTTACATTCCGGGCTCTGCAGATTTTATCAGCAGACATATCACTCGTTCCAGCTTCTGTGTTTTCTTTTCTTTGCTCTCCCTTAGAATCCATTTACCTTTCTGGTCCTCCAGATGGATTTTTCATCATTTAAAATTCAGGCATCTTCTTTTTATCTCTCCTATTCATCCTTTCTGTTCCAATAAGACTATGACTTGTCCTTGACTGTCTGTGTTCTTAGGCTTTCACAACATTTATCACTAATTATCTCTTTGACATATTCACTTCCCCCATAAAATTGTGAGCTCCTTGAAGACAGAGCATGGGAGTCAGAACAACAACAACAACAAGTCAACCTAATTAGCATGTGATGGTGTCACTCTTGGGTCAAAGAGAAAACCACAAATATAGACAAATACAGGCTGATTTGAGATTCTCCTTCTACTATACACATATTGCTATCTCTCAGGGTAAAATTATATTACATTTATATAAGAAGGCAATCAAGCGTGTAATATATTTAGAAAGATTTCTATCAAAACGGTTGAGATTTTTTTAAATATTTGGGAGCTTACAGAGGATAAGCTTTAATTATCTAAAGACTCATTGGTATGGAACACCTCATTGCCTTCTAAAACTAGATAAATGGATATATGACAAAGGTTACGAAACATGCAGCAATACCTTCAGAACAAATGCGAGATGACAAACTCTACTGGTGTGATCTGTAGCATTAAGCCCCAAAGGAAAAACTAGAAAGACCATGGATAAAAGCCACAAAACTGGGGGGACTATAAAACATTCAGCAGGAGAAGGGAAGGGAGGGACAGAGTTCTAGATGCCTGAAAGAGGTCTTTCTTCTTTTAGACGTAAAGGGTAACTGCTGCTTATAAAGTGTTTTCAAAATCATGATATTTAGCGTGCCTTTGACACTCTTGATTTACAAAGCATGATTGTGAATATCAACTAATTGATCAACCTGCAAAACAGTCTTTAGAATTCAGTAATACTGGATCCCAGTTAAAGAGGAGCAAACATGCCTGGAGAAGCCACGTAAAATCCCATGGTTGGGTCAGAATCTTCAGGAGCAATGAGGTCAGCCATTGCAGATGTAAACTGCAATCTTAGTCTCGGGTCAGTGTCTCCCAAGTTCTGGAAGCTTCATAAGATGATAAATTAGTAAAGGACATATTTTTTTTCCCCAGCTTTATTGAGAAGGACAGATATTTTTACTTTTAATAGTTGATTATTTTAATGAGACTTTGGATAATTTATAAATATAGCACCTTATTCATGATTTTATAACGCTTAAGATGAGTAAAAAATATTATAAAGGAAATCTATTCAGAGAAAAATAGTGATCATACTGACATTATGTGCCTATGGAAAAAGCCACCAGGGTGATAGGTTTTGGCAAATTCTAAGTAAGAACAAGTCTGACTCTTATTATTTCAAATTTGTGCCTGTTTAATCTTCATGTCTGAACGAAATGATTCTAAAGTTGTGAGATTTTTATTTCTGATGTGGAGTTAAAGAGAAAAGGATAGAAAAGGGGGATGATCTGAGGAAAAGGAGGCAGGGAAAGTAGGGAAAGCTTTATATGTAAGTTCTAAACGCCAGTTAAAGAAAACCAGCAGAAACAAGTCCTCTGAATACAGTGTACAAAACAGTCTTCATGAAGCTTCAGCTCTATTTTATTTAGAATTTGGCTCTCTTGAGTGCCCTGGGGAGATAGGCATCTCATTTTTCAGAGGGGCCGAGAGAAATAGCAATCGCTCGCCATTCTTCTTGCCAACGTCTTGCACAAACAGCACACAGCAGTGGCTCAATCTAACAGACAACACAGAGCACTCAGAGCCCAGTTCTCTTGGTAGAGACGAGGCTCCTAGATGGGTTGACCCAAAAATAGGATATTTTTGAAGTTCTTTTTTTCCCCCCTTTTCTCAAACTACTGCTTCTAATTGCATACTTGCAGTTGATAGGAATTTAATAGGAAAAGCTAGACCAAGAAATGTCAGAGGTGACACAGAGACATGTCAGGTCCACTCTGCGGAGGTCACAGAAACAGGAGCCAGTCACCAGATTTGCCAGAAGAAAGGCCTGGAACATCACATTTCAGCCACTAAGGGATGTTCTGTGGTCTCCTGCAGAAGGGCCCAGCCTCTGCCGTAGGACATCTCTCAGCCTCATCTCTCAGCCTCATCTCTGACCACTCCAGCTCAAACAGTCCATTCTCTCAGCCTAGTGGAAATCTCTTTGTTTTTCAAGACTCAGCTTGACCTCACTTCTTTCAGAAGATCCCTGGTTCTTGTGTCCTGAGTTAGAGCCAATGCTCTGGGCTCCTGTAGTGCCCTCTCCCTTCTCCTTTTGCCTCTCTCCCTCCCTCCCTCCCTCCCTCCTTCTCTTCCTCCTTCCCTCCCTCCCTTATTAGATCCTTCAGCAGATATTTACCGAGCACCTACTATGTTCTATGATTGTTCTAAGCACTAGAGCTATAAAAGCAGCACCTGTTTTCATGGAGGGTACATGGTGGGTACAGCCTCCCGAAACCCCTCCAAACTTTAAACAACATACTTTTGGGTTTTTGTTTTTATTGAAGTACAGTCGATTTCCAATGTTGTGTTAGTTTCAGGTGTCCGGCAAAGTGATTCAGTTATAAATATACATATTTTCTTTTTCAGATTCTTTTCCATTATAGGCTATTACAAGATATTGAATACAGTTCCCTGTGCTATACTGTAAGACCTTGTGGTTTATCTATTTTATACATAGCAGTGTGTACCTGTTAATCCCAAGCTCCTTATTTATCCCTCTCTCACCCCCTTTCCCCTTTGGTAGCCATAAGTTTATTTTCTATGTCTGTGAGAACAACATACTTTTTGATAATAAAAGTTCTGTGATGACAACAAAAAGGGTCACATGTGGTGACCGGAGGAGGGAGGGTGGTTTACTTTAGGCTGGATAGACAGAAAGGTCCTTTCTGAAGAGAGAATTTTAAGCTGAGACCTTGATGACACAAAAACGCTGTAAAAGGAAAGATCTGGGAGGTCAGTGTCAACAATGTAAGAAATGGTTCTAAGACCAGGAAGAGCTCTTGGGAGTTTTCAGAACAGAAACAAGGCCGGGGGGCTCGCGTGGATGAGTGAAGAGGGGATCAAGATGAGGTCAAAGAAGGAGGTAGGGGCCAGGAACCACGCGCCTTTTTAGGCCATGGACAGGCATGTGGATTTTATTCTGAGGGCAGTTGGAAGCCACCTTAGGTGGCTTTCAACCAGGGGGAGGTGGGAGGATCTTCTCGAAATCACCTGATGAGTTATTTTAAAGACGTGCTTGTTTGCCAGACATTCTGATTCCTCAGGTCTGGGGCAGGCTGGGCGTCGCATATACTGAACCATTGACCAAGAAGCTCTGTAGACACATCTGACTTGACATGTTCAAAGTCAGGGTCGTCATCTTCCCCTCATTCATCCTTCCTTCCCCTATGTTTGACCAAACCTGCTTCTCTTGTATCCTATTCCAACATTGGCAGTTCACAGCCACCTAAGTTGGAAATCAGAGTCCTGCTTTATTTCTCCTTCACTGTCACAATGAAATCTAACCAGACTGAACCCTGTTCATTTTATCATCAAAATATCTCTTCATTTGGTCTTTCCTTGCCACTGCCAACTGCAGTAATTCAGACTTTCACTACCTCTCATCTGACATTCGTAATACTCTCCTAAACTCGCCCACGGTCTCCATGAACAAAGTTATCTTCCACACCTCAGTCAGTGTTCTCTTTCTAAAACAAAAAATGTGATAACAGTGGGCGAATCTCTGTCTATGAGGGAGTCTACTGACATTTCCTTCCCAGATATCGCTGACTCTCTTGCCTGTTAAATATCACTAATAACTCCACGCACTTACAGAATAAATTTCGAGTCTTTACTATGGTTTATCAGACCCTTTTGAATCTGCCCTAAAAGTATGTCCCTCACACCACTCTAACTCTATTTCCTACAATTACTTCTTGCTTCTAGACTATGCCCTGCCTTTTCATGCCTCTGTCTTCTCACAAGCTCTTTCCTCTGCCTAGAATGTCCTTCTTCTCAAGCAAACTTCACTTGTTTTTCAAGTTCCAGCTCAAATGAATCCTCTAAAAGTGTAGGTGCTGCATTCTTAGTGCCCGCACATACAGCATTTAGCACTTTATATTTTCAGGACTTCTGGTTTCAGTTATAAATATCTGAATCCCCATGAGCCTCTGAAGAGCAGAGCCTGGGTCTTATTTATCACTTTATTTCTAGCACCTAGTGTAGTATCTGGCACGGAGAGCTGAAAAAGATATCCGTTAAATGGATAAACCAATGAATTACCTTCATCTCCCACCCCCATTTGCTATGTATTTTGATATACACCCCCTCTTTGCGAGCAAACACAAAGAACAAACAAGAGCCAAAATTTCAAGCCAGTTCTGTTCAATGGCCCCCATGGATTCTTCCTCAGTCACAGCTTTAAATAATGTAAGGTGATGCTACATTGGAATTATCGTGGCACAGCAACGGCATCTGAGATTTAACTGAGTTTAGGCCAAAAGATTTCATTTTTCAAGTGGTTTTTGCCAAAGTGGCTAAAACAGAAACAAGCAGGCACTGCTTTAAATATAGTTTGCTTCTTCTTCTGTTCAGGGAGTTACTGGCCCACTTTGAAACTGGTGAAAGCTCTCCAGGGGACAAAAGCAATGATCATTCCTTTCAGTTTAACTACAGGTAGGACAGCCACTCAGAGACACTGAAGGGTTTGAACTATTTGCCCTGGCACTTTCATTTGGGTTTACCTGATATAGTGCTCTGCTAAGAACTTACTAATGAAAAAGCAACGTTATTAATGGTTGGCTGTGCTTAGAAGTTTAGGCAAGGAGGTCAGCAAGCTCTAGAAAGAAGGTGTCCGTATATCTCCCTTAGACAGAGTTTTACCCACTGTAATCACAAAGCAGAACACAGGTAGCAAAGGCGGCTGTAGGGCTGAGCTGGGAGACTTTTGACGCATAAACATGTAGAGATACAGCTGGAGCCTGGGAAGAAGGGGACTACCATTGCACAGAGAGGACCTCTGTGTTGGTTCCCTTCAACTGTTCACCTGTGTCCCTCTTTGTCTGGACAACGGGAAGGGGCTTCACTGAGCTGTGCTCTCACTCTATAGAATGCCTGTTGCCCAACTTCAGGGTGAAGCCAGTCCCACACTGGCCGTTTTCCATCTCTTCACTGTAAAATAGGGGAATTCAGGTCTAGGAGAGTGAGAGTGAGTTCAGAGGAACGAAAGATGGCTGACAAAGGGGTACGGCACACACCAGGGAAGCCTGCATAGAAGTTCTGGTCTTTGAGCATAGAAGAAAACACAAGATTTAGAGGTTAAGAGAGGAGGAGAGTGCTGCCCTGAAGGGAATGTAGATGTGCAGAGGGCAGAGACAGAGCAGGGGGAAGTTTGTTCCAAGAACAGTGAACCTAACTGGTAGGAGAACTGAGTCCCACCATATCTGTCATTTAAATCTTTAATCTGCTAATGTTAATTGAGTTCCTTCTATAGGCTGAGTACTGTACAACAGGCCTGAGGAGGTAGGAAAAAAAAAAGACATAGTTTCTGTCCTCAAATAACTCAGAGTCTAATGGAGGAATCAGCCTCCATTAGAGCAATATGATCGATGCTATGGTAAGAGGTATCAATAAGTGTCTTGGAAGCACACAGAGAGGACAGCCTAATTGCCTGGGGGATCACAGAAACCTCCACGGAGGTAATGACATTTGGAGTGGCTTTTCAAGATAAGCAGGAACTTGCTAGGTCTGCAGAAGAGAGCGCCAGCAAAAAAAGACTCTCCTAAACCTTCTCTGCATAACTGCTCTCCATGAACCCTCCAGTACTTCCAGTTTCCTTAATGGTTCTCATCTACACCAGACTCATCTTCAGCCCACTCTTTCTGCTTGTTACCTGTTGTGTGTGCCAAGCTCTGGAAGCCCTTTCCTGAATGCGGCGGCCCAACACCTCCCTGAAGCTTTCCACGTGGTCTCTATAACTCTCGTTCTTTGGGGAAATGATATTACTGCTGATACATCTGAGATGTCCAGTGATCAGGCAAGACAGTGTACAGCAGTGTAAGGGCTGGCATAAACGCCTACAAAAGAACCACTCACGGCGATCCTTCTACGCCTGTTCCCAAAAAACATCTCAGGAAAATGTGATGCCAAGTTAGCAAATGGCTGCCACTACTCCAGCCCACGATGTTCTCTCCCCGCTTGGAAATTCTAAAACGCTCTTAGTTTGTACTGCCAACTTTAGAATATATAAATGCATCATTTTAAAAATAAATTCATCATTTTAATTGTTTCTTATGTGCCACTAACTAGACAAGAGTTGATGGTATAGTCAGCTGTATCTCCCTAACTTGACAGTAAGGTCCCTCATGACAAGAACCAACTCTCAAATTCTTCTATAAGGAGCATGACCCTGCGCCCTGGGACACCGCTAGTAGTCCCAGTCATACCCATTACGTGATGACCCTACTTAGAAGCCTACCACTAACCAGCCCTGTACTGGAAACATCCATCCACTCAATGGAAGGTACCCAGAAAATATTCGATTAATTGATTTTCTCCAAATTTTCACCAACCATCTGGTCCTAAAGACAAAATGTCTCAGAGCTTTGCCTCGGCTGTGACAGCACTGCTAAAGTATTCACTGGATCTGATACCATTTCTTTTATGCAGATGATGCCTAAAGCTACATCTCTGGCCCTGACACATCATGAGATCTTCAAGAATCCCACTGTCCTCTAACTCCAGTCACTTAAACTCAATATGTCCGGAATTTAGACTCATCACCTCATCCTCAGACCTTCTCTTACTCCTCCTTTCCCTGTCTTGGTGAATGGCATCCATTCTGTGGCTCAAACCAAAACCCTGTGAGACACCTGTCATTTCTAACAGGAGGAACCATAAAATTTACCATTTAAAGTAGTGTGTTCTTGAGAGTGAAGGGAGGTGCTAATCGTAATTACTGTGGCATAACCAGAACTGTTCTGGACAAACGAGGACCCATGGCGACTCTCTCCTTACTTTCTCTCACCACTTGATGATCAATCAATCAATCATCAAGTCCTGTCAGTTCCATCTCCTAAAGACCTCTCAGGCTCTGGTGCCCCCCTTTTTGTTGCCATCATCTCTTGCTCTCAGTTTTGCAAGTTTCCAATCCATTTTCTACCTAATGGAGGGATCTTTCTGAAATATACATTTAATCATTTCACCCCATGCTCAAAAACTCTTCAGTGGTCTTGCATTTTTTTTAAGAAACAAGTTCAAGCTCCTCAATCTGGTCCCCATTTACCACTTCAACATCTTCCCTCATCGCCCTTGTCTCTTATTACCCTTGCAATTTATGCTACAGCTTGAGTGCAGTACTTCAGATTCCCTGTAAATGCTGTACTCTCTCATCATGCAGCCTTTACACACACTCTGCCCAGAGCCTCGAACCCTTCTGTCTCCTCACATATATCACATGGTGAACTCTTCTTCATCCTTCAGCACCCCTGCAATCTTACCACCAAGGTTTACAACTAGCCTCCATCCAGCAATTGGAATGCCTTAGCTAAAATACAAATCTAACTATGTCACTTCTTTGATTAAGCAATTCAGTGATTTCTGATCTCCTGCAGCAGAAAATTCAACCTCCTTAGTAGATCTCTGGAAACATTGATTTACACTCTGCCTTTGCTCTTACCATTCCTTGTGCCTGGAATGCCCCTCCATATTTGGGGTGGTGCTGGGCTTGAATCTTGGTTCTAACACTCATTAGTGGATGATCTTGGGCAAATTTTTTTTTTTTTACATCTTTATTGGAGTATAATTGCTTTACAATGGTGTGTTAGTTTCTGCTTTATAACAAAGTGAATCAGTTATACATATACATATGTTCCCATATCTCTTCCCTCTTGCGTCTCCCTCCCTCCCACCCTCCCTATACCACCCCTCCAGGCGGTCACAAAGCACCGAGCTGATCTCCCTGTGCTATGCGGCTGCTTCCAACTAGCTATCTACCTTACGTTTGGTAGTGTATATATGTCCATGCCTCTCCCTTGCTTTGTCACAGCTTACCCTTCCCTCTCCCCATATCCTCAAGTCCATTCTCTAGTAGGTCTGTGTCTTTATTCCTGTCTTACCCCTAGGTTCTTCATAACATTTTTTCCCCTTAAATTCCATATATATGTGTTAGCATACGGTATTTGTCTCTCTATTTCTGACTTACTTCACTCTGTATGACAGACTCTAGGTCTAGCCACCTCATTACAGAGAGCTCAATTTCGTTTCTTTTTATGGCTGAGTAATATTCCATTGTATATATGTGCCACATCTTCTTTATCCATTCATCTGTGGGTGGACACTTAGGTTGTTTCTATCTCCAGGCTATTGTAAATAGATCTGCAATGAACATTTTGGTACATGACTCTTTGAATTATGGTTTTCTCAGAGTATATGCTCAGTAGTGGGATTGCTGGGTCATATGTTAGTTCTAGTTTTAGTTTTTTAAGGAACCTCCATACTGTTCTCCACAGTGGCTGTATCAATTTACATTCCCACCAGCAGTGCAAGAGGCTTCCCTTTTCTCCACACCCTCTCCAGCATTTTTTGTTTCTAGATTTTTTGATGATGGCCATTCTGACCGGTGTGAGATGATATCGCACTGTAGTTTTGATTTGCATTTCTCTAATGATTAATGATGTTGAGCATTCTTTCATGTGTTTGTTGCCAGTCTGTATATCTTCTTTGGAGAAATGTCTATTTAGGTCTTCTGCCCATTTTTGGATTGGGTTGTTTGGTTTTTTGTTATTGAGCTGCATGAGCTGCTTGTAAATTTTGGAGATTAATCCTTTGTCAGTTGCTTCATTTGCAAATATTTTCTCTCATTCTGAGGGTTGTCTTTTGGTCTTGTTTATGGTTTCCTTTGCTGTGCAAAAGCTTTCAAGTTTCATTAGGTCCCATTTGTTTATTTTGGTTTTTATTTCCATTTCTCTAGGAGGTGGGTCAAAAAGGATCTTGCTGTGATTTATGTCATAGAGTGTTCTGCCTATGTTTTCCTCTAAGAGTTTGATACTGTCTGGCCTTACATTTAGGTCTTTAATCCATTTTGAGTTTATTTTTGTGTATGGTGTTAGGGAGTGATCTAATCTCATACTTTTACATGTACCTGTCCAGTTTTCCCAGCACCACTTATTGAAGAGGCTGTCCTTTCTCCACTGTACATTCCTGCCTCGTTTATCAAAGATAAGGTGGCCATATGTGCTTGGGTTTATCTCTGGGCTTTCTATCCTGTTCCATTGATCTATATTTCTGTTTTTGTGCTAGTACCATACTGTCTTGATTACTGTAGCTTTGTAGTATAGTCTGAAGTCAGGGAGCCTGATTCCTCCAGCTCTGTTTTTCGTTCTCAAGATTGCTTTGGCTATTTGGGGTCTTTTGTGTTTCCATACAAATTGTGAAATTTTTTGTTCTAGTTCTGTGAAAAATACCAGTGGTAGTTTCATTGGGATTACATTGAATCTGTACATTGCTTTGGGTAGTAGAGTCATTTTCACAATGTTGATTCTTCTAATCCAAGAACATGGTATATCTCTCCATCTATCTGTATCATCTTTAATTTCTTTCATCAGTGTCTTATAATTTTGTGCATACAGGTGTTTTGTCTCCTTACGTAGGTTTATTCCTAGATATTTTATTCTTTTTGTTGCAATGGTAAATGGGAATGTTTTCTTGATTTCACTTTCAGATTTTTCATCATTAGTGTATAGGAATGCAAGAGATTTCTGTGCATTAATTTTGTATCCTGCTACTTTACCAAATTCATTGATTAGCTTTAGTAGTTTTCTGGTAGCATCTTTAGGATTCTCTACGTATAGTATCCTGTCATCTGCAAACAGTGACAGCTTTACTTCCTCTTCTCTGATTTGGATTCCTTTTATTCCCTTTTCTTCTCTGATTGCCGTGGCTAAAACTTCCAAAACTATGATGAATAAGAGTGGTGAGAGTGGGCAACCTTGTCTTCTTCCTGATCTTAGTGGAAATGCTTTCAGTTTTTCACCATTGAGGACGATGTTGCCTGTGGGTTTGTCATATATGGCCTTTATTATGTTGAGGAAAGTTCCCTCTATGCCTACATTCTGCAGGGTTTTTATCATAAATGGTGTTAAATTTTGTCAAAAGCTTTCTCTGCATCTATTGAGATGATCATATGGTTTTTCTCCTTCAATTTGTTAATATGGTGTATCACATTGATTGATTTGCGTATATTGAAGAATCCTTGCATTCCTGGAATAAACCCCACTTGATCATGGTGTATGATCCATTTAATGTGCTGTTGGATTCTGTTTGCTAGTATTTTGTTGAGGATTTTTGCATCTATGTTCATCAGTGATATTGGCCTGTTGTTTTCTTTCTTTGTGACATCCTTGCCTGGTTTTGGTATCAAGGTGATAGTGGCCTTGTAGAATGAGTTTGGGAGTGTTCCTCCCTCTGCTGTATTTTGGAAGAGTTTGAGAGGGATAGGTGTTAGCTCTTCTCTAAATGTTTGATAGAATTCGCCTGTGAAGCCATCTGGTCCTGGGCTTTCGTTTGTTGGAAGAGTTTTAATCACAGTTTCAATTTCAGTGCTTGTGATTGGTCTGTTCATATTTTCTATTTCTTCCGGATTCAGTCTTGGCAGGTTGTGCATTTCTAAGAATTTGTCCATTTCTTCCAGGTTGTCCATTTTATTGGCATAGAGTTGCTTGTAGTAATGTCTCATGACCTTTTGTAATTCTGCAGTGTCAGTTGTTACTTCTCCTTTTTCATTTCTAATTCTATTGATTTGAGTCTTCTCCCTTTTTTTCTTGATGAGTCTGGCTAATGGTTTATCAATTTTGTTTATCTTCTCAAAGAACCAGCTTTTCGTTTTATTGATCTTTCCTATTGTTTCCTTCATTTCTTTTTCATTTATTTCTGATCTGATTTTTATGATTTCTTTCCTTCTGCTAACTTTGGGTTTTTTTTGTTCTTCTTTCTCTAATTGCTTTAGGTGCAAGGTTAGGTTGTTTATTCGAGATGTTTCCTGTTTCTTAAGGTAGGATTGTATTGCTATAAGCTTCCCTCTTAGAACTGCTTTTGCTGCATCCCATAGATTTTGGGTCGTCGTGTCTCCATTGTCATTTGTTTCTAGGTATTTTTTTATTTCCTCTTTGATTTCTTCAGTGATCACTTCGTTCTTAAGTAGTGTATTGTTTAGCCTCCATGTGTTTGTATTTTTTACAGATCTTTTCCTGTAATTGATATCTAGTCTCATAGTGTTGTGGTCAGAAAAGATACTTGATACAATTTCAATTTTCTTCAATTTACCATGGCTTGATCTGTGACCCAAGATATGATCTATCCTGGAGAATGCTCCATGAGCACTTGAGAACAATGTGTATTCTGTTGTTTTGGGATGGAATGTCCTATAAATATCAATTAAGTCCATCGTGTTTAATGTATCATTTAAAGCTTGTGTCTCCTTATTTATTTTCATTTTGGATGATCTGTTCATTGGTGAAAGTGGGGTGTTAAAGTCCCCTACTATGAATGTGTTACTGTTGATTTCCCCTTTTATGGCTGTTAGTATTTGCCTTATGTATTGAGGTGCTCCTGTGTTGGGTGCATAAATATTTACAATTGTTATATCTTCTTCTTGGATCGATCCCTTGATCATTATGTAGTGTCCTTCTTTGTCTCTTCTAATAGTCTTTATTTTAAAGTCTATTTTGTCTGATATGAGAATTGCTACTCCAGCTTTCTTTTGCTTTCCATTGGCATGAAATATCTTTTTCCATCCCCTCACTTTCAGTCTGTATGTGTCTCTAGGTCTGAAGTGGGTCTCTTGTAGACAGCAAATATATGGGTCTTGTTTTTGTATCCATTCAGCCAATCTGTGTCTTTTGGTAGGAGCATTTAGTCCACTTACATTTAAGGTAATTATCGATATGTATGTTCCTATTCCCATTTTCTTAATTGTTTTGGTTTCATTATTATAGGTCTTTTCCTTCTCTTGTGTTTCTTTCCTAGAGAAGTTCCTTTAGCATTTGTTGTAAAGCTGGTTTGGTGGTGCTGAACTCTCTCAGCTTTTGCTTGTCTGTAAAGGTTTTAATTTCTCCATCAAATCTGAATGAGATCCTTGCTGGGTAGAGTAATCTTGGTTGTAGGTTTTTCTCCTTCATCACTTTAAATATGTCCTGCCAGTCCCTTCTGGCTTGCAGAGTTTCTGCTGAAAGATCAGCTGTTATCCTTATGGGGATTCCCTTGTGTGTTATTTGTTGTTTTTCCCTTGCTGCTTTTAATATGTTTTCTTTGTATTTAATTTTTGACAGTTTGATTAATATGTGTCTTGGCGTATTTCTCCTTGGATTTATTCTGTATGGGACTCTCTGTGCTTCCTAGACTTGATTAACTATTTCCTTTCCCATATTAGGGAAGTTTTCAACTATAATCTCTTCAAATATTTTCTCAGTCCCTTTCTTTTTCTCTTCTTCTTCTGGAACCCCTATAATTCGAATGTTGGTGCATTTAATGTTGTCCCAGAGGTCTCTTAGACTGTCCTCAGTTCTTTTCATTCTTTTTTCTTTATTCTGCTCTGCAGTAGTTATTTCCACTATTTTATCTTCCAGGTCACTTATCTGTTCTTCTGCCTCAGTTATTCTGCTCTTGATCCCATCTAGAGTATTTTTAATTTCATTTATTGTGCTGTTCATCGTTGTTTGGTTCCTCTTTAGTTCTTCTAGGTCCTTGTTAAATGTTTCTTGCATTTTGTCTATCCTATTCCCAAGATTTTGGATCATCTTTACTATCATTACTCTGAATTCTTTTTCAGGTAGACTGCCTATTTCCTCTTCATTTGTTAGGTCTGGTAGGTTTTTATCTTGCTCCTTCATCTGCTGTGTGTTTTTCTGTCTTCTCATTTTCCTTATCTTACTGTGTTTGGGGGTCTCCTTTTTGCAGGCTGCAGGTTCGTAGTTCCCAATTGTTTTTGGTCTGTGCCCCAGGGGCAAAGGTTGGTTCAGTGGGTTGTGTAGGCTTCCTGGTGGATGGGACTGGTGCCTGTGTTCTTTTGAATGGGGCTGGTTCTAGTCTTCCTGGTGGGCAGGACCACGACTGGTCGTGTGTTTTGGGGTGTCTGGGAAGTTATTATGATTTTAGGCAGCCTCTGTGCTAATGGATGGGGTTGTGTTCCTGTCTTGCTAGTTGTTTGGCATAGGGTGTCCAGCACTGTAGCTTGCTGGTCATTGAGTGAAGTTGGTTGCCATGTTGAGATGGAGATCTCTGGGAGTTTTTCACCATCTGATATTATGTGGAGCTGGGAGGTCTCTTGTGGACCAGTGTCCTGATGTTGGCTCTCCCACCTCAGAGGCACAGCACTGACTCCTGACTGCAGCACCAAGAGCCCTTCATCCACACGACTCAGAATAAAAGGGAGAAAAAGTAGAAGGAAAGAATTAGTAGAAGCAGAAAGAAAGAAAGAAAGGAGGGAGGGAGGAAGGAAGGAAGGAGGGAAGCAAGGAAAAAAAGAAAGGAGATAAAGTAAAATAAAATTAAGATAAAATATAAAGTTATTAAAATAAAAAAATAATTATTAAGAGAAAAAAAACGGACAGATAGAACCCTAGGACAAATGGTGGAAGCAAAGCTATACAGACAAAATCTCACAGAGAAGCATACACATACACACAAAAAGAGGAAAAGGGGAAAAAAATCATAAATCTTGCTCTCAAAGTCCACCTCCTTAATTTGGGATGGTTCCTTGTCTATTCAGGTATTCCACAGATGCAGGGTACATCTAGTTGATTGTGGAGCTTTAATCCGCTGCTTCTGAGGCTGCTGGGAGATATTTCCCTTTCTCTTCTGTGTTCGCACAGCTCCCGGGGCTCAGCTTTGGATTTGGCCCCGCCTCTGCGTGTAGGTCGCCTGAGGGCGTCTGTTCTTCACTCAGACAGGACGGGGTTAAAGGAGCCGCCGATTCGGGGGCTCTGGCTCACTCCGGCCGGGGGGAGGGAGGGGCACGGAGTGCGGGGCGGGCCTGCGGCGGCAGAGGCCGGCGTGACGTTGCACCAGCCTGAGGCGCGCCGTGCGTTCTCCCGGGGGAGTTGACCCTGGATCCCGTGAGCCTGGCAGTGGCGGGCTGCACTGGCTCCCCGGAAGGGAGGTGTGGAGAGTAACCTGTGCTCGCACACAGGCTTCTTGGTGGCGGCGGCAGCAGCAGCCTTAGCGTCTCATGCCCTTCTCTGAGGTCCGCGCTTTTAGCCGCGGCTCGCACCAGTCTCTGGAGCTCCTTTAAGCAGCCCTCTCCTCGCGCACCAGGAAACAAAGAGGTAAGAAAAAGTCTCTTGCCTCTTCGGCAGGGCCAGACTTTTCCCCGGACTCCCTCCTGACTAGCCGAGGCGCACTAACCCTCTGCAGGCTGTGTTCACGCCGCCAACCCCAGTCCTCTCCCTGCGCTCCGACCGAAACCCGAGCCTCAGCTCCCAGCCCCGCCCGCCCCGGCGGGTGAGCAGACAAGCCTCTGGGGCTGGTGAGTGCCGGTCGGCCCTGATCCTCTGTGCGGGAATCTCCCCAATTTGCCCTCCGCACCCCTGTGGCTGTTCTCTCCACCGCGGCTCCGAAGCTTTCCCCCTCCGCCACCCTTAGTCTCCGGCCGCAAAGGGGCTTCCTAGTGTGTGTAAACCTTTCCTCCTTCACGGCTCCCTCCCACTGGTGCAGGTCCCGTCCCTATTATTTTGTCTCTATTCTTTTTTCTTTTGCCCTCCCCAGGTACGTGGGGGGTTTCTTACCTTTTGGGTGGTCTGAGGTCTTCTGCCAGCGTTCAGTAGGTGTTCTATAGGAGTTGTTCCACGTGTAGATGTATTTCTGGTGTATCTGTGGGGAGGAAGGTGATTTCCGCGTCTTACTCTTCCGCCATCTTCCCAGAAGCCTCCTTGGGCAAATTTTTAACCTATCTTTGTGTGTTAGCTTTATCCTCAGTTCAGTACAATAGGGATAATCATAGTATGTATCTCAGAGAGTTTTTGTGAAGATGACACAAATGAGAATTTTAAACAATGCACATAATCAACTTTCAGCAAATATTAGCCATCATCATTAGTATCCTTATTGTTACTAATGTTCTAGACATTATCTCCTTCAAGAAATTTCTGTTCAGTTTCCAGGTTTCATTCATTTATTAAGTAATACTTTTTATTTTATTATAATTTAACTTTTTATTTTATTATATTTTAACTTTTTATTGTATATTGGAGTATAGTTGATTAACAGTGTTGTGAGAGTATCTAGTGTACAGCAAAGTGATTCAGTTATACATATATATGTATCTATTCTTTTTCAAATTCTTGTCCCATTAGGTTGTTACATAATATTGAGCAGAGTTCCCTGTGTTATACATTAGGTCCTTGTTGGCTATCCATTTTAAATATAGCAGTGTGCACATGTTAATCCCACACTCCCTAACTATATTCAGTAATACTTTTTAAACCCATACAGTCTTCCAGAGACTCTCTAGACACTAAGAAATAAAGATGAATCAGGTGGTCCCTGCTTTCAAGAATACCATAGTCTAATTCTTCTCCCAGATCCCTTGTGGTAATTTCACCGTAATATCCCAACATCATCTGTTCGTATGTGGTACCTTCTCCATGAGGTTGTTGACTCTATGGTCCTCAGAGTCAGAAATGGATGTATTCACTCTTGATCCCCCAGGGCCTAGTACACTTCCTGGCACATAGTAGGTTCTCAGCTAATATTTGTCTGACTGAACAAATACACATTTCATCATTCTAGCCTTAACACAACTCTTATCAAATACTATGCAAGCAAGTCTCAAATTTATAGAAACCAGTTTATACCAGTTCTAAAAATTGTCCTTGTTTCTGCTGTGCCGGAGAAAATAAAAGTGCTACTGTACTCTTTGTCTATTACTGCTGATGATTTCAGAAGTCTGCAAACCTTAGAGACAAAATATGCAATAGCCTGTTATAAGTTATGGATGGAAGTGAAACAATATCTATTTTGGTTAACTTTTCTTAGTAAGCGCCATAACAATAATCATTGTATATTTCTCTGAAGCAGTCTGAAATTTGTACTGCGGACAAATTTCAGCAAGGAGCATCCAAACTTAAAGCCATCTGTCTGTCCCTCTTTCCATCCCTCCATCCACCTATCCACCCATCCATTCACCAGTTAATGTCAGTTAAGCTTAAACTCTATCACAAAATGGTGTCAAGACACTAGAGTCTTATGCATTTCAGTATTTCTTTCTTTCTTTCTCTTTTTTTTTTTTGTGGTACACGGGCCCCTCACCGCCGTGGCCTCTCCCACCGTGGAGCACAGCCTCCGGATGCGCAGGCCCAGTGGCCACGGCCCATGGGCCCAGCCGCTCCGAGGCACGCAGGATCCTCTCGGACCGGGGCACGAACCCGTGTCCCCTTGATCGGCAGACCGACTCTCAACCACTGCGCCACCAGGAAAGCCCTTTCTTTCTTTTTTAATATTTTAATTTTATTGGAGTATAGCTGGTTTACAATGTTGTGTTAGTTTCAGGTGTACAGCAAAGTGTTTCAGTTATACATGTACATATATTCATTTTTTAAAGATCCTTTTCTCATATAGGTTATCACAGAATATTGGGTAGAGTTCCCTGTGCTGTCCAACAGGTCCTTGTTGGTTACCTATCTTATATATAGTAGTGTGCATGTGTTCAACCCAAGCTCCTGATTTATCCCCCTCTCCACGTTTCCCCTTTGGCAACCATAAGTTTGTTTTCGATATCTGTAAGTCTGCTTCTATTTTGTAGATATGTTCATTTGTATCTTTTAAAAATTAGATTCCACATATAAGTGATATCATATGATATTTGTAGTATTTCTTATAGAATTTTCAGCATTAAAAGTAGGAGAAAAGAAGACTATATGGATGTGTCATTTCTCCTTAACACGTTTATTATCGGTATTTTTATCTAATCATAAGCACTTTTATCAGCGTTGATGATAAATATGCCATGTTTTGGGAAAAGTTACCTTTTTAAAAAAGATTTACTTATTTTTATTCTTTTTTATTTTTGGCTGCGTCATCTTAGTTGCTGCATGTGGGATCTTAGTTGAGGCCTGCGAGATCTTTCGTTGTGGTGCGTGGGCTCTGTAGTTTGTGGCACGTGGGTTCTCTCGTTGAGGCACGTGAACCCGGTAGTTGTGGCGCCAGGGTTTAGTTGTCCCACAGCATATGAGATCTTAGTTCCCTGACCAGGGATCAAACCTGCGTCCCCTGCATTGTAAGGCGGATTCTTTATCACTGGACCACCAGGGAAGTCCAGAAAGTTACCTTTTGAAGAAAGCAAAATCATTTTTTTACATTGCTTTGGGAAAGCAAACCTGAGTAAATAGGTAAAAGTCCTGAGGATTTAGTAGAGCTGGGACTTCAAGGCCTAATGAGCAAATGGAGAGAGATGATCATATGGTTCTAAGTTAAACAGTAACCCCCCCAACGCGCACTTGGCAAACTGTAATCATTACCAGTGCTGAGTGTGCTGATAACACTAATAAATCTAACCCTCCAAACCAAACTTAATTGACCTGGAATAACTACAAAGAATACCAGTCATAGTAGAAGAGAACATGCTTATCATGAACTCTATAGCTGCACACTCTCAGAAGCAACGCGTCAAGAAACACTTTCTTTGAAGAAGATCCCACAAGAACAAATGTGTCACCATAGTCCATGGTATTCCACCCTCTCCAAAAAGTCTGATCTCTATTGAATCAAAGAAGAAAAATCTCCAGGCTTAGACACGTCATTCCCTGCATAGTTATAGAGCTCCACCTGCTGCACGAGGCATGGGCAGCACACCCTAAAGCCAGGAAATCTCAGAGGGGATAAAAAGATGGGATCAAACCTGTGCTGACAAGGAAACAATCATGCACGTAGTCTCACGAGAGCTCCTTTTCAGAAGCCCTGAGCATGCCACCCTTCAGCCGAGCTACTCGGTAGAGTCTATCCCTAAGGGATACTCAGGAAGTTGGGGGAATGTAGGACAATTTCCAAGCTCACCTATCTTCCTTCTGATGAACGTGGGGGAACTTTAGCTCCTAATCCTATACAGAACCAATACAAATATATCCAACTGTGAATAGCTGATGAGAACATCACAGAAGAGTTGCTTTCTCTCTCTGTTCCGAAACCACGGCCACATTTTCCAGGTGTTTCCCTCGAGAAAGGACCATCAGCACCTCATAGTGTGTGCTGCCCACCTGCTGTTCCGGAAGCAGCAACCCACGAGCTCAGAGGAAATATCTGAGTCATTTTCTTCTCCGGAGTGCTTTTTTATAGCATGCCTCTTGTCTCGGAATCTGAAGAGGCTGGCAGGTAGGACTTCCTCCATGGAGGACCTTGGGGAGACATTCCACCAAAGAACAACTCTCAAGCCTTCTGGTCTCTCTCATCTGAAAGATCCTAATTCCTCATTAGTAATTAGTCACTGTTTTCTAGGATTCCCAAAGGCTTTCTGGTTACCTCAGAAAACATAAATACTGTCTCTTATGTTTAATCTGTGGATTTTGCTCTGTCTCTTTGAATTCTATTTTGCTGGTTACTTACTTATACTAGAGTCATCTAATGGAATCATCAGCTCAATAGTTGGATGCCTCCTGCCCTCTCCTGCTGTCCAGAAGCAGCTCTCTGCCTGTTGGCAATCATCTACAAGGGGACAGCCTCACAGACAGGGACCACAGGAGCCTCTGAGAGACCATGCAAATTAGGCCAGCCTTTCCAAGTGCTGAAATGAACTTGCAGGAGTCTTGCAGGCAAAGGTATATTTTGGGACGTCAGCACTGCATATTGAAAGTTAAGTCCCCTGTTTCACATTAGTATTTCTCTCTCTCTCTCTCTCTCTCTCTCACACACACACACACACACACTGAGACACACAGATACAGTCTTTCATTTCTCATTGTGTCTGATTGTCTCTTTCTGTATCAGTCTGTCTTTTTCATGACTTTCCACTCTTTCTGTTTCAATCTCTGTGACTCTGTGTCTGTCTTTATCTGTCTAGTTCTCCCATGTTACTTTTCCCAGTGTAGTCCTTTCATTAAAATAAGAAAATCCTATTGTTAAATGGCTACCACTAGTTGGTCACATGAGTCAGTGTGACCTACCCCATTTATAGGTTATTCTTGTACTATAGAGACCTGATTGGTTAAGGGTTTTCCAGGGAAGAAGAAACTGATGTTTTTGTATTCCCAAGATTTGGATGCTTAAGAATGGACTAGCATGGGAATTCCCTGGCAGTCCAGTGGTTAGGACTCCGAGCTTTCACTGCCAAGGTTTCAATCCCTGGTTGGGAAAGTAAGATCAAAAAAAAAAAAAAAAAAAGAATGGTCTAGCAGTCTGCCAAAAGACATATAGAGAAGAGGAAGAGGCATGCCCTGCCTCTGGGAATATGGAGTGCCCCGTCTTCTAACCACACCCAGGCAATAGTCAGGAATTCGATAACTTCACGAGGAGTGTCATGGAGCTGAAGCCCAAGTCACATGACGCCATCAGAATTCAGATGAAGGCTCTTCTGAAGATTTTAGAAAATTGATTGTATTCAATCCTTGCTATAAGAATGTTTCAAACCAGACTTCCACGAGTTTCTGATGAATAGAAATAAAGGCAATCTCTTGTATCCATGCCTCCCCCACATTCCTATCCAGTGGCCACATCAACATCTGGTGGACATTCTGAGTGAAATCTTAACCAATTTTCATAATTGGGAGGAGGAAAGTGGAGCGTAAGAAAGAATAGGAACGATGATCAGAGTGTACAAAAACACTGGAGGAAAGTGCTTTTTTAAAACTTGGAATAAATATATTCCAAGTTGGGAAAGGGTGACTAAAATAAGTGAAAATTAACTAAAGTTACTCATTTCTAAAGTAGATTCAAAGAGAGTGTTTTTCACGTACTAAATTGGCATAGATTCTAAACTGAGAATAACTAGTGCTGTTAAAGATACAGTGGAAAAGGGGCTTTTAGGGACTCATAAAAGGACACAGAGGTTTTGGAAATCAGTCTGATGGAACATTAAGATCCTTAACATTTTTTTTCATATCCATTGACATAGTAACATAGAATTCTGGGTAGGATTCTAAGCATATATTCTGAAATGATTTTAAAAATAATAAACAGAGATGTTCATTACAGTATTATTCATCATTGCATAAAGAAAGAAAAATTGGAAAGAATTTGAATATCTACCATTAGGGAAATAGTTAAGGAAAATGATTTGCAGATAATTTTAAATATAGAGAAATGTTTATAATACAGTGTTAGGAGAAAAGGAGCAAGATATTATCTAAACTATGATGATAGGAGTAAGAAAAACTGAATGTGGATTTATAAGTACTTTTTTCCTTTTGAGTTTCTGAGGTCTTGCAAAGTCTCTACAATATACCAATATTACTTTAACAATCATCCTCAGAAAACTGTAGACTCAAAGACAGAAATTCGAACACTTATATAAACCTTGTGACTCGACCCACCAACCAATTCTCTGATGTCTGACTCCCTGAGAAAAGAAACTGTATAAATGTTTCCTTCTGAGATTCTTAGACTCTCTGATAACTTTCTATATTTATCCTTTATTGAATTAAAATTACCACAGCCCTGATTACCAAACCACATGCAAGATTTTCAGAAATATTTTGGAGCAGCTTCCCATATCCTCCAGGGTTTTTCTGTAGTTGCAAACTTCAGAGGGTTTAGGTAAACTGAATATTACATGAAAATACAGTGTTATAAGTTGACTTACAAAAGTTCTTTGGTAAGATTTTAGTAACCATATTTTCGTGAATAAATGGAACTAGGAAAGTGAATCATGTCCTGAGATGTCTTTGCCTGGGAAAGCCTTTCTTAATTAGAAATCTCTCCCCTGGGGCCTTAGGGCCAGGTCCAGGGTGCCACAGGACTGTCAACCGTATCTACTTCCGTTTAATTTTAGTAGGCTCTCACAGAAGCTGTTGGTCTGATAATTCAACCTTGTTCTTAATTTGTATATTCTGGATAGTTGTAGTTGTCAGATATACGTACAGGGAATATTTTCTTAACAATGACATTTTTTATAGGTAATCTTTTTTTAACTTTTTATGTTATATTTGAGTACAATTGATTAACAATGTTGTGTTAGTTTCAGGTGTACAGCAAAGTGATTCAGTTATACATACACAAGACTTTAAAATTTTTTCATGAAATACAAGTTGTTGGCTTTTTTCCTGTTAGTTTTAGTGTTTTTATGTCCTTTCTGAGAAACATTTACCTACCCCAAGTCACAAAGATAGTCTTCTACGTTTTCTTCTAGAATCTTTATAGTTTTAGCTTTTAAGTACAGGTCTATGATTTAGCCTGAATTAAGTTTTATGAGGCATAAGGTAGGGTTCAAAGCTGATTTTCCTCATGCATTTGTTCAACTGTTCCAGAACTATTTTGTTAATAAAACTTTACTTTCCTTATTGAATTCTCTTGACACATTTGTTGAAAATCAACTGACCATATATATGTGAGCTTATGACTAGACTCTGTTGTATTCCACTTCTCCATTTGTATATTCTAACACCAATTATCACACTGTTTTGTTTACTGAAATGTATACTGAGTCTTTAAATCATACACTGTAGGCCTCCCAACTTGGTTCTTTCTTCCCTTCCTCCCTCCCTCTCTTTCTTTCCTTCTTTCCTTTCTCTTCCTTCCTTCGTTCCTTCTTTTCTTTCTTTCCCTCCCTTCCTTTCTTCCTTCCTCCCTTCCTTCCTCTCTCTCTCTCTTTCTCTCTTTCTTTTCCAAGATTGTGTGCTATTCTATGTATTTTACATTTCCAGATACATTTTAGAATGAACTCTTCAGTTGTGATTTTGACTGAGAGTACAGTTGGCCCTTGAACAACATGGGAGTTAGGGGCACTGACCCTCTTCAGAGTTGAAAATCCACATATGACTTACAGCTGACCCTTAATATATGTGGTTCCTCTAGATTTGCAGTTCCGCACCAATGGATTCAACCAACTGCTGACAGTGTAGTGCTGTAGTGTTTACCACTGGAAAAAAGCCATATAAGTGGACCCATGCAGTTCAAACCCATGTTCTTCAAGGGTCAACTGTATATTAAATCTACAGATAAATATGTGGACAATTGACGTATTGAGAATATTGAATTGCCTTATCCATGAAGATGGTATTTCCTTCCATTTATTTGCATTTTCTTTAATTTTTCTCAGGAATATTTTATAGTTCTCAACATGTCTTATGTGTTCTCTCATTAAATTCATTCCTTAGTATTTTATTATTTTTTAAATTCTGTTTTAAAGGAATTAAAAATTTACTCTCCTATTCTTTACTGTTTGTTTATAGAAATGTAAATGATTTATGCATATTGATCATGCATCCTGTGACTTTGCTAAATTTACTTATTCTAGTAGTTACTCTTTAAAATATTTAGTATTCTCTATAAAATATCACATTATCTGCAAGACCACTTTACTTCTTAATTTCCAATCTGTATGCCTTCTTTTCTTATAGCTTTAAGATAAAAATCATCATAGAAGAAACTGAACATACTTAATTATTACAATTTGATATGTTTTGACACATGTATAGCCCCATAAAACCATCACTGTAATTAAGATAGTGAATATATCCATTACACTCAAGTTTTTTTGTGCCTTCATGTACTCCCTCTTTTCTACCCCTCCCCATCTAAATTTCTTTATTTCTTTTACTCGTCTTATTGCCTTGACTAGAGCTCCAAATTACAAATATCAAAAATGAAAAAGGGAACATCACTGCAGATTTCACAGATATTAAAAGGATAATAAGAAAATATTATGACTACCAATACTTGACAACTTAGATGAAATGGACAAATTTCTTGATAAATATAACTTAGACTGAAACTAAAAGAAATGGAAAATCTAAATTATTCTATATCTATTAAAGAAGTTGACTGCATTTTGTTCCCTCATTTCCAAAAAATTCTCCCAGACATTCCCAGTCATTCCTTTTGTTTCAATGATTGTCTCTACCCTGATGAATTCCAAATCTCTATTTCCAGACCAAACTTTTCTCTTGAGCCCCAGATCTTATATCCAACTGTCTATTTAACTTTTCCACTTGAGTGTCCAAACTCCACATGCCTCAAGCTGAACTCACTACATTGTCTCCCCACCTCCACCCCACCTCGTCCTTCAGTGTTCCTAATCTCACAGGAATGGGACGTCCAGGTGCTCCCATCAGAATCCTGGGTGTCATCCTTGACTCCTCTTTTTCTCAGTCCTTCACATTCAGTCAGTCATTATGTTGCCAGTTGAACCTCCTCAAAATCTCACAAGCCCATCCAATCCCTTCCAACCCCACTGTATTATACTAGTGCAATCTACCTTCAGTCCTCACTTCGATTCTACATTTGTATTTTAACTGTTCTCCTCTTACTCAATCTTTTCTCCCTATAGTCTGTTCTCCAAATTGCCGCCAAACTGGTATTCTAAAACTGAGATTTAATCGTGACATCCCCCTGCTTAAGATCATTATTGGCTCTGCAATGAAGTCCAACTCTCTTAACATTCTTATGGGCCCTGTGTAATCTGATTGGTGGTTGGCTCGTCAGCATTCTGAACTTGCCCTGCCATAACACTAATTACATGATAATATCTTGAAACGTCTGTCTTTGTGCTTTTCTTTTCCCAGCATCCATATACTTGCGTGACTTTTCTGTTTGTCAGAGGCATTTACTTTGCTTGGAGGAAAAGTAGAGTTAAATTAGGAATTTAAAAAGCAGGAAACAGTCAATGTTCAGAATTTCTTTTTTTTTTTTTTAACCTCTAAACAGACTTTTGAATATCTGAAGAGAAGTCCTGAGGGAATCAGAGAACAGAGTTTAGACCATAAAAATAGAAGTAGGAAGAGGATAAAAGGAAAGTGGAGCATTGCCTCCCCACCACTACATATAAATAGAGGGTCTGTTGGGCCGAGAATCGGGAGTGTGGAGTAGAAGATGGGCATGACCTTAGAAAAGGTGGGGGCTGGGAATGAGAGGCCTGGCTGGGCAGGACAGATACAGAGAAGCAGGGTCAGCAACAGAAGAATTGCTAACCAGACTGAACAGCACTAGGAATTCCTGTTGAAGCTGAACCAGTGCCTGCAGACCATCTGTTGCCATTCTAGGGCATATGACACTCTACCCAAATGGTGAAGTGTTAGCTCTTCATCTTGTCCTTGACTGCTTCCATTATAACAGTTCAATTGTTTGTTGCTTTCCATCTGAAATGTATGGGTAGTCACTGCTCTCCTTCATTTTTTAAAAGCTTAGGATACTCATAAATTCTTCTCCCAACAGAGAGGGTTGGGGCCCTGACACCCAGAGATGAGATAGTAGACAGTCCCTGCACTAAGACTTAGGTGTAACTGGACAATAGTGAAAAACATTTCTATCACACACTTACTATATAGTATTAAAATCACTTCTTTACTTTTCCTATCCTCCATTAGACTGTAGGCTTAGGAAGGCAAAGACCTTGTCAATCTTGGTCAACATTAGGCCCCAGTGCCCAGTGCAGAGCCTGGTATGTTGCAGGTGCTCAGTAAGCACTGTTTGGTTAAATCAATGATTTAATAAAGAATGAGTGATTTTAAATATGTTGACTTTAACCAGGGAGAATATCAAGATGGCAGTGCTTTTTTATCCTACACATGTAAGGTTGAACACTTTTAGAAATTAAGTTAGGGAACTAAATTATTAATAATTTTAAAGTATTTCCTGTTTTGTTTTTAAGACTTCCCAACCTTGGAGGCCTGTTTGCAGTCTCCTATATGCATTCTTTGGAGTCCTGTATATATTTGGCGTTTCAAATGATAAAGCCGTTGAAAGCATGGCACCAAGAGGGTTGGAGCAGGCATACGTGTCATCATGAGGAAACTCCATTCCTTCCTTTTGCAAGAAATAGTTTGACGGACATAAAATTATTACATTAAACTTTTTCTTTTCTACGTGTGGTAGAGTGAATAAGAGTCCTCCAAAAATGTCCATGTCCTAATCCTCGGAACCTGTTATCTTACAGAGCAAAAGGGATTTTGCAAATGTGATTAATTTCAGGATTTTGAAATGAAGAGATTACCCTGGATTCTCCAAGTGGGCCCAGTGTAATCACAGGGGTCCTTATAAGAGAGGCAGGAAGGTCAAAAGTCAGAGGAGATGTGATGATGGAAACAAAGTCAGAGGGAGATTTGAAGTTACTCTGTTGCTGGTTTTGAAGATGGAAGAAGCAGCCATGGACAAAAGAATGCAGGCAGCTGCTAGAAGCTGTAAAAATCAAGGAAACAGATCCTCCCCTAAAGCTTCCAGAAGGAACATAGTCCTGCTGACATTTTGATTTTTAAGGCTTCTGATCTCCAGTATTGAAAGATAGTAAATTTGCATTGTCTGAAGCTACTAAGTTTTGGGTCAATTATTATACAACCATAGACAACTAATGCAGTTCTATAAACTTTATCAGTTGCATTAGGCATATTCAGAATGCTAGCTGAGAGGGGTTTGGAAAGAGCTTAATGAGGTGACACTCAACTGGGACAGAACAGGAATTCTATAAACAGATCAGGTGATGCTAAGAAATTTAAATTATTCAGTTATGTATAAATTGCCTAATGAATATTTATAAGCATATGTCTGAATATTATAAACATATCCAGATGATATATATATATATATATATATATACACACACACACATATCACACCCAAATACACACATATACACTATCTTGAGAGAGGTGTAAACAGAAGAGTGTGATAAGACTCTTTTGGGATAAGAGTACCTAATCCATTTTTAATTACATATGACTTACCCAGATTTTCCCCATATAGTACTTTACTTGAAAAACTATTGTCAGAGTTAGTCTGACCAGTGTTTCATGGTAAACCAGTGATTGATTTCACTGGGTTTTTCCTAAGAATATGAAAAATCCTGATCTTTGAGCAAAGCTGAAAAAATATTTTGTCTGCTTTATATAATACTAGGGTCAAGGTTAAATGTATAAATAGAAGCCATGAGTAGTGCCAAGTTCTAAACCTGAACTCTGCCCCAATTACAATGTTTTGAGAGATACCAACGAGACCCTCTCAGCCAAAATGTACTCTCCACTTTCATCTTAATGCCTGAAATTCCATTAGTAGCCATTTGTTCAATTATGTTAGTAAGAGCTTGTGCGTTAGTCTTCTCTTAAAATGCCAACATCCATAGGATAGGGAAACTCTCCACGTCGTTACCACCAGCTACTTTAGCAGGAATAATTCATATAGATTCCTTTTTAGGAGAGTAGGAGATGGGGAAGGAGGGGAATATTAAAAAAAGAAGAAAAGAGGACACCAGAATCTGCCTAAGGCTGGCCATAGCGAAGTTTAAGAACTCTGTACTCAAGCTGTTATCAAACTCAGCTGCGAGCAAAATCACAAAATAATAATTGCTAAATGCACTAACTGCTATCTCATCTATGCCTACAACAGCCTGGTTTATTAGGTGGTAATATGATTCCAAATTTAAGGAGGTACAAAGTGAGGTATAGAGCTGGAGGTGAACAAGTCACTAAATAAGTGTCTGGTCTGTGGGACTCATTACGCTGCCCCAGTTCCTCTCGCGAACCTTATCTTTGGTACCAGCCTCTTCCTCCACTGCCTCCCTGACTTTCCATCTCAGATGCTCTGTGCTTTCCTGTCACCCTGTCACCCAAAGCCTCTCATTCTAGAGCCCCCATTTGATTGGCTTCAGACTTCTATTTCTTCCCTCAGCGGCAGAGCTGGGGTTCATTTAACTCAAGGAGGGTTGCCGAGGGTTGCAGAGGGCACAGAGATGCTCCTGAGAGGACTCCCATGGGCTTAGCTGGAAGTTCAAGGGGGCAAAAAGTTAGCACCCTATTGATTCAGTAACAAGCAGCAAACAATGACCATACCTGTATTTATTCAATGGCCAATGAAGGCCACTTTTGCAGGGTGCTATGGTAGCTGCTAGACAATTGAAGTCAGTGTTGGGGAAATCTGAGAGCGTGCAGTGGAAACACAACCACATGAGCGAGAAGACTTCAGTGTAAGAAGAATAAATCACAAAGAGGGTCTTGTGCTGGAGCCCCAAACAGTGATCCCGGATTGGAATTGGAGCACAAGAAACAAAGCAAGAGCCTGATTGCTAGAATAGGTGAAAGTCAGCTGAGCAGCAAGTGTGCCTCGACCTTGATCTACTCAGCTGAGAAAGTTTCTGCTGACTTACTAGAGCTCAGCCTGCCGCTGACGGTTGTATAGGCTGAGCCAGTGTTTTTCAAGCTGTGGGTCATGACCCATCCGTGGTCATGAAATTGGTTTAGTGGGTAGTAAAGAACACTCTTGAAAATAAATAAAATAGACTGGAATGGAAGAGAAAAGAAGGTAATGAAGGGCACTGCACATAGTAATGGTTTCAGTTGAGGTACAGGTATCTAGTGATGTAAAATACATTTCTCAATGTCACAGCCAAAAGAAGTTTGAAAACTTCTGACTTGAAACTAGAAGATACAGGCCAGGAAGCCAGACTAATGATTATGTTTAAAATATTTTCTGCTTTTTCCAAATGACTGTGAGCTAAAATAATATACCAATCCAGATAGTGGTGTGGCTATATATGAAGGAATTAAATAATACAGCCTTCTTCATGGAGGTATTCCACATATAGCCCCACTTGAGAAAGAATATTGGGAAATAAGGACGGAGAGTTTTTAAAGCTCAATGAACTATTAGTTGTTTCCATACCTGCCGAGTTACTTTACACGTTGACGAAGGTATCACATGGATCCTTAGCTCAGGCGTCGTTGAGCTGCTCTGCCTTCATGAGACCATGAACTAGGACCAGCTCTGAGGAACTCCCTCTAGCCAGCATGGCAGTGCCCTTATGCGGTTCAGTCATGAGGTCGTTGACAGCTAGTGTCAACGAATCCAAAATCTGGATCTGAAACCTCCCTTCGACTTTGTTCCACATCTTCAATTACTCACTAGATATTTTCACTTCAGATCTCCTTCCACATCCAATCCTTTCCAAAAATTGTATCTTCTTTCCCTAAATACACTTCAGCTGCTATCTTTTCTGTCTTTGTTAATGGTACCAACACCCTTTCAATCACTCATGATTTAAAGTTTGGAATCATGTTTAATTTTCCTCTTTTCTTCATTCCCCATAGGCATGTACATATACTCCCAGAACAGAATAAATATGTATTGAGGTGTGGTCTTTTTGGTCCCAGGTTCCCCATTTCCAATGTCTGCCTCTTATCACTGCCAAAAAACAAAAAACTCTCCTAAAGTAATCTCTAATCACACTATTTCTCCTCACTGAACAAGTGGCTCTCATTTCCTGCTATGAGGCATTTCATTTTCTGACTGTTTCCACTTTTTAACCTCAAACTCCTTCCCTCTGCCTCCTCAAATATAGACTCATCTCCACCAATCTATTTAACAAACCCTTAAATTGTATTTTCCCCAGAACTTTTCTACATGCCTTATACATATTAAAACTTTAACTGACAGAAAAGCCCTGTGCACAGTAGGTAATATCACCTCGCATTTTTACACAGGAGAAAACAGAAGCACAGAGAGGTGTATGAACCCAAAGGATACCCATGTTCATGTATCTCATCTCCCTGTATCCCGGGAAGGTCGTATTTCTTTTACCTGCAGTGTTCCCCTCTCCTGAAATGCCACTGATCTACCTGTTAGTTATAAAGATCCTACTTATCCTTCAAAGCCCAATTGCCAGCATTATCCTTTCTCCTTGACAACTTATCTTTCTTGAAAACTCCAGGTCTCAGTATTTATCGCCGTTGATTCCTACAATACTCACCCTCTTCCACGCGTAAGTTGGCACTTGATGACACAGCTGTCTTATATCCCCCTAACGGTTCATGTGCAGGAGTCTTACCCTGGGGGCAAGGACCATGGCTTATCATGGTTCTGCGTCCCTCCCCCTCATTCTTTTCTTCTTTGCCATTTTTATGCCTCCTTCCCCTACCCCCAGCCAGGCCTTGCAAATATTGAGTACATGAAAGATACTCCCCAAATAATGAATTGACATTGAATTCCTTTCATCGGTAGAGTGGGGTAGCTTGGCATGTTCATTCAGGTCCTCTGAGAAGTAAATAACGAGACAGAATGAGACTTACTGGGAGTCTCAATTATGTAAGAGATTTCTTGGGCTAAAAATGCTGTGAGGGAAAAAGAGGAGTCAGTGGAGGTGGGAACAGTCTTTAGAACATGATGCTGGGCTAACCCCTATGAAAGAGAAAGGAAAGGAAGGAGGGTTGGCTAGGGAGACTCTCAGACTGCAGCACAGTTCTAAGACAATCTTGGTCTAACAGCTATGGAGTCCCTAAGCTGAAGTCCCCGGTGGGAGGAGTCTCACAGCAATAGGCTGCGTTAGGACTCTGCCAAGCCAGATCCTTGCCCGGAGCAGACTCCAGGTAACCGCGGCCTGGGCGTGGACACAGAGGTGGATTTGGAGCACAGCAGTTTTGACCGTCATTCAATTTTGCTTCCTGCAGCAGAAGATCTGAGTGGCGTGTTTTCATGGCCATTACTCCTGGGATACTACAAAGAACACTGGATTCAAAATCAGAAATCTTTCCTTTGCATCTCAAATGTATCCATCACTAACTCTGCACCTTCATTAAAACTCATCTTCGTCCCTTCATTTGTAAAATGGAAATGGTCAGTAACTCAGAGACCTATCGTGAAGACCACACATTGGCAAGAATACACAGCACTCTGTCTACACTGCGTGTGATTTCATCAGCTCTGTCTAATTGTAGTAACACCTGACATTTGTGAAACATCTCATGGGTCACAGCAAGTTTTGTTCCAGCCAGTGATCCTGTGAGGAAGGCAAGACCAGCATTCCTTCCTACCTCCACTGCCCTCCTGGCTCTCTGAGAGATAGAATGGCTCTGGAGGGGAAGTTGGGGTGCTGAATTCAGATGGGGACTTGCCACGTAGGGCCTGGTGGCAGGTGAGGAATCAAATTACTGAGGGGGAAAAACATATGTAAAGGATCACATGGGCCCTGGTGATCCAGGTAGATGTGAGCTGGTCCAGAGCATCCTCTCAACCTGAAGGCAGCCTGGCCAGGTCCAGAGTCTAGCAGGTCACAGAAAGTGAGTTCTGATCCTGGCATAGACACTGACTGGCTGACTGACTCCCCCATCCTCCTCATGTGCAGGTGGAAAGGGGCACACAGGTGTATCTGGCAGATCTGGGGAGAACTTACCTCTGTCTACGTAGGAGCAGAGGGCTCATCCCCTTCCCTTAATGGTCCTGGCCCTCAAGAGTAGTATCAAGTAAACAGTCATAGAACTGGCTCTTCTCTGCCTGGAGAAGCATGGGAAAGTCAAAGCCAGGGGCAAGGAAAACTTCTTACTCTTCTATGTAATATCAAGTTCAAAGAATGCCCAAAGCATCCGCAAAATCCCTGCAGGAACAGCAGTAGCGAATTTGGAAGGAGCTGGCCCATGCGCTGGAGGTTGCACATACACAGGGAGTAGAATTAGAAAAGAAAGTAAACAGGGTTTCTGCTATGGGTTGACATATGTCCCCCAGAGAGATATGTTGAGGTCCTAACCTCTAGGACCTCAGAATGTGACCTTATTTGGAAAGGGGGTCTTTACAGAGGTAAACAAGTTAAAATGAGGTCATCGGGGTGGGCTATCATCCAATGACTGGCATCCTTATAAAAATGGGAGATTTGGGCACAGACACACACACATAGGGAGAATGCCACGTGAAGATGAACGCAGAGATTGGGTTGATGCTTCTGTAAGCCAAGGAAGGCCAAAGATAGCCAGCAAGACACCAGAAGCTAGAAGAGGGGAATGAACAGAATCTTCCTCAAGCCCTCACAAGGAAGCAACCCCACTGGCACCTCATCGTGGACTTCCAGCCTCCAGAACCGTGAGGCAATACGTTTCTGCTGTTTAAGGCACCGACTCTGTGGTACTTTGTTACACACCAAGCAAACTAAGGTTCTCCAGGAGCTCACCCAAAGTGTCATCTGTGCTGAAGGAGAATAGGACTTGTCCTAAGGTCACTTCTTTACTTCTAGATGAGGTCAAGTTCACTTCCTCTTCCTCTGCCTCCACACCACTGCCCCCCACCCGTCAGCTCCTAAGGTTTATCCTGGAGGCGTCTGGGGGATGTGGTGACGTTGTGGGGGGATCAGTGTAGGTAAGTTGGGGGAGGGGGAGGGATGGTTAGTGCGGGTCCCTTTTTCCTACTTCGCCTCTTGCCGGGCGTTTGAACAGAACAAAATAAGACCAAACGCCATCGATCAGACTTACCTCTGGGTCAGAAGGCCAGCTAGCTCTACGACTAGGCGGAGCACCAGGGCTCACGCAGCTCGGCGTCTCTGAGCAGCAGAGCCCCTGGGCAGCACCCTCTCACTCTTTCATCACCCAGTGAGTCTCACCTGTTTTCGCACAAACGCAGGCCCCCTTTGGGTAATCAGAGAAGGAAAAAGCAGATCTGTGGAAGGCAAGGTAAGGAAATCCATGCTGGGCTGTCCAAAATTAGACCGGAATCCTCACCACCTAGGAAAGCAAAGCACTACCCTTCTCTGCGAGCCTGGATTACACGCATGTGTTGGGAGTGGGATTTGCGGTGTAGACCTGAATTGTTCCAGCCTCCAACACTGCACCCAGACCTTAAACGGAACCTCTGTCTGTGGGAACTTTTGACAAGAGCTGGCAAGCTGAGGTTTTCTTTGAAATGTGGACGAGGGCGTAGCACTTGCTCTCACGTGAGGGGCAGGGCTCTCCAGCTTGTGTGAGCTGCAGGGTTTGCGCGTCATCAGCAGGAGGGGAAATTGCCCTGGTAAATTACCAAGTGGGGGAGATAGGAGTCAGGATCGCCATAGCGGAATTTACTGTGAAGTTCCAAGATTCTGTGAGAAGAAACCATTCTGATGTGTCATGTCGTGCATGCTATGCCTCTGTTAAACAAGAAAAGCTTTCATTTTAAATCATGAGAAAGCCATGACACATGATTTGAAAATATTCTGCCCTGCTTTGCCTTCCCTTATGGCAAATAAAAGTCTTGAAATAAAAATGTTTCCACTGGGGCTTCCCTGGTGGTGCAGTGGTTGAGGGTCCGCCTGCCAATGCAGGGGACGCGGGTTTGTGCCCCGGTCTGGGGGAATCCCACATGCCGCGGAGCCATGGCCCGTGAGCCATGGCCGCTGAGCCTGCACGTCCGGAGCCTGTGCTCCGCAAAGCGAGAGGCCACAACAGTAAGAGGCCCACGTATAGCAAAAACAAAAACAAAAAATGTTTCCACTGATTTTCAGATCTTTGCATGGGTTGCACCTTTCGTCACACATTCTCTCTGCTATTACTCACCGGCAGCTTTAATGGAAGTTATTAGCATGAATGAACACTCTTTCTTAATGGCTGAATCCTGGGTGAAATCGTTTGTAAAGCCCAAACAGTCAGACAGAGAAAAGCAATTAATAGAATTTGCTGTCATCTGAAAGAAACTTGGCTTGTCCGTGCAGTTAGGTGCTGAGGGAAATGAATATGGTGGTTGATTATCAGGAAAAGTAGACTGAATCTTGCCCTCGGGTCAATTCACAAATGTGCTCCAAGTGGAAAACCCAAGTCTGCGACCTCGAGGAATTGCACAAATGTATCACAAGACAAGATCTGGCCCAATGCCAGAAGCTGATGAGGTCAAACTCATGACTCAGAAAATATGCAGTGGACCAGGCTCTCATTCTGTTGCTTTCCACTGTTGAGCGGAGATCTCTTCCACTTTTCTCCTGCCCCCATCTCCTGTTATTAGAAGTACAAATGGGATTCCCAGGTGTTCAACTTATGTAATCTTGCAAAGATGCGACATGTACTCTCTCATCCCATAGCCTGATTTTCGTTGTGGCCCTTCTTGCTCTGTCTGGAGGCATTTCAGCAGTTAATGGGAGTGATTCAAATGATCCTACTCCAATTCTGGCTATTTTAAGATCCTTAGCTTTTCTTAGCCATGGATTTCTTCTGTCTAAATCTGCCCGACGGAATTGGAAGCTGCCCAGAATCATCTTCTTTGGAAATTACATTTGTGCATCTAGGGTATATTTGTCGTTCCACCCACGCTCAAGCCACTTTTTGAGAAGTGCAGAGCAAGTCATGTGACAGTCATCAGTGTATTTGCACCCTTTTTTGTTTAAAAACATAATCTGCATTACAAATTGCACCAATTCCTGTATGTAGTAAGTCATCATTCAATAAAAAGCCCAAATGTATGCCTGTCACATCCAACATAATAAACTGCAAGTAAATACATCTTTTCTTAGTCCAAATCAGTCAGTAAATGATGTCTTTATTTTCTCTGTTATGCACCAAGTTTGCAATCAGCTTTATTCTTGATTCTCTCAGGCCAAGCCCGCACAGCTTAAGAGCAGTGGAAAGAGCGTGCTTTTGTCAGAAGCATTTGGACAGCTGAGGACAGGAACATGGCCAAAGCCATCCATTTCTCCAGTTCACTTTGTTTTACCTCATCTTCGTCAGTCCAACATGATCATCATCTTCATCATAACTTCCATCTAAAAAAGATTTATTACGTCTGTATCTGAGACGATGCTATAATACAGCAAGACATTGCTCCCTGCCTGCTGTAGATGAGTTTGCTGTTTACAAAGGAGTATGGTGTAGAAGAAACACTTGTGATTTGAAGTAAGACAAAACTGGGTTAGGACTGCAGTCTTATCACATACATTAGATACTTGTCTTTGGAACTATTATTTAACCTCTGAGATCCTCTGTTTTCTCATCTACAAGATGAAGATAACAGGTACCTCCCAAAATAGATGTGATGACTTTAAAATACATGTGTGTTGAGCTAGGTACACAGGACCTGCTCAATTAAGCTTTAACAAGTAACACAGATGTGATTTTATGGAAAAAGGCAAGCTACCCTGGCTATATTTACTGTGGACATATTATTAATAACAGTGATTTATCATACTGGCTACCACGATCTCCTTTAATTCTGTAACAAGTAAGGTCGACTTGTCATTTCCTTTTTATAAATGAAGAAAGTGAGACTCAAATAGTAAGCCAGATTTTTCTGCCTTAAATCTGGATTCCCTTTTCACGAAGATCATAACCACTTCAGTGCCCTCTCTTTGTCCTTCAAACAATTCAAGCTTGTTTCTGCCTTTGGATCCTTATATTAGCTGATTTCTCTGCCTAGAAAGTTCTACCTTCAGTATTTTACATATCTGACTACTTCTCATTATTTAGGTTTCAACTCAAATGCCGCCTCCTCAGAGAAGTCTTCCTTGACTACCCTATTTAACGCAGGCTCCTCACCCAGCCATAGCTTTAAGTCTCCCTTTGCACTTTATACCCTTCCACTGACCCATGGCCCTCCTAGCAGTAGAGGAGTCAAGTGACATAATGGCTAAGACTGTGGGCTCAAGAATTAGGTGGTCTGAATTTAAATTTTACTTTCACCACTTACTGGCAGGGTGACCTTGGAAAGTGGCTTAATCTTGCTTTCTATGCCTCAGTTTCCTCCTCTATAAAATGGGGATGATAATAATGTCAGTGGCAGCATAGAAGCGTTGGTGGGATTAAATGAATTAACACATGTGAATCAGTGTCTGATGGAGAGTAAACACTCAATAAATATTGATTAAGCTTTTAGGGTTATGTGACACACCTCATTCTCTGACAGTATCTCAACTGTTTGTGTTTGTTTATTGTCGTCCTCACCATGACAAAGGCATGGAGTCCCCTGTCTTGTTCACCACTCTGTCCCCAGCATTCTAGAATGGTGCTTAGTAGGGACCCAATAAATATGTGTTGTTAATGAATGAAAGAACATTAGATGTATGTATATTAGAGACCAACGAGCAAAGGTGTGATGAAAAAGAGGTGAGGACACAGTAGCTGCATATTTAGGTGAGATGGTTTCTGGGGAATTCCTCCTTCTGTTTCACTATATATCAAGGATGTATTCTCTCAGTGCATTCCAAAGCCCTCTGTCCCCTCTGATCTTGTCTCTGGGCACTCAAGCAAAGATCTCATCTAACCAGCACCTCCACACATGTGCTTACGACCCACGGGTGTAACTTCATAAGCTGTTACGACTCAGGAAGAAAAAGGCACGCTGAACCCTCTAGAAATAATAGCAGATTTTATGGCTACTCAAGTAAGGCAAGGCGTGGGCCGACGCTATAAAAGATCAGTATCCTTATAAAAATAGAGCAGGATCCAGAAAGTGAGCAAAAGGTGGGGGGAGAGGGAAAGACCTTGACAAAAGCCACTTCTGCCACACACACTTCACACACATACACACTCTCACACCATGAAACACTCTCCCATGCAACACACACTCACAGCCTTGATGCTTCTGTGCTTTTCCTTCTGTGATAGGAATCTGTACAGACTCATAGAGGTTGTCCAATTCAATTACTCATCCAAAGCATGAAGCCAGGCCAGGTGGTCATCGCACCTTTGCCTCCATCTCTTTACCTGGCCAGACATCCACAGTTTGGCCTCATCCATCACCGTTTCGGTTACCAGTGCCCTCCTGGCCGCTCTCTTCTGTACCTTACAGCTTGGTTACACCCAGGGTGACCTATGTCCCTGTTTGTCCAGGACAGCCCTAGTTTACACACATTATCCTCAAGTAATTACCAGTGGACGTTAAATTATATGGTCCCCTAATCATGCTCAGCTTCATGTGTGAGGCTCAGAAGAAGATGCCGAAATCCCAATGGGAGTCACTTCTAGTGTTTCCCCCCAAAGAGCTCCCGAGAACAGCAATCCACTGACTTCTAAGTCAACAGTAAGCTAATAATCTTAGGCTGTCCCATTTCTAAAAGGATGGCAAAGAGATGGAAGAACGTTAAGGTATTGAGGTTATGGGGGAAAGTCGGAATGCAGGTGAGCTATAATAAAGTGTAATGAATTACAACAGAATAGAAAAATCAAAATCTTACTTCTTCCTTCAGCTTCCTAATGCTAAATATGTAAGTAGGTGTATTTTGCCATTTGGAATAAGTACTACTCTGCCTGTAAGAAAAGCTGCCTGTAAAATAAATTTCTGTTTATGATAGCTTATGTTCCTGTTGAATTTCACCTTAAAATACGTCGTTCAGTGTTTGTACCTTCTCCTGGAACAAGTGGACTTAAAAGTCTAATAAACTTTCACTTCTGTATGACTGGGATGAATGCCCACGCAGGTTGAGATTCAACTACTTGCAGCAATTCTTCCCCAAAATGCACATCCTCGACACACTGTATACTCATTTACACAGTCACCACTCATAGCAGGAGGTCCAGAAGATCGGCCTAACAATTCTCCAAGACTATCATTCGTGTTCTCATCTCCTGAATAAGATTCTAATTCTTTGAAGCAGGAAATAAGCTTTGTAGTTTTCTTACTTTTAATTCTACTGATCTTTTTACAGGAATAAAACATGAATACATTCTCCATGTAAAATATTCAAGTAATGCTTTGTACTTTTCTTGTCTACCTGAAAAGATCTTGCACATACTAGGCATAAAATAAGTGTTTAGGAAAATGTCAGCTTTATAAATAGAATACTGTCATTTGGCATATTGGAAAATGCTCCAGGTGTTGTTCAGTTAAAAGGATTTTACTGTGAAATAGATCACACACCCGAAAGAGTGTATAAAACATATGTGTACGGTGTAAACTATACTAATAATATGTGTAATGTTTAAACTATACTAATGATATGAATGCTCAAAAATTTATCATCCCACTTAAGAGACAGAACATTATCAGTACTTAAGAACTGCTCTTCTTGACAAGTTCCATATAAAACCATACTGGAATTTTTGTTAAAATTTTATTGATTCAATAGCTATATACCTTTCTATTGTTAAATAAAATAGAGATAGAGAAGACCACACGAGGGTATAGCCTAATGAATAAATTATAAGGTAAAGAAACAGAAATTTACCAACCATTCTAAAATCTCCTCCGTGTTCTCTATCCAGAAAAAAGTCAACCACCATCTTAAATTTTATAGTAACCAATTTCTTGAAATTCTTTATGATACAAGTATAGTCTTATCCATCTTTTCAATATTTATAGACTGTAAAATTAACTTTGGGGCTGTACAGTTCATTGACTTTTAGCACATGCATAAATTTATGTAACCATCACAACTGGGACACAGAACAGTTCCATTGGCCCCCAGATTCCTTCATGCTATGCCTTTGTATTCACATCTTCCTCCACCCCTAACCTCTATCAACCACTGATCTCTATCTCTAGAATTTTGCCTTTTCCAGCATGTAATATAAATGGAACAATATGGCATGTAACCATGAGACTGGCTTCTTTTATTCAGCATAATGCGTTTGAGATTCATCCATGTAATTGGTATCTTTTTATTGCTTAGTATTCCACTGAATGGGCTACCACAGTTTTGTTCATCCGTTCACCCACTGAAGGACCTTTGGGTTGTTTCCTGTTTGAGTAATTATGAAGAATGCTTCCATAAACATTAATGTGCAGGTTTTTTGATGAACTTAAGTTTTCATTTGTCTAGGTTAAATACGTAAGAGTGAGATTGTTGGGTCAGACTGTAAGGGTATGTTTTACTTTGTAAGAAACTGTCAAACTCTTTCCTAAAATGGCTGCACCATTTCACAGTCCCACCAGCCTTGTTTCTTTGCCATCACAAGAATTGCAAGTTTTATACTTTTATTTTTGTTTTAGCCATTCTAACAGATGTATAGTAGTGTATCATTGTTGTTTTAATCCGCCTTTCCTTAATGAGTGATGGTGTTGAGTATCTTTTTATGCACCTGTTTGACATCCCTATATCCTACTTAGAGAAGTGTCTACTCAGATCCCAGTCCCACTTTTAAATTGGGTTATTTATTGAATTTTGAGAGTTCTTTATATATGCTGGATACAAGTCCTTTGATGCATATGAGATTTGCAAATAGTTTATCTCTGTGGCTTCTTTTCATTCTCTTAACCTTGCCGTTCATATTTTAATTTTTAAATTTTGATGATGTCCACTTTATCATTTTTTCTTTTATGGATCACGGTTTTGGTGTCATATCAAAGAACTCTGCCTTACCTAATAAGATTGTAAAGATTTTTTTCCCATTTTCTTCTAAAAGTTTTGTAATTTAAAAGAATTCTTGACTTAAATATAAAGTCTTTTAAGTTGAATTTTGTATACAATGTGAGGTATATAGGTGTCCAATTGTTCCAGGACCATTTGTTGAAAAGACTATCTTCTCTCCATTGAATGACCTTTGTTAAATAAATTGGCCGTATTTGTGTTGGTCTACTTCTAGATTTATTTTCTATATGATTCTTATGCAAGAATCATACTACCCTTAATAAGTGTAAGTCATAGAAATCCAATAATGTGATTTCTCTATTCTTTCATGAAACTGTTTTGGTTATTTTAATTCTTTTGATGTCTGTGCAAATTTTAGAATCAGTTTGTCTATTTCTACAAAAAATTCTGCTATTTTCTTATTAAAATTACATTGAATCTGCAGATTAATTTGGGAGGTATTAACATCTTAACTATACTGAGTCTTCTAATATATTAGCAAAGCATGTCCATTTATTTGCATCTTTGACTTCTTCAAATGCTGTTTTGTGTTTTTAGCATATAGATCCTACAAGTCTTTTGTCATATTTATACTTAAATATTTAATTTTTGGAGCTATTATAAATGGTAATTTTTTTAAATTACAGTTTCCAATTGTTTATTGCTAGTATCTAGAAATAAGATTGATTTTTGTACGGTGACCTTGTATCCTGCAACCTTGCTAAATTGACCTATTAGTTCTAGAGGCTGGTTTTGTAAACCCCTTGGTATTTTCTATACAGATAATCATACTGTCTCTGAAGGGAGATAGTTTTATTTCTTCCTCTCCCGTATGTATGCCTCTTTTTTTCTTGCCTAATTGCGCGAACTAAGTCTTCCATTGTGATGTGGAATAGAAGCGATAGAAATGGATATCCTTGTCTTGCTCCTGATCTCAAGGGGGAAGCATTCTGTCTTTTCCCATTAACTCTGGTGTTAGCTGCAGGTTGTTGATGTTCATCAGGTTGAGGAAGTTCCTTATTGTTACTGGTTTGCTGAGTGTTTTTATCATGAAGTTGTTTTGGATTTTGTCAAATGCTTTTTCTTTGCTTCTTTGGAGATGATCATGTGGTTTTTGTTTTTTAGTCCGCTAATATGGTGAAGTACACTGATTCTCAAATGGTGAACCAGACTTGCATCCTGAGATAAAATCCATGTAGATGTGATTTTTTTGGTACATATTGTGGGATTTCATTTGCTAATATTTTGTTGAGAATTTTGGCATCTACTTTCATGGAGGATATTGTTTTTTGTTGTACTGTCATTGTCCCATTTTAAGATCGAGGTAATGCTGATCTTCTACGTGAGTTGGGAAGTGTTCTCTCCTTTATTTTCTGTTTCACATCAGCCACACGCATGTACAGGTTGGGGCTTCACGGAGAGTTTTATGGGATTCTTTCCTCAAGCTCCTTCTCGTCATGACTTCCTCCATTCTCTTCAGCTCCCAGAGTCCCATTGTCCTAGTTCCTGGGTCCAAAATATAGGATTTTATCTTTCACCTTCTGTTTCACACTTCCCATGGTTGGTTCCACTTCCAGAGCGAAGCAGTAAAAGAAAAGAAACCATGGCAGGACTTCCCCTCCTCTATCAGGTAAAGTAACTCCCTTTACCCCCATTTCTTTCCACAGAGGGAAGGAATTTTTTTCTCTCCAGGAGTTTTAGGTGCCCGTGCACTGCTGCAGCAGTGTTAGCAGCCGTGACTCATTTTCAGGACTAGGTCTTGCCTCATGGAATGGACAGGAGAGAAGAAAACAGGTGGTTTCTCCTACTCTCTATCCTCCTTCCCATCCCCACCATCTTCCTCCTCTGCTTAGAAAGAAGGATTTTCTCCTGGAGCTTGTTCTGACCATTGCCTATAGCACAGTTCCCGAGTTCAGGCTACAGTGGGACTAATCCAGGAGATACAGGAAGAGAAAAAAAGAGGCAAGTTGTTACCCTATGCACCATTCTTCAACTTTTTAATTCCTTCTCCAATCTACCTCCTATTATTTATTTTCAGGGTCCTCAAATAGTTGCTTTGTATATTCTGTCCAGGGTTTTTAGTGATAGGCTGTAGGAGAGATAGCGTATAGTGTGCTTACTCCATCAACTGAGACTGGAAGTCTGGTCTTTCTCATTTAAAGAAAATTTAATATCTATATTAGGCCTCTTTTAATGTTCCCGTCCATCCTTTTCTTTTCCTTATGATTCATTTGTTAAAGGACTTGGGCCATTTGAGCTGTAATGCATTTCCCATACTCTAGATTTTGTGGATTAAGACTCAGGTTTGATCACTTTTGCGAAACTATAGGTGATAGGGTATTCTTTCAATGGGAGGCAAATAATGTCTTGCCTATTTTTCTATAATCTTTACAGCCATTATATTCAACCTCTAGATCCATTAATTCATTAGTGGGTGCAATGAATGGTAAAAAGGACATTATTAACTTCCATGATTTCTTTTTTATTGATTTATTGGAATACATATAAAGAGAGACACATCCCTCTATCTGTTATTTGGTTACTCAAGGGTATAGTTATAATAGGGAGGTCAGGATAATGTTTCTCTTTCCTTGCAATTATTATCTTTACCGAAGCTCAGATTCTTCCATCTTCGATGAGTGTGATCCTCTTCAAGTTGGCTACTGAATTTTTTTTGATATGACTCTAGTCATCTTTGATAACTTCCTTGCTACCTGATATAGCAAGATATTCCAGGGACTTTTTGTGTATTTCCTACTCCAGATCTAGAATCAGCCATTTCCCCAAGAATCATTGATATCATTCAGTGGGAAGTCAAGTTGTGTTTCAATGCCATCATCTAAATGCTAGGGGTGATTATTGCTACTGCGTTGGTCATTGTTTTTAAGGAAGTTTTAGTGTATAGACCTAGAAAAAATATATATGAGATAAAATATCTAATGAGCTCAACTGACATTTTCTATTTAAATTCAAGATTACAGATTTTTTACTCGAACTTTTCTGTATTACATTCATATCTCCTTTCTTCCACACTAAGAATCCTAGTTCCAAAGAATACTGAGGGCAATAGACTTAGAATACACCATAATTATTTGTTTAAACCACAAAGCATATACAGCAGTCTCATAAAAGCAAGCTAATTCTACCACCACCCATGTAATTACTGAAAATATTTTTTAAAGTTTTCACACTCTCCCCATTTTTCACAATCGTCCAGTATCTACACTGTCAGAGCATATACCCATTACATACTATATCCTCTTCCTTTTGAGCCTCTTTTAGTCTTAGTTCTAAAAGTAACAGTACACTTAATGTTTGCCAATATTAACAAATGTCAGTATCTCTCTAGTTATTTTGGTTGTCTGAAGAGCATTCTTTAGTAGATGCTTCAGGAGGAAGTCATATGAATAATATTCCCTGCATTTATGCATGTTTACTAGTTTGTCCTAGTTATGTTTGAAAGTCAGTTTTGCTGGATATAAAATCCTTAGCTCACATTTTTCTTTCTTTAATATTATATATATATATAATTTATTTTCTGTTGTTATTAGAAGGTCTGACAATAATCCAATTTAATTTCCTGTATAAATTGAGTGTTCTTTTTAGCTAGATGCCCAATGGATTTTTTTCCCTTTTCTTTAAGGTCCAGTAATTTTATTGGAGTAAGCCTGGGTGTTAGTCATTCTAGGTTGGTGTTCTCAGGTGTACGGGGTGGCTTTTCCATATATAGTTTCAAAACATTACTATCTCAGGCCTGGCTAACAGCCTGACTGCAGCCCTGCAGGGGACCCAGCTAAGCTGCGCCTAGACTCCTGACCCAAAGAAAACCTTGAAATTCTTTAAGCAGTATAGTTTGTGGTTATTTGTTATAGCCACAATTCAGTTATCCTGAATTATAGGATTTGAGAGGATTAATGAAATCATGTAAAGTGCTTAACACATTGCCTTACATATGTGAGAACTCAATTAATATTAGCTATAATGTAAGTAACAAAATTCAGAATCCCCCCCCTCAAATAAGATGAAGGAACATTTTTAGCTTCAGATTTCTAAGAATCTGAATACAATGTTTGATAGAAGAATGATATTGCTGAGGTGGTTATATTCACCAGAGGCTCTCGTAAGCTAATGTCCCCATGCAGACACTGTGTAGCAAGCAGGACAAGTAAGGATGTGATATGATTTTTTAGTTTGAAGAGCCAGAAACCGCCTTTTTTTTTTTTTTTTTTTGCGGTATGCAGGCCTCTCATTGTTGTGGCCTTTTCCGTTGCGGAGCACAGGCTCCGGACGCGCAGGCTCAGCGGCCATGGCTCACGGGCCCAGCTGCTCCGCGGCATGTGGGATCTTCCCGGACCGGGGCACGAACCTGCGTCCCCTGCATCGGCAGGCGGACTCTCAACCACTGCACCACCAGGGAAGCCCCCAGAAACCGCTTTTAAATTAGCCATAGTCCTTAGAAACCTGGAGCAAAGTAGATCTTCACGAGTACCATGTATTGCCTCCTTACCCCCTGATGGACTGGTCCTATTTTTATATAGTTGGAAGTTGGGATTGATTATGTCTATATGAAGTGCTGAGCATTTAGTCTGCCCCACTGAATCTATCTCACCAGACTGATCCAAGGTCTGAAATCTCCCCCGTGACCTTGCCAAAGATAGCTCAGGTAGCAAACACAGAGTGTAGTTTGAACCTTTCTCATTCTGATGACAAAATCCTCAGCATTCTGCTCTACTTGCTTTCACATAGTTTAAGGCACAAATCAGAACTGTAGTATCATGATGGGGCATATTCTCCCAGCCTATCTTGGAGAAAAACCATACATTTGTTTCAAGCATTTTGCCTGCAGGTCCCCATTGCCAATCTTAATAGTCCATCCTAGTGATGCTTGACTTCACAACCACATGTGCTCAATTAACTTGAGCTATATTAAACCTGTAGGAATCAATCCCACAGATGCCAGCAAGCTTTGGCCTGTGTTACCTCTTTTGCCCTTAGTCCTATCCTGCTTCTTTGCTCCAACACAAAGAGCCCTCTTGAATGTTTTCCCTGACAGGCTGGCTGGGCTACAAAGTTGCTACCCGCATTCCATAGTCAGGCTGCATTGTCTGGCATTACGCTCCACTGTTTACTTAGAACAAGGGTGGGGACATTTTTCTGTAGAAGGTCACTGACCATGAGAGAAAGTTTTTCAGTGGGCTATATAAGTAAAAAGCAGGTAAATATCAAATATAAGGCTCAGCCACTTTGTGTATTTAAAATTGTTAACAAGAAAACAAATGAGAAGAAAACAAATAATAAAAATTATTGTTTCATATCTTGGCTCTTTTTAAAGGAGAGAATGGGAGACAAGTAGAAGGAAGAAAAAAAATAGTGTTGAAAATTTTAAAAATAAGTACTGATGGATGGAGTAAAACTCCAAAGATTTAAGGAGAGCAATTGAATACATACATACATACACATATATAGGTTTTATACATACACACACATATATATGCATATATATTTAATTGAATACTGTGATGGTTGATTTTTTTTCTATTTATGTGCTGTTTATAAGAAACACATTCAAAACATAAGGATCCAGAAAGGTTGAAATTAAAGGATACAAAAAGTTACTCTGTAGAAATATCAACTGTATGTTTTCTACGGTGTATAACAAATAACCACAAACTATACTGCTTAAAGAATTTCAAGGTTTTCTTTGGGTCAGGAGTCCAGGCACAGCTTAGCTGGGTCCACTGCAAGGCTACAATCAAGCTGTTAGCCAGGGCTGAGTTCTCATCTGGAGACTTGGGCTGGGGAGGACCTACTTCCAAGCTCCCTCAGGTTGTTAGAAGAATTTATTTCCTTGCAACTGTAGGATTCATGGCAGCCTGTTTCTTCAAAGCTAACAAGAAAGGGACAGAGAGAGAGAGAGGAATGGAGAGACTAGAACAACATCCAAACGGCCTGTGCTAAACATGGACCTCCTGAGAAGGAGGAAGATAAAATCTTGTAAAATTTACCATAACCACAGGAGTGACATCACATGTGCTGGTTAATTTTATGTGTTGACTTGGCTAAGGAATGCCCAAACAGCTTGTAAAACATTATTTCTGGGGGTGTCTTCAGAAGAGATTAGCATTTGAATCAGTAAACTGAAAAAAGGCCAACCCTACTAATGCCGATGGGAACCGTCCAATCCATTGAAGGCCTGAAAAGAACAAAAAAATGGGGAAACGGTGAATTCATTCTCTCTACTTGAGCCAAGACATCCATCTTCTCCTACCCTCAGACACTGGTGCTCTTGCTTCCCAGGCGTTTGGACTTATACCAGGACTTGTACCATAGTCCCCCCGATTCCCAGGCCTTCAGACTCAGACTGAATTACAGCACTGGCTTTCCTGGTCCTCTAGCCTGCAGACAGCAGATTGTGGGACTTCTTGGCCTCCTTAACCATGTGAGCCAATTTCTACAATAAATCTCCCCATATACATATATATATATCTTATTGACCCTGTTTCTCTGGAGAACTCAAACACATTCAATTATATATATTCAATACATATATTCAAATATATATTCAATTGACTACATATTCATATTTGCATGGCTATAATCTCCCAGATATCTTGCCTTCTCTGTGATCCTATCACATTTGAATGGAAAACAAATCAAGAGAAACTAAAATCGTCCAGGTCCCCATTAAAGAAGTTGCCAGTGGTCACTTTTGTATGATATAATTGTGTTTGGGTAACCATGGGATAAGGGAAAATACAGGCTCTTGTTATTTGTCTTGTGCTGAGGATTAAATTGAAGTTGAAGAATCAATTTAGCTCCAAGTCCAAAGTTTCCCCAATCTGGTCCAAATCATTCCCTCTCTTAATTCCATGTGTACACAGCTGGCCTCAGCATAACCTGAGCAACTACTATCTTGTGCTATTTTGTTCCTTCACTTGTTTGTCTTCTGAATCATCATCACAGCTCTTCCACAGTCCCTGTTCAAAGTAAATATCAGTTACTGAAAGAAATTAATATGCCACAGAAGCTTCCTTCGACAACAAAGAACATATTATGGTCACGTTTCAGTACCAGGAGGCTGCTAATTCAGACACAGGATGTTTAAACAGCCATTAAAGATGGACCTTGAAGCACTTTTCTTTGAGAATAAACCATAACACAAAAATATAGGTTTTAAAGTGAATTCACATAAGACTCAATATATACCATATTTTCTCATGAATGAACCCTTTCATTTTACATTCATTTCTGAACCATTCATATCATCTTTTTTTTTTAACATCTTTATTGGGGTATAATTGCTTTACAATGGTGTGTTAGTTTCTGCTTTATAACGAAGTGAATCAGTTATACATATACATGTGTTCCCATATCTCTTCCCTCTTGCGTCTCCCTCCCTCCCACCCTCCCATCCCACCCCTCCAGGCGGTCACAAAGCACCAAGCCGGTATCCCTGTGCCATGCGGCTGCTTCCCACTAGCTATCTACCTTACGTTTGTTAGTGTGTATATGTCCATGCCTCTCTCTCGCCCTGTCACAGCTCACCCTTCCCCCTCCCCATATCCTCAAGTCCGTTCTCCAGTAGGTCTGTATCTTTATTCCTGTCTTACCCCTAGGTTCTTCATGACATTTTTTTTTCTTAAATTCCATATATATGTGTTAGCATACGGTATTTGTCTTTCTCTTTCTGACTTACTTCACTCTGTATGACAGACTCTAGGTCTATCCACCTCATTACAAATAGCTCAATTTCGTTTCTTTTTATGGCTGAGTAATATTCCATTGTATATATGTGCCACATCTTCTGCATCCATGTCACCTTGACTTGCAATAATTTCATGAGATTCTAGCAGATATACCACTTCTTATGGCACTTATATTTGCTGTGAGGGTAAGGGTAGTTAACTGTATTAAAACTATGACGATATTTTACACATATCAAGCAGCTTTAGAATGAGCAGAAAAGCACCCCAGTCACCTGGACTGCAGCCCTGTTCCCTGCATCTGAAGCAGAATATCATCTGGTCATTTGTCTTTGTGCGGTGGGTTTTTCTGAGGTTTAAATTCATATAGTATTTGTGTGGCTCTAATCTCTCAGATGTCTTGCCCTCTCATATTGTGATCCTATCACATTTAAATGGAAAGCAAATCAAGGGAAACTAAAATTATCCAGCTCCCCGTTACTCGGACATCTATTAGTGCCTCGTCTGGATGTTATATGGAGTGATGCAGATATCCTCTGTGTTTAGGAGGTCCATGTTTAGCACAGGCCATTTGGATGTTGGCTAACAAGAAAATGGCCTTTATGCCACAGGAACAAACTTAAAATAGTTGATTTAACTGGTGCCTAGGAATGTTCCACCTAAACCACATTCCCATGGAGAAAGTCTCCCTGGTTACAGTTTTTATTGGTTGGTTTGTTTATATCTGCCCTATCCCCAAAAGAATTTTAGACAGCTAGTCCCTGCTGTCAGTCTGATATGGTGTCCCATGTATTATTAATAAAAATCCTCCCAGTGATGACTTGAGGATGGGGATAAAGCAAACATTTTGGAGTTTTCTTAGTGCACCATTAAGATATTGCTAAAACCTCATTCTGGCCCTTGCTGTCACTTTTTTTTTTTTTTTTTTTTTTTTTGCGGTACGCGGGCCTCTCACTGCTGTGGCCTCTCCCGTTGTGGAGCACAGGCTCCAGACGCACAGGCTCAGCGGCCATGGCTCACGGGCCCAGCCGCTCCGCGGCATGTGGGATCTTCCCGGACCGGGGCACGAACCCATGTCCCCTGCATCGGCAGGCGGACTCTCAACCACTGCACCACCAGGGAAGCCCTGCTGTCACTTTTAATACTTTAACCTATGACATAGATTTTTAAATATAGATGCTATTGTTTTCATTTAAATGGCTAGGATTTTATTTTATGTTCACAAGTAATACAAAGCAAAATGATAACACCTGATCTTAATCTGAAAATGGGAAAGTATTGATGGAGGCATTCTAGGTAATTCTGTCTTCTGGGAAGATTCACCCTCAGGGAGACTAAGGAGGCTGAGAAATAAGGGAGACTTATTTACCCAATTAATCAAGACCAGGAAGTGATGACTTAAGTTGTATACACTTTTGTGATAATAGTAGCAGTTTCCACTGATCAAATACATATTCCATACCAGGCACTGTAGTAGGCAGGGGCTTTACAAACATTTGTCCTTTACCATGATCCTACTCTTATCACCAACCTACAGAAGAGGAAATGGAAGTGAGGGAAGGTGTGGATGCTGCTCAAAGTGATTGAGCAATGTCAGGCTTCAAACGCAGGTCAGTCTGGCTCCAGGCCTCACCCTTCACCACGGTGATTCTGCCTCCCATGTGAGGCTGTGATAACACACACGTGACATCAGGAAGTCCTTGTCTGCTCTTGAGATGGCTGAAAGAAGCTTCATAGATTTCATGTGCACCCACATCATAGCTAATTTTGGCCTTTCTTTGGGATAAGTCTGGAGTAACTGTAACCCTCTGCATAGCCCTGGTTCTAATTTGGAGTATCAAATATTTCTAGCCTCTTAGATAAAGAGACTAGATCACAGACGTTGTCATGCGGGATATAGTTGGCAAACATTTCCCTTGCAGTCATCATTCATTAGCAGAATTAGCAAGATTAGGATGGAAGAGACCGACACTTGGAGGATTTGGTAGAGAAGAGATTTCAGGAACAACAGGAATGAGTGCTGTCTGCCACAGTCCACCCTTTTGGCTCACCGATATTTTTATATACTCACAGTGCGTATTTGTCTCATCTCCATAAAGATGATCCCAAAGTCCGTCAAGTTATGGCAACAAGCTCAAAGCTCAGTTTCTGAAGCAAATTGAAACCTTAGTTCTTCCTGTCCTGATGCAACGAAGGGAGGTGTGTCAGGGAAGCCAAGAAATTCCCTTGGAAAGTAAAACTGCAGGAAGAAAGAAGAGAGAAGTGTTGTAGTAAACTCATACAATTTTAGCAGAGCAAAGAGAAAAAAGAGAGGAGAGAGAGAGTGGAAGGAAGATGACACCTGGAGCAGAATATGCTGAAGAGGGGTCTTCAGGCGCCATAGACCCTCATCAGGAGGAACTCTACATCCGCAGACAAAATTGGAAAATAAGGGACATTGTTGTTCCAGAAAATGTGTTTTGATATATTAACCCAGAAATAGTAACTCTTTATTCTATACTTAAGTTCTTAGACTCCTTCCTATGCAAATGAGAATCTCCTTAAGATTAAAGGATAGATCAGCATGGAAGTGTATTGTAGCAACTGCTGGTTCCATCCAAACTTCTCTGTTATTGGCAGGACCCTTACTTTTTTGTTTGGGTATCCTTCCCTCCTCTTTGTGACGCATGGATAAATAGTTATGAGCCTCAGACAATCATGGTGGTCCATTCCCCCTTGCCAATGATTATTTAAGGTGTGCCTGTCACTCAGTTCTGCCTAAATGAGACATGGGATAAATCTGCTGGGTGGGGCCTATGGAAAAAAAAAGTTTCCTTAAATAGAAGAAATAGTCCCTCTTCCACTCCATTTTGTAGTAGTATCTGGATGTAATACTTCGAACAGAAGCAACAATCTTCTGACCCAGAAGAGGCTAGCCAAAGTCAAGGTTGATCCTCTGAGGAAGACAGGGCAGAAAGGCAGAAGGAATGACATAATCTAACCACTGAGTTAACTGGACCTTAGATCTTCCCTATCCAAGAACTTCTTGCTATGTGAAGTACTGTATCTCATTAATGTTTAAGCCATTTGAGTTGGCATTCAGTTGGTAGCAGGATTTGTTTTAGGCAGTTGTGGTAAGACACACAGACATGGAAATGGTCACCAGAGAGGAGGAAGTTTTTATTATACTCACAGTCTCCTAGAAACAGGAGGCACAGCGTGCCAGGAAGAGCCACACAGGAAGCACTGAGGTAAGATGAGTGGGCAGAGAGAAAGAGAGAGGGGGAAACAGTTGGCAGGAGCCTTTATTGTGGTTTCTGAGGGAAGTAAGGGGCTTGGTAAGGAAGCAGGCTTAGGACTTGCTAGATTGAATAATTTCTGTGGGCTCTGGGGCTTAGGGGCTGTCCCTACTCATCTGGTATCTGGCCCTGGGGTGATTAGGACAGGGTGAGAGTGGCCCAGAGTACAGTCCCCAGCCTTAGGAAGTTTCCAGCATCCTTGATGAAACATAACTAATATGCATGAAACGGAGAACAACAAAATAGTGTCTAATTGAGCAAGGAGCAAATTATAGGCTTTAGAAAAAGGAAAAATTAATGTGGACTACCATTATTCATGAAGCTGTGACAGGAAACCTTGCACCTAAAAGAGTTTTAAATAAGTTTACGCCAAAGTATATCCATCAGTTCCTATTTTATCCTTTAGTGCCTTCGTTTTCACATTTGAAAAACTGGAGGTAACACTTATCCTTTCTCATAGAGGGAAGGGATGATTACCAAGGGAGATCCTTGGGATAAAGGTGCCAGGATGCAGAGATACCTGAAGGAAGAACATTATCTTGTTAACCAAATAGAAAAGGCAAGAAAATAAGAGATAGGCATCAAAACCTGAACAGACTGCATCCATTAACATAACCTGGACTGGCCCAAAGGCACAATATTGAATGCTTCTGGTATGGTGTTTCTCCAGCATCGTGTTGGCCAGAACTTATCATGTAGATCCCTTTTACCACATTTCTAATTATTTGGCAAACTTTGGAATCTTCAACGAGAGAAAGCAGTTATCTAGTGCCAGGGACTATTTCAAGAGCTTTTGGGGCATGTCAATACACTTAATCCTCTTGAAACAATTCTGTGTGGTAAGCATTATTATTATCACCCTGTTTTACTGATAAGGAAACTTACGCACAGAGAAATAGCTTGCCCAAAGTGTCCCAGCTTGCAAATGGAAGCAGTGGTTTTGAATCAAGATAGTCTAACTGGAGCTCCTGCACTTAACCTCCAAGTGGTAAAAAATCTCTCAGCACAACACTGTGAGGCTTTGTAACTGGTTGGTACTGCAAAGCAAAGGAAGAGCCAGCATAAAGCTCCTATTATTATTATTAATATTAATTAATATTGTACAGGAGGTGTCCACAGATTGCAATTTCACTGGCAGACCAGGGAGGGTAATGGGGCCACCTTTACCATCTAGGCACCCTATTAATGATTCTGCATACCGCCTAGTGTGGAGGCCATGGTGGAGAGGGGTGGGCAACAGAGAAACAAAAGATGGTGGCAGGAGGAGGGATGTGGAAGTGGGACAGCTGGAATGGATGCAAAGTGGGGAAAAGGTTGGAAAGCAGGGCAGCATCTTAGGCAGCCAGGGCTCATTCTGTTATTGAAATAAAATTTCCTGGCAATAAATTATCTGAGTATCTCAGGTCTTTTGTCTATGTTGAAATGTTAATGCAATGAACCACATGAGTGCGATTTCAAAATTGGTGGGCCAGCAGCACTAACTGGGAAGTCTTTTGCTTAATTTAAACCTCTAAGACAATGAGATTTGACCAGGGTGAGTTTGTGATCGTTGGCATGTTTACAAAGTCACAGTCTGGGTATTTTTCTTCTGGACACAGGTTATCCAGTTGGCAGGTACTACTATTGTAAACACTGGGGTAGACACTCTGGTAGATGCTGGGGAAATAGATGGAGATGTTCAGCCCCTGCCCTCAAGGATCTCACAGTCTAGTGAACAGTCATACCGATCGTTGATCGATGACGATGCAGCACGTGTGACAAGAGATGGCACAAGCTGCCAAAGAGGCACAGAGGGGGAAAAGCCTGACTATTCAAGGAAGTTTCCGGGAAGAAATGTCATGGCTGACTGTCGCAAAAAGATTTGGAGTCTCCCAAATGGAAGGGAAGGATGAGGAAGGACGTTCCTGGCAGAAGGGATAGGTGGGCAAAGGATGCAAGTATGAGAGAGCATGATGAATTCCTGCCCTTAGAAGATGGTATTTTTTTCCAACTTAGCATACATTTATTATCTCACAGTTAGGACTCCATGGTCAGGAGTCTGAGCATGGTGTAACTGGGTTATCTGTTTCAGAGTCTCTCACTGGGCTGCCTTCAAGGTGTTGGCCAGTGGTGGGGTCTGATTTTAAGGCTTGACCTGGGAAGGATCCACTTCCAAGCTCATGGGGTTTTTGACAGGATTCAGTTTCTTGCAGGCTGTTGGTCTGGCAGCCTCAGTTCCTTGCTGACTGTTGGCCAAAGGCTGTCTTGAGTTCCTGAGGCCACGAGAGCTTCCCCAACCCAGCAGCTTGCTTCATCAAAGACAGCAGCGGAGAGTCTGCCAGCAACTTGGAACTTAGCATCTTATGTCGTTCAGTCCAGAAGGGTCACCCATCATCTTGCTGGATGTCGTTGATTAGAGGCCGGTTACTAGACCAGCGCACACTCGAGGAGAGAAGATTATACAAAAGCAAGTGTACTGGGAGGTGGGGGTTTGAGGCAGGAGCAGCTTAGGAGTCTCCCTGCCACAGAGAGGCCATTCCATGTCTAGAAGGAGACGTAAATCTCTATCCATATGTCCTGCATTGTAAAATACCCTCCCAATTGAAAAACATGATAGAAAATTCTGGCTGGATCTATAACAACCTCCTAATTTGCTTCCCCCCCCCTCACCTATCTTCCCAGTCACTGCAGGGAATTTGTGCACCTCTCTTGTACCCCTGAAACCAAGCCCCTTCCTGGGATGACAATGTCACTGGCTCCCAGTCTCCTATCTCCTAAATTTCTCCCTAATCTGATTACTACTATATTATTAGACTCCATTATCATATTACCCTTTTTAGCATATAGATAGAATTTTGGGTTTCCCTAAATGCTTAAAATAATTTTTACCCTTTTAAACACTCTTTAAATGCTTTTTCAATGTTACTCATTACCGGTGAGATTTAGTCACCTCTGGCTCTTTTCAAAGGGCATAGCATTAAGGAGATAACAGGTTTTGACAAGTTATTAAAGAAGGGTTAAGTCCACAGATTTCATCATCATTCCTGGCACAGAGTTTGAGGTAATATTTCCTTTTTATTTTGTTACATGGGCTTTAGCACTAACTAATCCCCCACGGGCCACCATCACCCAAGGACCTTACTATGTGAGAGCTTCAGTGACAATACATGGCTTGTGAGTTGCCTGAAAGAGATCAGAGAGTATCTTAGAAACAAAGTAGAATTTGTCTCTCTCTGATCACTATAACCAGAAATGGAAAAGAACACCGAACCAAAAATAGTAGCACCATTTACTCTGACAGAATAGGAAACTAGCAGCTTCTGCTTGTGAGTTTTAGCCTTTCAAGCAAGCAACACCTCTGTGACTCCTTCTACTCATCTGTCAAACAGCAAGGATGATATAAATGCAAATGTATTTCCCTAAACAGCATCCAGAATTAGTACAGTGTTGAGCCCAGTTTGCACAGCTCTGAATTTTACCAAAAGAAAGGCCCAAAATAGCTGAGTAGTCCACCAGCCAAATGGCAGGTCAGGGTTGCCACGGGTTTTAATGAAATTCTATTTACAGCCAGCATCTGGAGTCACACTCACAATTGTCCCTTAAATAAAAGAAAGACAGGACTGTTGTGTGCGTCATTTAGAACACAGTTTAACAGAACATTCTAGCACAGAAATGAACAATCTTGAAGAACAATCTTTAGATGTATGTGGGAAGGTAGAAAAATCACATGCTTTGGAGTCCAAAAATATGGTTCCTAATCTCCACTTGGCTTCTATGGGACTCCCACACCCACTATAGCCTAAGTCATTAGTTCTCAAACCTTTTCACGCGGGAACCCTTATCTGCAAAGGGGAGCAAGCAAGTCACTTACTCAGGAATTTGAGGGAGGGCCTGGAGAAACTTCTTGAAATCATAATATCCTGTTTAAAATCCTCCGATTTACATGGACATAGAGAACCGTTGCCAGGCGGGAGGGTGTTGGGGAAGGGATGGAGTGGGAGATTGGGGTTAGCAGATGTAAGCTTTTATATATAGACTGGATAAACATCAAGGCCCTACTGTATAGCACAGAGAACTATATTCAATATCCTATGATAAACCATAATGGAAAAGAATATTTTAAAAAGGATGTATATATGTATAACTGAATCAGTTTGCTGTACAGCAGAAATTAGCACAGTATTGTAAATCACCTATACTTCAATTTAAAAAAATTTTTTTAAATACTCCGATTTACTATAAAAATCTATTTCAACTTTGTGTTCGAATCCACATTTTATATGTGTTCTTGGTTTTAAATAAAAATGCTTTAAATTAATTATTGTCATGTAAATTTACCTTCCGAAAGTTGGGCCATGTTTATCATGCGGCATTGATTGGCCACTGTGGCACATTGCTATGTATGTCGGGGAAGGTGGGGAGGGGAACGTACTCCCTGATACTGAACATTTCAGCCAAAGTGATTATACAAATGAGAGAATTGATATCACTATAAACTCATGATTTCCAACCTCAAGTGGACACCTGATGTGGCCCAGCTGTACAGTGACTGACTCATTGTGTCCCCACTCTCACAGCTCTGATTCCCCCCTCCCCCAACCATTCTCCTCCAATTCTCCTTTCAGGCTTTACCTTAGGAAGTAATCACTCAGGAGCATTTGACACAGTGAATCACTCCCTCCTTCTTGAAAGATCCTCTTTTCTTGGCTTCCATGATACCACTTTCTCCTAGCTTTTCTTAAACACATCTGGCAGCTCCTTCAGAGTCACTTTTGCATGAATCCATTTCCTGCCTGTCTTCCGAATACTGGGGTCTTCCTGGGATCACTTTTCAGCCCTCTTCTCTTTCAACCCTGTTTTGCTAGGCAACCTCATCTACTCTCGGGGTTTGTGCAGATGATCCCCAAAATTGAATCTCTGTGCTACCACCTTCCTTCTGAGCTCCAACCTTATATCCCCTTTGGATGGTTTCCTGACCTCCCAAATTATCGTGTCTAAAATCGAACACTTTATCTCTGTCCCTCTTCCTGCGTCCCCCAACTCAGTAAATGTCACCCATCCACCCTGTCATGTGCCCAGTATTTGGGGAGGTCATCACTGATGCCTCATTCTCCCTTAACCCTAACATCGAAGACAACGGTAGATCTAGTCTCACTCAAACTACAGAGGGAATCTGTTTACTTCTCTCCATCTTCACTACTGGGCATTCATTGTTTATCACCGGGGGACCATAACAGCCTCCTAATAATTCTCCCTGCTTTAACTCTTGTTCCCTTTCAATTTTTTCTCGAAATAGAAACCAGACTGATCTTACAAAAATATAATTGCATTCATGTCAATCCTCTGTACAAAACCCTTCAATACTTATTGCACTTAGAATGAAATCCCAAACCCTTGACATGGCCTAGAGGGTACTTTGCACCCAATGGCACCAGCCTCTCTCTCTCTAATCCAGTATAACTTGGTGTCAGCCTGGAATGTTCTTCTCCAGGTTTTTGTTTGTTTGTCTCTCCCCTCAAGCCTCAGGTTAAGTGTCTAACCCCCACTCCCATCTCATTATATGATCTCACACTAACTTGTACTTTCCTTTATATCGTTGTGATTAGATGTTGGTCTGATCATTAACTCATTATCTGTATCCTCACCAGACCCTGAGTTCCTGGGGGCAGGGGTCATGTCTGTATTATTATTGTTGTTATATTATTATTATTATTCCCTCCAGTATACCTCAATGCCTGGACCCTATTAGGAACTCACTAAGCCCGTGTTAAATACTGTAGGCACACAAAGAATATGATTGGTGACGCCATTCCTCACTGAGAAGGCTGCACAGTCCTGTGGGGTTCCTAGTAGATGGGACTCAGGATCTCTGGGGTCCGAGCCTGTTTCTAGGAGAACGGTGCTGGACAATCCACTTTTCATGTCGCTGGGCTTCATTTTCCTCATCTGGAAGTTTCCCTGCTCCTGTCTATGCCCACCCCCAACCCACCCCATGGTTCCCATCACAATCCCTTTTAAGGCTAAGATTTCTTTCTATGGGGGAAGGTAGCAGAGGGGAATAAATGTTTTCCCCACAGAGCCTGCCCAATTGTACTGCCCAGCTGCATAGGCTGATTATTATTGGTACTTTAAAGTAGAAATGTAATTAGTGTATTCGTTCTTAATTGCATCGTTGACCATGAGTAGCACAAAATCCATTCACCTAAGATTATCCTTGGAGAAGTTTTGGACACAATAAAGGCAAGCTTATTATTACTCCAGCATCGCTGTGGTTTTATTGCCCCCTGGTGGCGACGTTAATTAATTAGCCCTGCACGTTTGAAGATGCTGCTGTTTAAACCGGGGTCCACAGATTTTCCCCTGGAGGTCATGGTATTCACTTCTCTCCGAGTAAAACTAGAGACAAAGGGCGTGAGGGCATTCTCTTGATGAAAACTTCTGTGTCGGCTCCACATGCATTTTTTTCCTTAAGGGCGATGGCTCCCTCCCTTTTATGTCCCTTCCCCCAGGAGACGTTTTTGTCCCCTCTGAGTCGCCATCCAGGGAGGCAACCACCAGAGCGATTAGCCATTTGGTCTCAAAGAACAACTGCTTAGGGACCCCCATTTTAGGGAACAATATTCAATCCGATAGGAGCTAGCTTTCACATGGGACTTAGATGTTCAGGCGGCAAATTGTTTCAAATGTATAAAATAATAGAAGAACTACCAACAATCAGACATCTGAGGTTATGTGTAATAACTGCATACAATAATTGCATTCTAGGGAAGTGTCACCTGTACACGTTTTCATGTTTCCAAATGCATTTTCACTCTTCAAATCAGAAGCTTACCCAAGAGACACAAGTCAGCTACTCACAATTGTACATCCCTTTTTTAGCCTTTAAGATGAAGTAGGGAAAAGGTGGATGCAGGGAATGTTTCTAATTGATAGAAAATGCTTTAACAGAGTTGAAAAAATATATATATAGCTGCAGAGATGGCTGCATTTATCGTTAAAGGAAACAATTCAATAAGAAGTGACTGACTGTTCAAAAAGGAGAGCTAGCAGTGGAAACGCAGTTTTCCCTGCTCTCTGCATTCCCATTTTTGTCTCTGTAGCACTGGATTTAGAATCAGACAGTTCTGGGTCTGAATCTTGACTCCTTCCTTACCAGTTGTGCTACTTTAGGTAAGTGACTTAAGATTTCTAAGCCTCAGGATCTTCTCATCATCTACAAGATGGGTATAATACCCACCTCATACACTTGTTGTGAAGTTCGAATGTAATATTATATGTAAAATGCTATGCAAAATGCCAGGCACATATTAGGCATTCAAGAAACAGTAGCTATTACCATAACTGTAATTATTCTTAAGGTTATTCAGAAGGGTATGAATGATCTTGAGGGGAAAAAAATAACATAAAGCCAATCAAAGCTAATCGTTTGCATTCAGGAGCAATATTTAATCTCTTTTAAGAAGAGAATCTCTCTTAGGAGATATTATGAATAACAAATAATTGACAAATAATATTCGTTTTCTACACTTATTTCTTCCTGTCTCCCTGGGGCAGGCAGAACTCTAAAATGGCCCCTAATATCCCAGGACCCTAGTGTATACCCCCTGTATAATCCCATCTCCTTGAATGTAGGTAGACCCTGTAATTATGATGGGGTGTCACAGTCATGGTTAGGTTAAATTATATGGCAAAGGTGAAGGCATTTCACCTAAGGTTCTACATTAGTTTATTTTGAGTTAATCAGAAGATTATCCTGGGTGGGCCTAACCAAATCAGGTGAGCCTTGTTTTGTTAAGCAATTGATTTTATTTTTTTAAATTTATTTTTTATTGAAGTAAAGTTGAATTACAATGTTGTGTTAATTACTGCTGTACAGCAAAGTGACTCAGTTATACATATATATATTCTTTTTCCATTATGGTTTATCACAGGATATTGAATATAGTTCCCTGTGCTATACAGTAGGACCTTGTTTATGCATGCTATATATACCAGTTTGCATCTGCTAATCCCAAACTCCCAATCCATCCCTTTCCCACCCCTCTCTCCCTTGGCAACCAGGTGAGCCCTTTAAAGGAGAGTGTGCAGGTCAAAGATAAAAAGAAATAGCAGAGAATCTCTCCCTTTTGTCTTGAAGAAGCAATCCTCAATGAGTTCCACAGATGCAAGAAAATAAATTCTGCCAATAACTACGTGAGTTTGGAAAAGGATCCTGAGTCCCAGCTGAGACCCCAGCCAACACCTTTATTGCAGCTTGTGAAATCCTGAACAGAAGACCTGGACTCCTGACCTATGGAAACTCTGAGATAATAAATGTGTGCTGGGCTTCCCTGCTGGCGCAGTGGTTGAGAGTCCGCCTGCCGATGCAGGGGACACAGGTTCATGCCCCGGTCCGGGAAGATCCCATGTGCCGCGGAGTGGCTGGGCCTGTGAGCCGCGGCCGCTGAGCCTGCGCGTCCGGAGCCTGTGCTTCGCAATGGGAGAGACCACAACAGTGAGAGGCCCACGTACCGCAAAAAAATAAATAAATAAATGTGTGCTGTTTTAAGCCACTAAATTTGTGAAGATTTGTTACGCAGCTATAGAAAACTAATACACTTCCCAATTACTGTTACAAGTAATTACTATTACTTATTACTCCCCCCAAATCCTACCATAATATTTACTGGTGTTTTAATTTCCCAAAGAATTGGGAAAAGAGACTAGATGTCAAGACTCTTTCTTTCAGTTATTTGATTGCTTCTTTGACTCATGGGTTATTTAGAAGAAAGCTTTTTAGTTTCCAAATATTTAGGAGTTTATTCAGAGATCGTGTCATTGGTCTTTTAATAATATTTCCAGTATATTTTTCCATTTCTCCCCTCCTGGCCTTTGTGCTATTATCATTGTCATACATTGTATCACATAGGTCATAAACCCCATACTGTGTTGTTATTATTTTTGTTTAAACAATCAATTATCTTTTAAAAAGATTTAAATAGTAGGAAACATTCCTTTCTATTCATGCATAGTAGTTACTGTTTCCAGTGCTCTTCATTCCTTTGTGTAGATCCATATTTCCATCTTCTATCATTTTTCTTCTGCCTGTAGGACTTCCTTTTCCATTTCTATATATAAGTCTGCTGGTGATAAATTCTTTCAATTTTTGTATATCTGGACAAGTATATTTTGCCTTTGTTTTTGAAAGATATGTTCACAGGTTATAAAATTATAACTTGCCCCCCCTTTTCTTTTCAGTATTTTAAGATGCTATTTTATAGTTCCTCTGTACATGGCAAGTTTTTCTTTGTCTGCTATTAAGATATTCCCTTCATCACTGGTTTTGATTGGCTGATTATGGTGTACTTTGGTGTAGTTTTCTTTATGTTTCTTGTGCAGCAGATTTCTTGAGCATCTTGGATCTATGGATTTATAGTTTTTATCAAATTTGGAATTTTTTTGTTCATTATTTTTTCAAATACTTTTCCTATCCCTCCACTCCTCTTCAATGGGAACTCCAACTACAGATATTTTAGGCTGTATGAAGTTGGCCTTCAGTTCACTAATATTCTGTTCATTTTTGGTTTTAGTCTTTTTTCTCTGTGTGTTTCATCTGGGATAGCTTCTATTGCTATGTCTTCAAGTTCACTAGTCTTTTCTTCTGCAATGTCTAACTGGTCATTGCAATGGACTAAATGTTTGTGTCCCTTCCAAAATTCATATGTTGAAATCCTAACCCCCAATATGATTGTATTGGAGGTGGAGCCCTCACAAGTTGGATTAGTGCCCTTATAAAAGGGACCTCAGAGAGCTCTCTCATCCTCTTTCCGCTATGTGAGAATACAGTGAGATGTCTGCCACCGGAAGAGGGCTCTTCTCAGAACTCAACCACGCTGGCACCCTGGTCTCAGACTTCTAGCCTCCAGAACTGGGAGAAATAAACATCTTGGTTATAAGACATCCAGTCTATAGTACTTTGTTATAGCATCCTGACTGGATTAAGACTGTCATTAATCCCATTCAGGTTATTTTTTTTAAATCTCAGACATTGAAGTTTTCATCTCCCAAAGTTCAGTTTGAGTCTTTTAAAAAATATTTCCTGGCTCTAATCTTAACATGCTTAATCTTTCCTTTAGCTCTTTGAACATATAGAACACAGTAATCATAAGATTTAATGCCCTTGTCTGCTAATTCCAACATCTGTTTTAGTTCTGGGTCTGTTTTGGTTGGCTTATTTTTCTCCTAATTGTGGATCGTATCTTCCTGTTTCTTTGCATGCCTGGTCCATTTTTTTAATTAGAATTCTGACAATATCAATTTTATCTTGTTGGGTCCTGGATAGCTTTGAGTCTCTATAAATATTCCTAAACTCTGGGGTGCAGTTCCATCACTTGCACGCAGTTTCAGATTTTGCTTTTATGATTTGTTAGGTGGGGCCACAGTGATGCTTAGTGAAGGGCTAATTTTTTTCCCACTACTAAGGACAAGCATTTAGTACCTTCTGAGTACTCCAACCTATGCCTGCTGAGGTTTTCTAGTTTGACTGGTGAGAACAGGCACTGTAAGAGCTCAGAGTTCCATTCTCTCTAATCCTTTTGGGTGGTTCTTTCCCCAGCCTTGAGTAGTTTTCTTACATGCCTGTGTTGATCAGTCCTCCACTGAGTACACTCTGCAGTCCCCAGAGTTCTCTCTGTCTCCTCTCAGGTACTTTGCCCTGCAAACTCTTGCCACCTTTTCCCTCCCTGGACTCCCAGCATCTTCTCCTCAATTCAAGGTCTCTCCTGGCTGTTTGGGGTTTTCCTTCCCTGTACCATCATCTGGAATCTTTCTCAAGGCAGTTAGATAAAGGTAATCATAGGCTCACTCTATTTGCTTTCCATCTCTCAGGGACCACTGTCCTTCATTGCCTGGTGTCCACTGTCCTAAAAGCCATTGTTTCACATATTTTGTTTTTAATTGTTTCTGGTGGGAGGGTAAGTCTGCTTCTTATTACTCAATCTTGATTGGAAGTCTACCTGAATCATGTTACATCAGGGGAAAGGGAGAAGGTTGGAGGCATCACTTAACCAAACTTTTGATGCTGTCAAGATATATAATAATCATAAAACAGATAATTTTTCAAAAATATATAACAGATTGAGGAAAGAGGACAGGGGAGATGTCTCTTTTTTTCCTCTTGCGGCAACTTTGAAGCATTCTTTGCTTTTTTTCCCTAACAATGGGAAATAAAAGAATTTTTATATTGTTGCTAAATTGAATTCAACCCAAGCTAAATGTATTGTATAAGAGGATAACAAGCTGAATATTCCCCTCTGGCAGTTTGAAGGGATATCACATGTGCTCTGAACAACTGAAAGTACAATTTTACTGCATTGTGTGGTGTACTTTGAAAGTAAGATTCTCCCTCCTAGGTGAGCATCACTGCTAATATTACTGCAAATATCTGTTACTGTCGCCCTTTCTGCACTTAGCTGGTAAATAGTCAGCCTAATTAATAGTCAGCTGGGATTCACTCCGGAGGGGGAATAAGAATAAACTCAGCAGGAAAGTTGTAGGCTTGCCCACTACGGACAGTTCTTCAGTTCTTTTAATTCTTCAGATACTGCACTGAAAGAGATTGATGGATCCATTAGTGATAAATCCTGTCAGGAGAGAAGCATGTTCCCTGCTGCAGTGCTTCTGGAGCACATCACTGTCCGGGCATAATCTTGGGGTCCCCGTCAGAGTCCCCACTGCCTGTTTGTAAAGTAAAAATACATTTGGAAAAAAAAAGGAGGATTTTTGTCATGAAATACAGTATGAGCCTCTGCTGAGTGCTGGAGAAACTCTGCTAAGGGAAGAAGAAACAGTGGGATTCATGCAGGCGACGTGGACTTAGGATCACTGGGTGTAACCATATCGTGGGCCTATAGGTTGATAAATGAGCCCCTTTCTGACCCTCACACACCTGATACAATGAGTATAATAATACACAACCTCCCCAAGAACAAGAAGGAGATGGTACTACTTCTCTTGGGGTTCCACCCAGTCCTGTGAGCAATGATGCTGACATTAGTTGCCTCATTGACCTGGACCCTATATTCTCCTAACTCCCGGGCAGCCACACTGGCCTCCACCCTCTCCCTTGCACGGTCTAGGTCTAAGCATGCTCTGGCGCAGGGCATTCTTGCTTGATGTCCTCTCTGCTTAGAAAACGCCGTCTCCCTCCATCCACAAAGGTCATTTCCTCTCTACCTCTCCTGACCCCTCATCTAAAATTATAGCTCTCCCCCACCTCCCAGTTACTTTCTATCCTTTTCTGAGCTTTATTTTCCTGCACAGCACTTTTCACCACCTCCCAGGGTATCCGGCTACTCTTTTGTGTATTCCGTTGCCGCTGTAGACTCTAAGCTCTTTGAAGGCAGGGACTTTGTTTTGGCCTCTCCTGTACCTTCAGCACCTGGAACGGTGCCTGGTGCACAGTAGGAGCTCACTAAATATTTGTTGAGTGAATAAATAAGCAAACATGTAGAACAAATGGCAGGCTACAAAAGTATGTGTGGATGACAAGAAGATTGGCTTGGTTAGGTGGAAGCAACAAATGATGCTTGGCCATAAATTAAAATTCAATACATCAGACAACCAGAGATTTCATGGGAGCCTATAGGTATGGTGTCAGCTGGGGTGTCTGAGGGGCAATCTAGGAAGGTGATGAAGGATTCATGAGAAAAATGAGGCAGGTTGGGTCTGAAACACTTCCCCAAGAATTAGTAAGAAGAGCCTCTGGAAGGACAGGGGCGGCCGTCATCCCGTAGCTGGCTGATGTACACTCCATGGAGAGTGGAACAGCACAGGCTTTTTCTGACCCACACAGTTACTTTACTAGCACATGAAAGTGTGGTGGCAGGTACCTCACCACGTGCAAAAAGTGACCATCAGCTGCCACTCAAGAGCATTCACAAAACTGAGCTGGAGTTTAGCATTAGCCCTCGAGCTGGCATTCTGAACACGGACCTTTTTTTTTAAGAATGAATGACATTTTTTCATTCTAGGTCCATAGTCTCTGCATGACCCTTCTACTCTTAATGGTTGTCCCTACAAGAATTCCACCTGCCGACACCTGACTGAAAGGTAGGGCTAAAGCAGATGTTATCACACACCAACTCTGAGCTCAGCAGAGCACCTGACACTTAGTAGGTGCCCAATCCATGTTTGGGGAATTAAATGGAAGGGAGCTATTTCTGCAAACAATGACACTGGTGCCACCTGGTATGGGGATGAAGCCCATTCAGGCACAGAGAATTGAAGAACTGAGTTCCTCTTTCCCACCGGAGGCTGGTCCAGAGCATACTCTAGACTCACGCACACTTCTCTGTTTGGGAAAGTTGTCCTTACCTTTCCCCTTCATAAAAAATCTTTCTCTCTCTCTGTTTCCTTATTGTCTCTCTCTCTGTCTCCCTCCCCCATCCCTAACTCTCAAAAAGAGTACTTGTACCTGAATTTCAGTCTTCACAGAGAGAGAGAAATCAGTAACAGCCTCCCTGTGATGAATCTCCTGGAGAGACTCAACAGACTTTTGAGGGGAGAAGAGCTGTAATTTCCCTCCAAGTAATTCGGACTATCAGGCCCTCACCACAGCTTGTTCCGAAAGAGAGCACGGAGCAGGCAGCTCGCTGGGGCTGCTATAATTGTAGAGCCTGATCAAAGACAAGACAGAGGGAAGGAGAGCGAAGCAGGGAATCATGGGGCTTGTGTGAACCCCACCCGCTCAGAAGGGGGCTTCTCCAGAAGAAAGGAAATTGGCAGCATCCACTGTGGAAAGGGCAATGCTTGCTTTCGGTTGGTGGTAAATGACAAGTGATATTTGCACTCTTTTTTAAAAATTATTATTTTCCTAGAGCTTTGGGGCCTGATGCATGAGGGCTAGAAGGCAGATGACCTGTCCTTGTGGGTCTAAAAATGAGATGTAAGCAAGCTTGTGGTTAAAAAAAAAAAAACCTAAAAAACTAATCTTGTTCAAAAGCCGGATTATCCAACAAAACTTGTTTTCTTCACTTGCAGTGATGTTAGTTTGATAAAGCTGTGGACTTTCAGTCAGAGTTTAGAATTTTACAACTTTACAATAAAAAAAATAGGTCAACCCTAAATGTCAAAATATAGTCTAAATCGTCTTAGCTGCCCTGAATTTTGTAATTACTGTGGGTGAGTGAAGCATTTTCCATGCCTATATATATATTTAGTTAGTTATATATTAAATATATATATTAGGACGATTAAATATATAACCCAGTAACCCTAGGAGGTAGGTATTATTGCTATCTCCTATTTTAAATATGAGTACACTGAGATTTAGGAAGGTGAAATTATTTCCCAAGGTCAAAGGTTGATCTTCTCTGAAGCCCAGATTCTTCTCCCCTCTGCTCTTTGCAATGTGGCAAGCATGCCTATGCATATGAATAACTCCAAATGCTTCTTAAAAATGCAGATTCTGGGGCACCCATCTCAGAGATTCTGATCCAATGCGTTTGTTCGTATTGCTGGGAATCTGCATTTATGACAACATGCAGAGGTTATTCTGAAACAGATGCTACAGTACCTCACTTTGAGATTAGGTGCTCCAGGGGCTATTAAATATTCAGCATCCTCCTAGTCAAGTCCTTTTATTACAAGAGTGAGGCGCTGACCCCCAGAGGTTAAACAACTTCCTGGAGGCCAGTCACTACCGAGCCAGCTGGCCCAGCATTCTTTCCACCACATTCCAGTGGAGAAAAAATTCAAGTCTCTTAGAAAGCTTTGTTCTCCCCCTAGTCTTTCAGTTCTGCAAGCAGCCAAACTCCCCTAGAGTATCAAACAATATGTTCAAGGCCAGAGCGGAAAAATCACACCACTCATTCTAAAAGGCTCAGTGCTGCGTGCCCACGTACTGCCAAAATTAGAAGCGGTGAAAATCACTTAAATATTACTTTTCTTTAATTGTGAGAATATCAGTGTGTGAAAATTGCCATGTGTAAACTTAAGAGTTGTTACAGCTTTCTAAAAAGCAAGTTTGCCTTTCACTGCCATTCAGCGAGGACTGGTCCCCCTCTTACACACCCCCATTAAGCCCTCAGCACAGTCTTAGACCCACGTAAGACCTAAAGGTGGCTCAGAACTGGTTCTTAAGGGTAGATGTAAATGGGAGGCTTATATAATTCTATGAGATTATCATGGCTACACTTCCTGTGAAGCTGCCATTCACCGAGGTATTCCTCTGAGATTGGCATTTTCTCTCTGTATTTACCCAGTTTGTGTTGAATGAGCCAACATCCAGATTGGTGGCTTAATGCCAAGGTTTGGTAAACAATTGTTCCCCTGTTTGTGGGCTTATTCATTTATTTCTGGGTGTTCCCTGCCAGAATCTGTCCTATCAAGTCTCTTAGAGGGAGGCCTAAAATACGCTTGCACTCTGCATTTTAGGCAACTCCATTAATTCATCGCTGGTGTCACGGCAAGCTTTCGCACAGGGGTTGCAAAAATCTTGATTATGCAAATGTGTTGTTGTGTATTTCTTAACAATACGCTGGTACAACTTGCCTTGACTCATAGTAGTTTTATCACACAACCCCTCAGATCCGTGAGGTTTCTAAGTGTGCTTGGTTCTGTTACTGCGGCAACCTGCCCCAGTGGATTCTTCAGCTATAAACTTCACATCTGAGCGACACAATGTGTGCGTGAAGGGGAGGACTGTTTTCCAGAAATACAATGTTTGGGTTGAAGCGTCTGACAAAGGGACGTGAAGAACCAGAACAATATGGGGTTTTTAAATTAGGTCTTTAAATTCAAGATGACACTTGAAATACCACCCTCTTTCTTACAATCTGGTGCTCTTTTTTCTTTTTCCAGAAACGACAAGCGTCCCTGCGCTAAGTCTCAGGATGCAAAACAGCTGAGCGGCACAGGGAAGTTTTGTTCGCTACTCCATAGCCATCCTGTTGAACAGGGCACTCGATCGAAGCAGGGGAGGGTTTTAGCAGTTGAATGAAGCCACTTAACAAAATGTTTCATGGGCCTGGGAGTTGTTAGTTAATGAGATAAATTCCCCTCGTATGGCAGCTCTTTCCTGGGAGTTTTTGGCCCTTCTGGAAGCAGTACAAACTCTTTCAGGCCGTTGGGGTTCCGCAGAATTATTTCATGCCCTTGTGGGAATTACTTTATCATTTTAAATCAGAGATCAGCAAACATTTTCCATAAAAGGCCAGATAATAAATATCTTCAGCTACGTAAGCCATATGGTCTCTGTCACAACTATTCAACCCTGCCATTGTAGCAAAAATTAGAGATAATATGTAAACGAATGGGAGTGTCTCTGTTCCAATAAAACTTTATTTACAGACAATGGAACTAGGAAGCCATGTAATTTTCAGGAATTACTAATTAATGTTCTTTTTTCCCTATATTTTTTCAACCATTTAAAATCTATTCTTAGCTCATGTGTCAGATAAAGACAGGCAGTGGGCCATAGTTTTCCCATCCTTGCTTTAAGCCAATTGACTGATAAAATAGAAATACCAACATAGTCATCAGCTTCCCTCATTTACCTAATCCTTAGCAAGCCCTCAAAAATGTCAGCTATTACTGAAATAATTAGTCAGTTGGGACACGTTTGGGAATGAAGGTCAGCACGTAATTTTTCTATGCATAGGAAGAACGCTGGTAAACTCAGTGGATTTGGTGGTGGGATCAGAATTGATTTCTCTGACGTCCCACTTCCTAGAAAAGCTTAGGATCTGAACTAAAATTGTAGAGTTTTCAATGTGAACTCTGAAACCCCTTGGCTGCGTGGTACCAACCGCTGCCCCCGCCAACCCCCGCCGCCCTGATATACTAACCTTCCCAGTGCTGCGGGGAGACACGTCTGCTCTCTGGTTTGCCCGTCATCCCTGGAAGGGTAACTTTCAGAACAGACAGAAGAGGAAAAGCTACCTCCAGAGCTTGGGTGATGGCAAGTAAGGATTTTCTTTTCTTCTTCAGTCTGATCCACTAACTTGCAAAGATCCTTTCTCTACCAGGGAAGAGGATGAGAAGCTGGTGTGGCACTCAGGTTCTTAGTTGTAATTTTATGTGATAAAGGTGCTTCCTAGACAGAGGATACCTTGATAAAATGAGGCCAGGGTTTCTTTTCCTCTATGCTTGATTGTCTAATAAACTTCATTTTATTCTTCCCTGTCATTTTCCTCCTCTATTCTTTCTCCTTCCTCCCATTTTTCCTTTCTCCTTTCTGCCTTTTGAAGTCATGATTTGATATTCTGATGAGTTCTGCACCCTTCCCACTCCAAGTGTGACCCTGTGCAAAAAGCGACAGAAGCACTGGGAGCTTTTCAGAAATGTGGGATTTGGGGCCGCACCCTAAACCTACTGAATCATAATCTGCATTTTAACAAGATCTCCAGGGTGTGCACTGTAAAGTGTGAGAGGCCCAAGTCCTTACAATACCCTCATCGCTCCAGAGGGAAAAAAAGCTCAAGACAAAGCTCAGGCTTAAATAGATTCCGGAGGGAAGTAAAAACTTGACCTTCCAGAGGTTATTCATATCTGAGGAGAAAAATGGAGAGTAGTAGTCAAACTTTAAAGTGAGCAAGTGACAGCCCTGCTTGGGTGAGCCTCGAAGGATTTTTCCCTCTAGCCGTCATCCAGGTGGAAACAGGTTATCCAAGACCAGAATAGGATAGTTAAGGACACAGAGCCTGGAGCCTTAGAATAGCGCCCCAGCTCCAGTGAAGGGAGATGTGGAAATGATACCAGCACACATTCTGTGGCTTGGGCTGCGGGTAACAGAGGCCGCTTCACTGCAGAGAGAGGTCAGAGGACGGTGTAGAGGGCAGAGGCATTCCTTGGCATTCTGGAATAAACAGTCAGTGGTGTGCTCTCTGGGGGAGGGGGGAGGGGAGGGGGAGGGGGAGGAGGGCTGGGGAGAAAGCCTTTGATTTGGAGCATTTACCAGTTTTCATGGCGTACATAGTCCTACCTTGGCTGATTTTAAACTATCAACGTGATATCACTGAAGGTGGAGTTGGGAAGAGACACACAGTAGCACACCATACAGATACAAGAGACATCAATAAACTCAGAAACGTAGTAAGTTGTAATAATTAGAAACTGATTAAAATAATTTCCTCTTCTTCAATTAGAAACTGAGTTGTACTTATTACCTTTGTTTTTAATATAACTAATTTAACTGTGAGTTTATATAATTTAATTTTTAGTAATGGCTGTGTTGAACAACTAGGTCCAGATATTCCCGAGAATTGTCTCTCATGAGACAGTACAAGCAGGCTCCAGCACATACCTTTAAAAAGGGCATTTTTCTACCTAGAGGGGTGGGATAGGGAGGGTGGGAGGGAGACGCAAGAGGGAGGAGATATGGGGATCTATGTATATGTATAGCTGATTCACTTTTTTATAAAGCAGAAACTAACACACCATTGTAAAGCAATTACACTCCAATAAAGATGTTAAAAAAAACGGGCATTTTCCACAACTTTGGACTGTAAATGATAGGATGCCTCAAAAGATAGCTGCACAATACATTTGGGTATCATTCATTCACACTGATGTCCTAGCAAGCCTCTGTTCACAGATGGCCTTCAAAGGAAAAAAAAAAAAGATCTGTAGTATTTCACTCTTACAGTTCATCCTACAAACTTCCGTTAAACTTTCTCAAGAACGTTTTATAGGTGTCCTCTGTATTGAGTTCTAGTTGAGAATTTTTCAGTTTCCAATTGGAACATTTCATGTGACTTATTACACCCATGAGTTAACACAGAGAAGTTCCCAAAACACCATTTTAGCCTGGCTTCAACTCATCATTCACAAATTTTTAATGCCTGTCGCTCAACAATCATAATGCCTTGGCTTGAGTTTCATCTCATCTTTCCTCTTCTTCAATTTTAGCCAAAGGAAAATTGACAGGCAGCACCCTCACAGCAGTAAGGAGAGTGAAATGAGCTTAAATGGTATCAAGCAAATAATCAGCTTCCTATAACACAGCTGACCATTAATTTCCTTAGCAGGATCCAGAACTTGTACGACATTTCCAAGAATCCTTTCTCGTATTTGCCTGGTGTTACGGATACACGGGACAGAGTGAGGCCACCTGGTGCCTCATTCCAGCTCCCTCATTAACTGCCCCCCACCCCCCCCCACCTCCCGTTTATGTCACTCAACCTCACTGAGCCTAAGTTTGCAGCCTGTAAAATAAGGGGCTGGTAGATAACGTCTAGATCCCTTTCAACTCTTAAAAATAATTTATTCTGGAAAACAAAAATTAATTGGAAATAGGATAAAAAGAAAAATAATCCATTAAGGAACAACTTGTTGCTCATTTGGGCGGTCCGCCTGGTCTGCCTTTCTTTGATGGATGCCACCATTTTAATTCTCTGAGAGAAATATGCACACCCATCCACCCTCTTTCCTTACAAGGTAACAGCTCATAAAATGCACCTTCCATAAAAATGATTTGCATGACCCATTTCGCGGCTGCTGAGCTGTTTATGATCCTAAAAGTCTGGTTTTCTTCACTGAGTGGGCTTCTGTTTGCGTGCCCGTCCCCTCCAGGGTCTCCCTGCGCCACTGCAGTCTGCTGCCAGCCGGGCCGCCTCCACCGTCCACCTGTCCTCAAGCGCTGCTTCCGCCGGCGGGACTCCTACGGTCGCCTTCCTCGCAACCTCCTTCTACACAGTCCCCACGGGGTCTGTAGCCCCAAAGCCAACAGCTTGAGCGCCCGGCTGAGGCAGCAGGGGTGGGGACGTGCCCCACGATGCCTTGGAAAGGAAAAAAAAAGAGGTCCCCGCAGGATGCTGGCGCCTAGGGTACTTTTAAAACCAGCGTGGCCAGGCAGCAGTCTCCCCTCACTAGGCTCGGAAGAGGGCAACCCAGGTGTCCTTTAAACGCCTCCGATCTTGCAGGTCCCGGTTACAAAAGTCCCATTGCCGCCCAGGTCCTATCCGCGTGATGGGGTTTACGGTGGCGACGGTTCCGGGCCACGGCCCTGGTGTCGAGCGCCTCCTGCCGAGCCTTTAAGTGCGCGAGGCGGGAGAGGCTGGAGTCACTGAGGGCGGCGGGGGGAGGGGCAGCGCGCAGGGCCGAAACGCACGTGCGCAAAGGGCGCGGCGAGGAGCGCTCGAGGGCGCTCAGGGGGCGGCCTGGCCTGAGGAGCGGCGTGCGGCGCGCGCCGTGGGCTGCCGACCTTCCCAGGCCGCTGCAGAACAGAGACGTGTGCCCGCGCCTCAGAAGGGCTGGAAAGAGGGATTCAAGGTAAAAACAGACAAACGGGAACAAAGTCTTTTACCCGGCAGGCCTGGCGATTCCCACGCTTGGAGGCGGCTTGGACGACGGGCAGTGGGTGGGCGGGGAGGAAGCGGCTTTCTTCTGGGGCCGCTTAACTGCTGTCTTAACCAGGTCTCGTGCTGCTACAGGACTAGCTTTTGTGTTTCAAGAGACCGCGAAGGTGGTCGCACCCCAGGGCAGAGGTAGGAATAACGGGATGAGCGGGGCGTTCGGCACAGAGCTGGTTTGGTGGTGATTCGCAGGGGAAACTGAGAGTTCCTGGGAGCCGCCATATAGGCTTCCGGAAAGTGGGCCCCTTGGGAGTTCCTTAGCGCTGGAAGAGATCTTAGCAGCCGTCTGGCTGAGCCCTCGTGCTGCTCACAAGAGGATCTAGAAGCCCAGAGAGGTGGACAACTTGCCCGAGGCTCCACAGCTCGTTTGGGGGCAGAGCTGGAGATAGAACCAGTTGTCGAGAGTCTCGTCCTAGGACTCTGCCCACTCTCCCTCAAGGTTGCATCTCCCGTAATTCTTCTGGAGAAAACAGTAGGCGCTTTTTTCTAGGGTAGTGTATGGAGGGATGGGCTGGGGGAGGCGGAAATGCGGTCCATGATTCTTTACATCCTCACCACCAGAGCGAGATTCCACAAACAGAACTAGGAACCCACAAAGGTTCCTTCCGGAGCGGTTACCCAAAGACAGTGTTACCATATAATTTATCATTAAAAGCAGAATACTCTTAAGAATGGAAGGGAACCCTATTAATAACTTTGCCCAGACAGTCTGATATAAGCCCATACTGCCTGCCGCAAACCAAGACTTAAGGTCACCCCTCCTGAAGCGCATTTTTGGAACTACAGTTTAAAGAGCACACACTGTCTCTCAGCAGGTGATGGGCAAGACATTCTTCAGTATCAGTTACAGCCCCTACTGTGTGTGCGTCCATCAAAAACAAACCAGAGGCAGCTAAAGGCTGGGACTCAGGCTTAGTCCCTGGTGCCCTGGGGGATGCCTGTCCCCAGATGCCCACCCATCTCAACATTGTTTTCTGCTTTCCATCCCAACCGCCACTGTCTGCCTTTAGGGCCCCATTACCTATTATTGGGTCTTTCTGCCTCTCCCATCACCACCCTAACCAGGCTATCTTGCTAAGAAAAAAATTCCCTGCAGTGTGCAAAAGTTTACATTTGGTCCTACTGGTTTCTCTAATGCCATCCTCTGCTCCCCAGACGCTCTCATTCATGGACCCTCAGGTCTGCCAAGCCAAGAACCTGCAGTGCTCAGTTCCTCCAGGCTTCCTCACCCTCCGTGCCTTTCCCCATGCCATTCCCTCTTCCTGGAATGCCTCCCTGGGCCCCATTTCCCGTCTGCCTCGTGAAATCCTACTTCTCCTGTCAGCGCTGAGCCCGAGCACCACTGCCCAAATACTCTGGTGCTCCCTTATCACGTGGTAAATGTTTGTTTAAAGCTGCTTCTCCCTAATAGATTTATGGGCTTCTTGGGAGCAATTTGGTCATCTTTGTTATTATTCATCACTGCTGTGGAGTAACATTAAGAATGCTGTTTTTCCCTCTCCTTTTCCAGAAAATAATGTGATTTTAAAGTACTAATCCATTTTGCTTTTCCTTGTTTGTGCAAAAATCTTTTAAAATTTATTTTACTGGCATGATTATGTATAAGACTTCAGTAGAAGAAAATTTTCACTATTTGAGTTTGTTTTCTGGCCATTTATCATTTGTCCCATTTCATGGTTATTACTGAAAATAATATTGTTGTATAGAGAAGGAGTGCTGAAAAGCAATCCTCTCCAAGTGTCAAATGCACTAGGTCCCTTTGGGCCAAGCATCTCAAGGCCTGGGAGGGGTTTGGGTTTCTTCCTGAATTTCCTTGCTTGGATTTTGGTACAAGACTCCTCATTAGTCTAAAATAAAATCTGATTATGTCAGTTCTCTGCTGAAAAAAAGTCAGTGACCCACTAGGTAGACACACCAACCAATGGTCAAGAATGTGACTACCTAGGTTTGATTTCTGGATTCACCACTTGTTAGTTGTGTGACTTTGGTTAAGTCATTTGACCTCTCTGTGCCCTGGCTTCCTTATCTGTAAAATGAGGGTAATAATAGTTATTTTATAGAGTTGTGAGGATGAAATGAATTGAGTTCACATTAAGTGCTCATACCAAAGCTTGGCACAGAATAAGCACTTGATATTAATTATTACAATCACTATTATTACCATTATTTATGTGAGATAAAATCCTAAGTTCTTAGTGTGCCTTACTAGCGACTCTCGAGCTGACGCCTGTCAGATTCTCCAGTTTCATCTCTCCTTTCCCTCCGATTCTGGTCAGACCTCACCACGTGTTCCGCAACCCCATTCTGTTCCTACCTCTGTGCCTTTGCACCTGTTCTCTTTCCTTCAGACCTTTCCTTCTTTGTCTTCCTGGACCACAGGCAAATATGCCCCCAGGTTTCAATATGACTCAAGACTACTCTTTGCAGTCCCCCTGCCCCTGCCTCCGTGCTGGTGGAGTGGACCTTACACCTTCTCCTATCATATTTCAGAATTTTTCATTGTACTTATTTGTTTCCATGCTTGCCTCCCATCCTAAGCTATTACTGAGGAAAAGAACTGCTTTTTTTTTTTTTTTGCGGTACGCGGGCCTCTCACTGTTACGGCCTCTCCCGTTGCGGAGCACAGGCTCCAGACGCGCAGGCTCAGCGGCCATGGCTCACGGGCCCAGCCGCTCCGCGGCATGTGGGATCTTCCGGGACCGGGGCACGAACTTGTGTCCCCTGCATTGGCAGGCGGACTCTCAACCACTGCGCCACCAGGGAAGCCCAAGAACTGCTTTTTGTCTTTGTGTCTCCAGTGCTCGCTACAGTGCTTGGTGCAGAGCAGCCATTAACGAATGTTTCTTGGGTGACTGCATGTCCCTCCCAGCTCCTGCAATTCCTTAGCATCTTCCTGTTTCCTAGTGGCATAACTAGACTAATGACACTCAGCAAGGAGGAAATTTAATATTAAAATAACCTGAAAATAGACTCAGAGTTGACTCACGTCTGTACCTCTCTTTCCCTACCCCAAGCATTTGACTTTGGAAATCTGATCTGGGAAAAGTATGATTATTAATTAAACACTCTCAGGCTGTCAGAACAGTACTTTTTGCTACCTTCATAAATGCGTAAGGCTGAGAGTTTACTAGTTCGGCAGTGTCTTTTAAATGAGATGAACATGTTTGCTTGCATGAAATATTTATGTTTCTTAGCGGCACGACTTCAAAATATTCTGAATCAAACTTCTTGAGATCTGGCTGCAGAGTTTCTGTTCACTCTCCCTTAAAGTGGAAAGAGGACATGGTAATAAAATAATGCATAAGAAGGAAAGCATGGGAAACTTTTTTATTTAGAGAAATGCCCTTCTTCTATGTGATTAACTCAAAGTTTCTTGCGTAATATAAAAGGGGAGAGACTAGATTGGAATAGATGATCTCTAAGTATCCTTCACAGTTTTCCTCTAAACTTTGACAAGAAAATTCTTGTTTGTCGTCAGTAAAAGGAGCTAACTTTTAAAGTGCAATTAAAAATATATATTTATATATACATTGTAAAGCAATTATACTCCAATGAAGATGTTAAAATATGAATATATATATATTTCTGTTTGGTTTTTGGAGGGTTGCTATTTATTATTGCATTTATTTGAAGTACACTAGAAAAAAATCAAAATTTGATGAGAAAATTCTTCCTGTATGTCTACAAATATATTTATAAAATGCATCTGCCAATAATTTGATTTAAGAAGGATTCAGCTCCAGGGAACCTTGACAAATGACTCCCTCCCTCCAAGCTGTTTGGCAAATTTGTTTCCCCAAAGCTTTAGAACACAACATATAATACTGCCAGACCAACCAACCAACAAACAAACAAAACACCTTTCTGTAGTTAAAAGTAATACCTTTTTTGGAATGGTGTTAATTCTCATGCATAGCTGTTACCTTGGAATTCACAGTTTTTCAATTCTGTCTAAAATTTATCAATTTTTATTAAGACGAGGAAGCATAAAATGAAATTGATACAAAATGTGGAAACATTGAATCTGTACTTCTGCTACAACTTCATCTCAAGGAAAAAATAAAACCTTCGACCCACCTCCCCACCCCCTTCCCCCAGTACCATTGCAGACAGACTTCTTATTGGTGTGAAAATATAAATGCACGCATAGGTAGACCAGGAAAAGTGTCTATGCCCTATCCCTGTGAGGCATAGATCTAATTAGTTTATAAATATCTCTCATTTTTGGACTATGTCTATTCTCAAGTCTAGATTATGAAATTGGGTGTTAAAATTTCCAGAATGTGTTGCACATAGATAAGATGTTTGAAAGACTTCTTAGTTTGCAAAAGAGAAAAACCTTAAATTTCTGCTCTGGAAACTGAAGGCTGGTGCATGTTCTTTTATGCTGGAAGCTTGTGTTTCATTGGCTACAATTTAAGTTTTGGTCACTGACAGAGCTTGAAGGCAGACCATACCTAAATAAGCATAAATGGAAAAGTTCCTTGCTCAGGCCTGGATGAATTGCTTTGTGGGAACAATTGGGAGGTTGTTCAGGGTTGTGGCCTTTAAATCTATTCTGACTTGTATTTGACAGATGATCTTTGTGAAAAGCCACGTGTTAGACTGAAAACATTCAAGTTTGCTCTCAGTTCCAATATGGGCATTTTGTTTATTGTTGTTGTTAAATCAGTTCCCTGTTTCAGGATCTCCACTGGGAAATCTTAAATGGCAAAATTAGTCCCTGTGTGTAACTCAGTGCTGTTCTAGGTTCGAAAAACGATGGATCTGTGAAACGAAGTGAACTCGTCAAAGTAATTGTCTTACTATCACTGTAGATATTGGTTTTTAATAGTTCATTTGGAAAGAGGGACAGTATAATCTTTACCTTCAGTGTGAACTGTGAGCCCCGAAAAGGTAAATATCAGACATGGCCTCCTTTTCCTTTGTTATATAAAATGTGTGTGTGTGTGTGTGTATTTCATATTATATATATTTCGTATAACAAAGGAGAAGGAGGCCCTGTCTGATATGATTGTTATTATATAATAACATAGCATGTAATATGTAAAGACTCTTTTCCTGGGTCAGCTTACCATGCAGGGGCTACATGGGCAGTAACTGAGTCTGTGAAGAAAGAGATGGAGAGAGAAAGAGAAAAGCATGTAGATTCTCTCCCACTGTCTCCTTGCGCTGAGTCATAGTACAGATCTGTTGAGTTTTTATTTGCTTACTTGTTTGTTCAGTTGGTTGGTTTTTCATACTTTCCCGTGTAGTTCTGAGCCACAGAACTAATTAACCATCAACACAATGAACTGATGTTGGTTTAGCTGGAGTGATCACGTTCTGTAAACAGGGTGATAAGCAATGCGAGTCTCCCTAGGAACATGTGAGAATCGCTAATTGAATTCTGAGAACCCGAGGGTGACAGGGACCCACCACCTAGCTATGGTGATTTCTCCTTAGCCTCTGAGGGAGCTTTGGAATGCTTTCAGAAGGTGGTCACATGTGCTTAGATTTTTAAATTGGTATGATTTTTATTGTGAAAGTCCCAAGGGTTTCATGCCAGTGTCCTGGCCTTTTATTGTTTTCCTAAAGGGAATGTTTTCTGTTTAGTTCCTAGAGTCATAATTTAGAGCCAGAAGGGACCTCTCTCCTTTAAACTGAAGCTCTGAGAGGTCCGTTATCCACTTTTCTGATATTTCGGGGCCCACCTCTTTCCCCCATTTTCACTACCACGGTCCTAGTTCATGCGTAATCCAATCTCACCTGAACAACTGTAGGCATCGTAACTGGTCGCTCTGTGCTGTCCCATCCTTCCTTCTACTCCTGCCATTTGCACTAACCCCAAAGTGATTTTTCTAAAAATCATACCTGATGCTTTTACACATCCATGTGTAAAAATCCTACAAAAGATTCCTGTTGCCTTCAAAATAAAATGACACGTCTTTACCTGTCGCAAAAGACTTTCCCACCTCAGCACCTACCACTTTCTACCTCAGTCTATTTCTGCTAAACTGGAGTAATTCAAGTTCCTCGGCACACCATGTTGTTTCACACCCTATCTTTGTGTGTACTTTTTCCTGTGTCTAGAATGACCTTTTCCTCTTCCCCACTGGAAGCTCATTCATCAAGACCCGATCCAGGCATTTTCTCGTTGGTACCATTCGTGACCCCCAACAAGACACACACGTGTATCCGTGTGACAGGGCTGTGCTGAAAAGAGTGGGAGTTGGAGGGTGGAGTCTTGAGGCCCTTTGAAGTTTCAGAGGAGAAGAAGATCACCCCTTGGGCCAAAATAGTAAAATCAGTAGACATTTTAAAAATGGCTAGAAGGGTGTGGACGCAGCTTTGTTGCCTGAGGGGGGTGGCGGTGGAAGTTAAGGGAGTCGGGGGCCAGCGCTTTTCGGGACCCGCAGTCGTGGCCGTTGCAGTCACTTCGCCTTGTGGCCTTTAGCGTAGGAGTCGCATCGATAGCAGCCATGAGCAGCGGGGTGTACGGCGGAGATGAGGTTGGAGCCCTTGTTTGGTTTTTTTTTTGCGGTACGCGGGCCTCTCACTGTTGTGGCCTCTCCCATTGCGGAGCACAGGCTCCGGACGCACAGGCTCAGCGGCCATGGCTCACGGGCCCAGCTGCTCCGCGGCACGTGGGATCTTCCCGGACCGGGGCACGAACCCGCGTCCCCTGCATCGGCAGGCGGACTCTCAACCACTGCGCCATCAGGGAAGCCCGGAACCCTTGTGTTTGACATTGGATCCTATACTGTGAAAGCTGGTTATGCTGGTGAGGACTCTCCCAAGATGGATTTCCCTATGGCTCTTGGTATGGTGTCGAAAGAGGTGATGGAAGTACATTGATGGAAATAGATGGTGAGAAAGGCAAACAAGGCGGTCCCATCTATGTAATCTATCTATTACATAGATGCAAATGCCCTGGTGTTCCGAGGGAGAATACAGAGGCCATATTCCACCACTGAAAACTGGGATGGTTGAAGATTGGGGTAGTTTCCAGGCTATTTTGGCTCATACCTCCAAAATGAGTCAAATCAGAAGCCAGCCTGCATCCTGTTCTCATGTCAGAAGCACTGTGGAATACCAGAGCAAAGAGAGAGAAACTGACAGAGTTAATGTTTGAGCACCACAACATCCCTGCGTTCTTCCTTTGCAAAACCGCTGTTTTGACAGCATTTGCTAATGGTCATTCTACTGGGCTTATCTTAGACAGTGGAGCCACTCATACCACTGCAGTTCCAGTTCACGATGGTCATGTCCTTCAGCAAAGCATTGTAAAATCCCCTGTTGCTGGAGACTGTATTACTATGCAGTGCAGAGAACTCTTCCAAGAAATGAATATAGAACTGATTGCTCCATATATGATTGCATCAAAAGAAGCTGTTTGTGAAGGATCGCCAGCAAACTGGAACAGAAGAGAGAAATGGCCACAGGTTACAAGGTCTTGGCACAATTACATGTGTAACTGTGTTATCCAGGATTTTCAAGGCTCAGTACTTCAAGTATCAGATTCAACTTACGATGAAAAAGTAGCCGCACAGATGCCAACTGTTCATTATGAATTCCCCAATGACTACACTGTGATTTTGGAGCAGAACGGTTAAAGATTCCTGAAGGATTATTTGACTCTTCCAGTGTAAAGGGGTTATCAGGAAATACAATGCTGGGCGTCAGTCATGTTGTCGCTGCAAGTGTTGGAATGTGCGATATTGATATCAGACCAGGTCTCTGTTCCAGCGTTATAGTGGCAGGAGGAAACACGCTAATACAGAGCTTTACTGACAGGTTGAATAGAGAACGCTCTCAGAAAACACCCCCAAGTATGCGGTTGAAACTGATTGCAAATAACACAACAGTGGAACAGAGGTTTAGTTCATGGATCGGTGGCTCCATTCTAGCTTCTTTGGGCACATTTCAGCAGATGTGGATTTCCAAACAAGAATATGAAGAAGGAGGGAAGCAGCGTGTAGACAGGAAATGCCCTTGAGAAGAGTTCCCAAACCTCTACCTTCTATGTCACCTTATGTTTCATAGCTTTAGTATACTCAGGAAAAGAACAACCATCTTTTGTAGAATGTTTATACATTTTTGCATATGTCAGTTTCCACTTAAATTTTTTTTTTTTTTTTTTCTGTACGTGGGCCTCTTACTGTTGTGGCCTCTCCCATTGCGGAGCACAGGCTCCGGATGCGCAGGCTTAGCGGCCATGGCTCATGGGCCCAGCCTCTCCGAGGCATGTGGGATCTTCCCAGACCAGGGCACGAACCCATGTCCCCTGCATCGGCAGGCGGACTCTCAACCACTGCACCACCAGGGAAGCCCTCCACTTAAATTTTTTAAGGCTTTAACTGGCTCTATAGATTAAAATAAGTTTGTGCTTTCCTTGAAATGCACTTATTCTTATTACAAGCATTTTATAATTTTGTATAAATGTCTATTTTCTCTAAATATTTTGCTTTCAGTAAAATGCTTTCCAACTCCGTTTAGTATATTACCACTGGGTTGGTAGAATTGCTTTTTATTGACTAGTAAAACTTACTGCCTATATTTTTTACCTTAAGCTTTTAAAATTAAATAAAAATTACTATCCAAAAAAAAAAATAGCTAGAAGACAGTAGTCTGTAGAAGATGCTTATGTTCTTGCCTCTTCTAGGGATACTATAGAGGATTCCTCTGGTAAGTGTGTCTTAGATGGAGAAGAAGTTGGCTGATAACATCTACTAGAGGCCTTGACTTCCATTGAATGAGGAGTGGGAGAGAAAAGTTTTTCTGAACATATTCATTTACTTCCTTTCAAAATAAATGACAGTTCTTTAAATCAAATTAATTTAGCTTCATGAAAGACTCCTTATATTTTCCTTCTTTTACTGTGGAATTATGAAAAATTTGACATGGACCAGCATTTTGGAGCTGGTGGTTTACTGAATCACCTATCAGCCCCTTTTATGCCATGTTTCAGCCTATGTACAAGCAGTGAAACTGTGGTATGGAGAAATAGACATCCTTAAAAGGAGAAGGTGGGATTGTAAGTCAGTGCAGGATTTATAGAAGGCCCTCTGGAAACACATATTAATATAAAGTATGTATATCCTCTGACTCAGCAGGTCCACATCTAGGAATTTATTCTCGTGGAAGGATTGGGTGAGTTCACACTGATGTATATGCACAGATATTATACCAGTTCTGTTTATTATATTGAGAGGTTAGAAACCTAGATGTCCTTCAGTAGGTGGTTTAGTTACATAATGGACTGCAATGCAATCGTCAAATAAACAACTACTCTCACCATTAAATAGAATGAGATAGACCTATATGTATTGACATAGGTAAATGTCTCTGATATATAATAGTTACTAGAAAACAAAGGTTACAGAAATACAATATATCACTTAATATATAATCTGATTTCTTTTGTTTTTTAAACAGCTTTATTGAAATGTAAACCACATATATTGATACAATTCATCCATTAAAATGCACAATTGACAACCATCACCACAAGCTAATTTTGGGACACTTTTGTCCCCCTAAAAGGAATCACTATCCATTGGCAGCCAACAGGCATTTCCTGAGAAACCACTAAATCCGCCTTCTGTTTCTATTAATCTGCCTCTTCTGAACATGTCATGTAAGTGGAATGATCTTTGTTACTGGCTTCTTTCACTTAGTATAATGTTGTCAGGTGTCACCTGTATTGTAGCATGTATCTACTGATACACGTAAGTCTATGAAAAGCTTCATTGCTTTTTATTGCCAAATAATATTCCTTGGTATGGATAGGCCACATTTAATTTATCTAGTCATCAGTTGCTGGACATTTGGGTTGTTTCCACTTTTTAGATATTTGAATAATAACTATGAAGATTTGTGCAAGATTTGTGTGCAAGATTTTGTATGAACAGACGTTTTCATTTTGCTTGGGTATATACTTAGGGGTGGAATTTCTGGGTCATCTGGTAACTCTATGTTAAGAGGAAATTTTTGAGGAACTCTCAAATCATTTCCCCAAGTGGCTGCACCATTTAACATTCCCACGGCAATGTGCAAGGGTTCCAATTTTTCCACATCTTTGACAACACTTCTTATGATGTGTCTTTTTCATGATAGTCATCTTAGTGTGTGTGAAGTGATATCTCTTTATGGTTTTGATTTACATCTTCCTAATGACCAATGATATTGAACATCTTTTCATATGCTTACTGGCCAATTCCAATTTATTTTTAAAGATTATAGTTATATAATCAAACATATTTGGGAAGTTATATACTAAGATGTCAGTAATGCTTCTGTCTAGGGACTGGTCTTTCTTATTTTCTACTGTGTTTCTATATCAGTCAGGGTTTTACCAAAGAATCAGAACCAGTAGGATGGATGAACAGATAGATAAATAGATGTGTTATAAGGAATTGGCTTATGCAATTATAAGGGCTGGCAAAGCAAGTCCAAAACCCATACAATAGAATAGGTGGTCCAGAAAGCTAGGCTGGAGCTGAAGCTGCATCTACAGAATTCCTTCTCCCTCAGAGAAACCTCGGTTCCACTCTTAAGGCCTTCAACTGATTGGATGAGGCCCACCCAGATTATTTGAGGATCATTTCCTTTGCTTAAAGTCAACTAATTTTAGATGTTAACCACATCTACCAAATACCATAACAGCAAAGCCTAGATTAGTGTTTGATTGAAACAAAAACAATAATGGTAGTTTCATTTTTAAAAAGGCTTTTACGAAATTGAGTTATTTGTAGTGAGGTGGATGGACCTAGAGTCTGTCATACAGAGTGAAGTAAGTCAGAAAGAGAAAAGTACCGTATGCTGACACATATATATGGAATCTAGGGGGGAAAAAATGGTTCTGAAGAACCTATGGACAGGATAGGAATAAAGACACAGACGTAGAGAATGGACTTGAGGACATGGGGAGGGGGAAGGGTAAGCTGGGACCAAGTGAGAGAGTGGCATGGACATATATACACTACCAGATGTAAAATAGATAGCTAGTGGGAAGCAGCTGCATAGCACAGGGAGATCAGCTCGGTGTTTTGTGACCACCTAGAGGGGTGGGATAAGGAAAGTGGGATGGAGATGCAAGAGGGAGGGGATATGGGGATATATGTATAGCTGATTCACTTTGTTATAAAGCAGAAACTAACACACCATCGTAAAGCAGTTATACTCCAATAAAGATGTTAAAAAATAAATAAATAAAAAGGCTTTATACATAGCAGTGTGTTTACTTTTCACATTTGATGATTAAACTTGTTCATGTTGGTGCCTTCCAGAATACTCAGCATGATAGCTTGTACCTGGTAGATTCCTATCGGTCACTGTGTTAGATTCCTACTGCCACTATAACAAATTAATGTAAGTTTAGTGGCTTCAAACAACACAATTTTTTTCCCTCACAGTTCTGGAGGTCAGAAGTCCAAAATTGGTTCCACTGGGCGAAAGTCAAGATGTTTGCAGGGCTGGTTCCTTTCAAAGGCTCTGAGGAGAGAATCTTTTTCCTCGATTTTTCCAGCTTCTAGAGCTGCATTCCTGCGTTCCTTGGCTGGTGGCCCTTCCTGCATCTTCATTGCTGGTACTGCAGCATCTCCAACTGTGTCCGTGCTTCTGACGTCGCATCACCATCTCCTTCTCTGTGATCAAATCTTCCTCTGCCTCCCTCTTCTAAGGACACTTGTGATTACATTCAGAGCCCACCTAGATAACCTGGGATACTCCTGCTATCACAAGATCCTTAATTTAATCACACCTGCAAAGAAAGTCCCTTTTGCCACATAAGGTCACATTGACAGGGTGCTGGGTACTACTCAGCTATTCACAAAGCAGACTGTGTGGCATTTTCATCTTTTAAGAAATCTTGACTCTTACAGAGCCGTTTCATTTTCACAGGCTGATGTCGGTGTGGCTTATTCCGGGGAGAATTTCAGACCCCAGATTGAAACTATGCTCCCCAAGGATAATGTGGGCAGCCCTGGAAGCCTGGACAAGCAGGCCCAGTTGGGAAGCTTACCTGGAACCATTCCAGAAAGTTCCCCATTTCCTAGTGAAAGAAACAGAAGAATAAATTCAGGTAACAGCCCCTGTTCATGTTGATCTATATAAAATACTGTTTCTCTGAATATATTTTATAACGTGTGTTTGGTGACTTACCACAGCTTTGTGAACCACACAGTGCTTCAAATGTCAAGGTCGCATCTCCAAGACATAGCCTAAGGCCTTCATTAGGTAAGTAATACTAACCATTAATCATCTTGTTGATGACATAATTAAAACTATCTTTTTTTAAACTAAGAGCCTTTATTGGTTGGGATAAGGCCTTGGGAATAGGAGTTGCACAGGCTTTAGTTAAATTCCTCAAAACTTGCACTATGTTAACCTCTTTCCAAGGCGAAGTTCTACATTTGAAAAATTAAGTAAAATCTACATCAAACTTTTTCTCTTGTCTCTCCCCATTCAGAGTTATAAGCAAATGTACAATAAAAATATCTTTCAAAAACATAAAAGATGTGATGTTGACCTGGTGTGTTCTTTAGAAACTATTTGTGGTTTTTCCTATGGTATGTTTTCACTTTACTTGAGTTACCCTTCTGTTGTTAAGAGCTCTTGTTTCTGTTTCATCAGCCTTTGAAACAAATTGAACTTAACAGACTTCAAGGAAGACTTATTTGGGGTAGGGGGAGGCTTTCCTTCCTCATTGCTGTAGTTTCTTCCCTAGGGACCAGTTAGAGTTGGAAAATAGATTGGATAGTAAGTGAGATTCTTTTTCCTGGACTTTTGTGGCAACTCGGGTTACGACAAATTTCCTTTTTTAATACGCTTTTTATTTATTTCTTAAATTGAAGTATAGTTGATTTACAATATTATGTTCGTTTTTAGGAGTACAGCATAGGGATTCAGTATTTTTACAGCTTATACTCCATTATAAGTAATTACAAGGTAATGGCTGTAATTCCCTGGGCTATAAAATGTCCTTGTTGTTTATCTATTTTATACATAGTAGTTTGTATCTCTTCATCACCTACCCCTATCTTGCCCTTCCCCTCTTCACTCTCCCCTTCGGTAACCACTAGTGGGTTTTCTATACCTGTGAGTCTGTTTCTGTTTTGCATATGCATTCGTTTGTGTTAGTTTTTAGATTCCACATAGATGTGGTATTATACAGTATATTTCTTTCTCTGACTTATTTCACGAAGCATAATATTCTCTAGGTCCATCGCAAATTTCACATTTGCCCTCGTCTTTTGCTTCTGATAGGGTGTAGCATGACCTCTGAGGATGAAGGAGGAGATGGGGGATGCAGGGCAGGGATGGCCTCTTTCTCTACCTCTGTGTTGGGCCAGCACGTGTATTTTTTCTCTCTGATGACTCTCTTGATGAGAATCCCTCCTAGACTGCAACACGAATACTCAATATCCATGTGTTAACAGACTAGGGATTGTTAGGAGGACAGGGGTGCCCTCGGACAGGCAGTCCTGCCATTTGTACACCGTTGAAAGCAGTGTGGGGAGGGAGGGCCCCAGGTAAGCAGGATGGTGCTAAGAGAGACCAGCGGGGGAGGGACTGAACCACCAAAGCAGGTGTTTTCAAAATGTAGTGTAAATTTGTTTTCAGGAAAGCTCTTCCCACAGGATGAATAAGAACCGGTACCCTGAGCTTTCGACTTGTTCTCTGCCCAGTTTCCTCTCTGTCTCCTCTCTGCATCCCTGCTCTTCACAGCTACAGAGTATATTTGTTAAAAATTTCAAGGTTCACACATTGTAAATCAGCTATACTTCAATAAAAATTTTTTAAAATTTCAAGTTTCACACTACGTTTCCCAAGTATTTCCTTTTAGTAAAAAAACAAAACAAACTAACACTTCTGTGGAAGTCCCTGGTGGTCCAGTGGTTAGGACTCTGAACTCTCACGGCCGAGGGCCCGGGTTCAGTCCTTGGTCGGGGAACTGAGATCCCACAAGCTGCATGGCACGGCCAAAAACAAAAACAAAACAAAACAAACAAACAAAAAGAACTTCTGATTTTGAGAAGTTTCAGATAAGAAAAGTTGTCCAAAACAAAGAATGCCTGTATTCTTTCACCCAGATTCCCCCAAAGTTAATGTTGTACCACGTTTGTGTTATCAATGTCCCCTCTCTTCCCTCCCTCCCTCTTCCCTCTCCCCCGCTTCTCCCATATACATCTATATTTTTTCTGAGAGTAAGTCACAGACATAATGATACTTTACTCTTAAACATATCAGTGTGCGTTACCTAAAAACAAGAACATTCTTTGCAAAATTGCAGTACAAGGATCCAAATCAGACAATTACCACTGATGCAGTGCTGTTTACTCACCTATTCAAATTTTGTCAGTTGTCTCACAAATGTCCTTCGGAAATAAATTTCTGGTTCAAGATCTAATGCAGAATCACACGTTTAATGTAGTTGTCGTGTGACTTCAGTTTCCTTTAATCCGGAACAATTCCTTGGCCTTTTTTTGTCTTCTAAACCCTTGATATATTTGGAGATATAAGCCACTTACTTTGTAGAACATTCCTCCGTTTGGGTTTGTCTGATATTTCCTCATGATTAGGTTCAGAATATGCATTTTTAGCGCGAATACCAAAAATGATATTGTATCCTGCTTATTAGTACATCAAATCAGGAGGTACGTGATACCTAGTTTTGACTTTTACTGTGGGTTTTTTTTGCCATTCTGAAGGTGTTTTTGTTTTTGTTTTGTTTTTTTTTGGCAGTACGCGGGCCTCTCACTGCTGTGGCCTCTCCCATTGCGGAGCACAGGCTCCGGACGCGCAGGCCCAGCGGCCACGGCTCACGGGCCCAGCCGCTCCGCGGCACGCAGGATCCTCCCAAACCGGGGCACGAACCCGCATCCCCTGCATCCGCAGGCAGACTCCCAACCACTGCACCACCAGGGAAGCCCCTGAAGGGTTTTTTTTAATGTAGTAAAAGTTATCAATCTTTCTTTCATTGAACCTGGATTTTGAGACATAGCTAGAAAGCCTTTCCCTACACCAAGATTAAAGACAAATCCACCCATGTTTTCTTGCATAATTTCACTTTTTACACTTAGGCTTATGAAATTTCTAATGGCATGAACTGATGCTACTGTAAATATTAACTACATAAGAAATAAAACTGGATGTTCAGTATGATGTCAAATTTATAAAAATTAAATTTCATATGTTAACTGGCAACCTCTGAAAGGTAAGAGTATGGACATTTTAATTTTCCTCTTTACTCTTTTTTATATATTCCAAGTTTACTCTGATAACTACGTATTTCTTTTATAATCAGAAAGAAGCACAATGTTATTTTTAAACATTCCCCCAATAGTCTTCAGTGTCCCAAGAAATCATGAATATTAGCTGAAATGACTGATGTAGTCCAGGGATTTCTGTATAAGTGAGCTACTGTAAATGTCAAGCCAAGTACTTTGGTAGACTCAGAAAAGAATGGATAGAAATGGTTAAAATAATTCTGTTATGGTAGTGACAGATGTCAATGATGACATTCTTTTTAAGAACATCCTGAGAAAGAAGTGGACCATGACCAGAGGGAGCCATTTATTGATACATAACCTATTTGGGAAGGAGTACAGTGAGGTGGTGAAGAGCGTGGATGCTAATGTCAAATAGACTTGGGTTCAAATCCTAGTTAATTCACTTACTACTTGTGTCACCTTGAGCAAGTTAATTAGCCTCTCTCATATAGTTTATGTATAAAATAGAGATACTGGGCTTCCCTGGTGGCGCAGTGGTTGAGAGTCCGCCTGCCGATGCAGGGGACACGGGTTTGTGCCCCAGTCCGGGAAGATCCCACGTGCCGCGGAGTGGCTGGGCCCGTGAGCCATGGCCGCTGAGCCTGCGCGTCTGGAGCCTGTGCTCCGCAACAGGAGAGGCCACGACAGTGAGAGGCCCGCGTACCGCAAAAAAAAAAAAAGAAAAAGGAGATACTAACACCTCTGTCACAGAATTTATGTTTGAATTAGATCTTACAAAGAGCATAAAGTACTTAATATAGTGCCAGGCACATGAGTGCTCAATAAATGCTCATTATTATTATTATTTTGACCTTGCAGATAAGCCCAGCTTCTAACAAATAATTCATTCTAATTCCTTGAAGAGGATTCACCTCTTCTTTATTGATTTTTTTCTGTTCTTTTAGTTTCTAGTTTACCTCCTTGAAACCCATGCTTTATTTACTACTCTGTACCAAAATCTGTACAGAGCACTTTAAAATGAGAACTGACTCTATTTCAAACATGTGTATGAGTAGAAGACATAGCACTGGAAAGGTGATAAGACTATAGGAAATTCATTGGGGTTAACTGCAGCAGGCAATTAGAGAAGTCTCTGATACTAGGAAGGTTAATATTCTGAAGTGAGAGACATCTGGTTTGTGTGTGTGTGTGTGCATGTGTGTGTTTTTCCTGTCTTCCCATTACAAATTCATGAAAACTGTCTTTGTTAACCAGTGGGTTTAGAAATTTTCATAAAAAGATTCCATCCACTGGATGAAATGGACTTCTTAAAATAGAAGAGAGCTCATTTCTGAGGACCCCTCATTGCACCTTTATTTTATGAGGTTGTAAAAACAGATGCTTGCTTGCTTATTTATATAATTGGGTGATTTGTAATGGGAGCGGTCTCTCTCATTAGTGCTCCCCTATAAACTATTTCAGCGCCATTTTTAGAATAAAAATTTAGCTACCAGTCGACTCCAATTCTGATTTGGTTCAAAGACTCTTTTCAAAAAGGCATGCTTTTACTTATGTAGATTTAGCAGATGGCGTAATTGTAAACTCAGGGTTGCAGAACTAGAAGTCTCTTGGCAACATCACGCTGTTTATCCTTTGTATACAAAGCATAGAAACCAAACTGCAACTCAGAGTCACTGAAAGACTATCTCATTCGTGGCTATGGTTTAGCTTCATAATTATTGCACAGAACCTGTATAATCGTACCCAAGTGTGTAAGTGTCGTTACAACAAAAAAGTAGTACATAGCAGCACAAAGACTTTTTGTTATGTTAATATTCGACCTGCTAAGTAAACAGTATATTATGTTGATGTGTATCCTCTGTAAGAACATTAAGGATTTGAAGTTCAAAGGATTATAAAGATTTGTAGTAGAAACAGATATTTAGGTACAAGTGTTGAGACTAAGAGTTAATTAGCATGATTTATAAGGCATGTATTTAGCATTTGATTGATAAAATCTTCATGCTTAAATTTCTTTTTTCTTTTCTTCTTTTTTCTTTTCCTTTGGAAGACCTAGTGATCAGTGGATTAATCCATAAACCCCAACGCTTAGAGAATCGAGAGCAACAAAAGTCATCAGACATCCTAGAGGAGTTAATTGTTAAGGAATAATACAAAGCCCCAGCAAAATATTTAGAAATGGAGAATCATATGATGTCACGGCAAGTAATTTTGTAATTAACGGTAGCTTATAGTTAAAATAGCAACAGAATATGACTGATCACGAGTTATTTTTTCCACCAATATGCATCTTAGTGTCACAGTACAGATTACGGCATTTATCTAAGCCAGTTTTTTCTCCCATAAACTCCCTCACCCCTCTGCACACCATCCTTCTCTACGGATTCAGGAATTGCCTGATTGTTAATGATTAATGAATCCAATGAAACATATCTTGGGTTTTACCAAATTTGAGACATGATAAGCCCCATTGAATAAAATGCCTTCATTCTTTCAGCAGTTTTTATTAAACATTGCCTGTGTACTAGGCATGTGAATATAAAACTGAACCTTGACTTATCCAATAAGAAAATAGGCCTAAATGTCAAAGCTAAAATAGATACATGTATACATTTATATATACACCCTGAGGTCAACCATGAGGTAATAAATACAATGATAAAAATTGTTATACCCTTAATTTTCTTTGTTGATTCATCTTGACTGATCTATCATTGTTTTTCTGTAGTGTGAGCATTATTTGTAGCCTGATGTTAACTTGTCGTGGCCAAAGTCTTGAGTTCTTGACTTTTTAATAACTTCTTTGTAAACCTATGAAGAAGATGGCAGATTTGCTGTTGTTTTGTTTAGTTCTCATTGGTTTGGGTTTCTTTTTAAGCCACTGCCAGCAGCACCAGTAATCCTAAAGCATAGACAGAGGAAGGAAGATAAAAAGAAGAAATAACACAGAAAAGAGGCATAAGGGAAAATGAATAGGAAAGAAAAGAAAGAAACAGAAGTGATGGAAATTGATACCAGAAATTATATCAAAGGCGCCTTAGTGGTGGCCAGTCCCCTGTGTTGTAGGGAAAACAGTCAATAGGGAATAAAAAGATTCATTAGTGAAATCAAGTTTGCACCTAGACCAAGTCACTTAGTGTTTCAATAAAGGTAATTTCCTTCTCTGTGTGTGGGACCTGCTGAGAACTCATAAATAAAAGCCAAAGTGGCATTTTCTTTTGAAGAAGGAAAAATAAGTACTTGGCAAGAAAGTACTTGGCAAGGAAAGAAGTTTGTTAAGCCTTATGAATGATATTATCAGGCTGCCAATAATAAGAGGGACTGAGGGGAAGGTAAAAATGGACCACATAATGGAAAAACTGATGCCAACATAATGACAATTTACATTTGCACAAGGCTAGCTATCAGGATGCAAGGCATTTTCGAGTACCTTATCTTACTTCAAAGTACTAAAAAATGATGCATCTTTAATATGGAAAGGACAAGGAGAGATTTTTTTCTTGCTGTAGGTGAATCGCTGGGGGTCAGAAAATAAAAGGTGGGTCAAAAAGAAAAGACAGGAACTTCCCTGGTGGCGCAGTGGTTAAGAATCCATCTGCCAGTGCAGGGGACACGGGTTCAATCCCTGTTCTGGGAAGATCCCACATGCCTTGGAGCAACTAAGCCCGTGCGCCACAACTAGTGAGCCTGCACTTTAGAGCCCGTGAGCCACAACTGCTGAGCCTGCGCATCTAGAGCCCGTGCTCCACAACAAGAGAAGCCACTGCAATAAGAAGCCTGCGCACCGCAACAAAGAGTAGCCCCCACTCGCCGCAACAAGAGAAAGCCTGCATGCAGCAATGAAGACCCTATGCAACCAAATAAATTAAATAAATAAATAAATAAATTTATTAAAAAAAAAAAAAGAAAAGACAGGAGTCTCAAGCCTCTTAGATAGCCTCATCCACCAGAGGGTAGAGAGCAGAAAAGAACTACAATCCTACAGCCTGTGGAATAAAAACCACATCCACAGAAAGACAGACAAGATGAAAAGGCAGAGGGGTATGTACCAGATGAAGGAACAAGATACAACCCCAGAAAAACAACTAAATGAAGTCGAGATAGGCAGCCTTCCAGAAAAAGAATTCAGAATAATGATAGTGAAGATGATCCAAGACCTCGGAAAAAGAATGCAGGCAAAGATCAAGAAGATGCAAGAAATGTTTAACAAAGACCTAGAAGAATTAAAGAACAAACAAACAGAGATGAATAATATGATAACTGAAATGAAAACTACACTAGAAGGAATCAATAGCAGAATAACTGAGGCAGAAGAACAGATAAGTGACCTGGAAGACAGAATGGTGGAATTCACTGCTGCAGAACAGAATAAAGAAAAAAAGAATGAAAAGAAATGAAGACAGCCTAAGAGACCTCTGGGACAACATTAAACCCAACAACATTCACATTATAGGGGTCCCAGAAGGAGAAGAGAGAGAGAAAGGACCGAGAAAATATTTGAAGAGATTATAGTAAAAAACTTCCCTTACATGGGAAAGGAAATAGCCACCCAAGTCCAGGAAGTGCAAAGAGTCCCATACAGGATAAACCCAAGGAGAAACACGCCAAGACACATAGTAATCAACTTGGCAAAAATTAAAGACAAAGAAAAATTATTGAAAGCTGCAAGGAAAAAATGACAAATAACATACAAGGGAACTCCCATAAGGTTAACAGTTGATTTCTCAGCACAAACTCTGCAAGCCAGAAGGGAGTGGCATGACATATTTAAGGCGATGAAAGGGAAGAACCTACAACCAAGATCACTCTACCCGGCAAGGATCTCATTCACATTTGTGGAGAAATCAAAAGCTTTACAGACAAGCAAAAGTTAAGAGAATTCAGCACCAACAAACCAGCCCTACAACAAATGCTAAAGGAACTTCTCGAAGTGGGAAACACAAGAGAAGAAAGGGACCTACAAAAACAAACCCCAAACAATTAAGAAAATGGTCGTAGGAACATACATATTGATAATTACCTTAAACGTGAATGGATTAAATGCTCCAACCAAAACACACAGGCTCGCTGAGTGGATACAAAAACAAGACCCATCTGTATGCTGTCTACAAGAGACCCACTTCAGACCTAGGACACATACAGACTGAAAGTGAGGGATTGGAAAAAGATATTCCATGCAAATGGAAATCAAAAGAAAGCTGGAGTAGCAATACTCATATCAGATAAAGTAGACTTTAAAATAAAGAATGTTACAAGAGACAAGGAAGGACACTACATAATGATCAAGGGATCAATCCAAGAAGAAGATGTGACAATTATAAATATATATGCACCCAATGTAGGAGCACCTCAATACATAAGGCAAATACTAACAGCTTTTAAAGAGGAAATCGACAGTAACACAGTAATAGTGGGGGACTTTAACATCTCACTTACACCAATGGACAGATCACCCAAACAGAAAATTAATAAGGACGCACAAGCTTTAAATGACACAGTAGAGCAGATAGATTTAATAGACATTTATAGGACATTCCATCCAAAAACAGCAGATTACACTTTCTTCTCAAGTGCGCACAGAACATTCTCCAGGATAGATCACATCTTGGGTCACAAATCAAGCCTCAGTAAATTTAAGAAAACTGAAATCATATCAAGCATCTTTTCTGACCACAATGCTATGAGATTAGAAATCAATTACAGGGAAAAAAACGTAAAAAACACAAACACATGGAGGCTAAACAATACGTTACTAAATAACCAAGAGATCACTGAAGAAATCAAAGGGAAATCCAAAAATACCTAGAGACAAATGACCATGAAAACATGACAATCCAAAACCTATGGGATGCAGCAAAAGCAGTTCTAAGAGGGAAGTTTATAGCTATAAAAGCCTACCTCAAGAAACAAGAAAAATCTCAAATAAACAATCTAACCTTACACCTAAAGGAACTAGAGAAAGAACAACAAACAAAACCCAAAGTTAGCAGAAGGAAAGAAATCATAAAGATCAGAGCAGAAATAAATGAAATAGAAACAAAGAAAACAATAGCAAAGATCAATAAAAAAGCTGGTTCTTCGAGAAGATAAAAAAAATTGATAAACCATTAACCAGACTCATCAAGAAACAGAGGGAGAGGACCCAAATCAATAAAATTAGAAATGAAAAAGAAGTTACAACAGACACCATAGAAATACAAAGCATCCTAAGAGACTACTACAGGCAACTCTCTGCCAATAAAATGGACAACCTGGAAGAAATAGACAAATTCTTAGAAAGATATAACCTTCCAAGACTGAACCAAGAAGAAATAGAAAATATGAACAGACCAATCACAAGTAATGAAATTGAAACTGTGATTAAAAATCTTCCAACAAACAAAAGTCCAGGACCAGATGGCTTCATAGGTGAATTCTATCAAACGTTGAGAGAAGAGTTAACACCCATCCTTCTCAAACTCTTCCAAAAAATTGCAGAGGCAGGAACTCTCCCAAACTCATTCTATGAGGCCGCCATCACCCTGATACCAAAACCAGTCAAAGATACTACAAAAAAAGAAAATTACAGACCAATATCACCGATGAATATAGATGCAAAAATCCTCAACAAAATACTAGCAAACGGAATCCAACAACACATTAAAAGGATTATACACCATGATCAAGTGGGATTTATCCCAGGAATGCAAGGATTCTTCAGTACATGCATATCAATCAATGTGATACACCATATTAACAAATTGAAGAATAAAAACCGTATGATCATCTCAATAGATACAGAAAAAGCTTTTGACAAAATTCAACACCTGTTTATGATAAAAACTCTCCAGAAAGTGGGAATGGAGGGAACCTACCGCAACATAATAAAGGCCATATACGACAAACCCACAGCAAACATCATTCTCAATGGTGAAAAACTGAAAGCATTTCCTCTAAGATCAGGAACAAGACAAGGATGTCCACTCTCACCACTATTATTCAACATAGTTTTGGAAGTCCTAGCCACAGCAATCAGAGAAGAAAAAGAAATAAAAGGAATACAAATTGGAACAGAAGGAGTAAAACTGTTACTGTTTGCAGATGACAAGATAGTATATATAGAGAATCCTAAAGATGCCACCAGAAAACTACTAGAGCTAATCAATGAATTTGGTAAAGTTGCAGGATACAAAATTAATGCACAGAAATCTCTTGCATTCCTATACACTAACGATGAAAAACCTGAAAGAGAAATTAAGGAAACACTCCCATTTATGATTGCAACAAGAAGAATAAAGTACCTAGCAATAAACCTACCTAGGAAGGTAAAAGACCTGTAGTCAGAAAACTGTAAGACACTGATGAAAGTAATTAAAGATGATACAAATGGATGGAGAGATATACCATGTTCTTGGATTAGAAGAATCAATATTGTGAAAGTGACTATACTACCCAAAGCAATCTACAGATTCAGTGCAATCCCTATCAAATTACCAATGGCGTTTTTTACAGAACCAGAACAAAAAATCTTAAAATTTGTATGGAGACACAAAAGACCCCAAATAGCCAAAGCAGCCTTGAGGAGAAAAAAACGGAACTGGAGGAATCAGACTCCCTGACTTCAGACTATACTACAAAGCTACAGTAATCAAGACAATATGGTACTGGCACAAAAACAGAAATATAGATCAATGGAACAGGATAGAAAGCCTAGAGATAAACCCACGCACCTATGGTCAACTAATCTGTGACAAAGGAGGCAAGGATATACAATGGAGAAAAGACAGTCTCTTCAATAAGTGGTGCTGGGAAAACTGGACAGCTACATGTAAAAGAATGAAATTAGAACATGCCCTAACACCATACACAAAAATAAACTCAAAATAGATTAGAGACCTAAATGTAAGACTGGACACTATAAACCTCTTAGAGGAAAACATAGGAAACACTCTTTGACATAAATCACAGCAAGATCTTTTTTGATCCACCTCCTAGAGTAATGGAAATAAAAACAAAAATAAACAAATGGGACCTAATGATACTTAAAAGCTTTTGCAAAGCAAAGGAAACTACGAACAAGACAAAAAGACAACCCTCAGAATGGGAGAAGATATTTGCAAACAAATCAACGGACAAAGGATTAATCTCCAAAATATATAAACAGCTCATGCAGGTCAATATTAAAAAAACTACCCAATCCAGGCTTCCCTGGTGGCGCAGTGGTTGAGAGTCCACCTGCCGATACAGGGGACATGGGTTCATGCCCCAGTCCGGGTAGATCCCACATGCCGCGGAGCGGCTGGGCCCGTGAGCCATGGCCGCTGAGCCTGCGCGTCCGGAGCCTGTGCTCCGCAACGGGGGAGGCCACAACAGTGAGAGGCCTGCGTACAGCAAAAAAAAAAAAAAAAAAAGTCAAAAAAAAAAATTACCCAATCCAAAAATGGGCAGAAGACCTAAATAGATATTTCTCCAAAGAAGACATATAGATAGCCAAGAAGCACATGAAAAGCTGCTCAACATCACTAATTATTAGAGAAATACACAATGAGGTATCACCTCACACCAGTTAGAATGGGCACCATCAGAAAATCTACAAACAACAAATGCTGGAGAGGGTGTGGAGAAAAAGGAACCCTCTTGCACTGTTGGTGGGAATGTAAATTGATACAGCCACTCTGGAGAACAGTATGGAGGTTCCTTAAAAAACTAAAAATAGAATTACCATATGACCCAGGAACCCCACTGCTGGGCATATACCCAGAGAAAACCATAATTCAAAAAGACACGTGGGGCTTCCCTGGTGGCGCAGTGATTGAGAGTCCACCCGCCGATGCAGGGGACACGGGTTCGTGGCCTGGTCCAGGAAGATCCCACATGTCGCGGAGTGGCTGGACCCCTGAGCCATGGCCACTGAGCCTGTGCATCCAGAGCCTGTGCTCCGCAATGGGAGAGGCCACAACAGTGAGAGGCCCACATACCGCAAAAAAAAAAAAAAGACACGTGCCCCAGTATTCATTGCAGCACTATTTAGAATAGCCAGGTCATGGAAGCAACCTAAATGCCCATCAACAGACGAATGGATAAAGAAGATGTGATACATATATACAATGGACTATTACTCAGCAATAAAAAGGAATGAAGTTGAGTTATTTGTAGAGACTTGGATGAATCTAGAGACTGTCCTACAGAGTGAAGTAAGTCAGAAAGAGAAAAACAAATATCATATATTAACGCATATATGTGGAACCTAGAAAAATGGTACGGATGAACTGGTTTGCAGAGCAGAAATTGAGACATGGATGTAGAGAACAAATGTATCGACACCAACGGGGGAAAGCGGCGGGGGGTGGGGGCGTGTGATGAATTGGGAGATTGGGATTGACATGTATACACTGATGTGTATAAAATTGATGACTAATAAGAACCTGCTGTATAAAATAATAAAATAAAATTCAAAAATTCAAAAAAAAAAAGACAGGAGAGCCATCTGGAGGAAGATAGATTGTGGGAACATACAGTAGCTAAGCAAGCCTTCTGAAGAGAGATGCTATGGACTCTTGATGCTCACATCAGTGGGAGTAACATTAAAACATTTTTCAGTGATTCCAGTGCCAGAGATGAATGACTTCAGACTCGGACCTTGCGAGGGCACCAGCAAGGTTAATTAATATAAGCTACCTTGTGAAGGAAACGTATCTATTAAGAAATGAAAACTACAGGCTTGACTTTCAGTAACATCATTAAGAGAGCCAAAGATGAAGACTGTGATCCTATTCGTATTACGTAGAAATAGAATGGTTGTCAGGGGCGTTGGTGGAGTGTTCTCAGAAGGATTTAAATGTGACAGGACTGCAAAGATAGGCAAGAATAACACAGTTGGGCTTCCCTGGTGGCGCTGTGGTTGAGAGTTCGCCTGCCGATGCAGGGGAGGCGGGTTCGTGCCCCAGTCCGGGAAGATCCCACATGCCGTGGAGCGGCTGGGCCCGTGAGCCATGGCCGCTGAGCCTGCGCGTCCGGAGCCTGTGCTCCGCACCGGGAGAGGCCACAGCAGTGAGAGGCCCGCGTACGGCAAAAAAAAAAAAAAAAAAAAAAAAAAAAAGAATAACACAGTTATTATTATTATTTTTTTGCTTTGGAATTGGGCCAAGATGGCCAACAAAAGCCAGACTTGCAACAGGCAGGAGCTGCAATGCACAGCTGTGCATCTTATTGCCTAGTGCAATCCTTAATCTGTATATTTGCATCACCCAGGAAACTTTCAAAACTCCTGGGACCAATGGCTTGGGGTGGGCCCAGAATGTGGTGCTTTTGAAAGCTCCCAGGTGATTCAGTGGGCAGCCCAGGCTGAGAACTGCTGCCATGAAGTTTCAATAAAAATGTACACCAAGCCCTCAAATCCATTATCAAGCTGGGAAGGGTTAAAGCTTTCGAAACTGAAATCCCCATTCACTGTGAAAGAGAGTCCTAAAATATTCCTGAAAATAGAACATGTGTTCACTATAGGACTAAGATGATACCCAGGAAGCGTATGGAAATGAAGAGGTATAATTGCTCAGTGTCACAGGTAAAGTCTCTTTCAATCCAGGTGTAGCTGAGAACATGTGTATCAGACACCAGATGTCTTGGATATTCGGGGGAAAGTTCTGAGGCCAATACAAAAAGATGAGAATGAATATTGAAGGACTGAAAATGAAAATATTATGAGACAGTTAATACTTTTAACTAAGAAACAAAGAGCCAAAGGAAACAAAAAGGGGATAGTCAAAAAAAAGGATGTTAATGTCAGCAGATACTACAATACGATGAATCCAATCAGACATGTGAACACCATTTCTTCATTCATTTAAAAACAACTTTAAGTGAAATATTATGAGAAAAAAACAGAACAGTAAAAGTGAGAATACTTAAAAACAAGGCTCCTTGTGTAGACCAATATTATATATAAATACAAGGGAATTTTAGACATAGATCTGTCCCTGTCTTAGGTGGTTATCTTTAATTCAGTTATCATTTAGAGTGAAATATAATAAAGGATGCTGAAAAGGGGACTCCCCTATGAGCTAGTCTCTTCCTAGAAATCCACAGCAGTATCTGTATCCACAGGGCCCCCTATCGTCTTTTTTCTTAATTTTTTTCATCATCTGCTTTTTAGCCAGTACTACAGCCATTCCATAGCCCCTCTGGGTAACCTGCCTGCAAGCACATTCGCGCTAATAGATGTTACGCTCACTCAGAAGGAATTATAATGATATGTAAGTAAGACGATGTTAAGAAGCTAAATTATCAGACTAAGTGAATCTTCCAGTATATTTTAAAACATTCTACTGAGACTCCAGTGGCTGTATTATAAATGTATATTAGTTTTATATACACATGTAAATACATGTATGGATTGGTACAGATCTCTTAAAAGAGATGGGAGTGGCTCTCATTTATCCACATAGGTATTAACCACTTTAGGTGTTTTTCATCCAAACTCATTTCTCCCGTTCTGGGTTTCCCTACACAAGACTCTCAATCCTCTATTGATCCCTTTTGTCTCTAGTCTAAGTTGATTCCCTTTTCCAGGCAACCTCTGTCCTTGATAGCCTTCAGTGCAGTTTGGGAGTTTGTTGACAATGGATCAGAGTCAGTAACATTATTTGCTGAACCTCATGGGGGGTCTTAAGGAGGAGGAAGTTGACCAGGGTAAAGACAAAAGAATGGCAGTTAACGCTCAGAGTGACCATCTTAGGAGGTCTTGACAGTGGCAGAGCAGGAGTGACCGATCTGTTGTGAGAAACTTTGGCTTATTCTATGCACAAGACTCCTATTAAGAGAACATAGCCAGGGTAGGTTTATCTGTCGGTCAATAATTAACTAGGAAAGCTCTGAGGAAGACACAGCAGATGCAAGAAGTAATGTATACAAGCAGGTTGGCTAGAAACGAGATCCCCTTCTTATCACAGCATCTTTGGTTCCATCCCCTGCTGGTGTTCTTAAAGAGAATAATTGAACTAGTAACTTCTATAGGTTTTAAAGTTAATTTTTTTTTAGAGTTTCTGTGGGTAGTACCTCTCTACGTATAATGTGATCATATAATGCTATCGTTTTTTAAGTGCCAACAATTGGTAACTCCTGACTTTATAAAATCCAGTGGTAAAGAATACAGATAGCTTTCCTCAGGTCTTTCAGTGCTTTTCTTTAAAGTGTCAAACTCAAGAAAGGACAAGGGCTGCACAGGTAGGATTAACTTCCACAAGGGAAAGGAAGTACATGACTTCTTATGCATCATTTTGGGATAAAGCCACAGGAAGAGGTCAGCCAAACCAGAAAGCCCAAGCTCTCTTGAAACTGTTGATCTCATGATTTAAATCAAGGCTCAGACTCCTGTGTAAGCCTGAGGGAGACTTGCTTTATTGGATCTTAGATGACTATTCCATTCTCTGTTAGCCGTCTGTGAGTGAACTTCCCCCCAAAACTGTTTCATCCTAATTTCACAGTATCTCTAGTTGAGCCTCCACAGCAAGCATGTCCCTTCTTTTTAGCAGATGGCTTTTGTCAGCAGGGAGCCTAAAAGCCAATTGTCATAAAAGATGACACAAGGATGGGGGAGGGGAACTTGCTTTGACAAACATCTCCCAGTTTTCCTGTAGTGAAAAGTTTCTCATCACATAAAAGTGTCTGAAGGCTGCAACTGAACCAGAACTTTAATAAATGCTTATCCTTTAGAAGGATTCTTTCCAAGGATCATAGGTTTTAAAGCTGGAAGGAACCCTAGCCATCCTCAGCAAGTTGCAGAGGAGCGTTATATGGTATAATTTTGAGAAAAGTGAGTCCAAAGAGAAGTGCTTTGTGTCAGGTCACACAGTGCGTATTAGCAGTAGACCCGGGGTTAAACAGAGCCCAGGCCTCCTGCCTGCTGGCCCCTGGGATTCTGAGTCTCATTTCTCCCCTTCGTTACAAAAACTGTATTTGGTTGTGATTCTGTGTGCTGTCATTGAAAAAGGTCACTGCTTTCACTGAATAAGTAATTACCATTTATTGAGTGGCTACTGTATACTTTCCTCTTTATTTTTTTCATTTCAAACAAGCTTTTATTTTCAATGTGAACAATACTGTTATCTCTAAAAGGTAAGAGTAAAGTCAGATGTCAGTTAGTATCATTTTGGGGTGTTGAACTTTGAAACAAAATTGGTATTTTGGGCTAACGAAGACTAGAATATCCGTGAAGAGCAAATGCGTCTTTCTTTTGCCGTCCATTTCTTTTATGCCTTCCAGCTGCGTTCTCCAGAGCTGCCCTCTGCTGAGACCGTATCCATTTTAAGTCCTTCTTCTGGTTTTTCATTCCCATCCTTGTCATCAGCGTTTTCATATTGATATTCACTCTCTTCTTTAGAACCATACAGACTTTGGGATCATAAGTTGGCGGAAAAAGTATCCCAATTTAAAATCAGCAGCAGAATCTAGTACCCTGCCCTCGGGAGGATCGTCACCCTCTTCCTCTTGGTCCACATAATTCTCATCCTCTCCCTCATCTCTCCTTCTCCTTGTCCAACTCTCTCCTCCTCTTCTTCTGCCTCTTCCCGCTCTCCTACCGGCTGTACATCCCAGTACTCCTTGACTATGGGCTGGGCGCCCTCCTGCCCACCCTCCTTTGCCCGAAGAGTTCGCGCTACCACCTGGAAATCCCTAGGGGCTGCGTCTCGGCCGACCCTGGTACGCCATTCGGCAGGCTCCCCTCCTCCCCTGACTGATCCAGGGTCGTGGCCCATCCCACTGCCTGCTCTGTTCTGACCACTGGTGGCTGGGCCTCGCTTCTCTGTGCCAGACGTGGCAGGAGAGATGCACCAGTCAGTGCCTCAACCGGAGAAGTGATCTGCCTGCTAGACCAAGTTGGCAAAGATTTTCCTCTTTTTTTTCTAAAAAAAATCCTGTGAAATATAACCTATTTTATAAATGAGGAAGGGGAGGCTTACGGAGTTTAAGAGGGTCTGCACGGCCACATGCAAAGCCACACCATGACCAAGCCAGGATTCAAACCCAGGGCTGTATGTGTCTGGATCTGGTACCCTTTCCTGCTATGCTGACCTGTCTGTCTTTGTGTGATTTACTTTCTCAGTAACTACAGTACTGCAATCTGAAGAGACCGTCTTTTCGATATGACAATGGATATCAATAGCTCCTTTGTCTTTAAAAGTCTTTAGAGAAATTATCTAGAATAATACAGGAGTACCTAGTTGCAGATACTGTGGGTTCGGTTCCAGGCCACTGCAATAAAGCAAATATCACGATAAATCGAGTCACACGAATTTTTTGGTTTCCCAGCGCATATAGAAGTTATGTTTACACTATAGTGTAGCCTGTTAAGTGTCCAATAGTATTATGTCTAATAAAACAATGTTCAGATCTTAATTTAAACATACTTAGATTGCTAAAAAATGCTAACCATCATCTGAGCCTTCATCGAGTCATTGTCGGTTTGCAATAGTAGCATCAAAGATCACTGATCACCATAACAAATATAATAATAATGAAAAAATTTGAAATACTGCAAGAATTACCAAAATGTGACACAGAGACACAAAGTGAGCAAACACTGTTGGAAAAATGGCGCCTACCTGCGACTTGGTCGACGCAGGGTTGCCACAGATCTTTAATTTGTAAAACAAAGAAAACCAAAATATCTGTGAAGCACAATAAAATGAGGTCTGCCTGTTTTGGTTCATTTTATAATGAAGGCTTGGTGTTCATTAAGACAGTTTAATAACTCTTTATATATACTTTATATACTGACCTGGAAAGATGTCCATATTAAATTAAATGAAGAAAGTAAATTGCAAAACAGTGTATATGGTATAATCCCATTGATTGGTTGAACATGACAGGTGCACTGTTAATATATGTGTATATATGTATATGTGCACAGAGAATGTCTGGAAGGACACACACCAAACTCTTTAAAATGGTTCGTGCTGATGAGTGGGATTGGGGGCCAGCTGGTTAAACAGAGAATTAGGGGACTATTTCTGTATCATTTTAATTTTTTTATAACCAAGGTATATTATTTTTAAAAACCAATTTTAAAAAATTAAACTTTATAAATCCTTTACAACAGTGTAACCTTTTTTAATAACTAGAAATTATAATCAAAGTCATTATCACTGCTCTAAACATATAAATGGTAGTCAATCAGGAAATAGTATGGGTTTTTTTCTATTGTCATGAAAACATTTGTAAAGTACTGACAGCAAAGACCAGTGTTAATTCTCTCTTTCACCAGACCAAAAGTCCTAAAACTAATCTCGACCCCAAATGAAAGTCATTTGTAGCTTATGGAATATTATAAAATCATGGGGTTTAACTTTTTACCTTGAACTACAAATGCATCATTCATTCGCCACCTTTTCCCATCTTTTATTTGTTCTCCAGGTTTTTTTTTTTTACTTCTCAAGAGCCCTCCTCCATCACTGCATGTTTCTTTCATGTTTTTTGATAATAGCCTGTTTTTTCCTAGACATCTAATAGATATTTTTTCTTTAGGAATTAGTTCTGTTGTTACCAGGCATAAAGTCTTTAGGGATGAGTTCAGCTGTTACCAGTTTTCACGTAATTATTTTTACAAATCTATCCAAAAATCTGTTTAGATTTTTAGGACTAAAACCTTAAACAATGTTTATTCTCTCTCTCTCATCTTTCTCCTCTGCTAATAAATACATTTGTTTCTGCATTTTAAAAAGTGTCTTTCTGCACGTAAGCATGACTGAGAAGCTGCTGAGAAAGCCACCAGCCAGGCTGAAAAAACTTAAAATCAAAAAGGAAATAAAAGATTTCCTGATGAAGGACATAGAAGAGAAGATGCAGGCAGTGGAGGAGTGCAGGAAGGTAGCCCAGGTCTCGCGTGAGGGGCACTGCCTCTGAAACGCACGCATCCTCTCCAGTCGCCAGCTTAAAGACCAATTACGTGGATTGTATTAATTCTTTTAGTGATCTCTATGCTTCCTATGCTGTATGTTTAGTTTAAGTTCTCTTTGTGTGGTGAAGAAATGCAGCACTATCTTGAAGTTGGTTGAATTACAGTTTCATCCCTGTAGCCTAAGGAAGCAATATCCACTTCTGAGAAATAAGTATGGTGTTTTTTTCCTATTAAAAAAAAGAGAAACTTCAGTTGGGGCCAGGGGTGGCAGGAGGTCCCAGGTGGAGGATGGGAGATGAGAGGAGGCCGTGCAGACCCTCAGACAACTTCTACAACATTTACACACACATGGTGCCCATAAACCCTCTGTCTGCCCTTCTGCCGGAACCAGCCTTCACAGCTCTGGTCTGACAGCCTTTACTTCGGTGTCTCTACTTGGCCTCTCAGAGAGCAAGGACAGACCACAGCCCTGTGAGGGAATGTCTGGAGGGTGTCTGGAGGGTGTCTGGAGGGTATGGGGTGGGGGCTGGGGGCTGGCGGCTGGCTCTGTCTTCTTCAACAGTAATTCCTCAACCTCTGCTTGTTGAATGATTGCATAATGAAATAGGGAAGCCAGGAATGTTCATTACAGGCAGTAGTTATGAGAACTTGGAGAAAGTCACTCGGACTTGTTTTCACTCTTTAATACTGCTTTTCAGACTAAAGAAGAAGAAATAAGAAAAAGGCTGCGGAGTGACCGACTTCTGCCCCCAGCCCATCATTCAGATTCAGCTGAAGCAGGTGGGAAGGAGGCTCCATTTGCAGAAGGACTTAAAACTGTGAGTTGTGCCGCGTTTGAACCCTCTGACCTGCCAGAAGGAAAGCTGTTGAAATGATAGAATGATAGAAATTACAGGTACGAAGGTATCGGGGTCGTGGAGTCAGACATGTCTTACAACCAAGCAGATGACGTATTCTAATGAGCCGTTTTATGTGAATTTCGTGAAAAGGCATCCTTTCCCCCAGGTGTGACTTTCTTAGTATGTCTCATGTTTTCTTTGACTGTCTGACCCACTGGGATGTGCCTTGGGTTTAGGAATGACTGTGAGAGCTGCCTGGGCTGGAGCTTAGCTGAATAAACCAAATGACTATGTTAGCTTAAAAAAAAGAAGAGGAAGATTTGACTAGCTTTGGTTTTATAAAGTTGTCCTTCTCCTTCAGTGTGGCTTCCAACATGTGAAAATGTCTTTCATTTATGAGCACCTTTCAGCTTCCATTAATGTATTCGTGCCAAATGAAATCCTTCTTTTTGGTTCCTGCCTCTTGGCTGTGTCTGCCCTCTGAGGGTCCTTTTAAGACAAATTGTATGGATTTGTGTTAAGTATTTTAATGATCTGTATGCTTCTTATGCTCTATGTTTAGGTGTGTTTTTTTTCTAATTCTCTTTGTGTTGTGTTGTGATTAAAGCAATATCCTGAAGTTGGTTGAATTATAGCTTCATCCATATAGCCAAAGGAAGCAAAATCCACTTCTCAGAATTAAATGAAGTATGGAGTTTTCTTCATATGAAAAATGAAAAAGTTATCAGGTCTTACGAGTCTACATTCTGTGAAGATCTCTTGGATCCCTTTTCATACTTTCCCCTGTCATTACCTGTTCAGACCACCCGGCCATTTTTCAGTTATATGACTACAACAGTCTTCTTAGTATTTATCCGACGGTCTTCTTTTTTATTTTTTGATATTTATTTCTTTATTTGGCTGCGCCGGGTCTTAGTTGTGGCATGCGGGATCTTCATTGTGGCATGTGGAATCTAGTTCCCTGACCAGGGATTGAACCCCAGGCCCCCTGCATTGGGAACGCAGAGTCTTAACTGCTGGACCACCAGGGAAGTCCCTATTCAATGGTCTTCTGCTGAAACCCTTTGTTGGCTCCCTTTTATGGTCAAGGTAAAGTCCAGCCGCCTTCTTCTGGCTGGTAAGACTCTCAGCTTTCATAACTCGCTCCTGCTGACCTTCTAGCTCAGCACATTCCCTAGCCTCTGCGTCTTTGCACATGCTGTTCCCTCCTTCCCCTCTCCCCGTCTCACTGCTTTACTTGCCTGATGCCTTCTTGTTTCTCACGTCTCCACTCAGACAGCACTTCCTCTGAAGCCCCTGGTCTGGGTTGGTGGCCGTCTCTCATAGTTGCCTTTTGGCAGCCCGGATTACTCAGTGTCGCACTTGCCACCCTCTTTTGGAATTACCGGGTGTGTGTCCATCTTTACCGCTAGATGTGTCAGTTCTAACAGGACGGAGGATGGGTCCGTCTTGATCACGGCTGCAGTTTTGTACCTTGGAAAGTGAATGGCACATGATACATGGTGTGTAGATGTTTCTTCTGTGGATAAATCAGTATACCCATATATCCTCCAGAAGCTGGAGGACAGCCCCAGGAGATGGCTTGTTTCCCTGGGAACCCATGGCAGTGCTGATTTGAGCAGAAGACCACTGGGCACCTCCTGTTTGTACATTCCCTTTGGGATGTTGCAAATGGACACCTCATCTTCCTATAGCTTGTAGGACTGAGAACTCCTGCAGCAGTGAGATATGATGATGGTGGTGGTGGAGGGGGCTTCTTTCCTAACTCATTCCAGAGCCAAAACCTTTAAGAACCAGTCTACTTCTTACAGCGGTACCTTGGAAAGTCCTTTAGGCTCCCTGGACCTCTTTTACCTTACAGTAAGTCCACTGCATACGAACCTTCTAGTTGAGAGCTTTCAAAGATGTGAACATGCGTTCCATGAGTGTCAGGCGTGAGTGACATTGCAGCTTGCCCTCCGTCTCCTGTTGCCGACGATCCTTCAGCTCTACCGTCTCCCACCTCCTCTCCCTCCTCCAGCCGGTAACTCTTCTTGCCTGTTCACTCAGTGCCAGCCCCTGGATGCCAGCTGTTGTGCTGTACTTCTCAAGGTACTGTACTGTAAGATTAAAAATGTTTTCTTTACTTTTTGTTTGTTTTTTATGGATTACTTGTGTGAAAAGTATTATAAACCTAGTACAGTACAGTACTATTTAGCCGATTGTGTTAGTTGGGTACCTAGGCTAACTTTGTTGGACTTAACGAACAAATTGGACTTACCAATGCGCTCTCGGAACAGAACTCGTTCATATGTAGGGGACATACTGTATATGTTAATTTGGGATCGCCATTTTCCCGGAGTTATACCAAATGAAATAATGCTTAAAAGTACTGTGCAAACTAGAATATGCCGCAATATTTATAGCATATTATTTATATAAAATCCTACGTGGGCAACATGATGTTTTTCGTCTGTCCGTTGCTTTTTCTATGGAGATGATCTCGTGGTGGCATGTGCCAATCTTATGAAATATTAGATCAGCTGATGATTTACTAGTACAAAATGATTGTACTGGGACACTTAGGAAAAGTTGGACTATCATTCAGATCTCTGCAAATAATAAAATTTAAATGACCCAAAGTACATTCAGTTCAAATTTTAGTAATTCTTGTAAGTTAAATCAATCCTCAAACTTGCTAAATACCCAAATAACACTTTCTCTTGAAATCTCATGCTCTTGCCTATGCTATTTATAGTGGCTTGGAAGACATGTTTATTGAGTTAAAATATATACAATATAGATGTGAGCATTATCACTGATACCCTGGCTTGAAAACCTCTCTCTCTATATATAGAGTGAAACATGCCAAGTATTAACACACCCTAAAGATAAGCCATATATTTTCTTAGCAAGACCATCCATTTTAACAGGATGGAGGGACGATGAGTTACCTGGATTCTGGGAACTGCCCTAAAACTCTAGGCGTGTTACTACTCGTAAAACCTTCTCAGGGTTTAGGGGTGAAGAGGAGGCTCAGAGACTGTAGGCACTTCCCATGTTCCCAGAGCCACTAGCATCAACTGGGCAGGAGGCTTGTTTTTGAATCCGCTCTGCCTCTAATGAGCCATTAACCCCATCTCTGCAAAATTTAAAAAACGAACAAACAAAACAAAACAAAACCAACAACTTCAAATGTAAATGTGACTTTTTTCCATGATCAACTTTCTTTCTTTTTTAAAGATGATTCACACTGAACGTTAAAGGATTGAGATTTCTAAAATATTTCCTCTGGGAATAATGTTAATGTTATCTATTGAAATAACATAATTGGTTTTCTCATTCTTAAAGTTTTGAACATCACCAGCGTACTTCAATTAAAACCAAACCACAACCTTCAGGAAAGTTATGAGTCAGAAGAAGGGATTAGATAGACATCTTTGTAAGCATTTTAATTGAGGGCGGCTGAAAATATGCCTGTATTGATCTCCTTGTGAAAGATGGCCTTGCTGTGTCTAATAAAAGGTACTTTGGAATCTAGTAAAAATCCCCCAGTTTTTCTGGGGGAAAAAACTTACAGATAACATATTTATTTAAAATAATATTTAAAAGATGTATTTAAAAATATTTCACATATATTTAAAAGATACACAATGTAAGATTCTTATGTTAACAAAAGAAATTTTACAATCACAAGGACAAAAATAGAATTTATTATAGGGTGTTGGTATAGTGGCTACCAGTAATTTATGACTGTGTCTATTTCTGTCTTTGTTATTTCATTATCAGTAAATAGCTCGTATTTGAAGGAGTAATTATACAGTAAATGCTGCATTCTAAAGATATATAATGCTACGGTGTGTCAGCAGATAGATCACTTTTGCACCCCTATAACCTGTGTATACAGCACCTTCCTATAGAATGGTGGAATTTTTGTCTTAGGAGATCGATAAAGGGCATTATTCTAAAATAAACAGTGGGAGATGACCCTTACGGTCTCTCTGTGTCACTTGTATTTGCTTCTTAAAAATAATAGCCACCTCGTTGTTTTTATTTTTCTAAAGCCCGTAAGTAATATGTTATAGGAAATATGCACTGAAAAACATAAGAAACAAAAAACACCAAGAATCCAACATTTTCCCCTCCTACCAAGAAAACTACTGGGAACATTTTGCAGGTACTGTAGCTTTTTTCCTCGCATAAATGGACTAATACAACATAAACTGTTTTGTAACTTGCTTTTTTCACTCAGAAGTACAGTATCTTTTCATGTAAATAAATCTGCTCCCACAGTATCATTCTTTTGTTTTTGTTTTTGTTTTTTGCGGTACGAGGGCCTCTCACCGCCGCGGCCCCTCCCGCCGCGGAGCACAGGCCCCGGATGCGCAGGCCCAGCGGCCACGGCCCACGGGCCCAGCCGCCCCGCGGCATGCGGGATCCTCCCGGACCGGGGCACGAACCCACGTCCCCTGCATCGGCAGGCGGACTCCCAGCCACTGCGCCACCAGGGAAGCCCCACAGTGTCATTCTTTTTTTTTTTTTTTTTTGCGGTACGCGGGCCTCTCACTGCTGTGGCCTCTCCCGCTGCGGAGCACAGGCTCCGGACGCGCAGGCTCAGCAGCCATGGCTCACGGGCCCAGCGGTTCCGCGGCATGTGGGATCCTCCCGGACCGGGGCACGAACCCGTATCCCCTGCATCGGCAGGCGGACTCTCAACCACTGCGCCACCAGGGAAGCCCCACAGTGTCATTCTTGATGTAACATTGTTTAGTTTCCCTGTTATGTGTTTAGGGATTCTCATCCTTAAAGCCAGTCATAACACATTTCTGTTTCTGTTTTTTATAAGTTGGTGAGTAAAATAATTTGAACACTCCCCGTTTAACAACAGTCTTGAACCCCCGGGAAGTCAGACAGCTGCCGTGCTTGCTTGTCCAGGACCCCACTTTCCATTGCCCTTATTCTTGGTCCCTGTCCCTCAGAGGACAAATGACCAGTCTTGCAAATTCACCTCCAGACTCTTCTCCTGTTCAGGAAACTGTATTCACCTCATCACAGTTTGTATTCAGCACACTGAGATCTCAAGTATGCTTCAAAAGCCCACATGATAAAATTTTTTTTAACATCTTTATTAGAGTATAATTGCTTTACAATGGTTGTTAGTTTCTGCTTTATAACAAAGTGAATCAGTTATATCTGAGTTAGTTTTTCACTGATCAGGAGTAAAGGCTACCTACATTTGCAAAGTGTTATTGACAGAAAAGTGTTTGCAGTTAAGGATCCGTAACCTTTTCTCTTGTCATTTAGAAACAAGAAATTACTGTCAGAAAAATTAAGCGATCAGCTATTTTGAGCACCAAATGCAGTCATTCTAAACATCAGGATCATGAAAGCAGTGATTCAGTTCCTAGTCATTTCTAGTAATTGAAACATACATTTCCTCTCTGTGTAATACAGTTCAATTCCTGAACCAACCGTATCGCTTAAAAAGGTGTATGACAAATAAAAGGTATATGACACTTCATGCTTTTTCCTCTTAAGGAGGAACTAGCAGTGTTCACTTGTTAAAGGAGAGAAAGACTGTACAGAGGATTTTAGCCCTTAACCAGCCCTGTGGGATTGGCCTGTGCCGGTGGGTCTCAGCGTGTGGCCCCCCCTCTGGCAGCATCAGCATCACTTGGCAACATGTAATAAATGCAGGTTCTCAGCCCCACCCCAGACCTTCTGTATCAAATCACGGAGCTGAGCAATCTGAATTTAACAAGCCCTCCAGGTGATGCCCACTCGGGTTTGCCCTGTGTGTTCGTTCACTCCATAAGCCTGTCCAGCCATGCCCACAGTAAGCTGCCCATTTATGACTAGTAGGCCACTTTCCAGCAAGTTCAAGTACCCATGCACCCAAGGGTCAAGTTGAATATTTACCGAGAGTCAGTTATGTCTCTTCTAAAACATATTAACACCATTTGTATTGATGTATGGTCAGGCCATTCAAGATGGCTGTACTCTTGCTCGTTGTACATCCTCTGCTTGACCAGTCTCTGCTTCACTCATGACTATCCATTTCTCTTAATTATAAGGCTTAATCAGCTGCCTACCTGCTTGCCCCCTGCCCTACTCGCTGGTTTCCGTGGTAACTGATGAGTCAACCTGATGTCAATTCCCCATATAAATGGTAGCCTCCTTCTCTTGCGAGTACTGAAGATTGCAGCTGTGTCCTGCCTGCTGTCTGCTGTGCATGGCAGGATGTCAGTCCAGGACCTTTTGCTTCAGATGCGTAAGATCCCCTATCCGATAGCTGTTGATGTCTCTGTCACTGTCTGCGGGCTCTTTCTTTCTTTGGTCTAGAGGCTGGGCAACTACAAGGCTTGCAAGCCTGTGGGGTGCAGCCCAACAACTGGCTGTTACATTTAATTTTGAAATGCTTTTTGAAAAAATGTGCTCTATAAAGGAATAGACAAGACTGTAAAAAAAAAAATCTTGGAAGCTTCTAGACTCACATGGTTTCATAAAATGTACAAATTTCACCCTCCAATTCAAGGAAACTAAACCTGCAGTTGTAGATAATGCATTACGAATGTGGTTTTTGTAAGAATCCTGACCATGCCTTGGTGTTACATCACAGTACATTCAGGTGAAAGTATATATAAATGTTTTAAGTTCAAACAAAATATTTAGGGTATATATATGCACTGTTTTTTAAGACTCCCTGTCTAACTGACTATTTTTATTAACTAATAACCTTCCACACGATTCATCTATTGTATTTTTAAGAAATTTTCTAACACAATCTTTAGTATATTGACCCCAAAATGTTTAACATTTTAATTTTTTTTTTTTTTTTTTTGCGGTACATGGGCCTCTCACTGTTGTGGCCTCTCCCGTCGCGGAGCACAGGCTCCGGACGCACAGGCTCAGCGGCCATGGCTCACGGGCCCAGCCGCTCCGCGGCATGTGGGATCTTCCCGGACCAGGGCACAAACCCACGTCCCCTGCATCGGCAGGCGGACTCTCAACCACTGCCCCACCAGGGAAGCCCTAACATTTTAAATTTAAAATGAGTTTTTCTCTCACATGCCATTCAAAATTGCATTTTTTTAAAACCACTTAAGGGGTTTACAGTTTTTAAAAAGTTGGAAGATGCTACTATTTATTTAACCAATGCCTGTTTGTTGGAGGTTTTGGTTATTTTCAGTTTATCAGTAAGTTATTGTAAACATTTCTACAGTCATCACCAAAATGCCAGCTTATTAGTCTTAAATTTCACCTCATAAATTCTATAAAATGGACATTTCCATTTTGGATCTTGTGTCTAGCATTGCAGAGAAGTTGATGATGCAGAGAATTGCTATTTCCACAGGAATATGGTGACAATGAGCGATTGCCAGATTCGCCCAGAATACTTGGAACCATTTATTTAATTCTTCAGGGAGGGACTGTTTATCCCTTTGTCCTTCCAGAATTGTTGAAATCTGTGCAGCTTGAATGTGGGAAACCCACACCAGAAAAAAACAAGTAATTACCAGCTGCAGCCGAGGTGGAGAAATTCATCTGGACCTTCGTCCTCTGCCCAAGGTGAACAGCTGCTGGCCCGCCAGTCAGGTGCTAGAACTCACTGTAATATGGAAGTTGTAGGTTAAATGTGGTCCAGTCATTGGCAATTTTGTGTCACTCAGTCTAGTAAAAGCCTGCTCTTTCATATGATCAAGGAGCATTTCAGGGCCTGCCTAGACAGCACTTCCCCAGGCCAGTGTGAGGACAGCCTCAGTGGGGGACTCAGGACCCTAACAGTGACCACACCCCCCAACTTCCCAACCACCAGGCGGCTTGAGCCCTCCCAGGGGTGGCGACTTCATGAAGTGTTTCTCCCCATCTCCCACATTGCTTCAACAAGATCAGTGAATATTCTTCCATTTGTTTTTCTCCTTCCTTTGGTCTTTTTAAAAATTTGTTTTATTGAAGTGTAGTTGATTTACAATGTTGTGTTAATTTCTGCTGTACAGCAAAGTGATTCAGTTATACATATATATGCATTGTTTTTTAGACTTTCCCATAATGGTTTATCACAGGATATTGAATATAGTTCCCTGTGCTATGCAGTAGGACCTTGTTGTTTATCCATGCTATATATGATAGTTTGCATCTGCTAATCCCAAATCCTTCCCATGGTCTTAAATTGAAAGTTTTGGAATGATTTTAGTCACTACACTGTCACTCCAATTCCCAGTTTTTCTGAGATTACATGCATACACAAACATACACACACACACACACACACACACACACACACACACACACACACACACACACACACACACACACACACACACACACACACACACACACACACACACACACGGTCTCAAAATGGTTACGGTGTTTTTCTCCTCTGACCCACTGATGGGGTGAATATACAGCATCTTTGCCAATACTGAACAACACTGTCACTCCCAGAATTAAACCCTCAACCAAGTCATTTTATCAGTTAGGATGCTTTCACGTAAAAATAATTAAGAGCTCAACTTGCACCAATATAAACAATAAAAAAATAAAGAAATGTACTGATGTATATAATCAGAAATAAAAGGCAAGGCGAGCCCATGGTATGTGGATCCAGTGCTCAGCAGTCATCCTGGATCCAGGTTTTCCGGCTCCATTCTTCTACCCACATCATTAGCTTCCTTCTAAGGCAGGTATTCCTCGTGGTCATGGGATGGTTTTAAGTAGCAGCTGGGGCTACATGCTCACTTACCTTCGGCAGAAGAGAGTCATTTCAGGAAGCGCTCCCATAAAAGCAAGGGGGAAGTTTCCTAAAGAACCCTGAAAGCATCCCTTTGCATTCCATATGCCTAGATCATGTCCATGCCAATTCCTGAGCCAGCCGCTGTCAAGGGAACGGGAGTTACCTTTGGGACAATCAAATCCCCCCCCCTTGGAGTTGGGGACAGAATTGTTTTCTTGGAGGCAAGTTGGAAAGGGGTGGATACCTGAATAAAATTGGTTCCATTCAGAAAAGAGGAGGGCAAATGGGTGGGTGCTGTACAATGTAAACCACAGTTGTGAGGTGTTATTATTTTAATATGATGCTGGACTCATTTTGCTAATATCATATGTTGAATTTTTCATACTGTTGTGTAGTTTTCTGCGTTATGGCTATTTCACATAAGAAAGCTATTTTAAGATTCTCTACCAAAAACCTACAATCGTGCAGCGCATCTTCCTCCCAAGCTGCTGTCTGACTGTCTCCTGCTATTCATCACTAAGGGATTTGAATAACTTGCTTTCATCTTGGCTGCATTTGAGAAAGCTATGTTAGCGAACTTTAGACCATCCTTTCAATTCACCAGTATCTAATTTATTCATGCTCTGGTCTTTGAGCAGTTTATTTTCAATACCAAGTCATTCTATTAGATATTCTTTTTTTAAATTAAACTTTTATTTTTCAGTTGTAAGAAATAACATAGAGAGATCCATGTGCCCTTTACCTAGGGGTAACATCTTGCAAAACTGTAGTACAATATCACAGCTAGGATATTAATTAACGTCAATTCGATCAAGATCTGGGATATTTCCATCACCACAAGGACGCTTCATGGTGCCCTTTTAAAATTGTTTTAAAATTTTTAAATTGTGGGTTTAAAAACCACATAACATGAACCATCTTAACATTTTTAAGTATACAGGTTGGTAATAAGTATATTCATATTGTACAACTTTTTTCTTAACTAAAGTATAGTTGATTTATGATACTATATTAGTCTCAGGTGTATAACACAGTGATTCAATATTTTTATAGATTGTGCTCCATTCAAAGTTTTTACAAAATAATGGCTGTATTTCCCTGTGCTGTACACACACATATGTAAAATAGATGTGCTTGTTGCTTATCTATTTTATACATAGTAGTTTGTATCTCTTAATCCCAGACCCCTATTTTGCCCCTCCCCCATTCCTTCTCCCCACTGGTAACCAAGAGTCTGTTCTCTATGTCTGTGAGTCTGTTTAAACTATCTTTACTCTTGTGTTTCTTCTTACTCCAGTCCTTGGTGAATAGTAAGCATCTACTCTGCCTGGCTCTGTCATAGATACAGTGGTAGGATAGGCATGTCACTAGTAATGTGTAAGACGGGAGACCTGATGACAGAAAACTTTAACCTTTGGGAGAGGGGATAACACATGTACACATGAGAAATTTCAAAAATGGATAATGTATTTCCCAAAAGACAAATCATAGAATAATTAGACAATTCTTCTGTCTCATTTCCACTTCTTTTTTTATCCCTTTGTGTGCCTAGTTTTTTAGTCTTCTCCGAATTCTACTTCCCTCTTTATATATCCTCCTTTGTTCTCTATTTTTTCCCCTAGATAGTCCAGAAACCAAGCTTTGTGAAATTGATTACCTCTGGTGAAATTGCAAAGTGATTATCTAATTAATCAGAGTACACTAAGAACTTTTTTTTCCCACCTGCTGTGAAATTCTCTTAATCACAAGGACTTTCCTTAAAGAGTTCATCCTTCTGTAGTTATTGATATTTGCTTTGATCTATGTCCAGCAGGTGGCACTAAAGGATAGTTAATAGAAAATATGCATCTCCACCGTAGACTAAACATCTGTTGGAATATACAGCATTTTGAGTCCTACTTGACTGCATAATAATCAAAACTTTGGATGGTCTGTCCCTTGAATATTTTAGCTCCTGGGTCACTGTTACACTCTCCAACACTCCTCTTGTCATAATTCTTGGTGATTTCAATATCCTCCTGGAAGATCCTTCCCACATCCTTCACTTCTTGGTTCAGTTCCTTGACTTTCTTATATCCCTGATCTCTTCCCATTGGAGAGCTCAGAACATTTTGCTTTGGACTTTTTCTCTTTTCTATCTATATACATACTGTTGACCTGAAACAAACAGACTGACATATTTCTCCTGCAAGGATGGGTTAATTTGGGATCAGCAGAGAATTGAAATTTGGGGTCTGCAACCATGGTGAGCCACATGCAAGTCCCTGCAGAGGAAGAGAGGAACACTTTTATAAAAGGAAAAGAAAGTTGGGAGGGCTGTAGAAAACAAAGAGTCCATAGCTTTTCACTGGTTGAGTCCTTGCCAGGAAAGGAGTCTTTCTTCTTCCTGCTGCGTTAAGCATGGCTCAGGGTGTGAGAGCTCCCCCTTCTGGTTTCCCAACTCTAATTGCAATTTCTGGTTATTAATTATTTTTACAATACTCATCTTTTGTGATCTCATCCTGTCTGATGGCTTTAAATACCATCTACATGCACATGACCACCAAATTTATATCTTCAACCTGGACATCTTCCTTAAGTCCAGGCTCCACTTGGATGTCTCATCAGCACCTCAACATGTTCCAGATAGAGCTCTCTGCTTCTCTCAAAGCCTTTCCCATCTGCCCCCCACAAACAAACCCTGACATCATTTTTTACTTCTCTCTTTCTCTCACGTTTTCTGTCTAGTCCTTCAGCAGATCCTGTCAGCTCTTCTCTAAAAATATATCCAGAGTCTGGCCACTTCTCACCACCTATGCACTAAATCCTTGTCTAATCAGCAGCCACCTCTCAGCGAGATTTTTGTCACAGCCCTCTGATTCATCTCCCTGCTTCTGCCCTGTCTCCCTTCAGTCAGTTCCAGAGACGGCAGCCAGATTGACTCTGTTAAAACATAGGAGAGATCCTGTCACTTTTCTACTCAACGATACAAAGACTTCTGACCTCACCCCAAGTAAAAGCCAAAATAATAGTGGTCTACAAAGCCATGTAAGACCAGACCCCACCCCCCAACTCCCGCCACCCTGTTCTCTTGGATCTCATCTTCTAACACTCTCCCTCACTCACTCTGCTCCAGTCACACTAGTCCCTCCATGTTCCTCAGGCGTGTCAGGCGTGACACCACCCAGAGCCTTTGTGCCTCTTGTTCCCTCTGCCTGGAAGTTTCCTCCCCCAGACAGCTGATTGGTCACTCTTCCACCTCTCCAGGTGGGATAGCCAGTGAGCTCTTCCCTGGATGAAAACCAGTCCTACAACTCCCATAATTCTCTAGCCTGCTCCCCGCTTTATTCTTCTGGGGTGGTTCACACACGCGCATGCACGCACAGGCATGCCCACGCACGCACGCACGCACACGTTTGGTTTTTTTTTTTTTAACCCATCTCTTCCCCAGCTAGAGCGTAGGATCCATGCGGGAAGAGACTTGTATCTGTTTTGTTACTGCTGTATCTTCAGGGCCAACAAGGGTGCCTGGCACATGATTGGCCCTCAGTAAAAACTTGCTGAATGAGTGAATAAATAAATGATTACATTGAATTAGTGGTTAAATCCCAATATTTCTCAGCACACCAATGTCACCTAGCCCTCATGACGTAGAGTACTTTGCCCTTCTGAAGTACAAGCATGGGCAGATCTCCAAGCCCTTGGTCAAGGTTTTATTGAAAAGGAAGTTTGAAACTCAGAACAAAGGAAGTCACATGCTTTTGTAAATCATTTACTGACAAATAGTCTGCCAACAATCCTCTTTCCTTGATCCAGCTTTTATCTGAATGTATGACTCCTAATGGCATAAATTCTACAAGGCTGAACACAATGACATGTGTTGTAAAATACCAGCCAGTGAGAGAAAAGCATCCTCACCCTTAGAATCATCTATAAATTTAGGATTTTGTCAGCCTAGCCAATGTTTTAGAACCCTGAGAATGGATGACTGTAGTTTATTTTTGTGAACCATGATAAGTTTCTCCTGTAGCCACTTATGTGTCTTTAAGCCCTAAGATACTTGCATTAATCTGAATAAAAAGGAAGGACTTTGGGTCTCTATCCTCCAAATTACATGTCCTATATTTCAAATGTGATGGGTGTTATTAAGCCATTTCTCTTTTTTGTCAGGTGAAGTAATTTTATTTGCAGTTTATTTGCTCAGAAGAGAGAGACCACACCCAAACTCTTCTGTACCAAATTTTAAATGCTAAGACCTTTTTTGGAGGGTAGGGTAAGGAATGGAGAATGTAGCATTAATTCCTGTGTAGAAAGGATAGTGTTCTAAGTATATTCTTTATGAAATCTGTATATTTTCCACACTGTCCAGCCTTAAACAGTTTCCACATCTAGCTGACTGATAGCTTAACCCCCATTAAACAGTGATTCTGTTTTTTTACTTTAAGTACTTTTATGCTTTAAGGAAAAAGCCAACCAACTCTTTGCCTATAGTGCCCTTGACTATCCACTCTTCCGTGCAACAAGTGTTAATCTAGCATGTCTTTTGTGCTAGGTCTTAGGGATATAGAGAATAAGCAATAAAGAGAATAAAATTTAGCTTTATTGAAGAGGCTCACGAAGCATTAGCAAGGTATGCAAACAGATAATCGAGATATTCAAACAGAGAATCAAAATGCAAGGCACTGTATTCCACATCAGAGCACAGAGGAGCAGAGAGAGGAATGATATTTCTGAAGGATCCTGTGATGGTTTCATGGAGAAAGTGACATTTAAGCAGAATCTTGACTGATGAGTGGGAGTTGACCCAATATAGAAAGAGGAGAATCTCTCCAGGGAGAGACTTGTATCTGCAAAGACTGCGAGTATGAAGGAACACGGCATTGTGGTAGCACAGGGAAGTGTTTGGTGTACCTGAGCCAGAGATGTGGACAGGAGGGAGAGGTGGAGAGGTCACTGGGAAAGCTGAAGTGTCTGTGGACGCTGCTTAGTGGTTGGGCTTTCTGCTGTAAACATGCAAGGCTTTTAGGCAAAGGACAAACCCATCAGTCTGTTTTAGGATGCTCATTCCAGTGCAGCGCTCCTCGAAGTGTGGCCGTGGACCAGCAGCAGTGGCCTCTCCTGGGAACTTGGTGGAACTGCAAATTCTCAGCTCCAATCCCAGACTTCAGAATCAGAAATTCTGGTCATGGGGCTTGGGAATCTGTGTTGTATCAAGGTGCCCAGCTGATTCCGATGCACACTTAAGTTTTAAGAACCACTGTTCTGGTAACAACAGGGAAGATGCAGTGGGGTAAATACAGATTGAAGCTCGATAGGCTGTTCCACATAGCTCAGTCCTGAAAAAAAGCCAGAGGCATGAGTGTGGGCAGGACAGGATGCATTAGAGAGAACTTTCTGAAACCTTACACTTGGCAGGAGATAAGCAAAGGATATCTGGAGCACCAGTTGTCAAATCTCACCAACATTTTCTGGGTGGCTTTTAAAAACTTTATCTTCTGGGTCCCACTCTTTTATCTCTTTTTAAATTTTACTTTTTAAATTTTATTATCTTTGGCTGTGTTGGGTCTTCATTGCTGCACGCAGGCTTTCTCTAGTTGTGGTGAGAGGGGCCTACTCTTCATGGCGATGTGCGGGCTTCTCATTGCGGCGGCTTCTCTTGTTGCGGAGCATGGGCTCTAGGTGCGTGGGCTTCAGTAGTTGCAGCATGCGAGCTCAGCAGTTGCGGCGTGTGGGCTCAGTAGTTGTGATGCACGGGCTCTAGAGTGCAGGCTCGGTAGTTGTGGCTCATCAGCTTAGTTGCTCTACGGCATGTGGGATCTTCCCGGCCCAGGGATCAAACCCCTGTCACCTGCACTGACGGGCAGATTCTTAACCACTGAGCCACCAGGGAAGTCCTGGGTCCCACTCTTGACTCATGAAACAGAATTGGCATCCTATTTGGGGATCCTCTTCTGCTGTTCCTATGTCTTCTTTGCATTTTGTGGTGTTTGTTCATGGAATCTTCCTTCTTGCTAAAGTTGTTCAACTACTTGCACTTTGGGGGAGTTTCTATAAGTACCACCTGCTTTCTTTAGGGAGGAAGATGGCCTTACAGCATCAGAGCTGAGAAGTGCTGTCACCATGAAGAGACCCAGGAATCTCAATTCCTGCCACTCATGAAGTCCCCTGGACAATTTATTTTAAAATGCTGCCGCTCAGGCTCAATTTCAAGCTTAAATAAATTAGAGTTCCTGGGAGTGATGTATTTCTAAAATGCTCCCTAGGTGATTCTAATGTGCAGCCAGCAATAAGAACTATAATGTAGTCCAACAGCTTCATTTTAGGAAAAAAGAGGAAAAGAAAGATCCTAGGGTCAAAGAGGAGCAGACCATGTAACCTGGGTCAGATAAGGTATAATCAAGTGTATTAAAATGCTTAAAAGGTGAAGGAGGTTGAGTACCATAAAATATCTTTATGATTAGTAATGAGGATGATAACTGTTGGACTTCCAGACACAGATGGCAGAACAAAGCCAACTCATGGGCTCTCTTCTCTCCCCAAGAGTTGAAGCAACAAAAAAAATATTGAAAACACACAAAAGCCAAGGAAACAATAAAAACTTACCAGCCTCAATTAAATAAGAAAAAAGGCAAAACTTCACATCATACATTTTGAAAAAGAGGCATCAGCAGAAGAACCAAGTGATCCTGGAGCAGTACAGTCTGCTGTGGCTTCTGCTTTTTCCTCCCCAGAAGCACTATATCAAGCCAACGAAATCTTGAATCTTCTCACTAACACCTTCCTATTTGCAGAGAAGAGGACCAAGGGCATGGATTGGCATCCCGGGGAGAAACTGGAGAAAAGTCTTCAAGATTAGAAGCCCTTTTCTCTCCCTTGGGGCCCTTGAAAGATGCTGGAAAGACTACAAGGTCTTCCCATCCTCCAAGACATTGGGTTGAGTTGGAGTGATGAGCCAAACCTCACAGAAGTTGGGTGTATCCCTTGCTGGGTTGACTGAGCTCCGTTACACTTGACAGAATCTCCAAGCACTTTCAGAGCTCATGTCTCCTAGGCTCAGACTTCAGCCCCAGCTTGGCTCCACCCCCACAGTCCTCCTACCAGCAGGCTACAGAAAAGTGGTCTAAGGGCAATACCTTTCCTTCAAACTGGAAAGGGACAATAACCTGGCCTCAAAATAAGGTGGGGAACATATCAAGTAGAATCCATTCCACCAAATGAGAGTAGTTAGACAACTGAGCAGAGCTATTTAAAGCATGAATAACTTCTGTCTGCTCTACAGGTGTTCTGTGGCTGAAAACAAAACTAAACTAAAAGAAAATTAAAAGTGAAAAAAAGAGCATGCAACAAATGGGCAAAGAACCCAGTCTGGAAGAAAACGTAAACCAAGAAGTAGAAGTAGATTTCCCATGAGTACATCATGCTACAGAAGACTTTATTTTTAAAATACCTTTTTTTTTAATTGAAGAAGATTCTAATACTCTTCAAGGAATTGGTTTTAGAAAAGTGGTGAGGTAGAAATTGGATCCCAAAGAGTAAAGGACTAAGTACAGGGTAAGTAGACCTTTATTATAATAATGAGGAAAAAAAGGAAAAAAGAGAAGTTTGAGGGTTTATCTGAGAAAAGACAGGGAATTATGATTGTATGTTTATTTTTAGATGGAATCACTGAGCATATTTGTAGGTTAAAGGAAACAAACAATAAAAAAATAGAGGCCTGTCAGTCTTAAAAGAGAAGAAAATTCTGACACACGATGAAACATGGATGTATTTACCTTGAGGACATTTTATCTAAGTGAAATAAGGCAGCCACAAAAAGACAAATACTGTATGATTCCACTTAGACGAGGTAACCAAAGTAGTCAAACTCATAGAATAGGAAAGGAGAATGGTGATTGCCAGGGGCTGAGGGGAGGGGAAATGAAGAGTGCTTGTTCAGTGGGTATAGAATTGCAGTTTTGTAGGATGATAAAATTCTAGAGATCAACAATGGGAATATACTTAACACTGCTGTACACTTAAAAATAATTATGATGGGAAAGTTTATGTTTCTTTTACCACAATGATAGATAGATAGATAGAGAGAGAGTCTTAAGGTCCAAATAACCCCCATTTATCACCTCACTCGTAGAGTTGCTGCTTATCTGGTTAGAAGGATTTCCATCCTCTCTGCTGGAAAGGAATCATGATTTAACAAAGAGGAGATAAAAAGTCAAAAGATGAACAAAGACTGAGATTTAGTGACGTCATTTGAGCCCCTGGGTCATGTAATACCTGAAACAGTAACCCTTTGGCATTTTCAGTTAGGAGAGACAATCAAACTCCTTTTTTTTTTCCTTCAAGAAAAAAAAAAGATGAAACTAACACAGCACTGTAAATCAACTATATTCCAATAAATTTTTTTTTAAAAAAACAGGGAAAAAGGCATACTATAGGATCCAGCCTGACTTTTATTTTATCCTTCAGACCACAATGTTGTAAATCCTTTCTTAAATAATAGGTTAATAGTAGAGTACATGTGCTCTACCACAACTGAATCTGCATTTAGCTCAGTGTGTTCACTAAGCTGTGGACCAGCTGTGGCGCATTTTGCTGCCCAATCTAAGAGTGCTGACTGGTTTCATTAGTAGAAAAGATGAACTGTGGCCTATGCATCAGGCAACTGCTTTGCTTCCTTGTACGTAACTGACTCTGCTCCAAAGCGCCAAAATCCATATAAGTTCTGAAAACCTCACATGGATTTGCGAGATGATTCTCATTCATTTTGGAGCGGTTCCCCTTCTTGTTCATCCTCTTTCCGACTTGGTTATTTTTGTCACTGCCCGAGTTGGAGACCCCGGTCTGCTGGTGATGCACCGTGCCCCTAAACTGCTTTTCAAGGTGGTTGGCCAGTCCCTTTAAGAACACCCAGAAATCTCAACCTGAAGGGGAGGGGCCCCAGGAATAGTTCATCTAAAAGGTGAACGGAATGGGCTCCTTGTTCCTCCTCTCTCCAGTACAAAAAGAACATTTCCATGGGATTTGATTAGCTCCCCTTTTATTGATCTCTGGCTCATCTAAGAAAGTGCAAGAGAGAGAGTTTTAAAAGACTCTGTACCCATAGGAAGCTCTCATGAAAAGAACCAACAGCTATTTCAAATGATAGTTTAGATCAAAGACCTGAAGCCAAAATTGTGCCACCATAGGCCAATCAATAGAGACAGCAAATGTTTGGTGTGTCAGAATAGCAGTCCTTCCTGGAGAAGAATTTTTTGGAATTAAAGATGTCCCAGGTGGGCTTCCCTGGTGGCGCAGTGGTTAAGAGTCCGCCTGCCGATGCAGGGGACACAAGTTCGTGCCCCGGTCCGGGAAGATCCCACATGCCGCGGAGCGGCTGGGCCCGTGAGCCATGGCCGCTGAGCCTGTGCATCCGGAGCCTGTGCTCCACAACGGGAGAGGCCGCAACAGTGAGAGGCCCGCGTACCGCAAACAAACAAACAAACAAAAAAAAAAAACACAAAGGTGTCCCAGGTGACTTTTTAAAAAAAACCCATTGAAATCATAGTTTACAAACAGCCTTATATCATGATTTACTTAGCAGTAGAGCATAAAGATTTTGATGTGAAACATTTTTATTTCTATCAATGTTTATAATGGCTGCATAATATTCCTCCCTGTGGGTATAAAATTTATCTTTTTTAAACTTTGTTTTGTTGTTTAATACTTTGGATATTTCTGATCTTGCACTGTTGGGGCTAACCATGATGAACATTTTTGTCCATCTAGAGTTTCCCATATTATGAACTGTTTCCTTAGATTCTCAGGGGAATTATGTGGTCAAGCGGTAAACATGTTTATCAGCCTTGATCCGTGCTGCTCAATTGTTTTCCAAAATGGATTTAGTCAGTTGAAGATTAGTTTCACTCTCTCCCTGTTAACACTGAATATCATTAAAATAATTTTCATTGTAATTAAGGGGGAAGAAATGTCCATTTGTACCCATATAATTACTACTGAAATTAAACACTTTCCATATATTTATTAATTTATTTCCCTTTTGTGAATTGTTTTTGTGATAGTTTGTAAACCAATGACAGGTTGATTTCTGGAACTTTCTAATGTCCTCAAACTCTTTCTTTCGCTCATTTCAACTACCTGTGACTGGCAGGCCAGAAAAATGCCCGTAATGCTCTATTTTCACACTAGGTAACTCGGTGGGTAACGCTAGGTAACCAGTTAATTGCCATGTGGTTCCAGGCAAATCCCCAGCCGCCTCTGCGTTACCCTCTTCCTTCTTGCAGCCCTCTGCTCCCTCAGAGGAGTGAGAATGCCGCTTCTGAACTTGGGAGAATTTATTCCTGAAAGCACTGGTTGCCAACATTGACGGCACATTAGAATCATCTGGGGAGCATTTAAAATTCTCAGCTCTCAGCACATTCTACACACCAATTAAATCAGAGTCTCTGGGGGTGGGACCTGACATCACTGTTTTTGGAAAGCTCCCCTGAGGATTCCAAAGTACAGCCGAGGTTGGGAACCACTGTTGTGAATCTGCAGCCACAGGAGCACTGCGCCAGGCGCTCAGGCTGCAAAGGCCCTCATGCAGTGAGCCCTGCTCTCAGGGAGCTCGCAGCTGGGCGGTGTGGGGGCAAAGCACATTCTGGATGTTTTCATAAGGGAGTGATTTTATATATATGTATATGTATGTATATCTATACACACACGTGTATACATGTGTTTGCACATACACACGTATATATACCCATGTGTGCCACTTACCTAACTATAACCTATAATTTGATCAACCAGTGGCATCGTTTCCAAAGGCTGACCTTAAAGCACGATCAGATTCCGACTTGCCTAAGAAATGGTTGGTTACGTTCACTATGCTACATTTACTGAGGTAAAAAATATATATGTACATATTAGAGAAATCATTTACAAACTAGAGATTAAAGAGGGTTTTCACGTTATTTCTCTTAACAAGAAATTTCAACTCACTACACTATCGCCCCCTGAGGTTTCTGCAGCAGTACTTCTCTCCACTAGGTGGTACTCTGGACAAGTTCATAAGCTGTTGCCTTTGCCACAGTTGGGGGTCCCGTTAGAGAAATTCAATCTTTCTGTGGCAGAAATGGCTATTCATTCATGGTCTGGATCTGCAGCAATCAGAAATGGTTTTCTTACCTTTTTCTAATTGAGAAATGAAGTTAGGCCTGCTTGAACAGTATTTATAACGATCAATCCAAATATTGTCTTTAGAAGTTTTAAAATCTACCTTATTATGTTATTGAATTCTACTGCATCTCCACCTAATTATCAAGATAATTATAGACTTTAAAAACGGCTTCACAGGCTTCATCTTACAGACACTCAGTCCCTTCTTTTTCTGTTAAAGCCAATAATGAAATACAGCCCCCATCATCTATATATAAAGATCCAAACACACATTAGACCTCAGAGAATTGAATTTATTTTTATGTGTTAAAGCATCTGAATGTTATTTGAGACAGGATTAAAAGAAAAGCATTCCTGACTCTTCTCAACAGAAATAGGACTGTCCTTGGCCCTGGGCCTGGGTGGTTGAGTCCTTGGCTAGACTAATATACAGTATGCAGCAGAAGGCAGGTCAGGGTGGAGTTGCCGCTCGTGGTGCTTGTGCAAATTCTTAGGAAGCTCGACCAGAATTTCCAAAGGCAGCTGGTCACTGCCATTCCTTCAGCTACTCTGGAAAGGGCAGGATTCCTGACCGTCCAGGAAGCCCAAATGCCACAGTGTATCCTGCGTTCATCCACATCTAAGTGCAGGTCCTGCCCCATAGATTCCTTCTGCCATTTTTGTTGATATGGATAGGCCATTGGAATGAGCCTGGGTGCTTCTTCATAAAACTAAGTTTGATATCAAGAGCCAGAGAAGGACAGAGACATGTTTGCTTCCTTCTCGCACTAGGTTTCCTCAGTGTGAGGAAACCTCAGAAAACTGGATATTGACAGCAGGGAAAACGACAGTAGTATTTCATCCTTCCACTGGTATGGCCTAGAGTTTGGCTGGTCTCTGAGCCTGCCTCGGCAAACATGATGCACTTGACGTTCGTAGCAGCTTCTTGGATGAGGATATTGGTGCCTGAGTGTTTACATGGTGCTCTTTCTGACTGCTAGTTAATTCTCTTTCCCGTCATTCCCAGGGCCCAGGTCAGCTGTGGATAGGGTTAGCTGGCCTCTCACACCACAAAGCAGAGCCCCACCATCTGTGCTGGTGCTTTTGCACGAACGCTGCTTCCTCCTTCTAAGAAATGTTCTCCAAGAACATGGGGTACTTGGAATGAACACAAAAGTAAACATGGAAGGTGAGAGGATGCAGGACTGGAACATCTAAGTCATAGCTTTTAAAAGAGCAATCTTCTGCTCAAGGCCGTCTTCTCACCTCAGTGGGGAGCTGGACACACAGGACAGGCAGACCGTCCAGGTCGAATGGGTGCTTGTCCTACGTGAGGCCAGCTAACCAGCCATGACCCGCAGTTCATGTGAAAACAGCAGAGAGGGAAGGGACAGTGTGAGTTAAGCGGTGCTGCTGGAAGCCAGGCGAACGTGGTATTGGTCAGGCTCATCCTCAACATGCCCCTGGATGCTGGGGGGAGCGGAGGGGACCGAGAGAGGCTCGGATGACCCAGCAAAGGGAAGGAGGTCAGAGTATGGTTGCGACCAAATACAGCTCTCACCAAGTCATCGTGTGCCAAGCACTTTACATCAACCATCTCCTTTAATACCCCAAACAACCCTGGGTGATAGTATTGTGTTGGCCAAAAGGTTCATTTGTTTTCTTCCATAAGATGGCTCTAGTAGCTCTTAGTTGTCTTTAACTTCATTCAAAACCATTTTGTTAGATTGTATGTGACGGCTGTCATATCAGCGTGCATTTAAAAAAAGACTTATCAAAATTGGTGAATTTTTGTGTAGCCATGTCAATATTGAAGATGGAAGAAAAAAAGCAACATTTTCAGCATATTATGCTTTATTATTTCAAGAAAGGCAAAAACTCAACCAAAGTGCAAACAGAGATTTGTGCTCTCTTTTTGGAGAAGTGTATGGAGAAGGTGCTGTAACTGATTGAACATGTCAAAAGTGGTTTGTGAAGTTTCATGCTAGAGATTTCTCACTGGACGATGCTCCATGGTCGGGTAGACCAGTTCAAGTTGATAGCCATCAAATCGAGACATTAATTGAGAACAATCAACGTTATACCACGAGGGAGATAGCCAACATACTCAGAATATCCAGATCAAGCATTGAAAATCATTTGCACCAGCTTGGTTATGTTAATAGCTTTGATGTTTGGGTTCCACATAAGTTAAGCGAAAAAAACCCTGTTGACCATATTTCCTCATGCAGTTCTCTACTTAATGAAAACGTTCCACTTTTAAAACAAATTGTGCCTGGAGATGAGAAGTGGATACTGTACAACAAGGTGGAATGGAAGAGATCGTGGGACAAGCGAAATGAAACACCACCAGCCACACCAAAGGCCGGTCTTCATCCAGAGAAGGTGATGTTGTGTATATGGTGGGATTGGAAGGGAGTCCTCTATTATGAGCTCCTTCTGGAAAACCAGACGATTAATTCCAATAAATACTGTTCCCAATTAGACCAATTGAAAGAAGCACTTGAAGAAAAACGTTGAGAATTAGTCAACAGAAAATGCATATCTTCCATCAGGATAACGCAAGACCGCGTGTTTCTTTGATGACCAGGCAAAAACTGTTATGGCTTGGCTGGGAAGTTCTGATTCATGCATCGTATTCACCAGACATTGTTCCTTCAGATTTCTATTTATTTCAGTCTTTACAAAATTCTCTTAATGGAAAAGATTTCAATTTCCTGGAAGACTGTACAAGGCACCTGGAACAGTTCTTTGCTCAAAAAGATAAAAAGTTTTGGGAAGATGGAATTATGAAGTTGCCTGAAAAATGGCAGAAGGTAGTGGAACAAAAGGGTGAATACGTTGTTCAATTAAGTTCTTGGTGAAAATGAAAAATGTGTCTTTTAGTTTTACTTAAAAACCGAGGGTGCTTTTTGGACAGCCCAATATCATCCCGGTTTTACAAATGAGAACATAAAAACTTTAAAATGTTGAGTATGCTATAGTCAGTGCCACACAGGATGTGGCCGGGTCTCAACCTGAATCCAGGCCAGTCTGCCTCCAAGTCTCACCCTTTGTGAGAGCAAGGTTTTCTGCTTGGTCTTCCAGACTTTGTCCACATCCTTCAAAGGGGGCAAATAAATATCTCCAGTGAAGTACTAGCTACCCCTAGGACCCGGGAATGGGGAGTAGGCGGGATAAAGGAAGAATGCTGCTCTGTGAAGTGACGATTGAATGCAACAAGGCTGAACCTAATGGTGGAACCCGGGCTGCTTTTCTGCTGCAATCGATACTTGGCTTTTTAAAGGATGGTGACACATACTACCAGTGCTCATTCCTATTTTAAAATCTGGGCACATAGCCCAGAGCTGCTTTTATCAGCTTTTCCCCCAAAACCTCAGCTTTAATTCCTCAACAAATGAAATGTATATTTAAAACAGTTTTTTCTCGCTAGAAACAGTGCTGTAGTGCTTATTAAGTCTATCGATTATTCACAACACTAAATATTTTTTACACAATAGCATTTAATACAGGATTTTAAACAGAATGTCCGACCCATTGTAATAAATGGCAGACTTTTTTGCCGAGATGAATCGATGTTTCCACTCATTCCAGAAAGGTTCTGTTGAAGGAAACAAACACCATATTCAAAGCATTCATTTTTCAAAAAGTGACGACATGTACACAGCAAAATCATCAAGATTTGCATTACACAAAAGAGATGATTTAGGCCCAAGCACTCAATATAGTTTGATAAGCTATCCAAAGGAAACAACTTTTCCAGATATCTGAGGGCTCTTGCATCCAGGAGTGACGTGCTTGCCCAAGTTGAACCAATCACTGCCCTTCCCTGGCATTTTATTTAACCTTGGGACCAAGAAGAAAGTGGGTTGGTCCTGTTCTAGTTGTGGGAGTAGCGAGATGTAAAATGTGGACCAGTGTGTAGTGATAATGAAGTCGACAGGTAGAGAAAAGCATAGACAAAGCGCAGATCCTTGTGATATTTCGGTCTCTCATCATAGTTTCTCAAGCAGGGCTGCATCTTCATCCTCGCCCCTCCGGCTCTTTGGGTGTCAGTTTCCTTTGATGATATAAGAAACTCCCATATCCCATCAAATCTCTCTTTGTACATAAGCTCATTTGAGTTGATCTTTTATCACATTCAAAGAAAAAAACAACTCTTGACTAACATGCCATCAAACTGAAACTATATGAACTATTTGTCTCAAGAAATTTCAGGACTATGTCAGAATTTTAACTTCTTGATATAAGGAAGCCAACTTCTTTGATAGAGTTGCCAAATGGTCCCTACCTTAAAAGGACTCAGTAAGAGCTGAGCAAGATGAGAGCAGGCACAGGGTAGTCCTGTTGTGCATCAGACATTTACATAAAAGGAAAGCATTCAGCACATCTGCATAAGAGCACACAGACTGGCTGGTGGAAAATGCTAATAGGAATCCAGCACTCCACCCCGGGCTTGTGCTCTGTCCCAAAAGAAGCTGAGCTGAAGAATCCGTGAAACACAAGCCTTTGAATGTAGAGACGAAATTTTCAAAATGGTGCTCTATAGAGAGGTTGAGGGGATCCAATCACATTCAAGTCTTGTCAATAATTAACAATTACACTTAGGCAATTGGAGAATGCCATTTATATGAGTGAATGCCACTAGTCATTTATTTCCTGGACAGAAACCTCAAACACCAGCCTATCATGTTCAGAACACTATGGCCCTATCCCTGTGAAGCCTACCCAGGCGCCTTAGAATCAGGTCCTCTGTAGGGAGGAGTAAGCAGGCAGAGGAGAGAGGCAGGAGAGAAGGTTCTCCAGATACACAGGAGGTCTAAGGAATGGAAGAAAGCTCGACCCTCCAGGTGGGCATCTGCAGGTACCATCTCCTGCTCCCTTGGGCCTGATTTTCCAAAAGGAGAAGCCACGTCTCACCTGGCAAAGAGAAGAGGAAAAAGGACCAGTTCTAGAGTACGCATTTAAATTTTGCAGCTTGTACATGTCCTACCCAGCACGACCTATGAGGCCCCCTCCCCTCTCTCCCACTCTTGCAATGCCTATATAGTGGTTGAAGAGTGTCCCACCCCAAATTCATGTCCAGCCAGAACCTCAGAATGTGACCTCATTTGGAAATAGGATCTTTGCAGATGTAATTAGTTGAAAAGCTTGAGATGAAATCCGCCAGGATTTGGAGGGGGCCCTAAATCCAATGACTACTGTTCTTATAAGAACAGAGGACACAGGGAGATACAGATAGAGAAGAGGCTGTGTAAAGAGGCAGGCAGAGAGGCAGAGATGAAGTGATGCTGCCACAAGCCAAGGAATGCTAAGAACTGTCAGAAACTAGGAAGAGGTAAGGAAGGAGTCTTGCCTGGGGCCTTCAGAGGGAGCATGGCTCTGCTGATACCTTGATTTTGGACTTCTAGCCTCCAGAACTGTCAAAGAATAAATGTCTATTATTTTAAGACACCGAATTTGTGGCAGTTTGTCACAGCAGCCACAGGAGACTCATACAGTCTCAAAGCCCTTTGGCATCCCTCCCCATGCCACACAGACCTCCCTTCTACACACCATCTTCCCACCCCCTACTACGTCTCATCTCTACCTTCCACTTTCCCATCCCACTATCAAAGGCCCCACGTCTTTTTTTTCTCGTGTATCTGTTAATCCCAAATTCCTAATTTATCCCTACCCACTCCCCTTCCCCCTTTGGTAACCATAAATTTGTTTTCTATGTCTGTGAGTCTGTTTCTGTTTTGTAAATCAGTTCATTTGTATCATTTTTTTTAGATTCCACATAGAAGCGATATCCTTTGATATTTGTCTTTGTCTGACTTAGTCTCTAGGTCCACCCATGTTGCTGCAAATAGCATTATTTCATTCTTTTTTTTATAGCTGAGTAGTATTCCACTGTGTGTATATACCACATCTTCTTTTTCCATGCATCTGTGGATGGACACTTAGGTTGCTTCCATGTCTTGGCTATTGTAAATAGTGCTGCTGTGAACATTGGGGTGCATGTATCTTTTTGAATTAGAGTTTTCATCTTTTCTGGATATGTGCCCAGGAGTGGGATTCCTGGATCATATGGTAACTCTATTTTTAGTTTTTTAAGGAACCTCCATACTGTTCTCCATAGTGGCTGCACCAACTTACATTCCCACCAACAGTGTAGAAGGGTTCCCTTTTCTCCACACCCTCTCCAGCATTTATTATTACAGACTTTTTGAGGATGGCCATCCTGACTGGTTTGAGGTGATACCTCATTGTAATTTTGATTTGCATTTCATTAATAATTAGCGACATTGAGCATCTTTTCATGTGCCTGTATGTCTTCTTTGGAGAAAAGCCCCCGCTTCTGAAATGTGGCTCATGTCAGTTAAAGATTCAAAGAAAATCTATTTGGTTGAATCAGTTCTCATCAGAATAGATAATGCCATCATTTGCTCAAAACATTTCCATTATTAGAGAGGATTCTTAGAAATCTTTAATTGGTAGAATTTACTATTTGGGGGGAATGAATATTTAAGAATTAGAAACACTTCTCTTTTAAAGAAGAAGACATGTTCACCCCTGAGATTCTCTTGGTTCTGAACTCAGGTGGTATTTTTTTTTTTTTTGCGGTACGCGGGCCTCTCACTGTTGTGGCCTCTCCCGTCGCGGAGCACAGGCTCCAGACACGCAGGCTCAGCGGCCATGGCTCACGGGCCCAGCCGCTCCGCGGCATGTGGGATCTTCCTGGACCGGGGCACGAACCCGTGTCCCCTGCATCGGCAGGCGGACCTTCAACCACTGCGCCACCAGGGAAGCCCTCAGGTGGTATCTTGAACAAGAACTGGGAAGTCAAGCAGCCAGCTTCAAACCCAGATCTGTCTTTATCTGCTCTGCCTCATTTGTTCTCCTGGGAGTTGAACTGTAGCTCTCCCGAGAGCTTGGCCCCAGGCTTCTCCTCCCTTAGCTGTCTCCTATCAGCTGGGGAAGCCACAGCTGCACTCATGCCCACCTAAGGGTAGGGGTTAATTTTGGAAGTGGGGTGAGCTCTGGGGACTGGAGAGTTAGCTGACGTCTCCCACATCATCTACCCACGGCCCTGCCTGCCTGGCTCGGCCTCTCTGGTGCGTAACTCGCATGCGCGGTTGTGGAGCCTACGTTTCCCAGTTCACACTGACGCAGAGGGAAAACGAGGCCTGCTGACAATAATGCAAAATATTTCTCTGGCTCTGCAGTCCCCTCCTCCCCAGGGCTTCCTGCTCCCCTCTCCCACCTTGAACCTCCATCCAGGTGGAGTGAGAAGTGAGGGGATTGTACCACCAGCCCCACCAGCCAGGCGTGTCCTCTGGTCAACACCCTCCAAAGCCCCGCTCCGTGGCTGCTTCTGAAAGGGAGGCTCTCCTCCCAGGCATTAAGCAGAGGCCGTTACGTGGATGGTTATTTGGGGTTATTATTATACCTTTATTTCTTGAGGACTTGGACATAAGCTATATGTCTGTGCCCCTTTTTCCCCCTTCACTCCTTCCCGTTGGTTGAAAAATACACTTGGTGGCTGAACTGGAACAGCCAACATAGACCAGAAGGTGACCTCGGAAAATGAGGTCATGGATTGCTGATCGTTAAGCCGGAAGGACCCTGAGTTCCCGAGGCTGTAGGGCACTATACAGCATCATGGACGGATGGCTTCCAGATTCTTATATGAAAGAGAAATACATTTCTATCTCCTTTGAACCACTGCTGTTTGGGGGTTTGTACCTCATAACTGAGCCAAATCCTACTCACATCCTTTAGCTTTATTTGTACTTAATGTTCTCAGTTAAGGGTGCTTAGTTGCAAGTGACAGAATAGCTAGAATTTGAGCAAGAAGCCACTGAATTGTCCCCCGTTACAAGAAGCCTTGAGGGAGGGAGCTTCAGAGTTTGCTCGGTGGTTCAAGAACACCAGGATTTTAGGGCAGCAGCTCATGGCCTGCTACACCTGGTCACAGGCTGGCTGCAGCAGCTCATTTTCACACGATAGCACCCAGAGCAGGAAGGAACTCTCTCCTTTATTAGGTAGAAAATCTTTCCCATAAACCCACAAGCGGATATTCCCTCATCCCTCTCTGCTCACCCCTAGTCCTGCCACTACCAAGGGCACATGGGATTGTTCCGTGGGGTGGGGGACATTGCCATTCAAACAAAATCACTCTTCCGTTAGCAACAAAGAATGGAGAATGGCTATTGGGGAGGCCACCAATGATGTCTCCCCTACTAATTAAAAAGTGCACATTGAGGGATAAAGATGTTTTGGTCCTCGGTTTGATTCCTTTCTACAGTCGTGTTGACATCATTCTGAAATGCCAAAACAAATTCCATTCACTTGGGGCTTTGCGATTTTAGAACAGACTATCCCATGACTTAAGGCTAAAGAACTGTGCATGAACAATATTTAACTAACCTTACAATTAGAAAAGATTATGATTTAATCCTTTATGCTTTCAGCCCAAATCAACCTCAGCAAGAAATGAGAGCTATTTATTTTAAGAAATACCATGGAGAACAGTATGGAGGTTCCTCAAAAACCTAAAAATAGAACTACCATACGACCCAGCAGTCCCACTACTGGGCATATACCCTGAGAAACCCATAATTCAAAAAGAGTCATGTACCACAATGTTCATTGCAGCTCTATTTACAATAGCCAGGACATGGAAGCAACCTAAGTGTCCACTGACAGATGAATGGATAAAGAAGATGGGGCACATATATATAATGGAATATTACTCAGCTGTAAAAATAAATGAAATTGAGTTATTTGTAGTGAGGTGGATGGACCTAGAGACTGTCATACAGTGTGAAAGAAGTCAGAAAGAAAAAACTACCATATGCTAAGACATATATACGGAATCTAAAAAAAAAAAAGGTTCTGAAGAACATAGGGGCAGGACAGGAATAAGATGCAGATGTAGAGAATAGACTTGAGGACCTGGGGAGGGGGAAGGGTAAGCTGAGATGAAGTGAGAGAGTGGCATGGACATATATACACTACCAAATGTAAAATAGATAGCTAGTGGGAAGCAGCCACATAGCACAGGGAGATCAGCTCTGTGCTTTGTGATCACCTAGAGGGGTGGGATAGGGAGGGTGGGAGGGAGACGCAAGAGGGAGGAGATATGGGAATATATGTATATGTATAGCTGATTCACTTCCTTATACAGCAGAAACTAACACACCATTGTAAAGCAATTATACTCCAATAAAGATGTTAAAAAAAAAAAAAAGAAAGAAATACCAACCTCAGGGGCTCCTGAGCCATTCCCTCTCTTTCTGAATTGTTGGTTGTCCTCTGGAATACGGCTGGTGTCTGCCCTTTCTCCAGGGAGCTCTCCTCCCTCTCCCTCCCTCCTCTCCCCCTCCCCCTTCTCCCTTGCCCTCCTTGTGCTTCTTCCCTCTCCTTCCAGACTTGCCCTGGGCCTTCTCTCTTTTTTGGGGGGGGGGCTTCTCTTTTGTTATTGTTCTTTTTCTCTTTATTTCTTTTGTCTTTCTTGCTCCTCCCTGCCTTTCAACTGCTCTCAATATTGAAGTCTTCCCAGTAGAATCTGTTGTTTCCTTAGATTTGTTTCATGTTCATTATCCTTACGTTAAAAAGCAGGTGAGTTAAATGTTTGGGCATGGTCCTTGAAGAAATCCCTCACAAAATGAAACTAAATGAACACAAAACAAAACAAAAAACCAACCTTCCCCATTTCTATCACATGATTAATTAGATTTAGTATTTGTTCATATGAGGGAAAGAACTAGCAAAAAAGCAGTATCCTGTTGGGCTCTCTTCTTTGATTTGATCTAATTCATTCAGCCCTGGCGGACAGTGCAAAGCCATATGGGCTGTGGTGAAGCCCAGCAAATATTCATGTAGCTGGATCCTTCCAGGTACTTGGCTACCGACACAGAGACCTGGCTTGGACCCAGCACTGAGCAGAAGAGTCCTGCTTGGGGGTGGTATGGACTGAATTGTGTCTCCCAAAATTCATATGTTGAAGCCCTAAACCCCAAATGTGAGGGTATTTTGAGATGGGGCTTTTAGGAAGTAATGAATGTTAAATGTGTTCATAAGGGTTGGGCCTTAATACAGTAGACCTGAGGCCTTGTAGAGGAAGAGACCTCTCTCCTCTCTATTTCTCTCTCTCTCTCTCTCTCTCTCTCTCTCTCTCTCCATTTCTCTCCCCACCTCCTGTACCGCATGAGGACACATCAGGAAGGTGGCTGTCCACAAGTTGAACCAGCCAGTACCTTGATCTTAGACTTCCCAGCCTATGGAACTGTGACAAAATTAATTTTTGTTGTTTAAGCCATCAGGCTACAGTATTTTGTTATGGCAACCTGAGCTGACTGATACAGGGGGCATAGTGTCAGAGCCAAGATTACGACAACATGGAACCATTTCTTTATCCGCCTTCCTCTCTGTCTGTAGCTGAAGATCCACTTCCCAAGGAGGCTCTGCTTGTTCATCCATGAATCAATAAACTCTGGCTTCTCAGGGGTGTGGTGAGGAGGGAATGAAACTTTCCTGAAACTAATTCTATTTCTTTCACATCTGTGGTCAGTTCTCTATTATTTCTGGGGTGATTTCTTTCTTTTTTTGAATTCTATCCATAAAATGTTTTGCATTATCTCCAAAAGATAAGGAGTTTTCAAAAATAACCATAATGATCACATCCCGTTAAATTACCAGTAATTCCTCAATACCATCAACTATCTAGTACCCAATATTCACATTTCCATTTGTTTCATAAATGTGTGCATTTTTATTTTTACAAATAATTTATTTGAGTCAAAGTCCAAGAAAGGGCCGTCAACGGCAGTTAATTCTATGTCATTTAAGTCTCTTATAATCTGTTGGGTCCACATTCATTATTTTATTTCCTTGAATTTGTTGTTTGTTATTGTCATTGTGGGGAAAGCCAGACGATTTATCCTATAGGGTTCCCCTGTTTGGATTTGCTTGTCTTATCTTCATGGTATTTTAAAATGTTCCTCTTTCTTTTGCGATTTCCTGTAAATGGCTAGTTGGATCTATAGGCTTGGCAAGATTCAGGACGAATTCTTTTAAGACTGCTTTATAAGGGTGCTGTGATCTTCCATATGAATGAAAATAATATTTAGTTGTTTCTGTGATGTTGGCAGGCACTGATGATTAATACATAGATCCATTAATTCATTAAGGGATGAAAATGATAATATTCTGTTGATCCTTACCTATTTATTAGCTGGAATAATTCTATAAAGAGAAACTTTCCCTCATCTACTGTTTAGTTATCCAGTACAGTTTAGATAACAACATCAGGATAAATCCTAATTATTTCCCTTTGTTTATTGGCTTCAAATTAATGTGTTGGTTCACCAGCATTCTCCAAAGGGGACCAATTGGTAATTAATCTGAGTTGAGTTTTTTGGTTTGTTTTTCTGTACCATTGTGAACTTGTGGATTTCAACATATTTTATGTGTTTCAATCCATTGCAATTATTGTCCTTAATAATGTTAAAATTGCTCAGTCTTTAGCTAGGGAGAGCCTCTTAGGTCAGCCCCAAGTCCTTTTGACATGCCTTATAGTAAGATGTCTTTGCCGTCATCCTTTCTTCCTTGATTTCTGATCTGAACACATATTCCAGGTTTTTCTTGTATGTTTCCTGACCCAGACCTAGAAGAAGTCATCTCTCCAGAGAAATCTTTCCTTATAGTGGGAAATGGTATTGTAAGATCACAGTCGGGCCACTCAGGATGTACATTGCTATGAAGTTGATCATTATTTTTTTGGCTATTTCTGTAGACAGAACTAGGAATTTTTTTTAAAAAAGATTTTAATTTTTAAAAGACAAAATACATCATGAGAATATATTGATACTTGCAATTCAAATTCAGGAGTAAAGGGTTTATTAAACCTTTTCTATCGTAGATATGTCCTTTTTCCTGCACCAATAAAACTGGTTGTCAATGACACTGGAAATGATACAATTAGAATATCACACCATTTTTCATTTGTTTTATCCCACAATATACTCACAACGGTCTTAGAGAAATAATGCCACCACTCACTGACAATATGAATGCTGAAACTTGTGTTTAGATTTTTCCCCATTATGTTTATCCTAAAGGTATAACCCACTGGGGGTGTACAGTTAAATTATTGTGTTTAAAATCTCTTGGAATAGCTCTTTTTTTTTTTTTTTTTTTTTTGGCTAAATGGCATGTGGGATCTTAGTTCCCTGACCAGGGATCAAACCTGTGCCCCCTGCACTGAAAGCATGGAGTCTTAACCACTGGACTTCCAGGGAAGTCCTGGAATACAGTCGTTCTCTTCTGTCTGGTCATCTTTCAGAATGTAGATCTGAGAGGTCTGAGGAGGAACAAGGCAGAGGAGAGGTAAAGGACCAGCAGGGAGAAGGACCATTACTCTTCCCAAGAGCACCAAGTGCTCTCACATCCAGCTTAATTTTATCCTCCTGGGTCCATCATTCAGTCCCCCTAACTCCAAGTTCCCCTGTTACTTCACTCCATGCTCCACTACTCCAGCACTCCCTGCTAACATTCCAATGTCAGGTCTCTGTGGTATCGTTATCTTTACCCAGTATATGGGGATACAGGTTCACAGCAACATTGAGCAGAAGATACAGAGATTTCACATGTATCTCCTGCTCCTGTTCTTGCACTGCCTCCCCCATATCAACATCCCCCACCAGAGCGGTACATTTATTACCATAGATGAACATACATTGGCACATCATTATCACCCAAAGTCCACAGTTTACATTAGAGTTCACACTTGGTGTTGTGCATTCTATGTGTTTGGACAAATCTGTAATGATATGTATCCACCATTCTAGTTTCAGACAGTGTAGTTTTTCCGCCCTAAAAATCCTCTGTGCCCTACCCTAGGCATCCCTTCCTCCCCATTAACGCCTGACAACCACTGATGCTTTTACTGTCTTCTTAGTTTTGCGTTTTTCAGAATGTCATGTAGTTGGAACCATACAGTACGTAGCCTTTTCAGATTGGCTTCTTTCACTTAACAATATGCATTTAATTTTCCTCTGTGTCTTTTCATGGCTTAATAGCTCATTTCTTCTAAGTGCTGAATTAAATTCCATTGTTTTGACATACCACAATTTATTCATTCACCTACTGAAGTACACCTTGTTTGCTTCCAACTTTTTGCAATTGTGAAAAAAGCTTCTATAAACATTTGTGTATAGGTTTTTATGTGAACATAAATTTAACGTCTTTAGGATAAATAGCAAAGAGTGTGATTGCTGGACTGTATGGTAAGAGGACGTATAGTTTTGAAAGAAACTGTCAAACTGTCTTCCCAAGTGGCTGTACCAGCCACTTCCAGCAGCAATAAATGAGAGCTACTGTTGCTCTACAAACTTGTCAGCACTTGCTGTTGTCAGTGTTCTGGATTTGGGCCATTCTAATAGGTGCTAGTGGTAGGTCTTTGTTTTAATGTTCATTTCTCAAGTGACACATGATATGGAGCATCTTTTCATACACTTATTTGCCATCTGTATATCTTCTTTGGTGAGATGTTTGTTAAGGTCTTTGGCTTATTTTTAAATCAGGTTTTTTTTCATTGTTGAGTTTTAAGTGTTCTTTGTATATTTTGGATAACAGTTCTTTATCAAATATGTCTTTTACAAATAATTTCTCCCAGTCTGTGGTTTGTCTTTTCATTTTCTTGACAGTGTGTTTTGCATAGAAGAAATTTTTAAGCTTAATGAAGTCCAGCTCATCAATTCTTTCTTTCGTGGATCATGCCTTTGATGTTGTACCTTAAAAGTCATTGCCAAACCCAAGGTCATCAAGATTTTCTCCTATGTTATCCTCTAGGAGTTTTATAGTTCTGTGTTTGCATTTAGGTCTGTGATCCATTTTGAGTTAATTTTTGTGAAGGGTGTAAGTCCTGTGTCTAGATTCTATTTTTTTTTTGCATGTGGATATCCAGTAGTTCCAGCACCATTTGTTAAAAAGATTATCTCTGCTCCATTGTATTACCTTTTGCTACTTTGTCAGAGATCATTTGACTATATGTATGGGTATGTATTTCTGGGCTCTCTATTCTGTCCCATTGATCTGTTGGTCGATTCTTTCTCCAATGCCACACTGTCCTGATTACTGTAGCTTAATAGTAAGTCTCAAAGTCAGGTAGTGTCAGTCCTCAGACTTTATTCTTGCCCTTCAATTTTCTGCTTTCTATTCCGAGTCTGTTGCCTCTCCATAGAAACTTTAGAATCAGTTTGTCAATATCCACAAAATAACTTACTGGACTTTTAATTAGGATTGCATTGAATCAATAGATCAAGTTGGCAAGAACTGATATCTTGATAATATTGAGTCTTCCTATTCATGAGCATGGAATATCTTTCCGTTTATTTAGTTCTTCTTTATTCTTTTGATGTAGTCATTTCATTTCTCATAAGTAAATCACCCAAAGAAGGAGAAAAACATATATGCAACATTGATTTTAATAATTCATGGGCTACAAGATAGTTCTGAAACTTTAAAAAGAATTTAAAATTTCCTAGGAAGTGTTTAAAATGTAGATTCTATATGTGACTTTAAAGTACTTTGCCTGACCACCAGTTAGACTGGGCAGCTTCTCATTTGTCTATTGGCTCTTTTATTTCCTTTTCTTGTGAAGTGCCTGTTTATGTGGGAGTTTTTCTCATGTTTTTCTATGAGTTCTCAGTTCTTTCCTTATTGATTTGTAGGAATTTTAAATATATGCAAGATACTAGACTTTTTGGTAACACATGTTACCAACTATTTTTTTCTATTCAGGCTTCCCCCCCCCATTTTCACTCTATGATGTCTTCTGATTAACAGAATTCTTAATTTTATTAAAATTAAATATATCAACTTTTTCCTTCATGATTAAGAAATCTTTCATTACTCTTGAGTCATTGATATATTCCTATCTTCTTCATCTTTATAATTTTGCCTTTCATATTTAGGTCTCTTCTCCACCTGGAATTGATTTTTATGTACAATATGAGGCAAGGATCCACTTTTGCTTTTTTCCGTATGGATACCTATTGGGTTGGCCAAAAAGTTCGTTCGGTTTCCCTGTTGGATGTTACGGAATAATACTTGTCCCCACAGTACCATTTGAAAAGTCCACTTTCCCCCACTGATGTACAAGGACATAGCAGTCACATATCAACTTTCTATACGAGTATATCTCTGTTGCTGGGGTCTTTATTCCATCACTCTCTTTACCTTTCTGCATCAATACCACACTAATTACTGTAGCTTTATACCATATGGGAGGACAAAGTCACCCCTTGTATTTTCTTCAAGAGTGTTTTGGCCTTTTTAAAAAATCATTTACATTTCCATACACTTTGGAAGCAGTGAGTCAATTTCAATAAATAATCTGCTTTAATTTTTGTTATGATTAAAAGGACTATAGTTCAATTTAGGGACAATTAGCATGTTTAAGTAACACTAAGTCTCCCAATCCATGAACATGGTTTAGCTCTCCATTTATTTAGGTCTTCCTTAACGTTCAATGAAGTTTTATTATTTTCTCCATACAGGTCTTTTGCACGTCTGTTGTTAGATTTATTCCTAGGTATGCTTAGTTGTTCATGTTAAAAGCATTCTTTTTCTTACCTCACTTTCTGGTTGTTTATAGCTAGCACTAAAAATACAAGTAAATGTTGCATGTTGGTTTTGTATCCAGCAACCTTGATAAACTAATTTATTGACTCTAATAATTTATCTGTATAGTCTTGTGTATTTTGTACATACATTGTCATATCATTTACAAATAATGACAACTTTGTTTCTTATTTTTGAATCTTACTATCTTTATTTATTTTTGTCTTATCATTCCGACTTGAATCTCTAGTAAATATAAGTGGTGATAGTGGATATCTTTGTTTGATCCTAACCAAAGAGAAAGCTTCCCTTTTTTTTGAAGATTTGTTTAGATACTCAGATGAACATAAGAAATTCTCCTTCTATTCTTAGTTTTCTAAAAGTATCTTTTAAATTATTATTATGAACGGATGTAGAATTTTATCAAACGTGTTTTTTTTGTTGTTGTTGTTGTTGTTTTTTTTGCGGTACGCGGGCCTCTCACTGTTGTGGCCTCTCCCGTTGCAGAGCACAGGCTCCAGACGCGCAGGCTCAGCGGCCATGGCTCACGGGCCTAACCGCTCTGCGGCATGTGGGATCTTCCCGAACCGGGGCACGAACCCATGTCCCCTGCATCGGCAGGCGGACTCTCAACCGCTGCGCCACCAGGGAAGCCCATCAAATGTGTTTTTTTTTAATCTATAAAGGAAATAATAGGATGAATCTTCTGTAAGAATTTCATGTGGTGGATTACTGCCGTTGACTTTTCTAATGTTAAATCACCTTGTATTCCTAGGACAAACATAACTTGGTCATAATATATTGCCTTTTTAGAATATTGATGGATTTGATTTTTGTGGAAATGTATATATTTCATTCATTCACTCTCTTAGCAAATATTTATTGAGCACATACAATGTGCCAGGCACAGTTCCACATCCACAAAACAAACCAGGATGTTTACCTTCATGGAACATAAATTTTAGCAGGGAGAGACAGAAAAGAATAACTAAACATAATTGATAAGTACTATTCAGTGTGTTAGAAGATGAAAAGTTCTATGGAATAAAGAAAAATGGAGCAGGGGCTGGAGGATACAGAGATTCAGGGATGGGATGGGAGGGTGCAGTGGAATAAGATGGTAAGAATATGGCTTGTTGAAAAGATAACAGCTAAGAAAAGAGTTAAAATAGATAAGGGGCACTAGCCATGTGGATATCTGATGAATAGCGTTCTAGGAGTAGGGAAGAGCAAGAGTAAGTGCAAAGAGGTCAGTGTGGCTGAACTGGAGTCGCAATGGGAAGACCAGTAGGTGAGGTAGTCAGAAAGTTAAGGGGTATATAGATCATGTAGGGCTCTGTAGACTATTGATGGATTTGGGATTCTCTGGGTGAAATGGAGAGGCACTGAGGGTTTTGAGCAGAGGCATGACATGACCTAACTTGCACCGTAAAGGGACCACTCTGGCAGCTGTGTTGGGAATAGACTATAAGACGGCAAGCTTGGAAACAGGGAAGACTATTAAAATAATCCAAGCGTGAGGTGGTGGTGGTGGTTCAAGGAAGGGTGATAACAGTGGAGATGGTGAACAGTGGTTAGATTCTGGATATGCTGTGAAGGCTGAGACCACAGGATTTCCTGACAGATTAGATGTGGAGAGTGAGGGGGAAAAAAGAGGAATTAAAACTAGCTCCAATTTTTTTTCACACATGTGGCCGGAAGAATGGTTATGAGTGCTTGGCAGATAAAATCTCAAGGTCATTTTGGTATGTGTTGAGTTTGAGGTTTCTATTAGACAGCCAAGTGGTTTTGTCAACTAGGTAGTTGGATCTTGAAACTGGGAGAGAAGTTCAGGCTGGCAGTATAAATTTGGGAGTTCTCAGCATATGGACGATATTTGAAGTTAATAGTCTGGTGAGATTACCAAGGAAGTGTATGTACATAAAAGTAAGAAGAGGGGATTCAGGGGTTCACCCTGATGAACCCTAACATTAAGACTTTGAGGAGAAGAGGAGGAATCCACAAAAGAGAGAGGGGATGAATAGAGAGTGAGGGAGGTGAAGAACCAGGTGACTGTGCTGTCGTAGAAGCCAAAGGAAAAGGTACTTCAAGAAGAAAGAATAAGGGCACTTCTACTCTGTCAGATGCTGTTGATTGGTAACTTAAGTTGAGAGCAGAGTTTGGCCATTAAATTTAGCAAGGTCATTTGTTGTCCTTGACAAGAGTTGTTTTGGCAAAGTGGTAGGAGAAAGGACATGAGTGAGTGGAGACAGAATGGGAGAACAGGAAAGGTAAGCAGAAACAGAAGCAGAAAAACAAACAGAAGCAGAAAAATGGGTAGATGGAGGGAGATTTGGGGCGAAGAGAGGAGTTTTTCTCCCTAGGATGGAGAAATAAGCATGTTTGCGCACTGGTGGAAATAACCCAGTAACGAGTAAAAAATTGAATAGGGAACAAGGAGAAGGGAGAATTGATAAAGCAATATCCTTAAGTAGGAGAGAGGGATGGGATCTAGGGCATAAAGGAAGGGTTAGGAGCATGGGTAAGTTCATTATGTTAATAGGAAGTATGTGGGTGCAGATGAGGGTGCTTGAGTTGGGTGGTCGAGATCTGTGGAAGTTCTCTTCTATTTCCAGTTTCTCATGGAAGTTAGAAATGAGGTCATCATCTTAGTTGTTAGATGTTAATTTTAGAACACAGTTGCTCATATTATCCTCTTATTTGTAAAATAACCAGAAGATCAGTAGTGGAAACTTGGTTTCATTCTTGTTATTGGTTATTTGTGCCTCCTTTTTTTTGTTCTTAAACAATCTCACTGGACATTTTTCAGTATATATATATTTTTCAAAGAACTGCCCTTCCCATGATTGAGTCTGCATATGATTTCTTCATTTAAAGTTCATTTAATTTATTTCTGTACTTTATTTCCTTTCTTCTACTTTGGGGGGGGCACGGTGGGTATTTTCTGCTGCTTAGTTCATTAATTTTCAGCCACTCTTCTTATCTAATATATATTTTCCTTTATAAGGCATGTTAGCGGCATTCCATAAGCAGCTAAACATATACTAGTTTTATAATCAGTTCAAAATATTATGTAATATCTATTATGGTTCCTTCTTTGACTTGTATGTTACATGGAGTTACATATTTAATTTATAAAAATGTAAGCTTGTCTACTCATTTTAATTATTGATTTTCAGCTTAATTACATTGCAATTGGAACCAAGCTGTGTAAAATTTCAGTTTTTTGAAATTTATTATGACGTGCCTCATGACCTTGTATTTGGTCCTTTGCTATAAACACTCTATGTGTGCCAGGGAAAACTGAATCCTGCAGTTAGTGGGTTCAGTTTTACATCTATGTTCATTAGATCAAGATTGTTAATAATGCTATTAAAATCTTCTGTACCCTATCTAATTCTTATGTGCTAAATTTATCAATTACTGTATGGTGTATGTTGAAATCTGTTATGACTGTGGATTTGTCTCTTTTTTCTTACATTTCTGTCTATCTATCTGTCTACAAAATTTGGGGACTAAATGAATAAGTTATACTGCCTAAAATGTATTGTCTTTAGTTTGAACCTTTAGTTCAATCTTCTCTTGTAAGGACACCAGTCAGATTGCATCAATATCCACCCTAAGGGCCTCATTTTAACTTAATTATCTCTTTAAAAGCCCTGTCTCCAAAAGGGTCACATTCTGAGATCCTGGGGTTTAGGGCTTCCACGTAAGAGTTTGGCAAGGGGGTGCAAAATTTAGCCATAACAGTGAGAAGCTCCTAGGAGGCTCCCTACCTTAGGGGGAAGCTGCCTTTGGCATCTGTCCCCTTCGCAGCAGGGAACTGTCAAAATGTAAGCCTACATTTACCTGGCTGAACAAATGCCCTCAGGGCACAAGAGTTTTAAGAGCTTGGGTTCCCATGTAGTCCGCTTGGTTCCCATTTCCATTTAGATTTTAACCTGTTAATTTCTTATTATCTTGTCAGCTTTTTCATGTTTTAATAACCTAGCCTGGCATAGTATCCGTATCACAGATTATATTCTACTGAACTTTATATAGTAAATAGAAGAGCAATTTGCCAGTTTCATGGAAATATTTTCCTACTATATTTGTGTTTAGTTTTTATTTTTCAGCGTACAGAGATGGAATGATCAAGTTAAGCAGGGCCCCGAGCCCTGAGCACAGAGTTGGTCACAAAATGAGAGTTCATTAAATATTTGTTGAATAAACAAATAAATGAATGTTCTTTATAATTATGTGGTCAAATACGCTACTCTTTTCCATTGTGAATTTTCCTATTGGCAGGCTCCAAAGTTAAGAAAGTTATTCCTATCATTCATACATTAAATGTAAGATACATTCTGAAGAAAAATGAATCAGTATTTCTAAAAAATATGGCAGTTATAAATACAGGTGAAATTAATACAGACCTTAACTTTATTTAGGTCTTTATTTAGGTCTTAACTTTATATAGACCTTAACCTGACAACATGCCAGGCCTCTTAAGACACTCTATGGTCAAAGACCTCATTCTGGGTGATTTAACACCTTGGATTATGTTTTTCTTCCCTCCTAAAGTCAGTTAATCATATTGGGAGTTGGGCCTGAATACCACCAAGGGCATTACACAAAGTTACTTATTGAGGACGTTTTTCCAAGCCATTTCCAAGGACCTGAACCTTGGAAACACCAAACTAGTTTGAGGACACACCTTGGCAGAGGAAATCACTTCTCACCGTCCTCTCCCAGCTTCTGCTCAGCTTCCATAATCCCTTTCGCCTCTCCCATCTGCAGTGACTAAGGAGCAAGGCGAACAGTAAATCTCCATGTTAGTGATGGTGGCGGTATTGAGCTCCCTCACTTCCAAAGGTCCTGGGAGCACATCCCCCACTTGGTGAGGTGTCCTATTTATACCAGTGACCTTCCCCATGTTCAAAACTTGAGCAGCTGCACAATATATATAACGGAGTGGAAAGTAACATGACACACATTTCAAAGAGAAAATTGGAAAGGGATGTGTATCCAACCTTCCTTCCAGCTCTACAAGGCTGTGTTTCTTTGAGTCTATATTATAAAAATAACAAAGGGGCCGGCATGGGGCATGACGGAAGAGGCTGTTTTAGGGGAAATTATTTTGACTCCCTAAAGTGAAAGCCTGAAATAAAGAAGAAAATGTTTAAGAAAAAAGGGATTACTGATAAAGACTCTTATAGAATGATATAATCTTTCTGAATTTGCAACAGTACATTTTAAAAGGTACCAATCATTCCACTTAATATATTTTAAAATGACTGTAGATTTTTTTTATTGGAACCCTTGAGCAGCAGTAGCATGTGTATGTGACTCTATCTTCAGGGGTTGTCTAATGCAGTCCTACACATGTAATAGTCACTCAACTCATGGATTGTAATTAATAAATTGTGACAATCTCAAGAGTGATGGAGGATATGTGTGTGTTGTATCTACACATCTGTAATCATAAGAAATCATCAGCATTTATGGAGTACCCACTGTGTACACCACACTGCTCAAGGGGTTGAGACCTTGGAGGAGATAACACAGGGCTCAAGAAAAGTGAAGATACTGGGCTTTGTGACAGGATAATGACGGAATGTAAAACCATTTTAAATCATCATTTTAAAAGTCAAGGGACTTCCCTGGTGGCACAGTGGTTAAGAATATGCCTGCCAATGCAGGGGACACGGGTTCGAGTCCTGGTACGGGAAGATCCCACATGCCGCGTAGCAACTAAGCCCGTGCGCCACAGCTACTGAGCCCACGTGCTGCAACCACTGAAACCTTCAAGCCTAGAGCCTGTGCTCCCCAACAAGAGAAGACACAGCAATGAGAAGCCCGTGCACCTCAATGAAGAGTAGCCCCCACGCACCGCAACTAGAAAAAGCCCAAGCAACAATGAAGACCCAATGCAGCCAAAAATAAAATTAATTAATTTTTAAAAAAAAGAGAGAGAGACATTGGGTTAGAGCAGTCGTTCTCAACCTTGGCTCCACACTGTAATCAGCTAGGGAGCTCTACAAAATACTGGTACCTGGGTCTCACCCCCAGAGCTGCTGATTTAAGCAGTTTGAGGTGCACCTGGGCACTGGGATTTGTCAAAGCTTTCCAGATGATTCCAATATGCACCCAGGATTGAGAACTCCTGAGCAGGAGAGGTAGGATCTGAGAGTCTGCAACATGAGGTACAAAGGAGTCACTGGCACCAGATATGTGAGGAAGAGGGCTATAGAGACCGGAAGCTGGCAGAGTCCACTGTGAAGTCCATCTGTGAGGATGTCTCACTAGGAAGAGAGCAGGAGGGACTCTTTGTAAGACTACGTGACAATACAGGGTGGAACCTGGAAGAATGTGAAAGGAAAACCCTATTTCTATAATTTTGGACTAATGGAAAATGAAGGTACCCTAGCACCAACTAAAGTTTTTCTTCACAGTTGAGTAGAAAATAGATATTTTTCTGCTGAGAGGGATTCTGATTTTAATTTCCCTTTCCAATGTCTTTTTCTAGCCCCCACGTTCAAAGTTTTTGTTTTTCTTGGGCTTCCCTGGTGGCGCAGTGGTTGAGAGTCCGCCTGCCGATGCAGGGGACATGGGTTTGTGCCCCAGTCCGGGAAGATCCCACATGCCGCGGAGCGGCTGGGCCCATGAGCCATGGCCGCTGAGCCTGCGCGTCCGGAGCCTGTGCTCCGCAACGGGAGAGGCCACAGCAGTGAGAGGCCTGCGTACTGCAAAAGAAACAAAAAGTTTTTGTTTTTCTTTTGCTATTTCAAAGGCGTTCATGAGCACGATTCATATTTGGGCCTCTGATTTTGAGCAGTAACGTGAATGCTAAGGGAGACTGTGGGGAGAGGTGATAGGAACCAGAGCTGTGCAAGAAGCTTCGTGGATCGCAATGCAGGCCAACGTGATGGGGCACGAGTTATGCGCACCTCAGTGTTCACGGCATTGCCCTTTCCCCGCTGCTGAAGAGAATTTTGGATTGTCGACTTAACTTCAACTCTCTTCCTCCCCCGCCGCCCCCCAGATGGAAGGGAACCTAGGTGGCGGAGGTTGGAAGGTGGAGAAATGCCAGAAAACTGCATTGGCTGTTTGTTGAGAGAACTTTGTTCTGTACCAGCTTTGGGGTGTGAGAGAATTAGGTGGGAGAGAAAGAGTGTTACTGTGGGTTATGAAAGGGATCCTTTTGACATTCTCTGAGAAACACAAATAAGGGGGTGGAGCTGCTTTTTTAAGTACTTTCATTTGCTCCGTGGATGCACCCCCACACTCTGAAGCTGGTTCCAGATATGCAAATATCAGGTAAATAGGAACATAGTTTTGGGAGCTGCAGTGCTGCCCCAGGGACTTTCTGCTCCCCTTGTACATTAGACGCAAGGTCCTTGGGGCAACACTCCACCTTTTCAGCATTTATATCTACTTTTATTAACAAGATGTTACCATGACTAGTTGATTTTTCAGTATCGTGAGAGAAGAGCAAAACAAAACATGTTCTCATTGTGTTTTTTACTCGTTTTACTGCATTTTTTTACCAATTGAAGGTTTATGGCAACCCTGCATCAAACAAGTCTGTCATCGCCATTTTTTCCAACAGCATTTGCTCACTTTGTGTCTTTGTGTCACATTTTGGTAATTCTTGAAATATTCAAACTTTTTCATTAGTGATCTTTGATGTTACTACTACAACTAGCTGAAGGCTCAGGTGATGGCTAACATTTTTAGCCATAAAGTAATTTTAAATTAAGATATGTAAATTGGTGTTTTTAGATGTAATGCTATTGCACACTTTATAGACTATGGTATAGTGCAAACATTACTTTTATATGCACTGCAAAACCAGAAAATTCATGTGGCTCACTTTATTGCAGTATTATCTTTATTAGGGTGGTCTGGAACTGAACCCACTATATCTCCAAGGCATGCCTGTACTCTATTGCAGATGGAATCTAAAATTTAAAATAGTTTGTAGATAGTCATATGAGAGAAGCAAGGAAAAAATTTGTTCTGGTCAGTAGTAACACAGACCACCGTTTTCTTGTATAAACCCGATCTCTCATGTGAAAGAACTTCCTTTTATTGGGTTCACAATAACTGGGCAAGGGTGTAGTGGGAAATGGTGCGGAACAGAGTCCTCAGGGACAGAGATGGTTAATATCCCCCAAATATGGGTGGGCTTCCCTGCATTGCCCCCAACTCCTTACAGCTGGGTTAGGGGCCTAATGACTAGATCTGGACAATGAACTTCAAGTAGAAGTGATGTTCGTCACTTCCAAGCCTGGACATTTCAAAGCTAAAGTGCTTCCTCTCACTTCCCCTCTCTGCACAGTGACCGGAAGTTGTATGATGCAGATAGCACAGCAGTAAGATGGAAGCCCAGACTCCCAGATCTCTGCTTGGATGAGAGCTCCCAAGGGAAGCCTGCATCAGCCTGTTACAAGCACAAATACGGTTTTGTTACATTAAGCCCCTGAGAATTACTTGAGCTTTATTTGTTACTGAAGCATAACCTAGCTTTACCCTGACTCACATGGTCTCTGAGGAAAATGGGGAAAAGATTCTGCTCTTCTTCTTACTGGAAAACTATGTACAGGGAGGAAAGACTATGGCCACTACTTTAGAAATCAACTCAGGAAGGCTACCTTCCCACTTGATGAGAGCCACAAAGACAAATGAGATACGGACATTGTGAGGCAAGATAATTTTGTATCTATTTGCCTAGTTCTCTGAGGTCCCCACTGATCTCCTGACTAATGCTTTTTGTGACCAACTTTTCAGTAAACCTTACTGCATTTACCTGGAGTCGAGCCTGGACAGAATTCTGTGCTAACTTGGAAAAAGATGTGGCAACACCTTTGATGAAGCCACTGGTCTTAATCTGTTTAATGATTTCAACACTTCCTTCCCATTTATTCAACTGATGTTGAAGACTTTCTGTAGCACTAGGCTGCCTCCAATTTTCCAGGATCTTTTGGTCAAGGCCAGGTGCTCCAAAGAAAAACTGACCTCTTGGCTCTAGGCTCTCAAAATTTCAAAGTAGTGCTACAGAGTATAGCATTTAGTCGAAAGGACATTTCATTGTTACATAAATAATAGCCAGTGGTAAATTAAACAGATGCGATCTCAAAATCAACCCTTTTTACTTAAAGCTAAGAACTTTCCTTAAAGACCTGATGAGCTAATATTTTTGAAGCCCCAATTGGATAATGTACTTGAAAGTGCTTTTTGAACTTCTTTTTTTTTTTTGCTACTATCCAGAGAAATGCTCTCTTCCTTGGCTTTAGAGAAATGGAGAATACTAACCTTATTTTTATGACTATTTAACCCCAATAACAATTTAGAATTACTGTCATGCAGCCGGCTGCCTCATAGCCGCCTTTGTCTTTATCTGATAGAGCTGTGGCTGTCTCCTCACTGCCTGTCTCTCTTTCAATAGTGTACAGTCTGGTTATTATGTGAGTTCTATTTTTTCAGCACCAAAACCCAGCTTTTAGCCCATAGGTTTCTTTATTACCATCTAAGGAGTCCTGGCAGACTGGAGCCATTTTTCCCTTCGACAGACCTTTAAATGATTCTTCATGCTTTTGTCACATAATTAAAATTAGATTACTTTAACTCCCTGCTGGCTGGCCTGAGTAGGGGCCCTTGTAAAGCCTCCAGCTGGCCAAGGGGCCTTTAAAAGGAGGAACGTGGTCCAAACACACTCAGCCGCTGCCTTCCCCCACCCCAGCCAGGACGCCACTGTGTTCCTTGCCAGTTAGACAAGATTTACCCTGAGTTTATCAATGGCTGCTTATTTTCTAAGGTCTAGATTTTCTTTTCAAAAGACTTGGAGTCAGGGATTGGTATGTTTGTTTTTCAGGGGCTGAAGCTCTTCTAGGCACCATTTTCCAGCACCTAGAGAGCTCGCCTCTTAGTAATTTGCTTGGTGGCTCAGCTGAAATGGACCAGAAAGACCGAGCGGCTGAGCGAATAAACTGTCATACCTGTTTGCACCCAAATACTTGTTTGGTTTCTCAGCCAAGGCCGAATGCAAACTCCCTTCTCTCTTCTCTGGGCTCTTCTCCTTTAAACCTCCCCCTTCCCCTCTGCTACCAGGACACTCCCTGGCTGCATTTCGAAGCACAGCCTCAATTAGGTTTCCACCGGAGTAGCAGGGAGAGCTCCTGTCACACAACAACCTTTCACAACACACCTACTCCTGCTCAATTTTTGACACCAGCGTCTTGCGCCTTCTCAATTTCCCCCCCCGAAAATACAGAGGCAGGACAAGTAAAGTCCAGTGTTACTATCCATCAAAGAATCTCAGCTCTCCCTCCAAGAGAACAGCTCTTGGTTACTCTTGGCATTTTCTCTAGGCAAATGCCGCCTCACAACCTTGCCCTGGATCATTTCATCCTTCCATCTCTCTGCCTGCCTTTCACCTATCCACGTTCTATTATACAGCGCAGCTGTGAGAGAGGGTTTGAACTTGATCAGATGTTCAAGGCTAGACTCCTGTGTTAGCAACTTGTTAGGGTTGTGACCTAGAGCGAGTGACTTAATGTCCCTGTATTTTCTTTTCTTATCATAAAATTAGGCATAATAATACCCACCTCCAGTGGCTGTAGGGAGGATTGGGAATAACACTCGATGCCTGGCTTAACCAGGCATCAGGTAAAATGCTTTAACCTGGCTTCTCAACAGAGCTGAGAAATTGCATTCGTGCGCTTTGGTATTAAACACTGCTTTCCCGTCTTTCTGTAAAAGGCAGTTAATTTCCCTTGTCTATTACTGCATCTTGACTGCCTCGTGATAGAGTGGATCTCCCCTCATCTCTTAAAAAAGAAGATAGAACATCATGTGAGTTTTCCTTGAGGGACAAGGTTGACATTTCTGACGCAGCGACAAGGCAGTTTCTGCTTCTCCTTTGCTGCCACACTCTTGGTCACTCCCCACTGTGCCCCCTGCCATTGGTGTGTTTGCCTCTTCCAACCTCCCCACTTCTGATTTTCTGCTGATGGTCTGTTCTTTACATGAAATAAGACACCTAAGCTGGCTAAGATTATCAGTGGAGTTAATAAGCCCCCAGTGACAATCTGGGGACTCTCTGAAAGATCATACCCTTCAGACTCTGACAATTTCAGTGACTTGGTAAGCTTCTACATGTTATCTGTGGGTGTCTCACAATCTAGTTGTGGGAACAAGACAAACATGCAAAACAGTTGAGAATCATATAGGTCGGACTAGAATCAAACCCCACCACTATAAACACTGTGGAAAAGGGGGGAAGTGGTGAATCCATCTCCAGTGGCAGACAAAAAAAGGGCACAGAAAGCACCCCATGTCCCAGTTCTCCCCTCCCTCACCGTTGCATTGAATTCCATAGCCTCTCCTGCCTCTGCTTCCCCATCTGTAAAATGGGGGTGATAATACTATGCACTTCGTACTATTTTTATGAGAGCTAAGTGAGTCTGTGTTTGTGAGGTTCTTAGATTAATGCTTGACATATAACGTGTTCTTAAGTGCTTTCAAACAAGTTGTGAAGATGCAGGGGCTGAGATGGTCAGCCAACACACAACAAAGAGGGGCAGGGAGCCTGGGCGTAAAGCGAGCTGTCCAGCCAGGTCAGGATTCCACCCCGCCTCCCACGTTGCTGAGCAGGCGTGAGCATCCACCCCTGACTGCTCCCTGAACCTGCTTCTCTGAGCATCAGGGTCAGGCTGGGTCCTGCTCTTGGTTCTCCCAGAAAAATAAAAATTTTCTCTGCCTAAAAGGCCACATATGCTTTTGTTCCCTCATCAGACATCCCTTTGACTTGGATCTTCAGAGACAACCCGAGAGCATTTTTATAGACAGTTGTCTGTCTTCACACTAGGACTGGTCTTGGCATGTATATGCTTATAGCTGTGCTTACCTATATAGACATAAGGATGGAGTTTCTGTTTTATTCCAGAAATGATCTGAGGCCACTGGAGAAAGTTTTGTGACCTGGTGCCCATCATTGGCCAAAGGCTGGGCTGGTACGTACCTGATGCCCATCACAATAGCTTTATGAAATGTGTGTGTGTGGCTTTAGCCCCAGTTGGCTGAATCTGGGTGAGCTGTGCAGTGCCCCCTGCAGCATTAGCCGTGTTCCTGGCACTAGCAGGTAACCACAAAACCTCAGAACTTATTTCCCTGGGATGTGATTTCTTTTATTAGCGCTGAGGCCTGGCAGGTGTAAGTAGGTAGAAATGGTCTGTGGTATTACAGAAGCCCAAGGACACTTCCCAAGTGGATAAGGTGGTAGGTGCTGGTTGGGTGGCCTGCCCTCTGTGGGACTCCGAAAATGCTGCCCCCGGCCCTGAGAATTGTGGGTGGAAGCCACAAGGAGCAGTGCTCTGTCACTCACCATCTTGCTAGTGTTAAAATGTCATGTCCACATCTACCCCCCCACCCCGTGCCAGGAGCAGGTGATGACGTGTAGTCAGAAGCCCGGTTACGTTTAGGAATAGGTTTCCTGGTGTATGGGATGGGGGGCATCTTTAATGCCTGTTTTGTACTCTCTCAGCACCTCTTTTTGTTGTGCCCATTGCCGAGGTCGCCAGGCGCCCTCAGGTGGAGTGGCTTTTCTCTTGCTGCCTGCCGGGAGCTCTCCACCTAGGATGTCTGCAGAGACCACTGAGCCACACATACTCCCACATTCTATACAGTTCTGGGAGAGAAGGGAGTCAACATTTTCAGAATAATCCTTGAGCAAGAGAAGTTGAGACAAGGAGTAAATACTCCCATGCTCCCTCTCTCTGGATAGTCCTAAAGTACATTCTAGAAAGTTTCTCAGAGGGGCCACAGTGGGCTAGCTCCCCACTGATTACAGGCGTAACAAGTTCAATCATGCCTCCTTGAATTGGCTTTCCTTCTTTCTCTGTTTCACTCTCCCCAGTGCCCCCTTCCTTCTGTTTCTTGGGCTCAAATCCCTAAGTATACTGGCTGCTCTAGTCTGAGACTAGGCACCAATCCTAGTCTCTGGCTGTGTGTTTCCAGGCTCAGACAGCAGGAAAGACCACAAGAGCAGGATGGCATGAGCCTTCCATGGATTTTAGCCAAGACTCTGTGACAGTGTTACCACACAGAGCTCTTAAAGAGGAAGATGAACTTCAATCCACTGTACATTATGCTACCATGTGCTTGTTGCTAATGGTATCGGTAACAACCAGTGTCCCCAGATTGCAGGCTTGCAAAATTCAAGCGAGTCTGACAAAAGGAGGGCACTTAAAATTGTTCCAAAATGGGTAAGAGGAAAATTATCATGATAAGAGACGAGGAAATTTAACACATCCCTCTTATTACTGAGTTTAATGGAGTTTCTTCTTCCAAACTAAACTGTGGTTAAAATGTGTGGTGCCCTTAAGAAGGAATCTTCAGTTGAATTCCCAGAATTTCATTTCTTAGTGGAAAACTGCCTGCATTTCACATAAAGTCATCTGCTAACATTCGCACAAGTGTGTTTGTAGGAATATCTTGAGACCCACAAGGAACCAGCCTTGTTCTGGTCATAATGTCCTCATTTTACATCATCAGAGAAAATAACTCTATCATATTTAGAAGGAATATGACAAAAACATACAGCAAAAGCCAATATTCCTATTTTTAAGTGATAATAGCTGAGGTCCAATCCTTGTTTTCACTTATCAGCGTTGCTGCACAAATTTCTTTAAAGAGAGATGCTAAAAAGAATGTCAAGAAACTTAAGTACTTTAAAGTTTTGATTCAAAGAAAAGAAAAAGGAATGAATCAGAGGCAAGAAGGTGATAAAGATGATGACAGCAACATAAAGAGTGCTAGATGGTCAACGAACAGCTCTGAAAACTTAGGAAAATCGAGGGGGGAGAAATTAAGTCTAGTTTCCTAATTTAGAACTAGAACTGGGAAAGCACAATAAGCCACTGCTTCTGTGATATAAAATAATAAATTCTAAAAACCTGACCTATTCTAGAATTTCTTATCCCTTTCAGTTACTTCGTTTAGAGGCATTATTTAAAACAAAATGAAAGAAAAAAAAAACGCACCTGTAAATGCTGGGAAGCCTTTATCCTGCATTTCTTTATCAGATGAATTGTCACCTATAGGAATTCTGATGGGATGGGGTACAAGGCAATAACTTTTGATCCTTTTAATTATTATCTGGAGGCTAGAAGCACAGCCCTGGGAGAACATATTCAGCAATTCAGTAGAGAATCTTGGTTAATCAAAAGGCAGCATGATACAATAAGTAATTGATGGAGAGTTCACATAGGGAAATTTAGTGTGTATTAAAGGTTATATTTCAGATAAGTGGGGAAATTTCAATTATTCAATAAATGGTACTAGGACAAGGAGGTAGCCACCTGGAAAAAGTTAAATAAATCCACATCTCATTCCTTGAGCCAAAACAAATGCCAGGTAGAAAACATAGTTAAATATAAATAAAACTATAGAGTATTAAAGAAAACAGAAAATTTTAAAATAATTATGCAGTGGCGAGAACTTTCTATGGCTCAGAACACAGAAACTATAAAAAAGGTAAATTTAACCACGTGAAAATTTAAAATTCTGCACAACAAAGAAAAAACAAAAATTCAAGACAACCATCACCTAGAAAACTAACAGCAACCCGTATCACAGACATGGAGATAATTTCCTTGCTATATAGAGACTTACAAATGGCTCTTATAGTACATAAACATATTCTCATCCTTACTCATACTAGATGAAATACAAAATAAAACCATAAAAAGACACAGAATGACAGCTGTCCATAAAGAGGCAAGAGGACGCCTTAAATCTTACACACATAAAGACCACCTGGAGATGCGATTAACTTGCAGAATCTCATGGATAAAGTCTGGAGTGGGGCCTGAGAACTTGCATTCCTAACAAGCTCCCTGCTGATGCCTGCACCAGGCCCAGTGACCACACCCTGCGTAGCATGCATTGCTGGTGGGCATGTACATTTATATTACCTGTCTGGAGGGCAATTTGGTAACACCCTTCAAAATAAAAAGTGCACAGGCTGTCAGCAAGTCCACTTTCGTAATCCTACAATAGGAGCAATGGATACAATTGAATTTGCAGATGGGAGAAATCCAGACAATCCAGACAAAATCCATACATTGAATATGCAAATGAGGCAAAGAATAAGGCTGATACGGATGCAGAGAAATCTCCAAGAAACTTTAACTTGATAAAGAAGTTTCAGAAAAGAAAAACCACACAGATTTGTGTCTCTGTGCGTGTGTGTGTGTGTGTGTGTTATTGAATGGGCTGAAGACATACCTGAGTATTTTTTCCACCTTCACTACCTGTACAAACCCACTCTGTCATCTAGTTCTGCCTCAGACAGTTTCCGTAACTTTCTCAAACTCGCTTGGTAACACACAAGCACACACACAACTGCAAAGTGCCATTGGCTTCCCATGGAATTCCCTTTCTCTCTGATCCATCATTGTGGGCAGACGGTCACAGCTTCCTGCCCCTTAGATTCTTCAAATATGAATCATCGGGCCTCATGCTTTCTTTCCCCTCCAACTCCAGGAGACACACTTCAAGCTCTCCAGGTAGACTCCTTGAAGCCCCTCTCAGGTGTAAGGAGTGGTAAGGCAGAATCTTGTGTTATTTAAGCTGCTACTTCTGGAGCCTCTGCCACTTGCTTCATTGAAATAGCTGTAGCTGTAGATCTTATTGCATAGACGCTAATGTTAGAGACCATAAACTGGTAGCCGCGGCCATGTCTGGCAGCAGAGATATTTGGATATTTTTCTTCTTATTTTATTTTGTTCAGAAATTTTTTCCCAGCTTTATTGAGAGACATAGACACATAATATTGTGTAAGTTTAAGATGTACAACATGTTGATTTGATACATTTATAGATTGCAAAATTATGGCCACAATGGTGTTACCTACCACCTCCATCCCATCATAGAGGTACATTTCTTTTTCGTGCTGAGAATATTTAAGATGTACTCTCAGCAACACTGCAAGTATATGGTACAGAATTATTACCCATAATCACCATGCTGTCCATTAGATCCCCAAACTTGTTCATCTTCTAACTTCAGGTTTATACCCTTTGAGCAGTTGTCTCCCCATTTCCTCCACCTCTTCACCTCCTGTTTCTCTGAGTTTGTCTTTTTGCGATTTCACGAGAAATATTTTGTTTGACTCTTGACATCATGCTCAGCATTCCCAAACCAGAAGATTTTACTTAAACCTCCAGAGTCTGAAAATTTGAAAGATCTGCCAATAAAGGGCCTGTGTTCCTCCTTTGAAAGATTTGGCTGGAGCTAAGCTGTGGTCGTCCCTTTAGTGAGACCCACAGGGGCCATGTTCCAACCATTCCCTTGTCTCGGGTTCACTCGTTATTATGCTAGCACTGTAGTCTTTCTTCCACCCTCCTGTTTCTTTCCCGGGTGTACGTTTGAGTGTGTGATTCCTCCCCCCACCATAGAGAGCATTACCCTTGGGGCAGGGCTGGGCCCCAAGCAAATCTGCAAAGCTCCAGAGCATCCTATCACATCTTTCTAAACTATTTCCCCCTATTTAATGCCTCTTCCCAACCTCCAAATCCACAAGTTAGTGCTTTCCTATTGCCTCAGGTTCTCCTCTTTTCTGAAAGAAATGGGATCATCTCATTCACACTAAATTGTTAGTGATTTAATGTGCCTTCTGGGGGAAAAAAATAGCCGGAAAATGCTCAGCACTTCCAAATGGTGAAATTCCAGCCAGTTGGACACTTGGATGAATGAGGCATTTGGGGGCAGGAGACTCTTCTCTAAGACCCTCCAAACCACACCTTGTGAACGACTACTCCTTCTCTACTTTACGTCAGCCCGCTAAATTATTTGCCAAAACCATGAAGGGCTGTTCCTTTCTGTTTCTCAGGCTAGTGGTTTGCCAAGGAATCCCTGCCCTAGTTGGTTCTTCCTGGAAGAAATATTTATATAATTCACTCCTATTCTGAGACGGGGTGCCCTGTGTGTTTTAGCCTACCAGAAGCTTACTATGTGCCAACAGTGCAGTGTGGCTATAGACAGACGCACACACGCGTGCGCACACACACAGACACACACTTGAACGCAAACTTAGCCACGTCGTCCATAGATAAAACATAAGAAGTAGTTTCACTGAAATTTTAACCCACATCTGGGGATTTGTACAGCTCATTCGGAGAGACCACATTTTGAGAAGAATGCTGGCAAGTTAATAGCATTCTGAGGAAAGAGACTGGGAGAGTGGAGAGGTTGGAACCGCACCAGTAACAAAAGAAGGTTAAAGAAAGACTCAATGGCTGCCTTCAAAGGTTTGAAGGACTGTCACCGACAGGGAACCAGATGGATTAGGTTCTTGTTATGCCAAAGAGCAAACCAAGACCAATGGATACATGTTAAGGATGAGAGTGGGAAGTGATTTTGGCTCAGGGAAGAAAATTTAACAGCTACTAGATAGAGATTACATGAAAATGACTTTCCCTTTCACTAAAAATATCCCAGGAGAGGCTGTTTGACCATCTGCTTGGAATGCTATAGAAAGAAACCTTACAATAGTTGGTGGCCTGATTTGATTTTTCTGGGACTCTTGATACCAAATTCCACTTTTGTATGATTCCACTTGCATTTCGCAGAGAACACATCATCCACGAAGGCAGGATAATGTCTCTACCTATTCCGTTTGAACTTCAGTATAATCATTGAGGTCCAATTACACCAATGTTCCCTTTCAGACCCAGCATCTGTGATTTCTGTAATTTCACGTTCATGCCCCTTGGATGTGCATCCTTTGTATTCTTGTTGTCAGTTAGCATGTAAAATCGATTTTCACTCAACGGGTTTTTCCTAAGCACCCTTGTAAAGCAAATGATGTGGCCAATTGTTTATTTTCTGGACAGCCTTTTTCTGTCCCCATAATGGGGCTAACATATCTATGACTCACATTCACAGGACAGAAGGATTGTTCTGGTTTGTGCTTTTACTTCTTTTGGCCAACTGGAGAGTTATTTATAAACATTTATCGATTTGGATTCATAAACCAAAGGGGGGGGGAATCTTGCTGTGCTGGTTACTATGGTAACTAGCATCTCACACGTTTACTCACCAGCCAGCAGTGATGGCTCAGAACAAAACCCAAAGCCTACCTGTAGCTTCAGACTGCGTATTTGCTCCTTTTACATTTTTAATTGAAAATCAGTTATTTCCTCCACCAGTGCCATGCGACAGCATACTGTATTTAAGTCGAAAAAAATATTGTTCAAATTTATTCCTGAGAATAATAATTTATTCTGTACTTCTCTTGGGGCATTTTCCAGACATATGTGACTTCTAATCAATTTTGATTGTCAAGAATGAAAAAGATTCCCCCTCGACTCTCTGCCATATGTTGAGAGTGATATGGAAGAAATTTGGGTTCTATTTTTTATCTTCAAGGAACTTACAGCTGAATCAAGGACCACAAGTATAAAGCAGCAGACAGACAACACAAGAAAAATGTAGCTAAGTGTGATACCAGGTAACAAAGAGGGTAACAGAAGCAAAGCATGCTGGCTGGAGCACAGGCTGCAGAATGAGACAGAACTGGTTTGACCCTAGTATGGCCTTGAGTAAATTACTTCATTTTTCTGTAACCCTCTGAAATGAGAAGCATATCAGCCACAGGGTTGTCTTAAGGATTAAATAACAGAATTATATAAAGTGCCTAAAATAATGTCAGACCCATAGCAAGCCCCCAAGTAATAAGAGTTATTATTACTTTTGTGTTGGGCTAATTTATTGAGGTAATAAATTGTGTTTTGTTTTTGCCATGAGAAGATCCAGGTTTTATGGGGGAGGGGAGCTTATACAATTTTTAGGTCCTGTTTTAAAAACATAATAAAAACTTATGCATATAAAATCAAGTATAAGGAAGAACTACAAATGCAAAATAAGCAGACAAAACCCCCCCAAATAATATATTTTATTATTTAGTTGCCTGACATATGTCTGTAATATTTCTTCCTACACTTTCTGACTATATACTCATTGATTGCCTCTTCATATGACATTGTTTTTGTAACACATTCTACAAAGCAAATACAAAGATAACTCAGTCATTCTTCCAACAGGGTTCATGGAAATTTGCTTTTTGTTACTGACAGTTGGGATGCATAAAACATGTGACTTCACATTGGATATCCTTGCTGTTTACTGCTACAGGCTTCTGTCTTACAAACACAGGAATTCTGATCAATTTTATTTCATGTGATTGCCATGAAATAGGAAGAAAATAAAAGGAAAATAGGATAAAAAATATAGTGCGTGTATAATTGTATATGCAGCATCATAGGGTATATTCCGGAGAGCTTCTGTTTTGACTAGGCACCCATGAGAATGGAATACTTGGCGTACATTTTTCTACATTTGGTGATCGGAAGAATTTTTCACAGGTCCCCTTCCAGTTCCATGCAGTTTAAACCTAGCTTTTCTTCCACTATCTGTGTATTCCTGGTGCCAGGTACCCAAGGAGACATACATGCCCTAATTGATCCGCCAGCCTTGCCCAGGGAGTTGACAGAACGGTCAATAGGAGGATTTCTAGGAGCCATTCCTAAACCAGAATGACCAGCAAAAACCTAACAATATATGCGAATAACTGCCTACCACATAAATATATTCTACTAAATCTAAACTGAATGTTTTTCCAAGTTAACTTCCTCTAAGCTGGATCCCAAAATGCCCATGGCCACCCATCACCACCCAACACTCGGGGAAAGAGAGAGTTGTCAGCTGAAATTAGAATATCTTATTTCTGCTAATTTTGTAATGACCATGTGAATACATTGCTGGGGTTCCTCCCAAGGCCTTAGGACCATGCAAGTGAGGCGCCCTGAAGCTAAATTTCATTACCTCCATGGAAATGCTTTCAGTTCTTTCTGCTTTAGAGCAAAGTGAAAAAGAACATGAGCAAGGTCTCGGAAGAGGTGCAGCCCTTGATGGGATCCTGGGACAACTCCTCAGATGTGAACTGAGTCCTTGTCAATAAGCTTATGAAATCCATCTCTGGAGGACCTTGAAGGGCAGGCAGAGGAAGAGCTAAGAGTGAAAGGCTTTGGGCAGGAGAGAGACTAAATGAAAGCATTTTAAAAGATTAGTTTGGCTAATTTGAAAAGATACATGCACCCCAAATTTCATAGCAGCGTTACTTACAATTGCCAAGATACAGAGGCAACTTAAGTGTCCATCAACAGATGAAGGGATAAAGAAGATGTGGTACATATACACGTATATACACACACACACGCTATGGACTACTATTCAGCCGTAAAAAATGGAATGTTGCCATTTGCAACAACATGGATGAACTTGGAAGGCATTATGCTAAGTGAAATAAATCAGATGGAGAAAGACAAATACTGTATGATATCACTTATATGCGGAATCTAAAAAATACAACAAACTAGTCAATATGCAAAAAAAGAAGCAGACTCACAGATATAGAGAACAAACTAGTGGTTACCAGCAGGGAGAGGGAAGAGGGGGCAAGACAGGGGTAGGGGGGTAAGAAGTACAAACTATTACGTATAACATAAACTACAAGGATATATTGTACAACACGGGGAATATAGCCAATATTTTATAATTATAAATGGAGTATAACCTTTAAAAATTAATTTTGAATGGTTAAAATAAATATATATAGACAGTTTAGAAAACTTTAAACTTCCATTCTTCATATTACTAAGAACAAATCTGCATTTGATTCTCTCTGACAAAATTGAGCAATTATAATATCTACTATTTCAATGTTTTCCAGAGAATTATTTCATTCAATTCTTAAGTAAAGAAATTGTTTATGGTACTTCCCTGGTGGTGCAATGGTTAAGAATCTGCCTGCCAATGCAGGGGACACAGGTTCAAGCCCTGGTCAGGGAAGAACCCACATGCCGCGGAGCAAATAAGCCTGTGCGCCACAACCTCTGAGCCTGCACTGTAGAGCCCGCAAGCCACAACTCCTGAGCCTGTGAGCCACAACTACTGAAGCCCACGTGCTACAACTACTGAAGCCCAAGTGTCTAGAGCCCATGCTCCGCAACAAGAGAAGCCACCGCAATGAGAAGCCCGCACACCGCAGCGAAGAGTAGCCCCCCGCTTACCGCAACTAGAGAAAGCCCGCACGCAGCAACAAAGACCCAATGCAGCCAAAAATAAATATTAAAAAAAAGAATGATTAAAAAAAATTGTTCATGTTTAAAAAAAATGTTTTAAATAGAAAATAAATAAAAGACTAGTTTGAATGAGTACCCTTAGTTATTTGCAGAGGCCCAAAGAGAAGCACATGGACCTCAGCCAGAGGCAGAACTGACCATTTCAGGAGCCCAGAGAGGAGACGAGGGAAGTTGTATCTTCCAAAAATACGCTGTTTAAGGCAGTCTGTGGGTCTAAACTACAGACCGTTGGGTTAAAATGCTCTTATGATGAATCTACCTGGCCTCAGACACAGGGGGAATATACAAAAACTGTTGCTGACAGTTCTTTCAGGACACTTACTCCAACTGGAATTTTAAACCAACAAGCTGTCTTGTCCTCAGAAGTCAAGATGCGAATGACAGATATCAGAGAGAAATTCCGCTCCAGCAGCCAGGCCGTTCTGCACCCCCTGAGGTCTCCCAGCTGTCACCCAGCGTATCCCAGCTTGTCTGGTGGACCATTGCATTGTCTCCTGAGGACTACTGGACAGTAAACAGAAGAGAAACGAGGCTGGCTGTGGATCACTCAGTTACACAGGGAAAAGTGGCAAGAAATAAGAGATGGACCCATAAAAAGAGGAAAGAATGAACCAGGATATCTGGCTGAAAAGGCCTTGTAATGAGTAAGAGAGGGAAACAAGGGCCTAGAATCATATGACTTTGAATATCAAAATAAATATGGCTACCATATGACCCAGCAATCCCACTATTGGGCATATACCCTGAGAAAACCATAATTCAAAAAGAGTCATGTACTACAATGTTCATTGCAGCTCTATTTACAGTAGCCAGGACATGGAAGCAACCTAAGTGTCCATCATCGGATGAATGGATAAAGAAGATGTGGCACATATATACAATGGAATATTACTCAGCCATAAAAAGAAACGAAATTGAGTTATTTGTAGTGAGGTGGATGGACCCAGAGTCTGTCATACAGAGTGAAGTAAGTCAGAAAGAGAAAAATACCGTATGCTAATACATATATATGGAATCTAAAAAAAAAAAAAAGGTCATGAGGAACCTAGGGGCAGGACAGGAATAAAGACACAGACCTACTAGAGAATGGACTTGAGGATATGGGGAGGGGGAAGGGTAAGCTGTGACAAAGCGAGAGAGTGGCATGGACATATATACACTACCAAACGTAAAATAGATAGCTAGTGGGAAGCAGCCGCATGGCACAGGGAGATCCTTGGTGCTTTGTGATCACCTAGAGGGGTGGAATAAGGAGTGTGAGAGGGAGGGAGACACAAGAGGGAGGGGATATGGGGATGTATGTATATGTATAGCTGATTCACTTTGTTATAAAGCAGAAACTAACATACCATTGTAAAGCAATTATACTCCAATAAAGATGTTTAAAAAAAACAAAACAAAACACATGGAGATACCACTACCTACCTATTAGAATGGCTAAAATAAAATATAATGACAAGACCAAAAAAAAAAAGGCCATATTGTGTACCCTAAATTAGTACAGTGGAATATATGTATTTGTATGATAGGCCAATATGCCTGGATTTTCAGTTACTTATTTGTTCAGTGACTCTTGACTGAGTGTCTGCATGTGTCTATAAGCATTACTGTTGGAGGGAAGAAAGTAGTGTTCAAGACAGACAAGGTTCCTATTCCCATGGAACTCACATTGTAGACAGAAGGAGAAGGGAAGTGAAAAGATAAAAAAGCAGAATAGTTTCAGATGCTACATTGCTAAAAAAAAAAAAAGGATAATAAGATAGAGTTTGTGGCATATGGGGAAGGGGCTCAGCTATTTTCCCTTAGGTGATCAGGAAAGGCCTCTGTGAGGATAGGATGCTGGAGCTGACAGATAAGAAGCCATCCGTCATCCAGACACCTGTGGCAAAGCATCCCTGACAGAGGGAGCACGGAAGACAAGACCCCTTGAGGCTGGAGGAACAGACAGAAGAACAGAGTAGCCAAGTAGAGTGGGCAAGGGGGAGAGCGGTTAAAGCATGAGGGCACAGAGATAGGCAGGGGCTGGCAGATCCTTTACGACTGGTAGCCATGGTAAGGCATCTGCATTTTAGTCTAAATGCACTGGGGAGTCATTGAAGGCTTCTGAGCAGGGGAGTGACACAACCCGATGAATGTTTCTAAGAGATGATCTTAACTAATAGATGGGGAATGGATTGTAGGGACCAAGGGTAGAAGAAGGGTAACAGGTATATAATGGTGGCTGTGGAGACATAGAGTCAAGACATACTATGACTTGGCCTAGGGTGGTGTGGTAGAGTGCTTGCATGAATGGCCCCAGTTAATGGCCTTCCAGTATCCAAGCCCTTTGGTCTAGAATTTACAATCCTCTTCCATCTGACTTTGGGCTTTGAGCAATGGGATGCAATCAGAGGTTTGCAAAGTGCTATGCAATGGGGCTTGCTCTCCTGCAGGATTAGTCCTGCTTAGTCTTGGAGCCCTGCCATGCCATGAGAACAGGCTCAGGCTAACTGCCTGCTAGAGGAGGAGAGATCCCATGGAGAGGTCCTGGGTCCTGTATCATCCCAGCTGAGGCCATCCTAGATCATCCAGCCCCTGACCAACTTTCAGTTTGAGTGTAGACACGTGAGCAAGCCCAGCTGAGCTCAATGGAGCCCAGTCCAGATCAGCAGAAATGTCCACACAAACCAAGGACAGGTAAGAAATACTAATCGTTGGTTGTTTAAAGCTAGCACATTTTTAGAGTGCTTGTTACTCAATGAGAGCTTGCTTAAAGGAATTGATCTTGAAGGCCAGGACAGCTAAGGAGGAAGGTGCAGCCGGGCATGGGGCTGGTCAACTAGTATAACTAGAAGGAACCAGGATAAGAAGAGGTTCATGGAAGTGAAAAGCTTTGGTGTAGCAGCCGTATCAGGGGGCTGCTGAAGTGAGGTGAAGGGCCCCATGTCTTCTCCTGTCAGTAATTTTATCTTGGGCCTTATCAATAAGCAATGATCTTAGGGTTCAAATATTTCTGGTCTTGCTGGCCCTCCTGCCTAAGAAGCCAGTAGCCACCTTACCTGTCAGGTCTTGTGTCTGACCTGATACCCTCTAATTCTCAAATCCTTCGATCTCTCCTTCATCTTGGGTTCCAATAGTCCCTGTTGTCAGCACCGTGAAAAGGTGACCTATCATACCTTTGTAGATCAGAGTGGGAATGCATGACTTCTTGGTAAAGTGCGGCTGGGAAGATGAGTCCTTCCTCTGTGGGATTATCTTCTGTCCCTCTGAAAACCTGACCTTTTCTTCCTACTGACAAGACAAGGAGAAAATGCTCTATGGCAGAATTGATTTTATACCAAGACAAAATGCATGTATGTATATATAAACGCTTTCCACATGGGATGTACCCATGTGCAACCGCAATGAGCTATGTTTAAGTAAACTTGGGACAATAACAAGACTTGCGTTTCATATGCATATACGCATGTATGTAAAAATCCTATTAAGGATTCATTAGAGATTGTGAAATATGTCTGTTCTATGAGATGACATCTGAGTCAAGGTGATCTTTATTTCAGTGACATTAAACAAGGTTACATGAGAACTGCTGTAGTCTTTTTAGGGGACAATAGTAGAAACCAGAGGTAGATGAGACCATTTAGGTGATTCAGCACCTCAAGATCCTTGGCAGAGAAACTTTGCCCAATGCCCTGTGTTCATTTATGCTTCTCCCAGGTCGGTTATAACAGACGCAAGAAATCAGGCTGTCACCAGCTCCTCAGGCGTTTCTCCTTTGCAGAGTTGATTAAGACCTCTGGCCTTGTTCCACTCTGGTTTAATCTTGTCATTGCCTCCTGGATATACAGTGAAATTCCTGAGCCATATATCCTGCTTATCACAAGTCCCTTCAGAATGTCTTCAAGAAAAGAGGGGAGGGTGTACGTTTCCTTATAAGGAAGCTTTGGACCAAATGACCCCCCATAACCAGCTCACTATTGACCTAAACCACAGACCATCACAGAACCCTTCCCACTTGCCTTAAGGACCAATAAAGAGAGTATCCCAGGCCTCACAAGAGGATAGTTAACTTGACAGGAGAGGTCATAAATAAGTAATTCACTCCCAGGTTCAATTTCTTTTGTTTAGTTTAAGTGTCCAAACGCCACCTTGTTGTTTTATTAATGCAGGTGTCTCATTTCCATTCTCAGTTTCAAAGCTGATGGAGTCGGAAGAAAAACAAAAACCCAAACCAAACCCCTGCATCTGTTAGTAGGCCAAAGTCCATCAATCTCCCCATGAAAAGTATGTTACTTTGGAATACTAAAGAGTAAAATTCTATTGGCATTGTCTTTAGTTTGATTGTTTAGGGCACATACCTTCCTATCCTGTCTTTGTTTGCTGCATCAGTGCTGTCTTACAAGGAGAAACCATGCCTGGCTGTATATAAATTGGACTCTACCAATCTGTGTGATCAGCTTGTAAAGGAAAATTGGCTCTCCTCCTCTAGGATGGATCAGGAAAAGGAGCCCTCGACATGCCTGAGTGATGGTAGAGGAGCTCAAGAGAATGTCTGCTCATAGGCAAATGCCAAAGTTGAACCTAGTAAGCTAAGGACCTGGAAGAGATCCCTCGAGGCTCAGAACCAGAAAGAATTGTAGAGATGGTCTAGTCCAATCCCCTACAGGCATGAAAACGGAGGTCTAGGCAGTTCAAATAACTTCTACGACACTAGCATGAACGGGGAGCAAAGACAAGAGTAAAATCTAGTCCTTCTGACCCCCAAGCCAACACTATAACCTCAGATTCTTAAACAGAATGACCAAATCTTGGGGATACAACTGCCAGGAAATACCCGAAGCTGTAGCATAACTAGGCTACTTCTTTGAAATCTTAAATATTACTTTAAGATAAGTTAAAACAATTTTTTATTATAAGAAACAAGCATGTATTTATTTTCTAGAAAAGAGGGAGAACCCAAATCTCAAAGGAAGTTTCTGCTTGGGGCAGCCAAGCATAGACTCTCGGAAGGAATGTGTAGTCATTGCTCAGGGCACATCATGGGCTGGTGTAACACGCACTGCTTTTCACTGCAGCACTGTTTACAATAGCCAGGACACGGAAGCCATCTAAATGTCTATCAACAGAGGAATGGATAAAGAAGATGTGGTACATGTATATAAAATGGAATATTACTCCACCATAAAAAATGGAATATTACTCCATTGGGTTATTTGTAGAGACATGGATGGACCTAGAGACTGTCATACAGAGTGAAGTAAGTCAGAAAGGAAAAACAAATATCATATATTAACGCATATATGTGGAATCTAGAAAAATGGTAGAGATGATCTTATTGGCAAAGCAGAAATAGAGACACAGACATAGAGAACAAACATATGGACTATGGACAGCAAGGGAGGGAAGGGGGGGTGAGTTGGGAGATTGGAGTTGACATATATACACTATTGATACTATGTGTAAAATAGATAACTAATGAGAACCTACTGTATAGCTCAGGGAACTCTGCTCAGTGCTCTGTGGTGACGTAAATGGGAAGGAAGTGCTCACTTGGGCAGCACATATACTAAAATTGGAATGATACAGAGAAGATTAGCATGGCCCCTGCGCAAGGATGACACACAAAATCATGAAATGTTCCATATTTTTAAACTCAAAGTGGATTAAAGACCTAAATGTAAAGCCAGACACTATACAACTCAGAAGAAACACTCTATGACATAGATCACAGCAAGATCCTTTATGACCCACCTCCTAGAGAAATGGAAATAAAAACAAAAATAAACAAATGGGACCTAATGAAACTTAAAAGCTTTTGCACAGCAAAGGAAACCATAAACAAGATGAAAAGACAACCCTCAGAATAGGAGAAAATATTTGCAAACGAAGCAACTGACAAAGGATTAATCTCCAACATTTACAAGCAGCTCATGCAGCTCAATATCAAAAAAACAAACAACCCAATCCAAAAATGGGCAGAAGACCTAAACAGACATTTCTCCAAAGAAGATATACAGATTGCCAACAAACACATGAAAGGATGCTCAACATCACTAATCATTAGAGACATGCAAATCAAAACCGCAATGAGGTATCACCTCACACCAGTCAGAATGGCCATCATCAAAAAACCTACAAACAATAAATGCTGGAGAGGGTGTGGAGAAAGGGGAAGCCTCTTGCACTGTTGGTGGGAATGTAAATTGATACAGCCACTATGGAGAACAATATGGAGGTTCCTTGAAAAACTAAAACTAGAGCTACCATGTGATCCAGCAATCCCACTACTGGGCATATACCCTGAGAAAACCATAATTCAAAAAGAGACATGTACTACAATATTCACTGCAGCACTATTTACAATAGCCAGGACATGGAAGCAACCTAGGTGTCCATCAACAGATGAATGGATAAAGATGTGGCACATATATACAATGGAATATTACTTAGCCATAGAAAGGAATGAAATTGAGTTATTTGTAGTGAGGTGGATGGACCCAGAGTCTGTCATACAGAGTGAAGTAAGTCAGAAAGAGAAAAACAAATACCGTATGCTAACACATATATATGGAATCTAAAAAAGAATGGTTCTGATAAACCTAGAGGCAGGACTGGAATAAAGACGCAGACGTAGAGAATGGACTTGAGGACACGGGGAGGGGGAAGGGTAAGCTGGGATGAAGTGAGAAAGTAGCACTGATATATATACATTACCAAATGTAAAATAGCTAGCTAGTGGGAAGCAGCTGCATAGCACAGGGAGATGAGCTCTGTGCTTTGTGACCACCTAGAGGGTTGGATAGGGAAGGTGGAGGGAGACGCAAGAGGGAGGGGATATGGGGATATATGTATACATACAGCTGATTCACTTTTTCATACAGCAGAAACCAACAACATTGTAAAGCAATTATACTCCAATAAAGATGTTAAATGAATAAATAAATAGGAAGGAAATCCAAAAAAGAGGGGATATATGTATATGTATAGCTGATTTACTTTTCTGTACAGTAGGAACTAACACAACATTGTAAAGCAACTATACTCCAATAAAAATTAATGTAAAAGACGATACATATTCATTGCAAACACGCATTGAGATTTGCAAAAAAACAAAATCAACCTTCCAGGCTACAAAGGAAGTGTTTCTAAATGGTCTACATCAAGATGAAGGGGGAAAGTCACTTAGTTTTTACTCATTACTCCCTTTCCACATCCTGCATAGGGAGTTTAGTACCTCTCTTTGTAATCAGGGAGTATTTGCTCCTTATTATTTTGTTGTTGATCTTAAGTGGCCTCTGCAGAAATTGAGACAGAAAGAGTCCCAATATAGTATTCTATTATTATTTTTTTTTTTTTTGCGGTACGCGGCCCTCTCACTGTTGTGGCCTCTCCTGTTGCGGAGCACAGGCTCCGGACGCGCAGGCTCAGCGGCCATGGCTCACGGGCCCAGCCGCTCCGCGGCATGTGGGATCTTCCCGGACCGGGGCACAAACCCGTGTCCCCTGCATCAGCAGGCGGACTCTCAACCACTGCGCCACCAGGGAAGCCCCCAATATAGCACTCTATTACATATATTTTCTATTCGTCTCTTTTCAAATTTTTCTGTTTTTCTTTGGTGTGCTGTAGTTTTACTCCAGTGTATTTAGGTGTGGACTTATTTTTATTTATTCTGTTCATAATTTGGTTTTCATCTGCATGTTTTTCTTTGATTTGAGAAACAGCCATCTATTATCTCTTTAAATATTGCCTCTCTTCAAATACTGTTTCTTCAGTGTGGATCTCCTATTAGGCATATGTTACGCCTTCTGATTCAGTCTTCTATGTTTCTTAATCTCTCATTTTCTATCTCTTTATAATAATTCCCCCCTCCTCCCATATCTTCTTCTCTTTGGATGAATTCCTCAGCTCTACCACAGGCACATTACTTCGCCATTCATCTGTATCAAATCTCTTGTTTACTTATTGATTGAGTTTTTATTTTGATTTTTTCATTTCCTGAAGTTCTCTTTGGTTCCTTTTAACTCACAGTATCCTATCTTGCAATGCATTCTTTGTTCTTTCGTCTCTTTAACAATTTAAAATATACTTATAGCATTTTCCCAGTTATCTCTTATATCTGATACCTGGCATAGTACCTGTTTTTTCTATCGACTCATCCTCACAGGAGCTCATTTCTTTGTGTCGTCCATAATTTTTTTACTGGTAATTCACATTGTTTCCCTCCCACCCCCAAGGGCACCACTTAATCCTGAGAGGTGGAACTGTCCCTACAGATCCTTTTGCATTTCCTTGTGTCAAAGCCCCGGACATACTACTGACTGTGGACTAATTTTTATGTCTATTTCTAAGCTTCATGTTTCTTTACACTGTGGGTAATAAAAAATGTGGACTTCATACCCACATGGAACACAGGTTTGGAATTTTGTTTTTTCCCTTATTTAGGTTTGCTCACAAATTTACAAATACCTTTGCCCATCATTGCTCTAAGAAGACAACAAAATTCTTTTTAGCTTTCTGGGTTGTTGGGCAAAGTTCTTCTGTCCAACATACAAGGCAAGACTCAAATATTCCCAGATGTAATAAAGAGCTTCATTCCAAGCTCCCCTCCCTGCATAGGTTCAAGTTGATGTGTCCTGTTCCCCATGCGGACAGTAAAATCCTACCTAGTTCTTAGTGTCTGTATTTGGGTCTGGTAGTCCCTGGGGCTTTACTGCTTCATTTCTTGTCATGACTCCAACTGTGAGTTTCTTCTCTGTTATGACACCTAGGCATTTCCCTTTCTATCAAGCGAAATAACGTATTACATTTTATTGTTGATATTTTCATATGATTTGACATCATATGGAAGTTAAAAGTGTGAAATCAGACCATCTGGATTCGAATCCCAGCTCTGCCACATGTTGACTATGTGACCTTGAGCAAGTTACCTATGTTCTTTGAACATCAGTTCCCTCATTTGTAAAATATGAGGAATAATAATACAGACCTCATACGAGGATTAACAGGATCAACATAAGTGGAGTGCCTAGAGCAGTATGTGGCACATGTTAAAAGTTAAATACGTTATTAGCTATTATTGTTCTTGCTATTTTTCTGATGATCATCACCACCATTATCATCTCATGTATTCCCATCTGTTTATAACAAAAGCAGAGCCCTTTTTAAATGGAAATGCTACAATATATTTTCTTTTTAATCCCAAAACAGTATCACCCTGCCATCTGTCATACTAAACAAAACTCCCTCCTCTCTAGCTCACATAGGCTCAGAGGATGCAAATCAACTTTAAATTTAGTCTGTGTCAACCAGAATTAGGAAGAGTGAAGTGTTTCAAGGGCAATTTATATTTTTCTAAACTAATTATAAATAATTTTTATTATCTTCTCTCTCTCTTTCTTTGAATCATCGGAATCATGGCTCCTCTACATCAGGGCAAATAATTGAAAGAAGGGAGTTGCAGATTAGTGATAAAACCAATGGCTCAACTGTCAAAACATGCTTTGAGTTGAATAACCTGTTGTGAATCCCCTAGGGACAGAGGTCCTCAGACGTGAAGGCTTAGCAAGAATGAACGAAGTGGAGAATAATGAGGGAGGCTTTGTAGCAAAGTCTAATGAATGACTCCTTGACATTCTCTGATCTCTGACATGACAGGCATATGGTGTTTATCAATAAATAAAAAGGATATAATTACGTTGAGGCTGAAGCAGTCAGGGCTTGGTAACATTTGGTAAGCTGGAAAGCTGTCTGCCCTGCTGTTTATTCTGACAGGTGGAATAAAATAAAATATCTCCACAAAAATCTATTTATAGTATACGACAGTCCAGTTGCCTTCAGATTCCCCAAAGAAGCAGTAGGTCATGCCCTAATTTGTGTCCATAGATGTATGTGAATATATTATTTAAATGACACTTCGAGGTAATCACAATTAGTCCTTAGAGCTTTCAATGCATAGCTCCTTAAAAATATCTCCAGTCTGAAGGTTAGGGCTTTTCATGGCATGTGCTTAGGGTAAAATCTTTGCTATCACCCGTAAGTTCTTCTTTCTGTCACATCTCATATTCAATCTTTAGGAAATTCCGTTGGTTCAACCTTCAGTCTATCTCTGGAATCTCACCATTTCCCCCCACTTCTACTGCCACCGCCATAGTCTGCGCCCCTTCACCTCTCACCTTGATGATTATGATCACCTCTTAATAGTCTCCCTGCTTTTAGCCTTATCACTCTATCATCTAGAGTGATCTTTAAAAAGATAAGTCAGGTCATATCACACCTCTGCACAAAATCCTGCAATGGCTCCAAAGTCGTTACAATGGCTTCCCAGACCCTGTGGTCTGGGCCCCCATTTTCTCTCCTACCACTCACTTTACTCTAGCCAACTGGTTCCTTGCTGTTCCTCAGTATTTTAAACACTGTCCCTCAGCCTGGAATACTCTTGCCCTAAAGAGCATCTGGAAAAATGCTCCAAGTCCTTGTTCAAATCTTGCCTCTCAATGAGGCTTATCTCACCAACAACCCTATTGAAAATGAGAACCTGCCCTCACATCTAGGTTAAGGGATCCTGCTCTCTTCTTTTATTCTAAAGCATTTATCTTCTAACATACTATATAGTTTACTTATTAATTATGTTCATTGTATTGTCCATCTCTCCCCTCTAAAAATATAAGTTCTATGACAGCATGAATCTTCTATTCATGATGTACCTTACGCACCTAAGTTAGTATTACCAGGTAAAATAAAAGCTATCTAGTACTATTTTAATTTCAGACAAAGAGTGAATAATTTGTTTTAATATAGGTATGTCCTGGGCAACAGTTGGCTTACTTGTTGTTTATCTGAAATTCAAATTTACCTGGATATGCTATATTTTTATTTACTAAATGTGGCAAACCTAAGCTAGAACAATGCCTGACATCGTCATCACAGAAACATTACATATGGTCTATTTTTTTTTTTTTTTTGCGGTACGTGGGCCTCTCACGGTTGTGGCCTCTCGCGTTGCGGAGCACAGGCTCCGGATGCGCAGGCTCAGCGGCCATGGCTCACGGGCCCAGCCGCTCCGCGGCATGCGAGATCTTCCCGGACCGGGGCACGAACCCGTGTCCCCTGCATCGGCAGGCGGACTCTCAACCACTGCGCCACCAGGGAAGCCCATGGTCTATTTTTTAATGAAAGTTAATTTGAAAATTTAATGGTGTTTTGAGCTAACTGAAGATACCCTGGACTATCACCTGAAGGCTTTTATGTCATCATTATAAATACTTTTAGGAAAAGCGTATTGTCAAAAACAAAAACACTCAGCTGAAACAACCTAAGTATACCAATCACAATTCAATAGAGCAGAGATACAGTAAATCAGCTTTAAGCATTAGGCTTTGTAGTATTGGGCAAAAAGGAAAATGGAAAGTCCCAAAACCCAAAACTGAAAAATATGTTGGGGAAATCATATTAAGTGGAGAGCTAGAGCTTGAGGTCAAGTGTAGTCTATTGTTGAAGAAGGTCTTTAGAGGATGAGAACGCGACCCAGATTACCCACATAGCGGACCTCTAGTTGTCTTTTTCAATTAACTGTTGTCACTAACTACTTATGTGACCTTGGGAGAGTCAAGGGATGACAGTGTTAGATGTCTCACCTTTATACAAAGATTTGTAAGATCCATTCTATCTCTAAAATCTGTGATTCTATAGAAAAATATGACCAGAAAGTAAAGAGACTATTTTTACAAACATACTAGAAGTTATATATGATAACAAATAATCAGTGTAATCACCTAATAAGCTATTCACTTATCCCAATAATGCTACCAACGATCAAAATATTCTTGGCATTTCTATTTTGGATTTTCCTTTTAGCAGGGTAATATTTAAGAATTATTAACAAATGTTTTAATCTCAGCAAGACACAGAGCTAGGACTTGAACCCAGGCAGTCTGGCAGCACCATCTGAGACCTTAACATCTATGCTATACTTAAAGTTACACTTCTTGCACGCCACAGTTTGTGGACCGAGATTGATCTACTGCAGACTAATACAAGGTTAATAAAGATTTACATTTTCTTCTAAGGGTTTCATATTTTTACCTCTGTACTTAAGACTGATCCATTTTGAGTTAATCTTCGCATATGGTGTAGGATAAAAATCCAACTTTGTTTGTATGTGGATATTCAACTGTCTCAGCACATTTGTTGAAAAGATCATTCTTTCCCATTTAATTTTCTTGGCACACTTGTCAAAAATCAGTTGACTATAAATGTGTGGGCTTACTTCTGGACGCTGAATTTTTTTATTCTGCTGATCTATATGTGTAGCTTTATGCCAGTACCTCACTGTCTTGATTACTACAGCTTTGTCATAATTTTTGAAATGAGGAAGTATGAGCCCTCCTACTTTATTTTCTTTTTCAAGATTGTTTTGGCTATTCTGGGTCTTTTGTAATTCCATATGAATTTTAGGATCATATGAATTTTAGGATCAGCTTTTGTAATTCCATATGAATTTTAGGATCAGCTGAATTTTAGGATCAGAATTAAAGAAAAAAAAAGCAGCTGCAATTTTGAAAGAGATTGCACTGAATCTTTAGATCAGTTTGGAAGGTTGCCATCTTAATGTTAAGTCTTCCAATTCATGAACATAGGATGTCTTCCCATTTGTGTAGGTCTCCTTTAATTTCCTTCAGTGATGCTTTGCAGTTTTCAATGTTCAACTCTGGCTTTTGTTTTGTTAAATTTACTCATAAGTATTTTATCTTGATACTGTTATAAATGGAATTGTTTTTTAATTTTATTTTTGGATTGTTCATTGCAAGTGTATAGAAACACAAATGATTTTGTATTGTATTTGTTATGTATTCATTCGGCTTTTGACAGTTTGACATGAAATGTTTATAGGTGTATGCCTAATTGAGTTTTCCTACTTGGAGTTTATTGAACTGCCGTGATGTGTAGACTAATGTTTTTCATCAAATTTGGGAAACTTCAGCCATAATTTCTTGAAATATCTTCCTATTTTTTTCTTTCTCTCTTCCTTCTTTGACTCCCATTATAAATATATTTGTACACTTGTGTTGTCCATAGGTCTCTGAGTCTCTGTTCATTTTTCTTCTTTCACTATTCCTGCTCAGTTTCCCAAGCTGGATAATCTCAATTCTATCCCCAAGTTCAGGGTTATCCTTTCTTCTGCCAGCTCAGATCTGCTGTTGAGCCCCTTAGCAAATTTTTCATTCAGTTGTACTTTTCAACTCCAGAATTTCTAATTGATGCTTTTTTGTATAATTTCTATCTTTTTATTGGTAATCTCTATTTGGTCGGGCATCATTCTCATACTTTCCTTCATTATTTATTTAGATATGGCTTCTTTTAGTTCTTTGAAAGTATTTATAATTCCTGATTTGAAGTCTTTGTCTAGTAAGTCCAACTTGTGGGCTTTCTCAGGGAGAGTTTCTTTTGACTGCCCTGCGCATGGGCTTTTCTGTTTCTTTGTATGACTCTTATTTTTTGTAAGAAATTTGTTAAAACTGGACTCTTAAAATATTATAATGTGGCAACTCTGGAATTCAAATTCCCCCTCTCCTTGGTGCTTATAGCTGTTTATTATTGTTGTTGTTGCTTCTTTGCTTAGTAACTTGATGAAGTAATTCTTTAAAGTGTGTATTCTTTGTTGGGTCTAACCACTAAAGTCTCTGCCTGGTTAGCTTAGTTATCATCTAACAATTGGACATCAATTTCCCAAATGCCTTGAACAAATGTCTCCCAGCGTTTCTCAAGAAGCTTTGTGTCCATGTTGGGATACACATTCAATGCTCTGGCAGTTTAAAACTGTTTAGCCTTTACTTCCTGCTTGCACAGGCCCTCAAGGTCAGCCAAAGGTGAGAGATTAGGGTCTTCTCTCAGGTCTTTCCCGTGAATGTGCGCAGTCTTGCAAATGCACATGGCCTCCTAGATTCTCAAGAATATGGCAGAGTTTTTCAAAGCTCCCTATGGACATCTCATTCCCCGGCTTTATCTTTTAAGTTTCTTATTCATCACTGGGTATCATGACCTCAGGCAGCTACAATGTTAAACAACTACCACTGAAAGTTTTTTGACAAGTGCCCCAGGAAAAAGGCCATCTGCACTGAGTTCTTCATGAGGTCAAATAAAGACAAGCTCTGTGAGTGGAGATTTTCAGGAAGCTGTCGGACAGGTCAAATAACGACAGTTCTCTGGGAATGGCACATTTGGGGGGATGCTCCAGAACCACTTTACTCCCTCCAGTGGCTGCTAGGCTCCTGTTTTTCACACCCAGTGTGATCGCAAGCGTATTGGTTTTCAAGACTCCTATGAAACTAGAGAGAAGAAGATGGAGATTGGGGAAGATAAAATGCCACAAAGCTCACTGTTCTTATCAAGAGTCACCTGTTTTTCTTCAATAAATGTGACTCAAATTTTTGCAAGTGTTTGATTAATTTCCAGAATTCTGAAAACACTGATTTTGACAATTTTGGGGGCTGATGCTCTCATTGCTTTTATGTGAGAACAAATTTTCAGAGGTCCTTACTCCACCATTCCTGAAGAGTTTCTCCTCTTTCAGTATATTCTTAAACTACTTGTTTAGACCCTTTGATTCCTCTTGACCAAGAAAAATAGATCAAATTTTGAAAGTTCTGTCTACTCTTTTTTAATATATTGCAACTTTTTAGAGTTTTTTACTATCACAGGCAACTTCTCCAAATGGAATCTTTTTATGTGGGACCCATCCTTTGGTTTTGGCTAATACTGAGCAGCTCATTGATTTCCAAGTGAGGAAAGAGCACTCTTTTTTTCCTACTTTTTACCTGCTATTTAGAGTTGATTAAAATTTTATTTCTTCTGAAATCTTCATATTCTAGCCTCTTCCTCCTGATTATAATAGTTTAACAATGTTTTGCTGAGCTAAGATATAAAATAACACAAGTATAGCCTAATTAATATTAATAAAAGAGTGGCAGAGAAATCAGGATACTGACGGACATGATACATACCAAACACTTTTCAGAAAAGTTTTTCTCTGCCTTACACCAATAAGAAATAAAATAGAGCAATTCATCTCTTTAACCCATCTTGTCTGTGGATCTGAATGATCTGAGAAGAATTCTGGAAATCCTTAACCAATGCATTTTGGCATTTAGAGAGTTTTGTGATAGAAGTGTCCAGGATGGTTCCAGGAAAATGGAGGTAGATTTCGGTTTTCTGACATTTAAAAAAATCTCCAAACCTGCACTATTTACCAGTCATAAATATTTTATTCTTCCTAAACTTATCAATATGACTGAGATGATGACATCTCAACATGAACAGGAGGAAAAGAAAAAAAATATATATATATATATATTCACTAAGAAATATATTTTCAAGAAAAGGTAAATATTTAATGGGCATATATGTATACAATATTTGGACCTAAGCTAATTTATTTTGATACATAGTACTATGATATTTCTTATAAAGTACAAGACATCCTGAGAAAATGTTTGTTTGCTTTTTTCATGTAAAATTGCTTGTTGGTCCTCTTTTCCTAAGAAAAAAACAATGACAGTTTCACACCCATAAGTGTGCAAGAAAAAGAAAAGGTAAATGGAAATTGGAAGAAAAATACAATTAGAAAAAAAATCTGTTTTTAAAGCTGTGAGGGAAAATATTTTATAAACGTCATCCTAGGATTAGAAAAATAACCAACTATGCAGTTAGTTACTTAAGTTAAATAACTTTTATATCAGAAATTCATCTCTTGAGTTGTCCTTTTAAATTAAAAGAAAACTGCTTTAATTGTGATAGCCTATATTGACAGGGATTCTCGGTACAAGTTGAAAATGACTTTTTTCCATATACAAAGAAGGGCCAAGTACTGTTATGCAGTGTAATATAAATAGAAACAGAATAGATAAGCCAAAATAAATTATTTTCATAAAATGTTTGGGTTGTTTCACTGTGTTTTGGTGGATATAATTAGCCGAATTGCTTTGCTTTGTAAACAGAAAGAGGTATCGCAACCACAGTTATACGTATACACGTGCATATCAATCTTTATGTCTTTATTTTCACTGTTTATGTGATTTAAAACAGAACAGTACAGAAAGGTTTCTTTATTTGCACAAGATCCCCTCAGAATCACTGCCAGAATCTGACAGAAACCCTGATTGTGTTTGACTCTTCAGTGTGTTTTTTTGGCTAATTTATTGTTACTTGTCTCTTTGGCAGAGCCTGATATAAGTATAGATAGACTTCGTGCTTTCCTTAGTGGACACTCCTATACTCCATCAAGTGGTCATTCTGCTGTTTCTTCTATTTCTCCCTTCTAGTCTCCAAATTTCTGGAGTTGCCTCTCACAGCAAGGACATAGACCTGTGGTTATATAGGAATATTGCCGGGTAAGGAAAGATCAATATTCAGATTCAGAGAAAACATCTGGAATGATGTTTTCAGGCCCAGAAAGTTTCCAAGAGAAAGAGAAAGGCAAGCCATTGTAAAGCACTATGATCCGCTGAAAAAACCACACGCTAGGAACAGATATGTCCCCATTTTCACGTCCCTTCTCCATCCAGAACAGGGGGCTGTACACAGCCTTGCCAAACACTTCTGGTTCCTCCTTGACCATGTTCTTTTAAAAAAACTCACCCATGTACGCTGAGGCAGTGGTTGCAAATGCTTATATCAATGAGCATAAAATTTCTGTGCTCAAGAACTACATTTGCAGAAAACAAACCTATATATGTATGAAGAAAGGAGAAAGAAGTCTAAGGCAGTGAAGATTCACACTTCAAGCTTATGGCTCTCTTAAAAGACATATTTGCATTGTAATTTTGACTCTATGTTGGTTTTAGTTCAGTTACACTGCTTCTGAGCATTGTCATTAACACGATTATGTTCTAGGCTAAACTTTGCGATATTATAATTAATTTTATACAATTTACCCAGAAATTGAGGGATAAGGATGCCAATCTGGGAAGCTGACTTTGATGAACCCATAATTTTTTTTGCTTCTGTATTTCAAAATCTGATCATTAAAACCGATCATTTCTTCGTCTTTTGGTTAAGGCAAAAAATTAGTGTGAAGAAGATATTTATTTACTCTGGTAGATTTTTCTGTATGAATATGTACCATAAAAACAGACAAAGAGAGTCCGCCTGCCGATGCAGGGGACAGGGGTTCGTGCCCCGGTCCGGGAAGATCCCACATGCCACGGAGCGGCTAGGCCCGTGAGCCATGGCCGCTGAGCCTGCGCGTCCTGAGCCTGTGCTCCGCAATGGGAGAGGCCACAACAGTGAGAGGCCCGCGTACCGCAAAAAAAAAAAAAAAAAAAAAAACAGACAAAGAGAAATATCCTGCATTTTTGGTAAAAGTTTGCTGGAAATCCAACATAAGTACACTCATTGCTACAAAACAAGCCTCAAGACATGTTTGTTTGATGAGTTTTAAAAATAAGGAGATACATTAATATTTTTAGTGTAAAGGAGTTTTCACCAAAAATATCCATATAATTGATTTAAAGGAATTCTGGTTCAGGCCATGATAAAGTAGCTGGTAATAATCAGTCTATTATGTGGGATACGAGCCAAAAATGAATGGTGACTGTGGTACAGCCCCATTCAAAGGTGGCCTTGAAAGACAGTGGTGATAGGAAATCCTCCCTTTGGATACAATTTAGGCAAAATACCAGTTCATCCACCGTCATGTTGGAAAAGAAGTGGTCGGAGGTTAGAATCAATACAGATGGGTGGCAGCAAGTTATCTGGCCATCTGCTCAGACTCCTGGAAGGAGAAATGTTGGAAGATCAAGGACCCAGAAGTCTTAGGAGAAAGAGGCAGAAGGATCGCTACAGGGCAGTGGGCACCAAGTGTGAAGACATCTGTAGCATACGTTAATGCCCGTCAGAATGTAACCACCACAAAATGTATCACCACATCAGGTAGACAAAGTGGCTTGACCAGTAGATATCAGCTAGCTTCTGTCATCAGCCACCCAGGGCAGGCACAATGGATACAGGAACAGAGTGGCCAAGGTGGCAGGGATGGAGGCTATGCACAAACCCTACAGCTCTTCCCGAGGCTCATTGGATGTCTAACCTGCCAGCAGCAGAGATCAACGCTTGTTCCATGATACTTCCCTATCTTTCTATGAGACCAACCAGCCCCTTGGCAGCAAGTTGACCACATTGGACTCCTTCTACCCGGGAAGGAGCAGAGATTTTGATATGTATGAGTATACATTCTGGGTATGAGTTTTCCCTTTCTGTTCACAAGGATCAGCGTTTGATCCACTAGCACAGGCTTCCACATAATATTGCAATAGGCCGAAATATCCTCTTTACGATAAAGGGGCATAAGACTGGGCACATGATCATGGAATCCATTGGTTGTAACACATGCCTCACTACACAAAAGCTGATGGCCAATAGAAGGATGGACTGTTCTGTTCAAAATACAGAGTGCTCTCTCAGAGGTGAGACCTTGCAAGATTGAGGCATCGTCCTCCAGGACATACTGTATACTTTAAATCAATGACCCTTGTGAGGTAATTTGTCTCCGTCTGCTTTTCTCTGATACCAAAAGAGTGGTGTCTTTTCCAACACCAGCTACGTGTCCAACAACTCAATTCAATTCTGACACTAACTACCCAGAGTCAGCACAGACCCCACGGGTCAAGGGCTCAGTCCTACAGCATTGCCTCCACTTCAGATGCCAACAGCCTACATCTTGATCTGGGTACCGGTTACATGGGTATATGCACATGTACATTTAGATTTGCGCAATTGATTACGTCTAAGTTACATATAAATTTAACAGAATTTTTTTTCAAATGTAAAATAGGGTTTATTTGAATCCCAGTTGCATCCTTTGCTAGATATGTGACCTATTAGAAGCCATTTCTCTCTAGGCCTCAGCTTTCTCAACTCCAAAATGAGGGATTGGACTCGATGATCCGAATTACATCAAATGAGGCCATCAAAACAGCTCTTTAAAGTGTTCTTAAAAATCAGGGAATTCCCTGGCAGTCCAGTGGTTAGGACTGTGTGCTTCCACTGCAGGGGGCCTGGGTTCGATCCCTGGTCGGGGAAGTAAGCTCCCGCATGCCACGCAGTGCTGCCAAAAACAAATAAATAAATAAATAAAATAAAATGTTCTTAAAAGTTGAAGGAAAAGACAAAAACCCTATTTTTTTTCCAAAAAAGTTCTCAAAAACAAATGGCCCACAGACGTATGGAAAAACAAGCAACGAGAACACCTTTTTACCCCAGAAAATACATGTGTTTTAAAAATTAAATGCTAACATTTAGTGTGGTTTTTTAATTGCTTCTAAAGCATTCACTCTATTATGTCTTCTTCCCAAAAGAACCCAGAATCTCACAACCATGGGGTTGAGTAGTGTTCCTTAGTTCCGGGCCATCCTGGATCTGAGTGAATCAATGTCATCTCATCCCTGCGTCTTAGGGATGTGTCCCATGATGGGAAAACAGAATGGAACCCAGGCCTAAGAAAATCAACAATTACATTCCTTGGCTTCTAAGTTTGGTTCAAAGGCAAGCTTGTGACCTAAGATGATACAATCGAAAGGAAGATGGGACTTTGGTTTGATAATTGGGCAAAAGAAATTCAGTTTTCCCCTGCATGTGACCAAGGAGGCTCATGGCTCTGAGAGCTGCCGGCAGCCAACTTGCTACTTTGAGGGAGTCAGCTAAGGAACAAAGCCAACCAGCAGAGGAGGGCGAAGACAGGTGGATCGCAGCAAATGCTGTCATCGTCTTGGTGACAACATGCCCCTTGGGGTCGAACCACACTTAAAGCCTGCCCTGCCTCTGGACTTTTCAATTATAGGAGACAAAAAATTCCTTTTTATTACTTGAGCCAGTGTGAGTTAGGATTTTTCTCACTTGCAAACAAAATTATTCTATTTTATATAGCAACATCAATGAGGATTCTAGAAAACTGACCTTAATATGCTCCTGGTAGAAGTAAAATCTGCATTACCTTTTGAAGGGCGATTTGGCAATACACATCAAAAGATCTGAATATGGGCATACCCTGCGACCTAATATATAAACTTGTAAGAATTCATTCATTCATTCAACAAGTATTTAAGCACTTCTTATGTGCCAAACACTAAACTAGGAGTTAGGGGTTCAGCCACGGACCAAACAAAGTCCCTTATGGATCCAGCCTTAGGAAATAACCAAGGATGTGTAAAAAGATTTATCAACAAGGATGTTAATTTCAGAGCTCTTTATAATAGGGAACAATTGGAAACAATAAAAATGCCCAGCAAAAGGGGATTGCTTAAATAAATTTGGGGGCATTGACATGATAAAGTGCTATTTAGGCATTTTAAATGAACTGTAGCAACTATTTAATAATAGACAAAACTATTCACCATATACTATTAGGTGAAAAAAGCTGATAGTAAAACAGAATGTAGGGTAACTCATAACAGCACACGTGTAAGCATATATTTATGTACAAGAAACACCTGATATTAGACACTGTAAAATATTGTGTTATTCTGAGTAGAACTGTGGATGATTTTGATTTTCCTTGTACGTCTTATGCTTTTTCATAATTTTCTGCCATAAATATGCCTTTCCTTTGTTAGCAGGGAAAATATCCATCTTACAACATAACTACAAGTAGTATATATATATATATATATATATATATATAAATTTTTGTTGTTGTTGTTGTTGTTGTTGTACACGGGCCTCTCACTGCTGTGGCCTCTCCCGTTGTGGAGCACAGGCTCCGGACGCGCAGGCTCAGCGGCCATGGCTCACGGGCCCAGCCGCTCCGCGGCATGTGGGATCCTCCCGGACCGGGGCACAAACCTGTGTCCCCTGCATCAGCAGGCGGACTCTCAACCACTGCGCCACCAAGGAAGCCCGTAGTTTATATTTTAAAAGTAAATAAATAACACTTGAGTGCCAACATTGGGCTGTCTCCTGATTCCAAGGTGACCCTCTAAGCATCTGTAAGTAAAGGGTCAGACTAGCATCCTCCATTCTAGGCCGTATTTGCTCAGGGAGGACTGTCACAGGTTTTTCTAACCACATTTGTACTTTTTAATGGAGTAAAGCAAACAAGGTCTTGGAGCTGGTTAATGACTGCTTAGGCTAGGCCCTAGGTCTCCTGTTTTGGGATCCATGGCTATTTCCACCACACAGTGTCCTCTGCCTCCCAGCAACAGCATTAGAATGAATCTGTCATCAAGAGACAGTCATTCAGTACATTTGGAGAGATCATCAGCTCCTTAAAATAACTTGGCAGTTCCAAGGCTCACTGTTTAAAGATTTAGAACCAAAGTACACCCTGAATTTAAAATGTGAAGAAACACACGGTGGATTTAAAATGCTTGCACTCTCTTCCTTCCCTTTCAGATTTATATAGTAGAATGTAAAGTGTGCATACGCTTAAAGCCACTTCTACATGGGCAGAGTGAAACTGTCCCAAGGGCGAGATTGGCAGGGGACGTTTTTGTCCCCCTCCACTACTGCCCCCCGGTGCCCCTGCTTTCGTTTTTGCCCTTCCCTCATTCTCCAAAGTGACCCTATTCCACTTTCTATTTTCTGGATGCTTGATGTGAAAGAGGCATTATGATTTTCATGATTGAATTACAGTTACAAATTTCCATTGCACTTTACTTACCAGCTTAGATGTGGTTTAATGCAGCATGACTAGAATTCTCCCAGAGGTGGATCTGAGCTGAACTGACTAGGTTTCTGACTGCCAACTCTTCTGCACACTAAAATAGCAGCATAACCTATTACACACATTTGTTATCTGTTACTAAGAGAAAATTACCCACCCACCCAGAGAAACAGAAATACATCTGATCATGGGACCTCTCCAAAGGGCAGAAAACCTGTTGGTTTTACATCGGAGTGCTCACACAGACTCTCAAAATAAGTAAACGTTTCCAAACAACCGAAACAAAAGACTCCGTGGAAGCCATTTTTTTGTGTCCCAAATTAAAAAAAAAAAAAAAAAAAAAGTGCCTGGCCTAAATACTCTACAAGTGGTTAGTTCTAGCTAAGAATGTATTTTCTCTCATCAAGCATGCAAGTAGATATCTTTAAGACAGCAATTCTCTTCAGTAGATATTTCTTCAGTGTTCATGTGTATAGAACCCCGTGGAGGACTTAACTGACCTACGGGAGATCCAATAACATCTAAGAGGCCAACCCTGCCTGGAGGAGACTTGCTGCCCAGAGCAATGTACTACCTCTGGAACAGGCACCTCCTTAAGTGGGGATAGTACTTCTCTCCCTTCATGAAATGCTATTACCCTCTTTTCTCAACATTCTTCATAAGCCTTGGGCCTGGAGTTCATTTCCATGATTAACTTAAGAGGAAGGGGGTGGGGGCGGGGAGAAGAAAATATATAAATGAATGTGAAACTTGTAACTTTGGTTTTGGCTTTTAATAGTCAGATAAAGATTTTGAACCAAGTGGACAATAATTTACTGTAAGTAATAAAGTCATATCGATCTTGCCATGGAGTAGGAACCCAGGATTCAGGGCTATCCATATGTAGTCATTTGGATATGACAAACGTGGAACCTATTTATAACTTTTAAAGTACTTTATGGCTCTTTCTTTCCAAAGAAGCACACATCATATTGCATGAGGTCTGTGAATATACAAGCGTTCTTCTCTGCCCGAAGCAGCTGAGCAAGCAAAAGGATTACCCCAGTATTGTTTTTCAAACCTGAATTTGTAATGGGTAATTACACAGAAATATTTGGTACTTAATAACCTTGAAACTTTGAATTCAGAAAGATTTTATGCCCCCAAGGCTACATGGTCTGATGGCTCAGGTTCATAAATCCACTGAGAATGTATCTGGCTATAATAACTGTACCCACCTTTGTGCAGATGTCACACGAAACCAGCAGCAGTAACGCCTGGCCCTAGCCCAGTGCCTGCCTTTGGGGGGCACTCAATGGTTTGTCAAGCAGAACCGGGTATGAATTATGGCTTCGGGCTTCCCTGGTGGCTCAATGGTTGAGAGTTCGCCTGCCGATGCAGGGGACGCGGGTTCGTGCCCCGGTTGGGAAGGATCCCGCATGCCGCGGGGCGGCTGGGCCCGTGAGCCATGGCCGCTGGGCTTGCGCGTCCGGAGCCTGTGCTCCGCAGCGGGAGAGGCCGCAACGGTGAGAGGCCCGTGTACTGCAAAAAAAAAAAAAAAAAAAAAAAAAAAAAAAAAAAATTATGGCTTCTATTTAAATTGGTTTGGAAAATAAGGAAGTTCCATTCCTCTTAACCTTTGTTTTCAGTGAATCACATAACACCTGATTATTGATAATGCTTTAATTATCTCTGGAATTCAAAATCAGGGATATCCAGGTATCATTTCATACAAAATGAGGGACGTTTCAAATGAAGCTATAGATTTACTGTTGGATTGAAGGAATAAAAGCACACCAGGCAGGGGTTACATGGGGTAGGGGGAGGGTGGCTGCATTATTTTCTCTAGGACTATGGCAGGGAAGCATCTTATTTCCAGAAGCCGAGTTGTACAACACAGGTATCCCAGCATAGGATCAGAATTTCCTTGTAGATCTCACCACTTTACCTAGTGAACATTGGAGCTTCTGGCTACCCTCCCAGACACTCTCCTTCCCTTTATCACAGTCCCTCTGGGGTGGGCTCCTGTCCCGGTAGGAAGAGAAGTGAGACAGCCAAAGTCACTCTTCTCTGTAACTAGTCTCCCCTCACAAAGATGTTTTGCCTGAGCCTCATCTAAGTACAGTAATTCTTAAGTGACACCGCAAGATGGATGTTGAATATTAAAAAAACACGCCTCCTCTGTTTCATGGCCTGCTTTGTTTTTCTAATTTTAAAAAAATCATCTTTCATTGTACCAGTACACAGAGTTCCTTTTAAACCTGTATTTTACTTGAGCAATGAGGAGAGGGTGTTTACAATTTCACTTTCTGGCTCTCATATGTCTGTAAAATATTTTTCTTCAACTGGATTTTAAAAACATTTTCTCAGGAAACTTTAGATTTGTTTCTTTCTATCTCCCGCTGGGGGTTCAAACTTAAAGAAACTGATGACCTCAAAAGGTCAACCTCATGCAGATGTCAGCAAGATGAAGAACAGAATTCAAAATTTTGCTCAAGAATATTTGCATTCCCATTAGCTTTTGCAAATGCAATATATCTCATCCTCTTGGGCTGACTACAGAGGTGCCCTGGAAGGAACAGAAGTATGTGCCTCTCTAATAGGTTAACATACTGAACTGCTTTAAAGAGAATAAATGTTGCAGCCTAGGGGCAATTACTGGGTGGACTTCAGCGAACGCTCCTGGTGGAAAAAAGCAAATTGTGTGCCAACAGTAGGGGGTGGGGGGTGGGGCGGACATTCTGCTCACATTAAATATCTTCATCCAAACCTCAACTACGACCATGATCTTACAGCCTAGTTGAAGGTACTCTTGATAAAAAGAAGTTGCCAAAAGCTGATACAAAAAATAAATATATATGGGCTGCACTGAAGTCTGTATTTCTACAAATGCTTTAAAGATTTGCTGGTAGAAACCAGTGATTATGTAACAAGTCGATTTCAAAAATTACACCTCTTACAATTTCTGTACATCCTGATAAGACACTTGAGATCAAGTCACTAAACATCCTTACAATTCAAATAGAAGGAAATTGATTAACTCTCTGCTTAGGGGAAAAAAGAAAAGGATTTATGATGAGAAATCTATACCAATCTTCCCGAATAGTTAGGGAGGCCTAAATTAAGGAGGTAACACAAATTTGGTGACCGTGAGGTGAAGTACTAATTTATGGTCCTTTGAAATAGAAAGCAGTGTCTGATAGACAGGTGTCTACGCTTAATTAGCTTGGCTGGGCGGTGAGCAACGAAAGCTAGTGGTTCTCCGCAGCGCACCCGAGGGCCAAAGCTTTTTTTCCCTCCTGGCTCTGCCTCGCTGGTTCTCCCCAGCACCGGCTCTTTGGGGTGAAGAAAGGTTGGGGGGCCCTCCTTCTCACTCTCCAGACCCGGGAGCATCCAATTCCGGTATCGTTGGCGGAGCTCTTGGGCCCCCGCGCCCGGGAGGGAACTGGCCTCCCAGCGAACCGCCCCAGGCATCCGGGCCACCCCCCAGCTCGTCAGTCCGGGTCGCCGGCCCTGTCGCCGAGGCCGAGCGCAAAGACCTCGCGTCGCCGTTTTGGAAAGCGACACAACTCCCAGTTCGGGCGCAGTCCCCGCGACCCGGGTCCCGGCTGGGGCCGCGCCGAGTCCCTAGGACTTTGACGGGTCAGGGCAGGCGACGCCGAGAGCCAAGCCGCCTCCAGCCCTCCCCAGCCCTACCCCAGCGCCGGCTCCAGTGCCCGAGCCCGGCGGCCCAGCGCCGCGCCGCGCCGCGCGGGGAGAGAAGCAGCTGTTCCCAACAGCTGGGGGGCGGCGGCGCAGGGCGCCCCAGGTGCGGCCGCGGCCAATCGCAGGCGTCCGGCCCGCCCCCTCCCCAGCCAGGCGCCGACCCCCGGCCAGCGGGGGAAGGGAGCAGAGAGGGGGAGAGCCGTCCTCGCCACTTGTCTTCCAGCTTCCGCGGCGGGAGGGACGGAACCCGAGCTGAAGCGCGCGGAGTCCCCCGCCCCGGGCTCCGCCGCCTCGCCCCCCGCCCGCCCACCTCCGCGCCCGGACGCTCTCACCGCCGACCCTCCCCGCGCCGCACCCGAGACACCTACCTAATTTCTAGGGAAGAAAAATCTACCTCTAAACGCACCCAGTTCTTCGCTTGAGGACCACCCTCCCTTTTCAGCTTTGGCCTCCCCGCCGGGTGAGTGGAAACCGTTTGCACATCCTACAGAACCGGAGCCTAACCCAGACGATCCGGAGAATTTGTAACGTGACCGGCAGGGGGGGCGGGAGGAGAGAGCGAAGTCAGGTCTCCGGGGCTGCTGGCGACTTCGGCAGCCGCGCGCCCCGCGCCCTCGGCCGACCCCGGCCGCTCGCCCCCGCCTCGCCGCCGTCCTCGCCCCCGGGCTCGTCCGCAGCCCCCGGCGGCCGCGCAAGAGTGCGGGAGACGCGGAGCCGGAGGAGGAGGCGCAGCCGCTGCCCCAGCCGCAGCCGCAGCCGGAGCCGGAGCCCGAGCCGCGGGGCGGGCGCGAAGATGCACACGACCCAGAAGGACACGACGTACACCAAGATCTTCGTCGGGGGGCTGCCCTACCACACTACGGACGCCAGCCTGCGCAAGTACTTCGAGGTCTTCGGCGAGATCGAGGAGGCGGTGGTCATCACCGACCGGCAGACGGGCAAGTCCCGGGGCTATGGATTTGTAAGTTGCGCGGATGGGGATGGTGGTGGAGGGGGCGATAAAGAGCTCGGCGGGGAAACAGAGGACCACGGGGGCGGGGAGGGACAGAGTGGCGCTTGGCCCGAGGGGTCGGAGTTGGGAGTGAGGGGCTCGGCGTGGCCGCGCGAGGACCCCAGCGGACGTGACCAGCGCTGCCTCTTCGCTCCCGGCTGAACTGAAAGTTTGCGCGCGGCGGAGCTGGGGAGGGAGGGCCGGCGCCTGCCTCGCGGGGTTCCGAGGGGACCGAGAGCGCTGCGGTGTCGGGGGACAGGCGGAGCAGGGGTGGAGGGAGAGAACTGTGATGACTGCCGGATTTGGGGGTGCGGAGGTCTGGGAGGGAGGGGCCGTAGCCCCTAAGAATTGCACTCCCGGGTTGGAGGCTGGTCGTTAAGCGCGCTGTTGCTTTGTAAAAATATGTGTGTCTTCCTGGCATTCCGGCTGGGGCAGGGAGGGGACACCCCAGGAGGTCTGGGGCTTTTCTTCTTATGCCACCTCTCCCCACCCCTTTTTTAATTGCAAAGATGAGTTCTTTTAAAAGATGAACCTCTGGCTCTTTCTTTGCCGAAATGAAAGAGAGCATAGTAACCTTCCTGGAGATTTCAGCGAGCAAATTCATTTGCCGAGGAGCCGGGAGCCCCAGCGTAGGACAATAGCTATTGTCGCTGGGGAGTGTTTGCGGGGTTGGGAACACCGGCCGGATGTGAGGCTAGTCTTTCTTTAAAGCAAACAGTGCCTCTCAGGCCGGGTGGGGACCTGGGGAATGGTCGGCGGAGGGGGAATCTGGAGGAGTTCTAAGACAGAATTCAGGCTTCCAAATCTCTGCTAGGCCCTACTAGCACCCTTAGAACTTTGGGGGGTGAGAAGGCGGTGTTTCTTTCTTTCCTCCTTTCTGTTTTCTTCTTTTGTTTTGTTTTGTTTTGGATGGAGGATCAAGGGATAAGTTCCAGCCCCCCCCCAATAAAAGAAAGAAAGAAAAAGTTTAAGACCCCCCGCCCCTCAGTTTTATTAACAGGAATGACTTCTCCAGTGCGATTGTTGGTTTCTTCAGGGGTTGATTTAGAGCTTTGTGTGTATGTCTGTGTGTGTATGTTGCTAAGGTCACCATGGCTGACCGGGCTGCTGCCGAAAGAGCCTGCAAGGATCCCAACCCCATCATTGATGGCAGGAAGGCCAATGTGAATCTGGCATACTTGGGAGCAAAACCAAGGATCATGCAACCAGGTGAGCAATGTCCCTCGACGCCCCACCCCCAACTAGAGACCCCCCCCCCACTTCTGAATAGAATGAATCCCTGATTGGGAAGACACTAGTTCCCTGAGAATCTGTAGATGTTTAGTAAAGGTGAGCTGTGGCTGGTTATTCTACCAAGGCATTAAAGGTAGATGAGAGTTGTAAACACTCCTTTCCTGACTTGAAATGTACCTGTGGGCAAAAAATAGATCTTGGGGGTCAGTTCAGTTTGCACACACCCAGGCTTGAGCTTGACTCATCTGTTTCCTATATACAATCATAGTTCACTCTCCACCGTCTGGTTTTTAGCCACTTGTAGATCATTCCCATGTGGATGCTATGGGCCAAATGTGTCAACTCCAGCTGGTTATACTTCTTAGTGTTGTCTCTCCTTTTGCCACCCGTTGCCCTGTGTTCAGAGCGGGCAATTCAGCTGGAACACTGAGCCAAGAGAAGCATAGGGGTGGTGGTGCCTGGCTGGTAAATGTTCAAAATAAAGTCCCAGAATATATTAGTAATGAAAGAGGATGAAGAGATTTCATGCACTCCAGGACCCTTATGTCACAGATGAAGAAACTGATGCAGAGATGAGAAGGGGTTTACTCCAAAGTCACATAGCTATTAGTCACCAAAAGGGAGAGAATTTTGTTTATGTGAAAACATGACCTCTTGAATGGTTTACAACACTGCCCTGTGCACGAGCACAAATAATTGTGAATCGACTCTTGAACAAATGTCATCTTTTTCTTGGGCATGCAATTTTGAGTAAGTTGTGTACTCTTCATTCTTAAGTCTGTGCATCTGAAATTTTGGAAAGAGGTGGACACTTCAAACAGATTTACTAGGAAACTAGGTTGTCAAGAAAGGGAGTGCATGTGCAAATATTTGTGAGCATTGAAAAACATGTATTTGTCTAATACAGTGTGTGTGTGTGTGTGTGTGTGTGTCTGTGTACGCTATCCAGAAAAGAAAGAAGAGTTTGTTTTGTGAATTTTTAATACTATAATCTGTAAAATCCAGAACCTCACAAAGCATTGTCCAAAGCATTCCAGAATGTTCCAAATTAAAAAGGCTTTTTTATAGATCATGATTCAGAATTGTAGGAAGATTTGTGACATGTAACTTCATTATCGAGTCCTATTGTTCTTGGTTTCATTCCACAAGAACTTTCTCTATGTCTGATTTTCTAAGGTCTTATTCTGTGTCTGTCAACTAAACTTTGCAGATCATTTTTAGTTTCCACTTGTAGCCTATTAAAATTTTTATTTAGATCAACAATAACATTAGTAAAATGACTTTTAAAAATATGTATACTATTTTCTCTAAAGTATTAAAAGAATGATTACCTTTTCTAAGTGAAAGGTGTGATTGCATTTTATGTGTAGAAGTAATAAATGCCTAACCATGCACAAATAGAGAATGTGGTATGTTTTATTGTTAGGTTTTGCCTTTGGTGTTCAACAGCTTCATCCAGCCCTTATACAAAGACCTTTTGGGTAAGTCAATTCATCAGGCCCTCCTCAGTTCCAATATGGATATCATTTGTTAACCTGCCTCTTTTTTATATCCAGATAAGACCATCATGTCACAGATTGTTCCCGGTTATACATATTTGTATATGTTTGTGTATTTTGAATGCTGATAAAATAAATATTTTTAGATGAGTCAAGTTATCTGACCAAGTATGCAGCCTCCAAAACAGACACATTTGAGCTCATGATTAACAAAACAAAACAAAACAAAAATACCAGGTATGACTTGTGTACCAGACGATTGTGTCCCAACACCATTACTACTGTTCAACTTGACTCAATTGTATTTATCTCTTTCTAACCTGACAGGGCTCGTATACAGTTAAGCTAACTGATCAGAAGGATACGATGATAAGAGGTGGAATAGTTCTGTTTGGAATTAAACTCTGTAACCAGTAGACTCAGACACACAAGCTCAGATGGTGATTAACGATGCATGGATGTTGCTGTTGTTGTTTTATTTTTCACAATAGTCAATAGACCTCCGTGTGCTTTATTTTATTTATTACAGTAATGAAGTGGTGTTGATAGCTAAACTGTGTGCTTTTTTACTTATGAAAAGAGCTGTAGTGAAAGTGTTTTCTTTTCCTCGGGGAAGGGGCTCTTTGTGTTTTTGGTTTTGGTGGTGGTGTTGACGGGTGTTGACTTTTGACTTTGCCATGGGAAGCAAAGGGCCTTTTTATTCCTTGCTTTTAAGCTGTAGCCTGTGACTTCCATTTAACCATATTTTTGTAGTGAGTGCTAAATGGTGTGATTTCCCTCTGTAAGAATACAGATTCATCGCTTGCATGTCCTAAGTTTCTGTTTTACTGGGGTGTTTTTCTGGGAATGGGGTTCTTTCTTTGGCAATGTATATCCACTTCTAGGCCTTCTAATGTAAAGGTTCAGCAACTCTCATCAGATTTCATTAACACTGGCCAGTTTTTTGAGTAGAGTAGCACTGACTTTCACCTTTCAGACCTGACTCGGGTGAACAGCCTGCTTATATTTGTGTTCTGTGGGTTCTGTGATTACCAGCTTTCCTCATCCAAGCTCCCCCATTTCCCTTCCATTCAGACACGATATGGGTGGGAGATCCCCACCTACCTCAATTTATTCCAAACACCTAGGGTCTGATTTGGCTGTTTTCTACCTGATCAACATGGTTGTAACTCTAATGCCAGAGATTTACACTCTCTTTTTAAATATTCTAACTGTTTAGAAGTGTTTCATCCTCAACAATAGTTTCTTCTCTAGCTTAGCACCTGAACATCTACATGTGTAACCTGGAAGGTTGGATTCTACCTACAAAGACAGATGTCTACCTTATGTGTCTCCAAGAATAGATCCAAAAAAGTAATAATAATTTGACTCGGAAGAGTCAAGTTATATTTTCCACGAATACCTTCTTTATAACCTTCCCTTTACCATATCAAGATCTCACTTACTGACAACCCTTACTTTTTTTGAAGCCGTAGAAGAGTCTTCTGTCCAATAGGATTAGAAAGGGCCTTCGTATACCCATAACGATTTATCAGTGCCACATCCAAACCATTCCAGATACTGATGATAAACAGTGGGCTGATGGGTCCAACTACTTCCGTGGATCCCCCTCTCATTGGTCTCGACTATGTTTAAGGTAGAACTGGGGACGAGAACATACATCTTAAGAAGTGATGGTGAACTTAGTCATGATCTCACATGCATAATCTTGAGACAGTTGTTAATACAGCTAAACTGATCAACCGGTATTAGCATATAAGTAGTTCTCTCTGTGCCAGTGGATGGTACAAAATAAGGCGATGGCACTTTAGTTGGGGAGGCCAAACTAACACAAACGAATCAGGACCTATTAATTGCTAAATTACTTGGTATTATTTTAAGTATAAAAGGAATTCAGAAGAGCAAGAAAAGAGGTGAGTTGGAGGAGTTGGACAAGGCTTTGTGAGGACTGGAGCTAGACTTGGACCAGTGGGTAGGTCCTGGACAGGTAAAAGGAAGAAGGGACACGTCTAAAGGGTGTAAGATGAGGGGAGGCTCAGCAAAGGCAAAGAGGAGACAAGACTCAGTGCGTGGAGAAACCAAACTCTTATGGAGGGTCTTGAGAGCTAGAATAGAAATTTGGACAGGCTGTGGTAGTCCTTATAGATCCTTAAGAAAGTAGCACGAGGGCAATAACAACCAGAATAAGATGTGTCATATGGAAATTTTAAATGAAGCATATTTTGATAGTAACCTTTGGTTTTTCATCCCTTCTAATATTAGCTGTCTTTATAAAGGATGGGGATTATTACTGTTTGCATAAATTGTTTGAACTTGATTAGAAATAGATAGCATTCCAAATAGACCAAGCAAGCCTTCTCTTTCTTTTTTAAGGGATTCTTAACACTGCTCTAATTCCCGGAGTCTGTACCTAACAACTCACACCTGGTCATCCTAAATTCTATTTGATGCCACATGTTCTTATTTTTAGGCCTGGAAAGAAGCCTGAGAATTTTTAATCTTACTTGACTTGTTTGAAATTCTAGGAACTATTTTTTTATATGGTCTTTAAATGGCCCCCAGATTACTCTGGGCCTTTAAAGAGAAAAACCTTGGCCTGAAGGAATTTCTGATGTAACACAGTGGGCAGATGTACACAAATTTGTGGATTTGCTAAACAATATCTTATAAATATTTTATATTTGAAAGAATCATTTTCTTATTGAAACGTTGGAGAGGAGAGCCTATGGATCTTGAGTAGAAAATTCTGGGCTAGTTTAGATCAGGTTGAAATACACTTAAATATTTACTTAGTAAATATTTAGTACTTGGTACTTAGCACTTAGTACTCCTTTAAGTGCTAAGTTTAAAGGAGTACTCCTTCAAGTGCTAACCTTAGCACTTAGTACTCCTTTAAGTGCTAAGTTTTACTCTAGTTGTGTTAACGCATAATAAGTATTATACTGTCCACTAAGTGGAGCAGAAGGGACAGTAATTAACATTAACTGAACACCTGCTACTTGCCTGGTACTGATAAGGGATTTACATAAATTATATAATTTAATTATCACAGTAATTATTTGATGAAGGCACTGTTAATGTCCTTTCCATGGGTGAAAAATTGAGATGCAGAGAGGTTAATTAACTTCCCTCAGGGACTACTAAGTGATAGAGTCTGGTTCTAGGTTCCGAATCATGGCCTCCAAAGCCATGTTCTTTCCTCTGTGTCAAGCTGTAGTCTGAAAGACACAACTCAGCTCTCTCTTATAATCTAGTAAGAAAACTGAGAAGCGCCCAGAAGGGCTGTCTATATGGCTTCAGATAAGGCAGAGAGACATCAGGTTGGTGGGATCCAGGAAGTCTTCATGAAAGAGGTAGAAGTTGACCTAGATTTTAAACTATGATGGAGGATAGGGAACTCTTGCAATGAATATATTCCTCACTGTAGGCTCTTCACATAGATAATTTTATTTAATGCACAGCAATTCAGAGTTGGAAATACTAGGATTGGAAATATTAGGTTCATTTCACTTATGAGAAATACATGAGACTAAAAAGGTGAAGCAAATTCCTGAAGGCTTTACACATGGTGAGTGGTAGAGCTAGGATAGATAGGATTGCGATTTCAACAGGTAGAGATGGAGTGAGGATTGGCATCCCTGACAGAGGGATGTCGCGAGCGAAGGTGAAGCTCTAGGTGTGTATGGTATGTCCAGGAAACACTGAGGAGCCCAGCTGACCTGGGTTCAAGGAAAGGTGAGAAGAAATACTGGAAAAAGTATTTTGGAGCCAGAAGTATAAAAGGCCTGGCATGCCAAAGTTTAAGAAGTTTGCACTTAGTTTGGTAGGATGTTAGGGACCTAGGTTACTTTAAACAAGTGAATGAGATGCAGCCTGTGTCAGCAGTTTATGTGATAGTTTGAAAGAGGAAACCCTTTAGGATGTCAAAAGTCACAGAGAGATGCCAGAGGGACCTGAAGAGATAGGAAGAAAAGGAAAACATAGTAAATTTTCTTTGAAAGTTGTCCGAAGTGTCGGCTTTGCTCTGGTGCTTTTATTTCTGCTAGGCATTTACATTCTGTGATTCACTGAGGGAAAGGATGTTGGTAGCTCTCTAGCAGGAGGGAGATTCCCAAATTGCCTTAATGGGCTCCGCAGGCTATTAAAAGAGCTCCTAATACAGGAATTGCTTCAGAAGTGCCGCCTCACCCTTTAGTCCGATTCTGCCTGCCTTCTGAACTATTTTAGTCTCTCCGTGGTCTTCTGGATTCTCCTTTCCCTAAGCCTTAAAAAGTCTAGGGTTTCATTTGCCTGCTAGATAGCTTCCTAACCCTTGCCAGACTTCATGTAGGTTTCTGATAGTCTAAGGAACTTTATACTCATTGGTTGGCATTTTCAAGTGAAAACTATTAATGTAAAATAAACGCAGAGACAAGAGTCCTGTAAGCAACGCTGCCTGTGTATCATTTAAAGCATTCTTCATACACACACACACACACACACACACACACACACACACACACTTTTATCCTGCCTTTTTGTAGGCTAAACTTATTTTCAGTTACCACCTTTATTTAGAGATACAAGCCTAGCAGCTGTCGTGTTCTCTTTGGAACACTGGGAGCACAGGGGTTAATGTTTCAGTATCAGTGAGATTCATACTGGCTGGCCTTTGGAGCTGATAGATGTTTTACTTTGGCCTTATAAAGACATTTTACCCGCTGGAAACCCTTGTCGCATGACAGGATCAAAAATAGCCCGGCTGCAGCCCCTGCTGTCCATCACCACATGTAAACTGGCATGAGTAAGGCTTTCTTATCCGTGTCTGCACATCGTGGACACAGCGGCCTCCAGGGACGGTGTTTCATAAAGCCACACCTGTCGCTCTGAACGAGCCAGTCACCTGACCTGCAGAGAAGTTCTGAGTGTGTGCATGACCACGAGTCTGGTTTCTGACAAGCAATTAAGAACATCTCTAAGTGTCCTCAGAAACACTTGATGACGTCGTTTCTCCTGGCACTGGGAAAGATCTACAAGTCTAGTAAAATTGAGTGTATTTTTATCATTGGGGTCAAAGTTCATTACCCTCTGTGATAAATTCATCTTTTCCATGGATGTTGGTTAATGAGTGCTTTCAGTAAAACTCTGAAAAGGCAAAGCAAAATTTATGTTTTCATAATCTAAATATGAAGTTTTCTGTTTTGAGTTCTTTAAAATTCAAAGATTGTTACTTGTGCTTGTACTTCTTGTAAGCTGCTTTTGGCAACAACCAGATGGCATTATGGTGTCATATTTTTAGAAATACAGGGGGTTTTGATGGAGATTATTCTAAAGAAGGATGAAAATAAATCAGATATTCACAGTAGCGTTTTAACTGGGCAGTTATGAATCGCAAGAGTGAGAACTGAGATGCATGGGTTTTTTAAAATACCTCTTGTGATTTCTTTTTTTTTTTTTAACAAAATTAACTTTTAAGTGAGGCCATTGGAGTGTGTCTTGTATGTGACCTCTGAATGTATCATTTTAGAAGGTACTCAATTTTGTTTCACTTTCTAGAACTTTTGCAGGATAATACACCATAATAGAATTGATTTGTATAAAATATCTACCAGTAAGGAAGATTTAAAACAGATATGCTAATCTATTTCTGTTGAGTTAGAGGATAAAACAAGACTTAGTAGATGCTCAAAAAAAAAGTTTCCTTACTCTTATTATGTAATTCTTTTAAGTTGATATTAATTTTAGAAATATTTAGTTGTGTTTCCCTGACCCTACCTTTTCCCTCAACCTCATCATTTCCCCAAAACCCCTTCTGTCTGTCTTGCATAGAGATAAACAAGCTGGCTGACCTTCAGTTGCCTGATAGTCAAACAGGTTTGATTGACCCTTGTGTCTTTATGAATTTAATGGAGAAAAAGAAAGAAAGAAAGACCAAAAGCGTGCTGCACATCTCTTTGGGAATCACTGCCATGAATGTTAATAGCATTTCTGTAGCTTCCCACAACAGCCTCTTGTGATAGAGTGAGCTGCACTACAGTTCGTTTGAGAAGTGTGATTCTGCTGTGTTTACCACACTTGTGATCTTTTAAACTCCTTTTTTATTTTGGCGCCTGCTTCTCTTTTCATTATTATTATCTTTAATAAGGGTGACTGAGGTTGCAGAGAGATTAATGTGTGCTGAGTCTGCATAGCAATTTCCAGTAGGGTTGCCATGATAATAAACATACGGCTTTTGTTGAAATTTACTGTAGTTTTTGAGAAACCGGCCATCACCCTTATAGAATTGAACGATCACAGATTCCCTTTGGATTCCTGGTTTCACGGTTAAGAATTTTTCTATTGTCTAAACCGTTTTCATTGAACGAACTCACCACAAAATTTTCTCAAGTCTTAATTCAGCATTTATTAAATACCTCCTCTGTGCGAGGCCCTCCTGAAACTTGATTTATTTTTCCAAACTTTGGCTCCATGCCATTTCTTGGTTCCAAAATGATCCTGAATCAAAATTCTGGCAGGGAGGGTATCCTATTTTCGTTGTTGAATTCCTTCTGGGGCACTCCATGATTTGGGCTCCCGCCAGAGTACTTTCACAGGTGACTGGCAAGTCGATATTGTGGCAACCCTATGCTCATAATAACCACTAAATTTGAGTTTGGTCTGATCTCGGAAGAAGCCATGCTCCAGGCAGGAGGCAACTCCTGCCTGACTCTGTTTTCCGTTTCTCGACAGGATACCTGCCCACTATGTCTATCCGCAGGCTTTTGTGCAGCCTGGAGTGGTCATCCCGCACGTCCAGCCGACCGCAGCGGCCGCCTCCACCGCACCTTACATTGACTACACGGGAGCCGCGTACGCACAGTACTCGGCGGCCGCCGCAGCGGCCGCCGCCGCCGCCGCCTACGACCAGTACCCGTACGCAGCCTCCCCGGCTGCCGCTGGCTACGTCACGGCCGGGGGCTACGGCTACGCGGTGCAGCAGCCAATCACCGCCGCCGCACCTGGGACCGCGGCCGCCGCCGCCGCCGCAGCTGCCGCCGCCGCTGCCTTTGGCCAGTATCAGCCTCAGCAGCTGCAAACAGATCGGATGCAATAGGCCAGAACCTGATCAAAGTCGAATTGTTTCCTCTTTCCCTCCCGATTTCCCAATTTTCAGTAGCTAATAAGAGTTAACATTGACTTAACAGCTTTAAAAAAAAAAAAAAAAGCTATGCTATTGTGAAGCAGAATTATGATGATTATTTTTTTTAATACTCCAGTAGTAGTTCTAGACGTGAAAGAGATGAGAATGAGGGGGGGAGTGGGCGCAGTTTTGGAAGTCAATCCCAAAGAGCCTGAGTAAGTAAAAGGCCGCGACGAAACGGTGGCAGGAGGAACAATGGAACTTCACTTTTATAACGGGATTTTTACTTTTGCTCTTTTTATAGTATCAGGGAAGCAAACTGCCTTTTACCAGTTAGAAAATGCTATTTGAATCCAGTTGAACCAGGGAATACAGAGTGAGCAATATGTAGCTTGAATTACATTTAAAAGCAGATTTTTTTAAAAAAATGGTGAAAGCACTGATTGTCAGTTTTAGCAGTCACTACGGCCTAGAGAACTTTTTCAAGAAGGTAATGTTCTTACTCTCAAAAATGGGCATCGAACAATCAGTCTAGGAGCATGGCAGTGGGTGAAATGGTGGACAGGCACCAAAGCTATTTTCTCATCTACCCAGTGGATGAGTGGGACTGTGAAACAAGTGATGTGGAATGAATGGGTGCAACAGCTGTACAGACAATCAATAACACACACAGTTCTGGAAAGAACACATCACTTGTGCTTGTTTGATGAGCTTGTCACATTCTAATCCCTCTCCCCATCCTGTTTCAATTTTGGGAAACTTGTATCTGCTGGTGTCAGCAATTCTGATTCTGAAATAGGATCAGGCTTTTACTACAACAGCCTTCTCTTTCTATTTATTGTGTCGACTCGTGGCTTATGATTAAAGGCGGGCAAAGTTTGCAGACTCTAAACCCTTAAGAACTGTCTTAAGGACATTTATTTTTTTCCCTTTTTAAATAATTTTACACTTTTTAGTATCTATTTCAGAGTCATATTTAAAACTATTTATTAGTGAATACAGTACATGAGACAACAAGGTTACTGAGATTACAATTCTTCAACAATTAATGATAATGTGGTTTATACTGTGCCTTAATAGTAATGCTATTTAAGATATTTATTTTTAAGTTTTACTATGCTGCACTCTAAAGAAAGGAACTTTAGATGTGACACTGTAAAATTATGTATTCATCTCATGGCATAAATTATTTAGTAGGTCTAGATGTAGCATATTAAATATTAACCTATTCAACTAAAGATGTTGACTTGGATTTATTTAAATTCATATGTGCACTGTATAAGAGAGTACTCTTACATTAACACATTTTAGTTTATTTTAGTTTTTAGGGTTTTTTTTTTATTTTTAACAGGACCTATTGCTAGTTTCATGCTTCCTTCTCTGATTTTTGCTCGTGTAGCTCTCATTTATTGGTACTTCATTAGTTTAACACTCTTCTTATGTAGTTTATGTAGTTTTTAAATGCTGCTTTACATTTTTCTTCTGAAACTGCAATACTTGCAATTTTTATTCTTAAAGTAAATTGAATACTATTTTACACTGTATTGGATTTTTATACTTGAACAATTTCATACAAGGGAAGACAGGTTAGCATTTTTATGGACTTTCTCCATTATCACTGGATTTACTTTAAGTATTCCCATACTAGACAGTGTTATGTAATGTAGACATGACTCTCCTGTGCAAATTATTTATTCATTGTGTATATTGCTTTATAACATTTCAGATCTTCTAATCTATTCACTTGTATTAAATATAATTTTTAAAAACTTTTGTTGCATTGGTTGTTTCTAATTTTGTTGTAAAAGTGGACTGATTTCTCCCTTTAACTAGAATTAATGGCTGTGATTTACAGGTAACATTTTCAGTGAGCAGAAAGCTTCCCAGATGCCCTGCTTTTATACCTTTTAAGTAAATTCCATTAACTCAGTATCTGCGTTACATTTAGCAAATGATATAGGTCCTCCCCCAATAGTGAACCCTAAAGGACGATTCATGGCAGTGATACTTGGTTACCTGAAGGTTGCTTGGAAGGAGTGGGCTGTAGAGGGGAACAGTCAACTCGAAGCTGGGGTAGCACAGTGATGCTGGGATCAGGTAAACTGAGGTTTGGTGCTAGCCTGTACCAGGTACTAGCAATGTGAATGGAACACGTTGCTTTTTGTAGTTCACTTTTGGGGTGAGGTTTTTATTGATTTCTCGTCTGTCATGTTGGACGGTACTACCTATCTTACATGGTTATTTAAGTATTAAAGTATATCAACTACTTGGCACAGTCAAATATATTACTATTTATCTAGATAAATGATTACTGGTAGCACTTGTTGTAATGCCCTATAGTGAAAGCTAACCAAAGAGGAAGTCACCTCTTGGAATGTTTCTATTTTTTAATTTTTGTCCACAGTGATGTGGCCATATCTAATAATGTGTGTCTTAGAACATCAAATGAATGACTGTCATATTGTCTTAAAGTATACATGTTATGTTAATTATGGAATGGATTGTCTGTTGGTCCCTTGGTCTTAATATTTCCCAAATGCATGATACGATATCTTTTATTGAATTCCATTAGTTTTCAAAAATTATAAGCAGCAGAAAGTTGTAATAACAGATTCCATCATGCTTTCTATTTTTGTTTGTTTGTTTGTTTGTTTTTGGCCGGACGGCATGTGGGATCTTAGTTCCCTGACCAGGGATGGAACTGGTGTCCGCTGCATTGGAAGCACGGAATCAAAACTGCTGGACCACCAGGGAGGTCCCAGACTTTGTACTTGATGATAACTATCATCCTGTTTAGAGCCATCATCATCCCCAACCTTAACTGCCTTTAATTTTCCAAAGAAAATAGATACCACCATATCCCTAGGGAGAGATTTTATTGCACCCCAAAGTATTATCTTGGATCAGTAAAATAATTTTCTAAGTTACTTAATTCAGCCAATGCATCAATGATTATTTCAAAAGACAAGTTCAACATTTAATGTTTCAGATTTACAAAAGGTCACTTTTGTCCTCTGTAAGTCATGTATTGATTGCTGAGCTTTAAAATGAAACATTATTTGATTTATCAATTAAAAATAGGTTCTGGGAAAAGCTTGTCAGAAATAGCCATACTCAGGGAAGTCAAAAGTCCATGTATCCCTGACTATACCTTTCTTGGAGGTATTTACTGATCAATATTAGCAGTTACAGAGAGGGCGAGATTTTGACTTTATAATGCTAAAGCATGTATTTTTAAAATAAATAAAAGTTCTTAATTTCTAATGAAGAGGGGAGAGTACCCATGACACAATGTCTACCTTGGTCAGGAGGTTAGTTGTATTTGTAGAGTCGGAGAAGGCAATGGTCTGAGATCCAAATTGCTGGCCAAGTTCTGGTTTCTTTACTTACGAGCAGGGTGATCTTGAACCCTTCTGTCCTGGTAACGTGTAAGCTGATAGTACTCAACATAGTTGATTTGTTTACCTCTCAGACTGTACTGATCAAATGAGTTAACTGATATGAGAGCATTTTAGAAATTCTGAACTATTAGGCAGATGGAAATTATACTGTGGGAATATATACAATATTAATTTGGAAACTGACCTCAGCAGTTGTCTGGTATGAAATGATCCTCCCAAAAGAGGACAAAAGTATCTCACGATGTTACCTTCGTTCTGTCCCAACCAAGTCACAGCTAAACTTGCTGTACAGCAAGAGCAGCACAAAAATCACATTGAAAGATGGAGAGATTGCTCAGGGGAAGGAAGGGGAGAGGAGAAGATTATGGAATATATTTCTCTCACAGGGGAACTATATTTAGCTCCTTCCTCACTCCTGTCAAATATTGTTCTTCTTAGTTCCCTCTGAGGCTTGAAAGTGTTCATTAAGATGACAGCCTGAAGTTTGCAGGGGCAGAGGTACAGAGGAACCAAAAAATAAATAAATGCATTTTCATGCTTACTTTTGTCCTCTCTTTTCCTTCAAGAGTTCCAGGCTGTTTCCATGGAAATTCTTACTTTGTTTTGCTTAAGCACTTCATACAGAAGAGGTTTCATTTTGGATATTTGTTCTGAGTTGAATTTTAGAAGTTCAGTAATGATTTTAGCTAAGTCATTTACATTCCAGACTTTGAAATCTCAATCGTAAATCAAAATGAGAAGGACATCAGACAATACATGCATGTATAAGCACTTTAGAAATTTTAGATAAGAAAAAGGATTTTTAGCTTTGATATCATAAAGTAGTTCTGTCTCAAAATTGCACAGCATTTGGTCATTCTTGACCAACTTATTCAGAAAGTACCCTTCTTTCCAGTCACTTGTCTCCCAGAAGATGAATGCAATTATTTTTTAAATTCAAGTTGCTACCACTAAACTATCAATATAGTTTAAGTGAGTTGGAGGCTGTGCATTGTCTTCCATTTTTCCACACTTAGAGGTCATCTTGATTACATCATAACAGGGATTGAGTAGCAATCATTATTTCTTTTCATTTAAAAGTTCAGGTAATGTGTTCCTAAAAGGACAGATATCGCAGACTGACTTCCAAAATGAGCGTGAAGTACAAAAACATAGTTTTGCCAAGTAGAAAGTTGTGGTTTAGCTCTATTTTTAAACTATGTTCATCTGACAGTCCCAACCAGGTATGAACTTGTTTACTTTCTGAATACTCTGACTCTTAGCTGTGCCACCTGTGCCGTAGGTGCCTCAGGTGAGGCGAAGGAGATAGAGAAGGTGCCTTTGGAGAGTCTTAGAGTACGCGCTTCCATCCTGCATTTGCTTATGTACATTTTGAAATTTGAGAAAAGAGTGATGTGCAAAGGAAGTAGAAGAAAATAATGAAGAAAAGAAACAAGCTTCCCTGAAAAACAAGTGAAAGGGGAGGAGATGAAGGAGTGGGGGTCACGTGGGCTGGACCGCACGAGGTGAGGACTTGCCGCTAAGGGGGCTGCTGTGGGCAAGAGCCGGAGAGGGGCTGGCTGGGTGGCAGGAGACTTCATCTGGGGGTGAGAGGGTGGGGGGTCATTTAAAGGACACGAATTAGATATCTGGTTTTCTAGTTAAATAAAAGACAGGACAACAGCTGAATTTTTGAACTATGCTTGCAAGGTTTAGATGTTTAAGAAAAAGGAGTATATTTTTTGTAACTGAAAGCTGGTAGAAACAGACAATTATGGTGCCTTTGGTAGGATCAGATAGAGCTTCATCAGGGCCCTTGGGCCTCCAGGGATAAGGAACAGTGGAATTCTTTGATCTATCCTCACTTTCCATTTTAAGCAGACAAGCGAGTCAGAAAAGAGAGGAGGAAGATTAAAGAAAATGTACTTACCTTGCTAACCAGTATACTTTCCTTCTACGTATGAAAAGGTCATTTGTGGCTGAGAAAGGTGAGCTCTTCGCATCGGTGTTTGCACGGGCTTTGCTGCTTCTGCCTCGATGCGATGCTGGTCGCTCCCGTTGATGGGCCTTCGGAGAAATAACAGAAAGTTTGCAAAGGGATGCGAGGGAAGCGGCCTGCACCACTAACCACACACCGTGTACCAGGTACGTGTACATAATCCTCATTAAACATAAGGTAAGCAATGGTATCCCCATCGAGCAGTAAGCAGCCTGCCCAAAGCCACAAATTCAGCATGGTGCAGAACCGGGATTTCAGGTTGGGGTGGCCTGAAAACACATCCTCTGTACCCACCACCTCAACACACTGCTTCCTGACCCTGTTCTTTCTAGTGAACCCTATGCGCTTCCCCTGGGTTCCTTAGCACCTGTCCTCAATCTCCTGTGACATATGAGCAAGTGACCACTGAATTAGTGGAGGCAAAATTCCTGCACGTAGGTATGAATTCTGAGAAGAATGGGGGTAGAAGATTCTAGGGGGCTGAGGAAGCTTTCAGCGTTGCTCTGAACATGTTTGATTCATTCCCAATTACAACCGAATCCACTCTTTTGACCTTTAGCCTGACATCTAACTGTACTTTCTGTACCTGCTTATCAGTGGGGAACCATATTAAAAAATTTAATGCCGATTTTCTGCACTATTGCTACTTCATCAATAATACTTCTAAAACACTCCACATAGAGAACAAACTAGTGGTTATTACTGATGGGGAGAGGGGAGGGGGAGGGGCAACATAGGAATAATCGTTTAAGAGGTACAAACTACTATGTATAAAATAAATAAGCTACAGGATATATTGCCCAGCACAGGAAATACAGCCAATATTTTATAGTAACTATAAATGGAGTAGAATCTTTTAAAATTGTGAAACACTGTGTTATACAGGTGAAACATATAATATTGCAATCAACTATACCTCAATTAAATTAATTAATTAAAACCACTCCATATGCTTCTCATTGATGGTGATCAGCAACGTGCTTGGCATAAACCAATGCCCGATGGAAAGGTAATACACTGGGAGAGTGGAACTGGCCAAGTGGGAAGCTGAAGCAAGGGTCTGAATCCCCCTCTGAATTCTCAGAGGGGGATTTTAAGTACAAAATCTTACCTCACGACAGCCTCTTCAATAAGTGGTGCTGAGAAGACTGGACAGCAACATGTAAAAGAATGAAATTAGAACACTCCCTAACACCATACACAAAAATAAACTCAAAATGGATTGAAGACCTAAATGTCAGGCCAGACACTATCAAACTCTTAGAGGAAAACATAGGCAGAACACTCTATGACATAAATCACAGCAAGATCCTTTTTGACCCACCTCCTAGAGAAATGGAAATAAAAACAAAAATAAACAAATGGGACCTCATGAAACTTAAAAGCTTTTGCACAGCAAAGGAAACCATAAATGACGAAAAGACGACCCTCAGAATGGGAGAAGATATTTCCAAATGAAGCAACTAACAAAGGATTAATCTCCAAAATTTACAAGCAGCTCGTGCAGCTCAATATCAAAAAAACAACCCAATCCAAAAATGGGCAGAAGACCTAAATAGACATTTCTCCAAAGAAGATATACAGATTGCCAACAAACACATGAAAGGATGCTCAACATCGCTAATCATTAAAGAAATACAAGTCAAAACTGCAATGAGTTATCACCTCACACCAGTCAGAATGGCCATCATCAAAACACCTACAAACAATAAATGCTGGAGAGGGTATGGAGAAAAGGGAACCCTCTTGCACTGTTGGTGGGAATGTAAATTGATACAGCCACTATGGAGAACAGTATGGAAGTTCCTTGAAAAACTAAAACTAGAACTACCATATGACCCAGCAATCCCACTACTGGGCATATACCCTGAGAAAACCATAATTCAAAAAGAGTCATGTACCACAATGTTCATTGCAGCTCTATTTACAATAGCCAGGACATGGAAGCAACCTAAGTGTCCATCAACAGATGAATGGATAAAGAAGATGTGGCACACATATACAATGGAATATTACTCAGCCATAAAAAGAAACGAAATTGAGTTATTTGTAGTGAGGTGGATGGACCCAGAGTCTGTCATACAGAGTGAAGTAAGTCAGAAAGAGAAAAACAAATACCGTATGCTAAGACATATATGTGGAACCTAAAAAAAAAAAGGTGAACCTAGAGGCAGGACAGGAATAAAGATGCAGACGTAGAGAATGGACTTGAGGACATGGGGAGGGGGAAGGATGAGCTGGGACGAAGTGAGACAGTGGCATGGACATATATACACTACCAAATGTAAAATAGATAGCTAGTGGGAAGCAGCCTCATAGCACAGGCAGATCAGCTCGGTGCTTTGTGACCACCTAGTGGGGTGGGATAGGGAGGATCGGAGGGAGACACAAGAGGGAAGGGATATGGGGATATATGTATACGTATAGCTTTGATTCACTTTGTTATAAAGCAGAAACTAACACACACACACACACACACACACACACACACACAATCTTACCTCACAGATCCTTTGACTGGTGCTTTCCCTGCAGCCCCTGCTGTCACTTTCAAAGTCATTCTGTGTCAGAAAAGAAATACTGATAGATCTGTATCAGAAAAGGAATACTGATAATAGTCAACATCAAACTGAACACTTTTCTGTTTATTACCATTGTACACTTCTTTACTTTAAATGTCTAGATTTTTGGCTACCGTTTACTGGGCATCCACTTATGCCAGACACTGCATACATTATTTTTTTTCTCTTCTTTTTTTAATTGAAGTATAGTTGCCATACAATATTATATGTTACAGATGTACAATGTAATGATTCACAATTTTTAAAGGTTTTACTCCATTTATAGCTATTATAAAATATTGGCATCATTCCCCATGTTGTACAATAAACCCTTGTATGGATTTTATACAGAATAGTTTGTACCTCTTACTCTCCTACCCCTATCTTGCCTTTCCCGCTTCCCTCTCCCCACTGGTACCCACTAGTTTGTTCTCTTATCTATGTATCTGCTTCTTTTCTGTTTTACTCACTAGTTTGTTGTATTTTTTTTAGATCCCAGGTATAAGTGATATCACACAGTATTTGTCTTTCGCTGATTTATTTCACTTAGCATAATGCCCTCCAAGTCCATCCATGTTGGCATTATTTCATTCTTTTTTATGGCTGAGTAGCATTCCATTGTATATATATATCATCTTCTTTATCCATTCCCCTGTTGATGGCCACTTAGGTTGCTTCCATATCTTGGCAATCGTAAGTAACTGCATACATTATCTTAAATCCTCACAGCCTCACTATAGACTTGGCATTATTATCTTCACTTGACGTGGAGGCTAATGTAGTTTGCCTAAAGTCATAACTGAAGGTGGTAGAACTGTAAGTTGAAACCCAGGTCTGGATGATGCCAAAGACTAACTGCCACTGGATTATTTTAGCAGTCTCTTTCTGTGTCACTAGGAATTGTCTCAGAAATTCTAAGGCAAGTTTAACAAACATGATTTCAATTCTATAGACCCTTCAAAAGCAAATTTAAGGACTCCAAGGCAAGTTATTTACATGATTAAAATGCTTAAAAATATATAAAGATATACAGAAAGATAGCATAGCACAAATGCCTCTGTGCTCATTTTCTGAATTTAATTTCTGTTGTCAACATTTATGTAGTCACAGTACTAAGGGTTATAATGACTATTTGGTCATCTTGACCTCTTTCCACTTATGCTGTTTTGGGAAAAGTGTTATACTGTGATTTATTATTGTAGTAAAATATAAAATTGAATGAGTATATGTCAAAGAGTGCCAAATAATTATAAACTTTTAATAATGCCAATCTTAATAATAATAACATGGGATTTAAATGTAGGGTATAGTTATTAAAGGTGTGTGATTCAAGTCATCTGCCATGAATGAGCTTTAGTAGGGAGCTTGACTGTCTCAATGCCAGTTAAGAAAAGATTAAGGAGGAAAGGAGAACTTGAAGAAGAAATAGCACGGGAGACAGGAGCCATAGCAGCTTGGGAAGGGCTGAATGGGAGGTACACACAGGGTCTTCACTTGGAGTCTAAGGAGTGAGACTGACCAGTGAAAGAAGTCCCTCTGCTTGCCCCTCAAGCACACATGTGGAATTGCTTTATGTCCTGGGCATACCGGGAATCTTGATAATTCACACTTTCATAACAGCTGCATTTCTTATCATCTTTGGCATATTTCTTCAGATTGCACAAAACTCTTATCTTGCAAACATTCTGGCTCTGGACTGCTGTCTCTTTCAGCTGCTTAGAAGCCGCGTCCCTTAAATCTCCCAGCTGTCTGCCTCACCTTTCAGCCCTTGCTTCCTTTATCTGATATTTTTTTAATCCTTCCCAGCTGCCACTTCTGGCACAGTAGTTGTCTCTCGGTTCTCTCAGAGTGAGACATTTCAGCACGCCGATGTGGGGAGGGAACGCAACCATTGTAAAAATGCATTTGCAAACTTAGCCCTGAAATCTATGAAGAAAAAAATCATCTCAGCATTCCTACAACCTGTGCACTGCATGAATCAACTCATGCATTTCTGCAAGGATGAGACACTTAAGAGGCTTGCACAGGAAATGCCAGAGAGAACCACAGGGCACTTAATTGTTCAAAACAAGAGATTTCTCCCCTTAGAAATGCACATTCTCTGTGGCAGCAGACTCACCAAGCTTATGTAACACCCTCTCGGCTGGATAAAATGTTTACTGGCATCCCCACTGTGTACAGAAAGGTAAATGCTACAAGCTGGTGACAAATTTCACTTCGTATTGGAAACTCTTTGGTTTCACTTGCCTATCACCAATACCTGTAGTCGATTCTAAGCTTTTGTAATCAATGTGATTGTCATGCCTCAGGGTAATTCTTTTGAGAGAATTTTAGTGGTTCTGTGGGGTTACCAGATTTTCTTAACATGATGGATTCTGAGTGATTAAGAGAAAAAATATAATTTTAGTTTGAGGGTCTTTTAAAATAAATTATGTAATAAGGGCTTGAGGACCTCTGAAAACTTTGGGGATGCCACACTGCTAGGCACAGCTAGGAGCGTCTGGCTCAGCTGCTGTCACTCATTTATTCCCACTCAAGGAATGCTCCAAAAGTAAGATGTCCTGGGTAATCTCTGTGGGGTTGGCCAATATTACTCTCTTCTATATTAACCTCGGAAATTTGAACAAATCTGTTAAGCTATCGTTGTGTTGCTAGTATGCTATTAAGAGTATTATTCCAAAGAATGATATCAACCAATATCGAAGGTAAATCTCTTGCTTGTACAGAAATACATACCCACTATGCTTTGAAGTAAATGGGAACTTTTTGTATACCTAATTAAGTACAGGTTCTTGAGATGAGGCGAAAATCAACAAGCAAGGTCCATTCGAACTGGATTTACTCATTTTGACTGTCTTCTCAATCAGATCAGTTGCTGTCTCTGAATGTATTTTATAAAAACCTACATTGATTATAATCTGCCAGAAAGAATAGTTGAACACACACACACACACACACACACACACACACACACACACACACACACACACACACACACACACACACACACACACACGCACGCACATCTCCCAGTTGCAAAGGGCAAACTCTTTCCAGCTATTGCTAATTAGATAAAAGTTTGGATCCTGATAGAAATAGTTTGTGCTAGAAGGGTAGAAGCTCTATAACTCTAAACGATGAATTGGTGTCATATTTGAGATCCTGCAGTTCCAAACATCATCAGCTCAGCACTTCATAGCCCTGGGGCAGACAAGTGATATAGCCAGTGGATTCTACAAATTACAATTTAAAAACTAAAGTTGTAATTATTTTTCATTTCCAGAGTCATTCTTATTCTTTTCTTGTCCATTTTCCTTTTCTGTTACAGTGATATCAACACTAAAAGTTTAATCTTTATTGGACATCACTGGGCATTTTCTATGTATAAGGCATATTAAATATACTACATCTTTCTGGAATTTTTCTTCGTGTAATAGCCAATATATGGCAGCTAACATTCCTTTGACATTATTAATTTTTATGTGATCTTTGAATAAATGACTTTTTAAAATCTTTGATAGAATAAAGGAGTAACTAAAATGGTAGGAACTGGTTTCTTAAAATGTTTACTGTTTTATAGATCAGTTATCTTTCTTCTATTTATTCCAGAGGAATGATTTGCAGTGGTTACCATAAAATTGTAATCATTTTCGTGATTTCAGTTATGTTAAGTTAGATATAGCTAGTAGGTGTGTATAGATTCTTCAGACACAGAGGAGATGTCAGTTAACGCAGACATGAATCCAAGCATAAAAGCTGTAAAAAGACTATGGAACATGCAAGTGCATCAAGGAATGATGCAAAGTATTCTCTAAGGTTGGGAAAGTAAAAATAATGTCACCATAGGGTGAAGAATTGTGACTCTGAACAAAGAGAAACATTGAACTGTTTAACTGTTCCAGTGTCTATTGCAGTATAACAGACCACCCCAAAACCTAGGGATGCAAAATCAAAAACAGCTATTTGTTCATGTTTGCTGTCCTGTGGTCAGAAATTCAGAAAGGGCACAGAGGGGACAGCCCTTCTCTGCTATACACTGTCTGCACTCCATCAGCAGGCATGATTAGAATGGCCAAGGTGTCTGGAATGCACAGTGACCCAAACAGCTGGGCCCTGGAGGATCACTTCCAAGATGGTAGCTCCAGCATGGCAGTCTCAGGGCTGTCTGATTCTCTACACAACAGCTCAGAACTCCAGTGAACAAGGTGAAAGCTGCATGACCTTTCTTGTCCCAGCCCAACAAGTTACATAGCATTGCTTGTGCTACATTCTGTGGATTCTAAGTGAGTCACTAAGGCCAACCTAGACTCAGTGGCAGGGGACTTAGACCCCACCTCTTGATGGGAGGAATAAAAAGTATTTGGTGCTATCTTTAAAACTGCCGTATTAAAAAAGTTTTTTTTAATGTAAATTAATTTCCCTTTAATGCCTTTTTCATCCTAATACCTAATTTGTAAGTAACAAGTTCTCTTCTTTCTGTGGCTATAGTTGCTCATGTTTGAAATGTAGGAATTGGTGTGCTGTGTTATGAGTGGTAGAGCCCTGGGGTATAGCTGTATAAGAGGTTACTAGTTTTAATAACAAAATAGAAATTCAGATGTCAGTAGGGTATGTTAAATAGTTATTAGATATAATTTAGCACCCAACTTTTTAGGAGACTGACACTTTTTCTAAATCTGATAACCAACCAGCCAGATGTTAGGATGTGAGTCCAAATTCCTAGAGTTGGGATATGCACTGGAGGAAAAATGGCCAGATCTAGAGAGCACAGAGTGAGCCATGACACTCGATGGCAGGAACCTACACCCAGAGGAAGCCAGCAGCCTATACACTTAGCAGGACGATGGAGTGGGAGGTCAAGGGCTACAAGTTTAATCCATGTCCCACCAGTTATCACCATTATGTGCTTGGGTAAGTCCCTTACTTCTTTGTCTTCTGTTTCCTCATCTGTAAAGAGTTTGGCTAGGTAACTTCAGGAGTTCCTTTCTTCCAGTTACGGTGACACTATGATTTTAGTTCAGGTCCCTCCTACCAGGGCAGCTCTTAAAGCATGTATGAAAAGGAGACAGGAAAAATAATTTTAAAAGCATTCCTTTGGTGACTACCTTATCTTACAATAGAGCTTCTAGCCCTTTGTGTGTTTCAGTGCATTTTTACGTGTATTAAAATGCCTACACTAAGAGAAGAGAGACATGAGAAAGAGCTTGAAGAGAAGGTATTTGTTGCCGATAGGTTACAGTTAAGATTATGGGTCCCTTTACTTCAATTTAAAAAATAAAATAAAATAAAATAGCAGGTTAAGTATATTAAAATTGAAAAAAAAAAAAGATTCAGGGTCCAGTGAGAGCTTTCTGGTCAACTTGAGAGGCACCCAGGAGTAGTGTCTGTCCAGGGAGATGACAACACCAGCATCTCTCCCCTCTCCTCTCTCTATTCACTCAGCCAGGAGAAAGCTGCTCTTCCTCTGATATGTAGCTTGAACAAGGGCCACCCTCACATTGCCTGGGGCAGGTACACACGTGGGCTGCTGGAGGGGACGTCTGGGCCTGCTGAAATGAGGCTGAAAAGCTATGTCATATTTGTCTGGGGCAACGGGGGCCTCGCCTAACAGTGAGATCCATCAATAATCCATGGCCCTGTACAGAAAGAACCCTATTAATAAGAAATGTTGCTGTTTGTAAAAGACAGAGCCAATGATGCCCTCCTTCCAGGGAAACCGAATATGCTCAGAGTGACGCAGCACTCTCTGAACTTTCCAGTGACACCAACAGATAGCTTAGATCAGAAGCAATTTTAGAAGATGCATTCAGCATACAACAGTCATTTCTGCCAGCCTCATTTGTTAGGGTCAAAAGCTGGTCAGAAACACATTTGACCCATGTGTCAATTATACTGCAATAGAAAGAGAAAAAGAAGGAAAGAGAGAGAAAGGAAGGAATGAAGGAAGGGAGGGAGGGAGGGAGGAGAGAAACTTGACCAGAGGTTTGCTTGTTTGTTTGTCCCTTCAACACTGGTCAAGGGCACCGAGTTATTTTGGGGCCTTAGGCTTTATATCAGGTCACTGTTTAAGTATAAAAATGTTATCCGCCTGGTTTTAGACCCAATATGGAAGACTGAAAATCAACAGAATTAACAAATCGATTTTTCATTCCATTTAGAGTTCATAATCTTCTAGATATGTCTAGTTCTTCTTTATGGTAACATTTAATTATTAATCCTTCCTTACTTTTAGGTTCTAATTTAAGAGTGCATTAATAGATTGCTCACTAGGGAGTTTGCCAAAATCATGGCAGGACAAGGTCATCAGGAGCTCGGATTTGGAGGCAGAGTGAGCTGGGACTGAGACTGGGCTCCACCATGTGCCGGCTGAGTGACCTTAGGCAAGTTACATACCCTCTGTAAGTCTCTATTTCCTCCTCTGTAACAGGGGGATGATGCCTCATGAAGTACCATAATGTAAAGCATTGAGAAAGGCAAGGAGTAAGCATTCAATAAAGGTTAGACATTTTAATTGCTTTTCTCAATTATTCATTTGACAAATATTTATTGTTTAATATGTGCTAGGCATTGTTTTAGGCACTGGGGACATGAAAGTAGAAAAACATACAGCTTTGGTACTCATGGAACTTACATTCTGGGAGGAAGGGAGACCAAAAATAAACAAACAAGTAAATACGCTATTCCAGTAGGTGAAAAAGTAATGACAAAGGAGAAAAAAGGAAAAGGGATTGAGAGCAATAGAGGTGGGAAGGGGGATAGTGACATCTTATCAGTTTCTCTGATAACATTTAAACCAGGAACAAGAGGATGTAAGGGAGTAAGCCATGTGGGCATTTGTATTAAGATCATTCAAGGTACAGGGAACTGCATGTGCAAAGGCACTGCTGTAGGAGTGCGCTTGGTGTGTTGGGCAAGGAAGAAAGAGCAGCTAGAGTGGAGAAAGTAAGGGGGAGAGTGGCAGGAGAGGAGGTCAGCAACGTGGCAGGGAGCAGCCACAACATTGTACAACTTTATAGACCATGATGACTTTGGATTTTACTGCGGGTGAGATAGGGAGCCACTGACAGGTTCTGAGCCCGGGGAAGGTCAAATATAGCGAAGTTTCGGGAGGATTCCTCTACCTTCTGTATGAAGGATAGACTGTCCTGGGGCAAACAGGGAACCAGGGAGACCAGTTAGCAGACTCACAGTTGTCCACACAGGAGATGATAGCAGTTTGCACTAGATGGTCATAATAAGGTGAGAAGAGGTCAAATGCTGTATATTTCAGTTAAGAGTCAATAGTATTTGCAGATAGAAACAGTGTGAGGTTTGGGAAACAGAAAGTAGTCAAAGATGACTCCAAGGTTTTGGGCTGAGTAGCAGGTAGGATGGAACGACTACTTACCAAGAAGGCAGAATCAAAGCAAGGACAAATTCGGTAATATGAGGTGAAGGCTAGAGACAAACCAAGAATTTTGATTTGGATGTACTAAGTTTGAGTTGTCTATTAAGTAGCCAAGATGTCAAGCAGGCAGGTGGATACACCAATCTAGAGTTTAGCAGAGATGACAGGGTCTGAGGTAAAACTGTGAGAATTGTTGTCATCATTAGAGCTATTGACCAATATTTGTGGTTTGCTTCTTCTAGGTCCACGATGTGACTGTATTCCCTGCCCCCTTAAAGTTAGGCATAGCCATGTGACTTGATCCAGCCAATGAAATGAGAACAGAAATGATTCTGTCACTTCAGGCAGAGGCTTTGAGAGCTCACCATGTCTGCTTTTCCTGCCTACGTGATTGTGGACATATGTGTCAGCCTGGATCTCTGAATGACCACAATTAACAGATATCCCTGCTGACTCATGATGGACACTTAGAGTGAAAGAGAAGCCAATCTTTATTTTCCTACAGCACTGAGATTTGAGGGTATTTTGCAGAAAAATCTAGCTATTCTAGCAATTATGCATAAGTCATAAAGATAAAAATGTATTTAAATCATGGACCTGGATGAGATCACCTATGGCATGCGTTTTGATGGTGACCAGGAGCCAGCTGAGGGCTGAGACCCGTGGTCTTGTCCCAACACTTAGAGGTGAGGAAGAAAAGGAAGTTCCAGGAAAGGAGAGTAGAGGAGCAGCTGCTAAAGAAAATTAAGAGATCGCGTGGAGAAAATGCCTTAAGGAGGAGGAAGTAATCGACTATGTTAAGTGCTGTGGATCAGCTAAGAAAGATGAGAATTTGGAAATGAGCAATGGATGAACAATGGATTTGGCAACATGGAAGTTACTGATGAGCTTGTTAAGAAAGATGTTGAGAAGGGTTGGGAGCAAAAGTTGGTTGGTACTGGGTTCAGGAATGAAGGAGATAAAAGGAATTGTGATGGTAAGTACAGACAAGAAAGATGGAGAACATTTTCCTGTTAAGAGAAACAAAATGAGCAGGGATCAAAGGAGGATGTTTTAAGGTAGAAGATTATAGCAATGAAACAATTTATCCAGTAGAGAGAAAATATTAATGCCGCAGGAGAGTGGACCACTGCAGGAGCAATGTCACTGACAAGCAGAGGGGGTGATCTAGTGTTCAAATGATGAGGCTGGAATGTGAGTAGTCCTCCACAGTCAGAGGAGAGAAGGCAAATTGTAAGGGTACAGATGCAGATAGGGAGGTAGGTGGGGTGATGAGGTAAAAGTTCTCTTTTGATTGGTTCGATTTTTTCAATGCAATAAAAAGTAACGTCAGGACTTCCCTGGTGGTCCAGTGGTAAAGAATCTGCCTTCCAATGCAGGGGACACAGGTTTGATCCCTCGTTGGGGAACCAAGATCCCACATGCTGCGGGGCAGCTAAGCCCGCCCGTGCGCCACAACTACTGGGCCGGTGCATCTCAACGAGAAAGAGAAAAACCTGTACACCATAACTTGAGAGAATCTCGCACGCCACAATGAAGAGCCCATGTGTGCCGCAACCAAAGATCCTGCGTGTCACAACTAAGACCCAATGCAGCCAAAAAAAAATTAAAATTAAAAAAAAAAAAAGGTAACGTCATTTGCTAAGAATGAGGACAGCAAAGGTAAGAATGGTCTGAAAGGTTCTGTGTGTTCTGGTTACTCCCTGCCACCTCCCTGACCTCCTCTCCTGCCACTCTCCCCCTCACATTCTCTACTCTAGCTGCACTATCTTCCTTGAACACACCAAGCACACTCCTGCCCCAGGGCCTTTGCACATGTGGTTCCCTGTGCCCAGAATGATCTTCCTACAAATGCCCACATGGCTTACTTCCCTTACTCTTGTTCTCTGTTTAAATGTCATCAGAGAAGTTTCCCAGACTTGCCAATCAAAGACACCACCCGGTACCTCCATGGCGGTACAGTGGTTAAGACTCTGCACTTCCACTGCAGGGAGTGGAGGTTCCATCTCGGGTCGGGGAACTAAGATCCTGTGTGCCACATGGTGAGGCCAAAAAAAAAAAAAAAAAAAAAAAAACTACCATCCCACTTTCTACCTGTATCTATCCTACTCTAACCCTTTTCCTTCTTTATTCTTTGTTATTACCTTTATCACCTATAAGTATATTTGCTTGCTTGTTTATTTTTGGTCTTCCATGCCCCCAGAATTTAAGCAGCACAAGCACCAAAACTTTGTGTTTTGAGGAGGGAGGTGAAGGTCTAAGATAAAAGTCTAGGAGAGTGGGATTATGGTGAGAAACAGAGTAGGACTAACAAGCAGCTCTCAAGGCCTACTAAGGTTAATGTCCATGAATTTAAAGCACTGTATCTTTTCAAAAATATGCCAATATTCAGAAATATCTCATTTTCTATCTGGAAAAAAATATTCAGCTTCATGAACGAACAGGAGAGGTAAGAAAAAAAGAAAAAGTCATGAGATTCCTAATGAAATGTTTTGGTTGTCATTCAAGTGATGCTGCTGCCAAGTGTTCCAAGAGCCCCAAAACCTGGTATCTTAGCTAAGGTCTTTGCTCCCAAAATACCATTCCACTTCCACATCATCTCCCTCTTATTAGGCACTAGGGCTATCTTTTTAGAAAATTCAAAAGAGCTGTCTGGGCCAAGGAACAGATTCTTCCGCTCTCACTGCAAAAGGCTGAACAATAGGAAAAAAAACTGCCTTTACTTATAGCTTATCGGGTCTCTGTATAAAGTTGAGTGTTTGACTTACTCCTTTTAGGATAGAGCCACCTTGAAGTCAGGGACAGTGTTTGCTTATAATATGTCTAATTTATGCATAAGTGTAGTTTTGCAATTGTGGCAACTAAATTAAAAGGATAATATGACAGAAATTGTTTCATTGTCACTCACTGAGAGAGAAATGTGTTTCATCTCTGAAACAAAGGTGAACTACATCAAGGTAATGTGCTCTCCTTCCTAGGACCTATCTTGGGTTGCTTTGCTCATGAATGATATGGTTTTGGTGCTTTTGACCCCTGATATTTTAGTAAATTATTGCTTTGAATTTCTTTGTATGGAAGACTCAGCCCAACATCATTGAGCAGCCCTGAAAGGTGCGCATTGTGAACAGATCCCCAAATCTCAGTGGCTTATGATAACAGAGTTTGAATCTCAGTCAAGCCACACGTCCACTGTGTTTGGCTTCCATGCTGTTTCATGTCATCTTCACTCCAGCACCCAGGATACCCTGGCAGAGACTATCTGGATTGTGGCTGGTGACAGAGGGAAAAGATTACAGCAAAGCACAAACTCTTCTTAAACTTTTGAATGAATGAGATACATATCACTTCTCATACTCCATTGGCAGAGCAAGTCTCTTGGCCAAGCATGTCTTCAGTGGCTTGGGAAAGTAGGATCTTCTCTCAGGAAGGGCAAACAGATGTTGGTAAACTGTAATACAATCTACCAAAGGAACCTCCCCCAGTCTTCCCAGATAGAGTTCATCACTGCTTCCTCTATTTCACCTCCAGAATTTCTTTATGCTTCTATTATTACAGAGGGTGTTATAACTGTTTACATGGCTCTAGTCCCTTGACTAGACCAGGGACTCTTTGTCAAGATTAGGACTGTCTGTTATTGTCTTGTCACTTACACAGTGCCTGGGATAGAGTAGATGCCCTGTTGAATTAAATATCAATAGTACTGGATGGATTAATTAAGACTGGATGAATTGAATAGATTTGGATAGATTGGATCAGATTGATGTAAAGCAGAGTGTTTGAGTCCATGTGTTGGTGTGTGGTGTAAATAATTAAGCCTGAATTGAATGTAGCATAAGGCAAAATTAGCTTAGATGGGACTTTGAATGCAGAGAGCTGTTTGCTTAACGATGATGCTTTACTGATGAGAAAATTAAAGCCTATGTAGAAGAGATGACTGGTCCCATGACGTCACAAGAGTCAATGAAGAAACTAGGTTTTCATTTTCCTAATTTGGTTCTCTTTCTATCATAACCAGAAGCCCCTTTGGAAAAAACAATACCACCACAATCACCACCTAGGTATTTACTTGATATTTATTTATAAAATACATATTTGAGGTAAAATTTGACATAATAAAAAGGGATAAGCAAAATCCACCATCCCCATATCATGCCTCTACTTCATCTCCGGACAAGTTACCACTGTTGACACCTGCTTATGTATCTTCCAGAAATTTTCTATTCATGCACAAACGTTTATATGGGATTTTATAATACAAATTATATGATACATATGCCATTTGCTTTTAAAATTTAAGAATATGTACAACAGCAATTAACACAATATTGTAAATCAACTATACTTCAATAACAAACAAATAAACAAATAAATAAATTTAACAATATATCCTGAACATCTTTAGCATCAGCCTATGTGAACCTACACCCTTGTTAGGCTACATGATATTCTACTATGAATACCGCTATTTATATAACTAGCTAGCTGTTATATGCATTTAAACATTTCATATATATATATATATATATATATTTTTTTTTTTTTTTTTCGGTACGCGGGCCTCTCACTGTTGTGGCCTCTCCCGTTGCAGGGCACAGGCTCCGGACGCGCAGGCTCAGCGGCCATGGCTCACGGGTCCAGCCGCTCCGCGGCACGCGGGATCCTCCCGGACCGGGGCACAAACCGATGTCCCCTGCATCGGCAGGCGGATTCTCAACCACTGTGCCACCAGGGAAGCCCATTTCATATATTTTAATATTACAAGTGATGAAATATATCACCTATATGCTCAGACTCTCTAATTTATATCTGAAGCCCTGACCTCTCCTCCAGATTATTATACTATCTATCTACTTGGTATCTTCACTTTTAATATCAAATAGCTATCAAAACTGAAATGGTCAGAAAAGAGAATTTTTGTGTTCCCCCATCAAATTTTTCCTTTCCTAATCTTCCTCTTCTCAATTAATGACACCTCTGTGCACCTAATAATACAGACTAAAATATTAGCAGTCATTCTTATTTCCTATCTTTTCTTCAACTGTTGTATCCAATTTCACATTGGTTCCAGCTCCAAAATAAATCATGAATTCAACCACTTTCCCTGACCTCCATTACTGTTACTCTAGGCTAAGTTCTCATCATGCTTCACTTGATTCACTGCAATAGCCTCCTAGCTGGTTTCTCTTGACCCTTTTGGTCCATTCACATTCACCACAAAATAGCAAGAGTGATCTGTTGTTGTTTTTATTATCAAACAGAAATATATATTTATACATGTATATATATGTGTGTGTGTGTGTATATACATCCATAAAATTTAAATGAAATGCACAAATTTTAATTTTTCTGTTTTATGAGCTTTAATCCTATAAGATATAGAACATTAACATAATGCTGGAACATTTTCTCATGCCTGTTTAAAGTCAGTCCATGTTCCCTATCTCCAACTCTAGCGATATCAATTGTTCAGATTTTTTCCTCCTTAGGTAACTTTAGCTTGTTCTAGCATTTCATATAAATAGAATCAACTGTGTTCTTTTGAGTGAATCTTCTTTCACTTAGCATAATGTTCTTGAGATTTATTCATGTTGTTAAATGTTTCATTAGTCTGTTCCTTTTTATTGCTAGTTAGTATTCTATTGTATACATACACCACAATTTGTTTATCCATTCTTGGGTTAATGAACACTCGGGCTATTTCGAGTTTGGGGCTATTATAAATAAAGCTTCTATGAACATTTACATACAAGTCAATTTTGGGACGTATATTTTCATTTCTGTTGGGTAAAAACCTCAGGAGTAGAATTGCTGGGTTATAGGGTAGGATTAAACTAGGTTTTATAAGAAACAGCCAGACCATCTTCCAAAATTGTTATACTACATTATACTCCCAGTAACAATGTATGGGAGTGCCTGCTTTCTCCTTCTGCACTGTGGTTTTATTTCTTGTTCACTCTTTAAGATCCAGCCGTTGGGGAGCTGAGCTTTATATAGGAGTTCCCTATAACACTCCCAGCTTGGGTGGACCCTAGACTTCATCTCCTTCTCTGTGCCCTGAGCATCGATCAAAACAGAGATTAAAGTTCACCAAAGTTGCAAACACCCTTAGGATAAAAGCCAGTTTCGGGCACGTACCAAGTAGGATTCCTGGTATCATTTCATTTTGGCATCTGCAAATTCCTTACTTATTTGCAAGATCTTGAAAGTGTTAAACGTATAAAATTATCCAGAACTTTTAGTTGTTTTTAATAGGAGGGATTCATTTCACATTTTAATCAGATTAGATTTCATTCAGGACATCTAGTCTGCCATGCTGTCGTAATTGGAAGTCTCCAGAATGTACTTTAAAAAATGTAAAGCGGATCACGTTACGTCTGATTAAAATTTTCCAATGGTTTTGTATGGCACTTAGAACAAAACTTCAACTTCCTAGGTTGACCTTCAAGGCCCTAGGTTACATGACCTGTGCTTACTCCTGTGATTGCATCTTAAAACACTACACTCCTGCTACATTGGCCTTCTTTCTGGTCCTCAGACACAGACAGCTTTTCTCCATCTTAAGATATTGCTGATTCCTCCACCTGGCTACCTCTTTCATATCTTTAATATCTCAGAGAGACTTTTCCTGACTTTACCATCTGAAGTAGCCTCCCTCACTACAAATCACTCTTTATCCCAACAATCTTATGTTATTTTCTCATAGCTCTTATCACCATAAGAAATCACATTATTATTTCCTTATTTATTTGTTTGTTGTCTGTCTTGCCCCGTTAGAGAATGTAAATTCCATGAGAGCAGAGACTGTATCTCTTTTGTTTCACTGCTGTTCTCCCAGTGCCTGAAATTGTACTGACAACCTAGAAGCACTTAGTGAAGAATAGTTAAATGAACAAATGAACCGGTCTGCAGGGTCTAACCTTTAACTATTTACTGTAAACGTAGCCATGCCTAAGTATATAAATATTAAATTTCCATTTAAAATATAAACTAATTTCCTTTTATTTCTGCTTTACTTGGATTCTTAAAAAATTTACTATATGTGCATATTATCTATGAATTGCAGGGTTATTATTCTATGTTATATAAAGAAGATGTTGGTTTTCAAAGGGTTGAGAATCACTGTGCCACGTGCTCATGATTCCCTATAGTCTAAGCACCGGACCCATATTTGTCCAGTGTTCTACTGAACATCTTGTCCTTAGACACTGCATGGCATTCTAGATGCGTCCAAAGCAAGTATCCTCATCTGGCTTCACAAAACTTCCTCCCTGCGCTTGGTTCCTGAGTGCTACACTCTTGGTCACCATGCCCCCAGCCCCACCGTCATTTAATTCATCAAAAGTATTATCTTTCTACCTCCTTGACATAACTAATGACTATCTATTCTTTGCCATCCCCATTTCCTTGCCTTAGTTTAAATGCTCATCATCTTACCCGTGGAACCTTGAAACATTCTACTTTTGGGTCTTCTCGCCACCCTTCTATCACTCTTATTCATAGACTATATGAATATCAATCATATTATGGTTATGGAATAAAAAAGAGGCTACTGTGCATGACATTGACCATATTACAAATTCACATTACACGACCATCTTTCTAACGTTTCAAATCTGGTCACATCCCTGGCACCACATTGCCTGCCATCCCCCTCGGCATGGTTATACTGCCCTGTATTACCAAGCCCCATCTTAGTTCTTTAGCCTCTTCCCCAACTCCATCCATGTCCTATACTCCAGCCGTACAGACCAAGTCTGCAGTTCTCAAGACATGTTCTTATGTGTCTGAACGGATTTGGACATGTTTCCTCAGCCAGAGTCATTCCCACCCCATCTCCTCTTGTTTCCTGTTGATATCTATCATCATCCTCCAAAACTTAGCTCACCCAATCGGTCCCACCATGGAGCTTTTCCGCATTTCACCAGGCTGGATTGCCTGGGTCTGAAATCTTCTCCCATATGTCCTTGAATCATCACACTTGCTGTGCTGTACTGTAACTCCTCGTGTACATCCCCAACTGTAATGCCAACTTCTCATAAAATCACAACCAGCCCCATGTTCATAAGAGACCAGACACAGGATTTCCCTGATGGTGCAGTGGTTAATAATCTGCCTGCTAATGCAGGGGACATGGGTTCGAGCCCTGGTCCAGGAAGATCCCACGTGCCGCAGAGCAACTAAGCCCGTGTGCCACAACTACTGAGCCTGCGCTCTACAGCCTGTGAGCCACAACTACTGAGCCTGCATGCCACGACTACTGAAGCTGGTGTGCCTAGAGCCCATGCTCTGCAACAAGAGAAGCCACTGCAATGAGAAGCCCACGCACCGCAAGGAAAAGTAGCCCCTGCTCTCCTCAACTAGAGAAAGCCCGTGCACAGCAACGAAGACCCAACACAGCCCAAAATAAATAATTAATTAATCAATTTTTTAAAAAGAGACCAGACAAATAAGAGATATGTAACAAACATTCCTTGAGTAGATTAATGAATCTTGCACTTGTATGGTATATTTCTTCTAAGGAATATCATTTCCAATGTCTGTTTTATGAGCTTGAATTAATATTTCCCCCAGGTACTTGAGGCTTCTTTTATACATCCTTAGATTGGAATTTAATTAAACCATACGTAATATAATTACTGCATATCTGCCACAGGCAAAGCAATGTGGGCTTGAAAACAAACAAACAAAAGACAGAATCCGTAGTGTTGTGAAGCTCACAATCTTATGAGGACATGATGGCCTCATAGAACTTTAGAGCTGGAAGAGATTTTTGAACTGTAATCCAACCCATCGTTTTACAGGACAGGAAACTGAATGAGGAGCAGCCTGGAAAGCAGGTTGTAGTAGAATCAGACTAGAGCCAAACTTTCCTAGTGGGAAGAATACAACACACACACACACACACATACACACAAACACACACACACAGTGGGAGAATGCTGTAAGTGCAGGAAGCATTCATATTTAGCCAGTAAATGACACCTATTTTAAAAATTGGAAATGCTAGTAAAGTGATGAGACCGTTGCGTAGCCTCAGACAAGTAATTTAGACTCCACGCCTCCATTTCCTCATTTATAAAATAGCGATAATAATGGCTACCTTCTAGAGTGTTGTGGGAATTATAAATGATGTATGTGAAACACTCGATCAGCTACGGATGCTTTGACTGCAAGCAATGTAAAACCCAATCTACAGCATCTTAAACAAATAAACGGTTTTTAAATATATATTTTAAATGTATATTAAAAGTCTAGATGGAGGAAGTTGCTGGCCTTAATCCAGTGGAGTGCATCCCTGAAAGTTTCTTGGCCTTTTCTTTATGTTTGTGGCCTCCTGGTGGCCACATAAGTGTTAAAGATCGTGACATCATGCCTGCATTCAAGACAGGAATGAGGGGGAAAGGAGAAAGGTCCTGCTGGACATTTATCCCTTGTTATGGGGACAGCAAGCTCACCTAGAAACACCCAGCAGAATTCTGATTATCTCAATGCTATCATATCACCATCCCTTGTTAGACAAAAAGCTACAAAAGCAACTGTTTGGCTTTTAAGCATCTGTAGAAGGGATGTCAGGAGAAAGGGAGTGGGGAATAGCTTTTCAGTAGCCAAAGAACAAGACCTTCCACAGGAACCTACCATATGAGAGGCTTACTAATGGGCAGTTATTGAAATTTTAAATGAACCGTGGAGGTTTGCTATGAATCTATGCAGTCGTCTTGATCTCTGTGCCCTAAAACAATGAACTTCTCATTATAAAGAGTAAACAAGAAAGTACTGGCTGGCTTTGGTGTGTGGTCTGTGGCTCCACCCTCCACACCTTCTGCATTTCTTGAGATTGCCCTGGGATGACGGGGATTTTGTGACTTGCGTCGTGAACTCCATTATTCTGTCATTAGCCTTCAAGGTAAAGTTCAAATATTAAGCTGGTCTTTATTTTTAACACCTTGGATTTGGAGGTAGAGGAGATTAGATGAAACCCCCAAAACACACTGAAGATTGTGAAGCAATGAAAATGTAAGTGGAAACATGAAGAATCAATGCGTTCTTTGTCATCCTTAACAGCTTAAATAAAATGACTGACTATTCTCAGAGTCAAAAATAATTCAGGATTTAATTGGCAAGGGTATTTTAAGGTTCTGTCTTTTTCTATTTTTCTCCTGCCTTGGTGAAGCTATGAATTACGTTGCAGGCGCTGAGCATCTTGAAATAGTAGTTACTAAGACAACGTCTTGAATTAAGAATTAATTGAATTTTTAAAAACTCTCCTCCATGTGCACACAAACATATTGGTATTGTGCTTCTCATTTTGCCTTTGCACAACATCTTCCTGAGAGGAGACTATATTCTTTAGATTCTGGAAGTTAACATTTTCACATCTCCATAAGTAAGTAGAGTCCTTTCAACATGACAGAGAATCTTCTTCCTAAAGGAAAGCTACTTACTATACAGAACGGAGTCACATCATATACTTAGAAGGTCTCCAGACTGGCTTCCACCAAATTATAGTAAATAGCTGCTATTATGTAAAAGTTGATTCCAGAGTTGCCATGATTATTTGTCAACAATGCCCGGGCTTGTTGACTGTTTGCTTTTCTTAATTTCTTGTTGTGAGCACAAGGTTCCTCTAAAGTGGTAAACTACGCGCCTTGAATTTGAGCTATGTAAGAGCTGGCAGGTGCTACTGATGATATGAACTCAGTATTCCAGCAGAATGTTTCCATTCTCTATGGAAACATAAGCCTTCCTGTAGACACAGAAGCTTAGGGGCAAAAGGCAAGAACACATGGGTCAACCTACTTAATGTTATTCATAGAGAATCAAAGCACAGATTAGGTAAGTCACTTTCCCAGGACTGTAAACTAGTGGCAGAGGTAAAACAAAATCCCAGGTCTTCATAAGCTTGAAACTCCTTCACAGCTTTTTATGGAGACAATATGCCAGTGGTCTTCTCCCCATCAGCTTCATTCCACACCTGCATGCTGGGTGTCAGCCACTGTACTAGGGGCTATGGATGCAAAAGGGATTGAGATATGATCTTGCCCTTAAAAAACTCATAATCTTTAACATCTTCTAGAGTAATGAGAAAAATCGGAACGCCCTGATTTAAGTAGAGTCATCTCTGCCCATATAAGAGAGGGAACAGCAGTGGTGGTAGTGATTTAAATGAAGCCTATTCTCTTACTGATTCTGTCTGCTCTAAAAAATCTTTCTCAAAAGGTCGTTTAATGGCTTTGTGTCCAGCAGAATGAGAAAACAAATCTTGGCTCAACCTCTTACCTTTTTGCATCTCAATGTCTTTATAAATAAGGATGATGACAATGCTTAACCCCTAGACTTGTGACAATAATAACACAGAACCTCTAATGTGTGCATTAAGGGGAGAACTTACTATACACCAGGTGGCCTTCAGAGAATCTGATTTTCCTCTTATATTTATCCAGCCCCGTTTTTCCTCCTTCACACAATTTGCCCTTTGAGGCTACAAGAAAACTTTCCTCAATACCCTTCCTTTTATGCCTCTTGGATCTGGTGACTCCCAAAACTGTTGGCAATGCAAAGCCCCTAGAAATTTACAAGAGTGACTGTGGGTTAGGGGTGGGGTTGGAGACAGCTGAGTAGGATGTGTGGAATGGGGCGATGGGAAGAGAGCTGTAGCAGCAGCCACTGCAGACTCCTTAGCCATGATGAAGTGTGGCTGTCAGACCTTCAATCCAAGCCAACTCTAGAGCAGCCGATTGAATAAAGAGCCTTCAGCCCCACTGTTCAGGATTTCCACTCCATACTCATTTCTCACCCCCTGCCATAGGGGTACCAAGAGGAGCTAGTTTAGCCATGAGTTAGGCAAATGTCATCCTCTACACTGGGACTAGTTGGAATCTTCCTAGGTTTTTAAAAAAATTATTATTATAAAATAATGATGGTTTTTTTTCTTGTAAAAAGAATACAGGTCATTTCTAAACATCAGAAAAAGAAAACTATTGAAATATAAACACTTAATATTTTGAAACTTCACCATCTTCTAAACACAAGCATGGCAGTGGATTCTTGAAAAAAGATTTGATGTATGAATTTCAATATTTCACCACTGTTGCAGGAAGAATGCTTTCCTTAGCTTAAGCTTTAAAGTGTCACAATAACAATAAATATATTCAGAGAATTCATTTGCATCATTTCAGGTATCTTGATTGGTATGTACATTATTGGGTATATTTAGTATAATATGTATATTTTGTGCCCATAAATTTGGGAAACATAAGTGAATATACATATATCAAGGACATCTTTGATCTGTAATTGTAGTAAATTAATATCTAGTACTCTATGCTTTCTGGACATTGTGAAATACAAAACTAAATGCCCTCAAAGAGCTCAGAGTCTAGTTGGGGAAACAACCATTTCATTGCTGCCAGAAACTGACCTCATTGTCTTGCTAGCAGCTACTGACTGTGGTCCAAGATTCTAAGAAAAGACATCCCAACTCACAAATCAACTCCAAGTTATAGAAGAAATACAGTTGCACATTTCAGTTCTCTTTCTCGTCTTTTTCTGTCTCTGGTGCTACCCCATCTACTGCCTACTCAAGGAGAAGCTGAGACTTTGTCCTACTCACACATTAAAATGTAGGATTGAGGACATTAATCTCATGGGTCAAACCATTTGGGTTTTTTAATTTTTAGATTATGCATAGAAATTTTTGCCCTGAATGACCTAACTATCTGCCTTAGTTCTTTAATTTTATAAGTGTACTCATAGGATGAGATGGAGTCATATTCAAAAGAATGTTTGTTTATCTACTTATCTGGTACACCAGAAAAGAGAGCCATATTTATCCAAATCTTAGTTGCTTGGCAACTGCATCAGCTTTCCATTCTAGTTGTTTCCATTTCCAGCTGTGGATGGAGCTGTTACAGTGCAAGGTTTGAGCTAACACTCACATATTCACAGGAGGCCTAGAACTAAGGCCAGCCTGAGCTATGCACTCAATAGAATCAATGCTTCTGACATTTATAAGATAATAGGCTCCCAGATTTGAAAGGGGCCCAAAATGTTATTTAATCTAAGTGCCATCCTGTCTGTAACTTCACTGCTGAGCTCCGGACCAAGTGCTGCATGCACATTTGCCAAATTCAGTGAACTATTAAACTCAAAACTTTTTCCAACAATGCATTAACGTGCTTGAGTTTAAACAGATGGTGAGATTTCCAAATAATAACAATGTTTATATTTCAAGATTTTGTGCTCTCTGATTTTCTTAAAAGGACATGCATTCTTTTTACAATGAAGAAAACCATTATTGTTTATACCATCTTTGGACAGTGTTTACCCACAAAAATTCTTTCATAGACTGAGACAAAAAACTCTCTCTTAATTCTCCCCATTAAAGATAGTTTACCTGTTGGTGCCTTATAGATCAAATCTAATTTCTATCCCATATGACAACCTAGCAACATTTTATCCTCACGTACCTTTTTCCTCCAGGCTAAATTCTCCTTTTCTTTAACCAAACCTCACACACATAGTGCCAGGTCCTTCATGATCTTGATCACTCATCTCTACATTCAAGCTGGTTTTCATATGTTGTTTTTAAACTGGGACTCTGAGAGTAGAACATAGACTTCCAAGAGTCACAGAGTAAGTTGGGACCATGCCTTAACTTGACTTGGTGCCATGCTTAGTTGATACCGTGCTTCCAGTAAAAGGCAACTCAAAATTGCATGACCGATTTTTTTTTTCCCAAGGGATTTTTGCCCTGTCTTTTTAAGAGTCTTTGTGTACAGCTACCCTCAGTGGGATAGGGAGGGTGGGAGGGAGGCTCAAGAGGGAGGGGATATGGGGATATATGTATACATAAAACTGATTCATTTTGTTGTACAGCAGAAACTAACACAACATTGTAAAGCAATTATAGTCCAATAAAGATGAAAAAAGAAAAAAATAATAAAATAAAATTTAAAAATAGAAACAAGTTTCCAATTTGATAAGCAAAAAAAAAAAAAAAAAAAAAAAAAAGCATGACCTGATTGATACAAATAACATTTGAAGTTCTAGGCTCTGGAGTTATACAGCAAAACATTTGTATTCCCATACATACAAGTATTATCCTTATTTTGCAGAGTAGGAAACTAACTCCCAAAGTGAACATATAATTCCCACCATTTATACACACACACACATAGAAAATGAGGTGTGGAAGAACACAGAGGTAACTACAATCAACAATTTTTTCTGAGTGGCACAGAGACTTGGGAATTTGGGAGGCTTCTTTTTTTATTATTATTATATACCCTTTTTTTCTACTAAAACATTAATCCAGTTTCAGTTATTTTTTAAATAAAAGTCTGATTCATTATGGTTTTAGTAGGGGGAAAAAGGATAATTGTGAAAGATTAAGGACATGAACTTAAATTTGTTACCTAAAAGAATAAAGACACATATAAGAGATTCTGAACTACTTTCTGGTGTCTTTTGCATTAAATACAACATTAGTGTTCTCTTTGGGAACTGAGAGCTAGCACTGAACACCCTCAACCCTCATCCTCTTTTCCAAGGCATTACTTGGGGCTATGGTACAGTATGTGTGTATATATATATATATATATATATATATATATATATATATATATATATATATATATATATATAGCGCTTTTTTCTTGAAGTTCTTCCCATGTAAGACAGGGGAACTTGCCACATTCTTTTTTTTTTTTTTTTTTTTTGCGGTACGCGGGCCTCTCACTGTTGTGGCCTCTCCCGTTGCGGAGCACAGGCTCCGGACCCGCAGGCTCAGCGGCCATGGCTCACGGGCCCAGCCGCTCCGCGGCATGTGGGATCTTCCTGGACCGGGGCACGAACCGGTGTCCCCTGCATCGGCAGGCAGACTCCCAACCACTGCGCCACCAGGGAAGCCCGCCACATTTTTTTTAATACTTACATTGTATAGTTCTGCAGATGTACTATATCTGATTTAAGCAGCCTCCTGTTGATGGACATTTGTCTTGTTTCTAGCCTTCACAGTTGAGAGCAATTATTTTAACTTAATTAATTCAAAATATATAACATGTACCAAGTGCCAAGCTGTGTTCCAAGCACTTTACAAAAGTGAGCTCATTTAATCTCTAAAATAATCCATTGAGGTAGGCACTGATACTATCATCCCTGTTTTACAGATGCGAAAACAGAATAGAGCGATGAAGTGACTTGCCCCGGGTCACACAGCTGTAAAAGCAGCCAGAGCTGGAATTCAAACCCAGGCTGCTCTGGCTAAGAATCCATCTTAATCTTTGATAGGCTTTGATTCCTCTCCATTGCTGCAACACAATTGTCTATTCCTGAAGTAGATCGGTTGCTAGGCATAAGGACTGAAAGATGCTTTTAGTAGCCAGCATCAGCATGTGAAAAAAAAAAAAAAACTGAGAAGAGAAAAAATAGATGACAAAATACATCAAGAGCCACTTCCATTGCACTCTACCAGGCTTATTCCCACAATTTCTGCAAAGCATTTTGAAAGGCAGACAGACCAAACCCTCCCAAGTGATAAGTTCCCCTACAAGTATGAAGTCATTTCAACCAGACATTGAAGAAGTGGAAGTGACAGTCCAAAGATCATTAGGTTGGTTTTTTTTTTTTGAAGATGTTGGGGGTAGGAGTTTATTAATTAATTAATTTATTTTTGCTGTGTTGGGTCTTCGTTTCTGTGTGAGGGCTTTCTCTAGTTGTGGCAAGCGGGGGCCAATCTTCATCGCGGTGCGCGGGCCTCTCACTACCGCGGCCTCTCTTGCTGCGGAGCACAGGCTCCAGACACGCAGGCTCAGTAGTTGTGGCTCATGGGCCTAGTTGCTCCGCGGCATGTGGGATCCTCCCGGACCAGGGCTCGAACCCATGTCCCCTGCATTAGCAGGCAGATTCTCAACCACTGCGCCAGCAGGGAAGCCCCAGATCATTAGGTTTTAAATCCTGTAGAAAAACAGTACTGACACTAACACAATCTTGCATAAAACTTCATTGGTGTGCACAATTTTAAGTTAAGGGTAAACAGTCTAATTTAGATTTTTTAAAAGAAGAATTTGTCTCAGGAAATCTTTTTTTTTTTATCAGAGCTACAATTATAGCTTCTCAGTCAGAAGAGAAGTAATTTAGTTGTTCTGAAAAGCTCAAAAGCCAAAATGCACTCAATTCTTTTTCCCAGATGCAGTGCAATTGGTTCTCTGGTGCCAGTTTTGAAGTTTCTTAAAGATGACATTGCATGCTGCCAGTAGTAATACTATTTGAGTCATGATTATAAGTCTCGAGGGGAACGTTGTCAACGCTTTGGGTTTTAAACTTGACAAACTCCACCCTCCCATTCTCAAGTGGTCAATACAGAAAATAGCTGCCGGTTTCTTTCAGTACATACAACGTTAATTAGTTCACTGCTCTCATTTTACTTCTGGTCTTTGGTACAGCTGAAGCTTTGCTGGTATATTAGTCACGGCATAAACGTTTGCACATCTTTGAAAGTCTGAGAATATGAATCACCTTGAGAGAAATAGCTTTGATCGGAACACAAGAGCTACATCTGAACAATTTCTTTGCTGTTGTTAATGGTGCTTGTAATGCAATTTGAACTTCAGAATGAAAAAATTACAGAGAATAAATGAAGAGAGGGAGTTCATGCAAAGTATATGCAACTCTTGGTAATCAAAAGAGAAAATTCAGAAAATGAATGGCTCATCTGGGAGACATGAATTAATTTGGTGTTCTGATAAAAGGAAAAAACATAACATTTTCCAAGATTTAGAAGAATTAACAAATAAATTTCCAGAAACACTGAAAATCTTTGCAATGCTTCTTGATATTTCCTTTGACAACCCCCAGAGGCCAGACCCACCGAAGATTCAAAGTCAGCTGTCCCCACAACTTCCAGCTCCCAGTTCTGATGTGCCCACATATCTGGTATCTCCCATCTAGCGTGGTCTCCTTACAAAAGGGAACCGTGAATCCTCTATGGCCATTTTAATCTTCTGCTTCTGTTACCGACCCTCCTGAGTCAGTCCCCAACAAGGGTCCATCTGCCCCATGTCCTTGGAGCCAACAGAATGAGACCGAGTTTTGTTCAGAAGTAAAGGAAATCTTTATTCTCTATCAAAAAATGCACAGGCGCGCGCTCACGCTCTAGCGTGCATGATCTCCCCACAGGCCGTGGGCGGGGCTGCTTTATAGGGATCTCGTCTGCCGGGAGACGGGCAGAGTTCTCGCGGGGATGGGCGGAGCTGCGCGGCTCACGCTCCAGACCGCAGTGCGGGGTGCAGCGTCTGTGCGCACGGCCCACCGCTGCCATCTTGAATCAAGGCGTCTTGTTGACACACGGCCCGCTGAGCTGTGGAAAATACGGCCGTTTCGCACTAGGACCTCTGTCCTGAAGTGACGTGTAAGGCCTCTGTGCGCAGCACCCTGTAAGTGAAACGACTAAGTACAAAGGAAAAGAGAAGGAAAAAAAAGGTTAGACTTTATTACCCAAATTCTGTTTTTATTTCCCAGGAATTGTTAATGGGCTTTGCTAATGACGCTTCTGCAAGTAAAAGATGAATCTTCACCATCCAAAAAATAGATGTAAACCATTGCTCTGTGTATTTGGAATGATATCAAACCTGAGAAGGCTATATCTACATCAGAAATACTAAGAACTTTATGTAGCCATAGGAATAATTATGTTTAATTTCATATCATCTGTGTAGGAAAAATTGTGAAAGCCTTTGAAATGTACTGAAAGATTATTGGGGGTTTTCAGTGGAAAACTATGTTCAGTTTAGAGCACACTCTTTTGGATTATCTGGTTCTATGGGGCTCATGTCCTTCATTGCCTTTGTGCTATTTTACAACTGTAATTTGTAGATAATGAATCCAATACAAATATTTTGGGGCAATAGTCCTGCAAATAAATTTTGGCTGGTGGAGAGACAATTGCTTTCTCTCCCTTACCCTGCAGACATAGCCAATTTTTGCCTCTATTTGCAGATGTATTTCATGATTTTCCTATGTCTCCACCTCTTAAATTCTCCTTGGAACCAGCTGTAACATCTTATTGATTCCCTTATTAATTAATGAGTTAAATTCTTTGGTATTTATTCATTTTAGATGTACTATATAAAAGTCATGATTTTCTCTTTTATGAAAATATTTTTAACGATTTAACAAATAGCTATATATACCAATTTAATTAACTTTTAAAATTAGTCAAGCCATCACTTCATTTTGCAAGAGAACCTCTAGGTTCCATTTTCGAAGAAGAGAATATGGAAATGTGACTATTGCCCCCAGCTCTGCTCATCATCCTTATCTTACAAGTCATTTTTTTTCCCATAATTTCATAAGATCTTTTGTTTCCCTTATAAATGTTTCATTCATCAACTTCCTCCGGGCTTTAATATAGGAAAACTCATCAAAGAAGAGACATTATAGCTATTCTGTTAGTGGAATAGGTTTCCCTTTTTTTTCCCCCTTTTCTTGTTTTTGGTGCTTTTTAATACACACTTTTTATATCAGTGCTATCCTTCTTTTTATTTTACAATGTCTAAGCCGACTGAGCCTATGGAGTGCAACTAACTAATATTTATGTAGAAAGTATGTTTGTGACAGGACCCAAATTCAAGAAATGCCCCCGAAGAGGTCTTTAAGTTATATAGGTGTTGCATAATTTGTTCAGATTCTCCTGGTGCATAAATTAATGCTGAGAGTATTGAATATTTGAGAAAAAATCTGTAGCTTCCAGGAAATCTTTTAATAAACGAGTATCACAATTCTTTCAGCAATAATTACTAACGTCTTATATATTACGATAACCACACACACATATGCACTCATTCCCAAAGTACTGAAAAGGAAATATATATTTTTCATTGAACTTGATTTCAGTTTGAGACTTCCTTTAAAATTGCAATCAATGTATCTTTGAAAGAAGTGGAAACTTTTCCTGCTCCTGTATCAGGAACAGACAAACGAGCAGTTTGTAGTGATAGAATTTTATTAACAACTTAAAACTTCTTACGGAACCTACAGCTAAAGGGTCATAGAAGGGAGAGACTCAAGGAGGACTAGGAAAGTTAGGTTAGTTAACCCTAATAGTGAACCACGGTGCTCCTAGCATCAGCAGCAATTTCTGCAAGGGTCGAGGATCATGTTTATTTTTTTCTTTAACTTCTTCAAAAACATCCAGAAATAGGAACTGTTGTCAACTCTGACCCTTAGGCTCCCCAGGAAACAGGATTCATGGGAATAAATAGACCCAAGAATGCTACTTATGTTTATAGATAAAGCAATTTTGTTTTAGTTTTATACTTAACTAATGCTATAAATGACAACGCTGTCTCTAATACTGTTTACTTAACAGCAAAGTGATGCTTTGCATAAAAAGTCCTCAGTTCTGCTGAGTCCCTTTCTGATCCTCCAAATAGTTCTGCTTCTCACCTGTAGGAAGTATAGAGTGGTATTTAAGAGTCAAGCCAGATGCCACCATTTACTTAATCATTTATTTCAGTCCCTATTCTGGAAAATGACTAATAATCGTGTCTATATTAGAGGGCTGCTTCAAGGATTAAGAAAATTGATGTGTGTAAAGCATGGTATCTGGGCTGCATTAGGCACTCAATAAACATTAGCAGTATAAAGGTCAAAGATTGACTCATAAAAGGCGATAATCCAGGAGCAATCCACTCCAATTAACAGGACTGCAGAAAGGAGCTCTCCGCTTTGAGATTTGGTGGGAGGTGGAAGACGGAGGGGGCAACCACCCCTGCACCCAGAGCACTTGTTAAAGGATCCTCTGAGGCAGTAGTTTTCAAAGTGGCTCACATATTTCTCTGATGGCTCTTCAATATCCTCCAGGTGGTCTGTGAACGTCCTCCTAGATTTAAACACAAGTGAGAAGACTTTAAGAGAGAACCTCACTGCTGTAAATAAATTCAGGTCTCTCAACCCAGGTAAATTGTGCTCAGAAAATGGAGGCAACCAGCAGATGTATTTGTTAAATAATTATCAGTTGTCCATAAAAAATCTTGGAGCATGAAAGACATGCCGAAAGATTAGAGAAGGGGATATATTATCTTTGTATTTATAATGGGTGGATTCTGTGAATTATCAATTTATGCCTTTAGTAGAGATCCCAGAAAAAATTCTAGGGAATGTTATTAAATAGTTTTTAAGTACTTGGGAGTAAAGGAGAAAGGGCAAACATTTTAAAGGTTGATGATATTTTAGGGAGGAAAAGAAGATATAGAGCAGTTCTTATCAAACTTTAATGACCATGTGAATCACCTGGGAATCTTGCTGGCAAATTCTGATTGAGTGGTTGTAATTGGGCCCGAGAGTCTACATTTTCAAAAAATTAGTTAATTAATTTATTTTTGGCTGCGTTGGGTCTTTGCTGCTGGGTGGGCGGTTTCTCTAGTTGTGGCAAGCGGGGGCTACTCTTTGTTGCCGTGTGCAGGCTTCTCATTGCAGTGGCTTCTCTTGTTGCGGAGCACAGGCTCTAGGCGCGCGGGCTTCAGTAGTTGTGGCACGCAGACTCTAGAGTGCAGGCTCAGTAGTTGTGGTGCCCGGGCTTAGTTGCTCTGCGGCATGTGGGATCTTCCTGGACCATGGCTTGAACCCGTGTCCTCTACATTGGCAGGCGGATTCTTAACCACTGTGCCACCAGGGAAGTCCCAAGAGTCTACATTTTTAGCAGGCTCCCAGAAGATGCCAGTTCTACTTGTCATAGGACCATGCTTGGCATAGCTAGGCTGTGGAGTACTATCACATACTCCTGAAAGAAATATAAATTGGAAAAAAATGTTTGTAGTATTCATTAGGATTTTTAAATAAAGACGCAGACGTAGAGAATGGACTTGAGGACATGGGGAGGGGGAAGGGTAGGCTGGGGTGAAGTGAGATAGTGGCATGGACTTATATACACTACCAAATGTAAAATAGCTAGTGGGAAGCAGCTGCATAGTACAGGGAGATCTGCTTGGTGCTTTGTGACCACCTAGAGGGGTGCAATAGGGAGGGTGGAAGGGAGATGCAAGAGGGAAGGGTATGGGGATATATGTGTACATATAGCTGATTCACTTTGTTATACAGCAGAAACTAACACAACATTGTATTGGAGTATACTCCAATAAAGATGTTAAAAAAATGTGCATGTCTTTTAATATAGCAATTCCATTTCTGGGACTCTGTACTAATGAATTCTTTCTCATTTGTTTGAAGATAAAAGGATGTTCATAGCAGCGTTGTGTATAAAAGCAAAAATTTGGCAACAACCTAAAGGTCCAACAAAAGGAGAGTAGTACAGTAAGTTGTGGTAAATTGAGGACTATTTTGAAGCCATTAAAGAGAATGTGTACTGTCATGGAAGATCCTCAGTTTATTAAATGAGATAACATAGAGCACAACTCTATATATATTTTTAAGAAAGAAATATGTATATCAATACATATACATGAAAATATATAAGAAAGTATCTGAAATGATCAATTTCACAGTGGTTTCCTCTGAGTAAAGGCATGGTACTAGAATAGGGGAGTGCAAAGGAAACTTTCAGTTTTCAGTCTTTTTCCTTCTATATTTCATACACTTTAACAAAGAGAATCATTTACAACCGTGTGACTGTTTTTAACAGAAAATCAAGAGGTGGCCCGTGGAAGTTGCCACAGGTTCATCGGGAATATGTTCATGAATGTTGTCTTGAAAGAAAGCTTCTGTTTTCCTCCACTGCTCCTACTCCCGCCTCTTACGTCAGATGTGTGGGTTTTCCACACCAAGAAAGTCAGGCATTAACTGCCTGGAGTTAGCACAGACCCCACGGGTTACAGGCTCAGCAAGACACTTTCCCCCACTTCAGATGCCAATTGCAAGTCCAGGCCTCCAGTACTTCTGATTTTAACTCAAGGGGCCCAAGACCCTCTCCTCAGGTTTGGTAATTTGCTAGAACAGCTCATAGAACTAAGGAAAGCAGTATACTTATTGTTACTGGTTTATTACAAAGGATACAACTCAGGAACAGGCAGATACAATGATGCATAGCGCGAGATATGGAGAAGGGGTGCAGAGATTCCATGATCACCCTGGGTACATCACCCTCCCAGCACCTTGATGAGTTCACCAACCCAGAAACTCTCTGAACCCCTTCAGTTAAGATCTTTCATGGAGGCTTTATTACGTAGGAATAATTGATTAAATCATTGGCCATTAACGATCAACTCCAGCCCCTCTCCCCTCCCTGGAGGTCAGAAATTGCCAGCTCTAGTCACCTGGTTGGTTCCCCTGCAACCAGCCCCCATCCTCACAGGCTTGCCCGGGGCTTGTTATGAATAATAAGAGACACTCTTCCCTTTATTGCTTTGGAGCTGATTTCAGGAACTAGAGACAAACCCCAAATATTATAACAAAAGATACTCCTACTGCTCTGTTACTTAGGAAGTTATCAAGACAAGAGTTTTAGGAGCTCTGTGCCAAGAACTGGGGACAAAGACCAAATATATCTTTTTTATTACATCACAATGTCCTCATCAATGAATTGGATCCAAGGACTACGAAGTAGATTTGTAATTGTTAGAAACAACCAAATCCAGATCCCAGTCACCATCGAGAGAGGTCTCTTGTGGTGTTCCAGAACTCTCTGTCGGGTCCTATTTTAAAAATATATGTAGGGACTTCCCTGGCGGTCCAGTGGTTAAGACTTCACCTTCCATTGCAGGGGGTTTGATCTCTGGTCGGGGAGATAAGATCCCACATGGCTCGCAGCCAAAAAACCAAAACATAAAACAGAAGCAATATTGTAACAAATTCAATAAAGACTTAAAAAAAAAACGGTCCACATCAAAAAAAAAAATCTTAAAAAGTATATGTACCTATGACCTTCATAGGAAAAGGAAAAAGCACTTTATCAATTTTTCAAATGATGTGAGGCTAGAAAAATAGCTAATTGTTTTGGTGATAAAACCAGGAATTCAGAAATAACTCGACTATCTGGAAATGATCAAATCTAAGAAAATGAAATTGATTTGGGATAAACATAATGTCCTACCCTTAAATTTAAAAATCCAACAACACAAGTTAAAAATGGAGGAAACATGGTTTAATAAAATCTCATTTAAGAAGACAGGAATTTTGGCTGATTGACCCTCCAACTGATCTAAGAATATAGTTTGTCTGCCACAGACATTTGATTACATAGTTGCAAGAAGGTTCTTCGACATCCAAATTAGAACCAAAGAGGGGAACTTTCAACAAGATAAATCTCAGGTCAATATAAGGAAAATCTTTATCCTGTCTAACAGTAAATGGATTGTTTTGTGAGACTTGTATTCTCCATCCTTGGAGGTGTTCCGGCAGAGACCAAGCTACCTCTTGCTGTAGATGAAGTAGAAAATCATCAGATAGACAACCTTTAAGACCCATTATAGAATTCTAAAAATGTATAATTTTATGACATGAATTAACAATCAACTTGTGATTTTTAATGTTTAAAAACAAGATGTGATATCTTAAATATTTTTATTTATTTGATCAATTCTATCAAAAATGATAGTCTTATGATAGGCATAGTAAGTATAATTGGTGTTCCAAGGGTTTTCTGTCTCACTGAATATGGTGCACAGTTCTTTACTAAGGGTACCTCCTTAAATTCTCAACCTGAAAGAGATGATGAACATCTAGTCTAGAACAATCTCATTGAAGATGAAATAGAATTGTGTGCCTGAAGCATATAGAATCCTTTGTGCTCAAATTCAGTCTCACCCCAGTGAGGGTGAGGGTGAGTAGAGCTCCTTTGCATTCCTTCACCCTCTCTCCTGGCTACAGTCATGCAAGGGCACCTCGTGTCAAGGATGGCTGCTTACCATTTGAGATACTGGCAGTAGTGGTGCAGCAATTGCCCTACTATATTTATACACTCTGACAGTGGGTTTTGGTGATATTTAGGAAATAAAAGTCCTCACTCCTAGGCAATAATGTGAGCTTTCTGGCCAGAAGACTTCCATGTTTCCCTTACACAAAACTACTGTGCCATGAATTTATTTTTTAACCATCCCCCCCATCCAAAAATTAAATTACCTCAATATTTTCATGGCTTTATTTTTGTTGGCCATAAAATTGCTATTGGCTGCCTTGGTGTTTGTGTTGGCATCAGTGGGCACGCTGATGTCAAGTTAAGGAAGAAAATAAACCTTCAAAGGAAAAAACAAATCGACCCATTTTGGGGACTCATGTTGTGTATGAGAGAAGAGGAATTTGTTTCTCTGTGTGTAATGTCATTCTAAAAATTGATGCAGGTGGGCAGAAGTATGCTCATAGTTGATTAACTGCTCTCCATGAAGACAAAAAAACCCCACTGATTTATATATAGCATTTGCCAATTTCTATGGTGTAAATACTCCAGTCATGGTTGATTTCAGTCTACCAAAATAGATCTCACTGAACTTGGGGTTGGGAAGAGATGGGCTAATAGGCTCTGAGTCAAGCAAGTCTCTTGATTTGGAAGTGGGGAAAAAAATTTAGTTGGATATTTGGAGTAAAAAAAAAAAAAATGCCTGTAACATTTGACACCTATATTGAATCCTTCCTCATAAAAGGTTTTACAGAGGTATTTTAGGTTGGTTTAGGCCTGGCACATTAAAGCCGTATTTGTTTCTTTTTCCTGTCCTTTTCCAACTATTTTGATCAGCTGTTTAAATTTGCTTTCTTACTAAAAAGTATTTTAATAATGAGAACTGCAGCTATTCTAATATTTATCTTGAGGTCCTTCCCATCATTGTGAAGTTTAATCTGTATTTTCATATCAAAGAAGAAACTTTAATAACAATTAAAATTATGTGGTTATAAGAAGAAACATAATTATATATCTTTAGAGTGATTCATATACCAGGAATACCCATTCTTCCATAAAATATATACATAAGTAGTTTGATCTCATTCAATATAATGAAATCTATTATTAAGGTTGATATTCTTTATTGAAAAAGAAAAAGAGTGCCAGAAATTCTTGGCTGGATATCCTAATACCCATTCCCAATCCCTTTTCCTTGTCTTCCTGAAAACTAAATGAACTCTTACCCAGATATCCTTGTAGCTAAGCTAGAAAATTCCATGTTTAACAGGTCTGTCTAATAGGATGTAACTTGAAGCCTACTTAGAGCTTATGGGAAAAAAGGCATGGATACAACTTTCAGCATCCTCTTGCCTCCCCCTCACTTCTTTCTGAGTTTAATATGAATTAAATGCCTCAATGGCAGGCTATATTATGAGGCAACTAGCATGAGGATGAAAGCTACCATCATAAGGATGGCAAATTGGCAACGGAAAGAGATTAGATGAATTCTCACAACATAGTCAAACCATTGACTAGACCTGGAGTATATACCTCTAGATGTCTTGTTATATGAGAAAACAGCCCTATCTTTTTATAGCTTCATTGAAGCATAGTTTACATACCATAAAATTCACCTGCCATAAGTATACAATTCAATGAGTTTTAGTAAATTAGTGGAATTGTGTAACCATAACAATCCATTTTCCGCCCAGGCTCACTTTCAGTCATTCCCCATTGGTCCTTGGCAAACACTGACCAGCTCTCTGACTATAAACTTACCTTTTCTAGATATTTCATATAAATAGGATCATGCAATATGTAGTCTTTTGCATCTGGCTTCTTGCATTTACAATAATGTTTGTGAAGTTTATCGATGCTTTAGCATGTACCAGTATTTTCTTCCTTTTTAATGCCAAATACTATTCTATTTGTATATCCATTTGTCTGTTGATTGATACCTCGGTTGTTTTCAGTTTGGACACGTTACAAATAATGCTGCTAAGAAAACTTATGTATAAGTCTTTTTGTGGACCTGTGTTTTCATTTCTCTTGTCTAGATTCCTAGGAGTAAAATATGGGAGTCATATGGCAAGTTTGTTTATGACTAACTTTTAAAGAAATTGCCTAATTGTTTTCCAAAGTGGCTGTGCCGTTTTACATTCCCACTGCCAGTGTATGAGCGTTCCAGGCTCTCCCTATCCTTGCCAGTACTTGATACTGTCTTTTTGATAAACATTCTTAGTAAGTTTATAAGGTGGTATCTTATTGTGGCTTTAATTTTCATTCCTCTAATGACTAATGATGTTGAGCACTTTCTCATATGCTTATTAGCCATTCATATGTCGTCTTTGGTAAAATGTCTATTCAAGTCTTTTGCCCATTTTTAATTGGGTTGTTTGTCTTCTCATTATACAATTGTAGGATCTCTTTGCAGATTCTAGGTACATGTCCTTTACCAGATATACGATTTACAGATATTTCTCTGAGTCTGTGGCTTACCTTTTCACTTTCTTAATCTTGTCTTTTGAAGAACGAGTTTTTAATTTTAATGAAGTCTAATTTATCAATTTTTTCTTTTATAGTTTGTGCCCTTAGTGTCATGTCTTATTTTTTTAAATAATTTATTATTAATTTTTTTATTTATGGGTTGCGTTGGGTCTTCGTTGCTGCATGCGGGCTTTCTCTAGTTGCAGCGAGTGGGGGCCACTCTTCGTTGTGGTGCGTGGGCTTCTCATTGCGGTGGCTTCTCAGGCTCTAGGTGTGTGGGTTTCAGTAGTTGTGGCACACGGGCTCAGTAGTTGTGGCTTGCGGGCTCCAGAGCACATGCCCAGTAGTTGTGGCGCACGGGCTTAGTTGCTCCGCAGCACGTGGGATCTTCCCGGACCAGGGCTCGAACCCATGTCCCCTGCATTGGCAGGTGGATTCTTAACCACTGCGCTATCAGGGAAGCCCTGAATTCTTTGCTAAACCAGGGGCATGAAGATTTACTCCTATCCGCTTTTATAGAGGTTTAACCATTTTAGTTCTTTTAGGACTCAGGTTCCTTTGGAGCTAATTTTTGAGTATAGTGTGAGGTAAGATTCTATGTTGGTTAAATCACTTATTTACTCCATATATTTCTTTTTTGCATCTGGATATCCAGTGGCTTCATCACTATTTGTTGAAAAGACTATCTTTTCTCTATTTAATTGTCTTGGCACGTTTGTTGAAAATCAGTTTACTACAAATGTCAGGATTTATGTCTGGACTCTCAATTCTATACCAATGATCTGTAACGGGTGGCAAAATATGGTCTGTGGGCCAAATCCAGCTCACTACCTTTTTTCTGTTGTTAATAAAGTTTTATTGAACACAGCCATTCCCACGTGTTTACATCTTGTTTGAGCTACTTTTTTACTCTGATGGCAGAGTGCCGTCATTTGCAACAGAAACCAAAAAGTCTCAAATATTTACTATATGGCACTTTATAAAGATTATTTGCTAACTCCTGAGCTATATGTTTATCCCTCTGTCAGTACGATATTCTTGATCACTGTAGCTTTATAATAAGTCTTGAAATCAGGTAGTGTGAATCCTCCAACTTTGTTCTTCTTAATCAAAATTGTATTGCTTATACTAGGCTCTTTGCATTTCCATATAAATTTTAGGATCAGCTCATCAGTTTCTTAAAAGTAGCATGCAAGATTTTGATAAGCATTGTGTTGAATCTATAGATCAATCTGGGGAGAACAACCATCTTGACAATATTAAGTCTTCCAATCCGTGAAGATGACATCTTTCCATTCATTAGATCTTTAATTTTTCTCAACAGTGCTTTTTACTTTTCAGTGTACAAGTGTTTGATTTCTTTTTGTTAAATGTATTTCTAAGTATTTTATTTTTTGTGATGCTATTATAAATAAAACTTTCAGTTTTTTAAATTGTCCCTATTGTTACAATTGTATAAATATACAATTGATTTTTGCATATTGATTTTGTATTCTGTGAACTAGCTAAAATAGTTTATTGCTTCTCATATGTATTATGGATTTTTAAAGGATTTTCTACACACAGGCTCATGATATATGCAAATAATTTTATTTCCTTCTTCCAAACTTGGACTGGATGCTTTTTTTAAAAAAAAAAAAAACTTGTTACACTGACTAGAACCTTCAATCTGATGTTGAATAAGCATGTTGAGAGTGGACTTTTTTCCCTGATATTTGGGGGGAAAAGTTGTGGCTTTTTTCCCTGATATTTGGGGGAGAGCTTTCAGTCTTTCACCATTAAGTATGGTTGTAGTTATAGGTTTTTCATAGATGTCCTTCATCAGGTTGTGGAAATTCCCTTCTATTCCTAGTTTAAGTTTTTAAAATCATAAATGGATGTTGAATTTTTTCATATGCTTTTTCTGAAACAATTGAGATAATCATGTGATTTTGGTTCCTTACTATTCTACTAATATGGTAGTCTATATTAATTGATCTTTAGTTGTCAAACCAACATTGCATTCCTGGAACACACCACACTAGGAGGTGGAATATAAATTGTTATACATTCCTGAGTTAATTTTTCTAATATTTTATTAATGCTTTTTGCATGTATGTTCATGATATTGGCTAGTTTTCTTTTCTTGTGAGGTTTCTGTCTGTTTTGTTATCAGGGTAATACTGTCTCATAGAATGAGTTGAGAGGTGTTTCCTCCTCCTCTGTTTTCTAAAAGTTGGTGAAAAACTGGTATTATTTTTAAATACTTAAATTCACCAATGAAACCAACTAGACCTGAGCTTTTCTTTGTAATATATTTCTAATTACCAATTCAGTTTCTCTTCTTGTTATAGGTATATTCAAATTTTCTATTTCTCCCTGAGTCTGTTTTCATAATTTGTGTCTGTCTGAGTCTGTTTTCATAATTTGTGTCTGTCTACGATATTTTTCTGTTTCATCCAGGTTGTCTAATTTGTAGCTCTAATATTGTTTATAATAGTCCTTATAATCCTTTAAACTTTGATAGGGTCAGTAGTGATATCCCCTTTTTTGTTCCTGATTTTGGTAATTTGTGTCTTCTCTCTTATTTTCTTGGTAAATCTATTTGTTAGTTTTATTGAACTTTTGGTTTAATCTATTTTCTTTTTTTGTTGTTTTTTTTCCTATTTCTGTGATTTTCATTCTAATCTTTATTATTCCCTTCCTTTTGCTTGCTGTAGGCTTAGTTTTCTTTTTGTAGTTTCTTGCATTGGAAGTTTAGGTTATAGATTTGAGAAATTTCTTTTTTTCTGAAATTAACACTTCTGTAGATTTGATGGTGTTTTTTTAATGAGTTCAATTTAAAATTACCAGACCAAGCATCACTTACATGCAAAACTTATACTGTAATGAAGTTGTTTGATAACAACTAATGTTGTTTAAATTACAAGTAAAGTCAAAATGTTTTGTTGACCTCCTTCTGGCAAAAGTTAAAACAAGAAAGAGGATCCGACAAGCCAATTTTCAGTGGATATATCTTCTGATCTTAAACTATAAGAGAAGAATCTAATAGAATTCTATAAGTGCCTTCTAAGGGATGAACATATTCTATTAAAATCATATGATTATAGTCTGATATCAATATTTGGTAGTACCTATCTGTTTAAAAGGACATTTTCAAAGATGAAATACAGAAAATCTCATTACAGGTCAGTATTAACAGATAAATATTTGCAATTGACTGTTATGATAGGAAACACTAAATTTAAACCTCAAACAAAATGGCATCCCCACCAAAAGAAAATCCCCACGTTCTTATTGCTAGACCGTATTACAAAAATGTTCACAATTATTGTAATTATATGTTGAATTTCATCAATAAAAATGTTTGAATTTTTTTTGTTATATACATATGTACACAATATCTTTGATTTTGTCTCTTAGACTGCAATACTATTTGGTTCCTTACAAAAAGTTTTCCAAACCCAGCAAATTAACATCTGATATCTGCCTAGCAAATTAAAGATTTACCCTCTTTGGAAGAAGATAACATCCCCAGAGCCTCTAGAATTTTTCATACATAATATATGGCATTCAAAAAAAATTACTAGCCATTCCAAGCAATAGACATAAACACCTCAAAACTAGGAAAAAACGCAGATGGTAATAACAAAACTGGATGTGTTCCAGATACTGGAGTTACCAGGCAGGAATTTTATTCAGGCAAGAATATTTTTTTTTTTAAAAGGTGAAAAGATGGAGAATTTCACTAAGTCATTGGCATATATGAGAAAATATACCAAACATCACAAAATCCAGAAAAAAGCATACTACTTTTGTTAATTTGTGACACATCGCCATAGTGCTTTTCCCCCCAAACTTTTGGGGCTGCTTACTCTTTTATTGCCTCTTTGCATAATAACAAGTCACATTACTATTTTATATGGAGGCAATAGATATATTATTTAGTCTTTCCTCTAACATGTTGACCATTTGCTGAATTAGTAACAATTTGGATTGCTTTTTCCTCAGAAAGCACCAGACTTTGTCAGGGTAAACTATGTGAGATATGCTAAAACAATCCAATATATTGGAATACGTAAAATTTGACATCTGACATAGACAGGGGTAGGTTTGTGTTCTATAAGTGAGTACATTTTCGATAAATGTTATTTTACACCATTCTCATCAGAAGAACATGCATGGTACATTTATAATTATATACACTGTGTTATTGAGTATATTCATGACAGAAGAGAACATTAGTTTTGGTCAGATGTCAATGAGAATCACATCTTCCATTTATAATTTTACATGTTTGATGTTTGGAAGAATTTTCCACAGGCTATTTTCAACTCTCTACATTTCAAATTTTGTTTCTCTTCCACCATACATGTTCTTCCAGTGTTGTATGAACTAATTCATGTCCATGTAGTGATACAATCTCTGGTCCTGCATCTGTGTATCATGAGGTGGGGAGATTCAGCACAGTTGAGAGTAGGGATATTCCTAGCATCTCTTCTTATATCAGAACAGTTACCAATAAATTGACTATACATGAAAGTGACTATAAACCACATAAATATGCCCTTCTAAGCCTAAATTAAATGTAGCTCCAACTCAGCTTCTCTTTGGCTAGATTCCAAAATTGGATGCAATCAATTCTGTCACCACTCAAATGAGGGAAGATATAATGGAGGGAAAGTTGAGTGGAAAGAGACAATGGTCTTAACTTACTGCAGTTGAAGATATCTTATTTTTGCAACATTTACAACAATAAATTTGTAAATAAAAATAAATTTTTATTTACAAAAATAGATTTCTTTGTGAACACATTGCTGGGACCCCACCCAGGGCTTTGGAAGGGACCTAGGCAAATAGAGTGCTGTGAAGATTAAGCTTTGTTAGATAGAAGGATAAATGAGAAAAAATAATAGTTATTAGGCACTGGAGATTTGGGAACTGAGACAAATAGGGTGCAGGTATAAGAGAATATTTCCACTGTATGCCTTTTTTTATTATTTGGACATTTATATACCTATTAAAAATTAAAACGTTTTAATTGAGGCCAGATGTTATAAATTAAAAATGAGTGGCAATGACATTGAGCACTGAATACTGCCAGAAGCCTAACTTTCTGATTAAAAAGGAAAAACATCAGGAACTGACAATGATTATGAATATAACAGTCTATCCAAGAACTCTGAGGGCTGGCAATAAGCCTCAAACACTGAGCAAGTAGTGAGATAACCATTTCTCATCAACCCTCAGTCTCTCCCCTCTTCGAGGGCCTCGACAAATATTTTGCTGAGATGTAGCTAGGTATTGCATAATGTGATTTCATGTGTGCAAAAGCATGCTATTATAAATTCAGGAAGTGTAGAACTCTAAGGTTGCGCTATAGCCCAAGCCACGTATGTCGATTGGGCACTTGAAATGTGGCAACTACAAATTGAGGTATGCTATAGGTATAAAATACATACAGTATTTCAAAGATTTAGTACAAATAATCTCAACTTTTTAATAAAAAATTAATTTGAATACATGTTGAAATCATACTTAGAATATATTGGATTAAATAAATTATATTAAAACCAGTTTCGCCTTTTCTATCATTTAAAATGTGACTACTAGAAAAATTAAAATTACATATGTGTTTCAACTTAAATTTCTATTGGATAGTGCTGCTCTAAAAGCACACTTTCCTTGCTCCTCCAGTTTGTAGGACTGCTGAGGATATAACTTGGCATACCTATGCCAGTTTTATCACTTTAAAAGAGAAAGTTAACTTTCAAAATATCAAGAGCTAAAAAACTCCCAGAATGAGAAAATGACATATCTATCACTACAATTGAATAGATCCATTGAAGTGTTATATAATCACATTGTTTCACAAGATTGAAATCATCTCAAGAATTTTCTTTAAAGTAATAAGTAGTTTCTCCAAATAGTTCATTCTAGTTTTTTAAATTACCAGTTCACTTTATGCCTCTCTAAAATATCTTAATTTCCATAAAATGAGAATGATGGACTTCCATAATCTTTAAAAATAATGTTATAAGGAAAAAGCTATGAGCAAGAAAAAGACACATACAGAAGAAATCACTCAGAGTTCTTCAATAGTCAAAATTATTTATTAAGGTAAATATTGTACTGGCTCATCCTTCAGTATCAGCCAGTCTACAGATCAAAATTTATGTGGGATGGTTCAACATGTGAAAATCAATTGGTGTAATACAGCACATTAACTGAATGAAAGAAAAATTATATGATCATCTCAATGCAGAAAAAGCATTTGAAAAAATTCACACTTTCATGATGAAAACACTCAAGAAACTAGGAATAGAAGGAAACTACCTCAGCAACATAAAGACCATATATGAAAACTACCAGCCAACATCATAGTCAAGGATAAAAGACAAAGTGTTTCCTCTAAGCTCAGGAACGAGCAAGGATACCCACTTTTGCCACTTCATTTCAACAAAGTACTGGAAGTTCTAGACAGAGCAATTAGGTAAGAAAAAGAAATAAAAGACATCCAAATTGAAAAGGAAGAAGTAAAATGATCTCTGTTCATAGATGACGTGATCTCATATGTAGAAAACCCTAAAGATCACACACACACACACACGCACACAACTGTTAGAATTAATAAATTCAGCAAAGTTTTAGGATACAAAATCAACACTCAGAAATCAGTTGCATTTCTATACACCAACAATGAACAATCTAGAAAGATAATTAAGAAAATAATTTCATTTGCTGTAGCATCGATAATAATAAAATACTCAGTTATAAACTTAACCAAGGAGGTGAAAGACTTGTACACTAAAAACTACAAAATATTGCTGAAAGAAATTAGAGAAGACACCAATAAATAGTAAGACATCCCATGTTCATGAATTGGAAAAATTAATATTGAGATGTCAATACTACCTGAATCAATCTACAGATTCAATGTAATCCCTATCAAATTCCCAATGATTTCTTTTTCCAGGAATAGAAAAATTCATCCTAAACTTCATCTGGAATCTCAAGAGACCTAGAACAGTTAAAAAAAAAAAAATCTTGAGAAACACAACGTTGGAAGTTTCACACTTCCTGATTTCAAAACTTAACTACAGCAAAGATACAATAATTAAAACAATGTGGTACTGGCATAAAGACAGACATAGATACTAGTAGAATAGAGCTGAGAGCCCAGAAATAAACCCTCACACATATGGTCAAATGATTTTCAACAAGAGTACCAAGACCATTCAATGGGGAAAGGACAGTGTTTTTCAAAAATGGTGCTGGGAAACTGGATAGCCACATGAAAAAAAAAATGCTGTTAAACTTTTGCATTACTCCATATACAAAGATTAACCCAAAGCTTGCTAATTCTAGAATATTTTCATCAACCCCCAAAAGAAACCCCATACCCATTAACAGTCATTCCCCATTTTGCTCTCCCCCTGGCAACCACCAATCAACTTTCTGCCTCTGTGGATTCCTATTCTGGACATTTCATATAAGTGAAAGTATACAATATCTGGGCTTTTGTGTCTGGCTTCTTTCACTTAGCATAATATTTTCAAGGTTCATCCACACTGTATTATGTGTCAGTACTTCATCTCTGAATAATATTATGTTGTATGGATATACCACAATTTGTTTATCCATTCATCCTTTGGTAGATATTTAGGCTGTTTCCACCTTCTGGATATTATGAATAATGTTGCCAAGAAAATTAGCAAACAAGTTTTTATGAAACTATATGTTTTCATTTCTCTAGGAGTGGAGTGTGTCTGTCTTTTTTATTTTAGCCATCCTTGTGAGTGTGAAGGGGTAATTTTTTGTGATTTAATTTGCATTTCCCTATACAGTAGTGTCACTGAACATCTTTTCATATACTTATTGGCCATTTGTATATCTTATTTAGAGAAGTGTCTACTCAATCTGGTTATTTTTATTTTGATTTGGGTTATTTGTCTTTTTATTGTTGAGTTGTCAGACTTATTTTTTTTATCGAAGTATAGTTGATTTACAATGTTGTGTTTATTTCTGCTGCACGGCAAAGTGATTCATTTATACATATATATACATTCTTTTTTATATTCTATTCCATTATGGTTTATTACAGGATATTGAATATAGTTCCTTGTGCTATACAGTAGGACTTGTTGTTTATCCATTCTATATATACCAGTTAGCATCTGCTAACTCCCAGTCCCTCCCTCCCCCATCCCCCTCCCCCTATGCAACCACATGTCTATTCTCTATGTTTGTGAGTCTGTTTCTGTTTTGTAGTCAGGTTCATTTGTGGCATATTTTAGATTCCATATGTAAGTGATATCATATGGTATTTGTCTTTCTCTTTGTGACTTCACTTAGTATGATAATTTCTAGGCCCATCCATGTTGCTGCAAATGGCATTATTTCACTCTTTTTATGGCTGAGTAGTATTCCATTGTATATATGTACCACATCATCTTTAACCATTCATCTGTCAATGGACATTTAGATTGTTTCCATGTCTTGGCTATTGTGAATAGTGCTGCTATGAACATAGGGGTGCACGTATCTTTTTGAATTAGAGTTTTGTCTGAATATATGCCGAGGAGTGGGATTGCTGGATCATATGGCAACTCTATTTTTAGGTTTTTGAGGAAACTCCATACTGTTTTCTATAGTGGCTACACTAATTTACATTCCCACCAACAGTGTAGGTGGGTTCCTGTTTCTCCACACCCTCTCCAGCATTTGTTATTTGTAGACTCCAGACATCTTTATATATCTAGATGCTAGACCTTTATCAGATATATGAGTTGCAAATATATTCTGTTCTCTGAGTTGTCTTTTCATTTCTCAATAGCATTCTTCGAAGCACAAAACATTTGGATTTTGATGAAGTTTAATTTTTTGTTTTTTTGGTTGCTTGTGCTTTTGGTGTCATACCTAAGAAAACATTGCCTAATCTGAAGTCTTAAAGATTTATGCTTATGATTTATTCTAATAGTTTTATAGCTTTATATCTTATATTTAGGTTTTTGATCTATTTTGAGTTGATTCTTATATATTGTGTGAAGTGGAGGTCTAAATTCATTCTTTTGCATATGTTTATCCAGTTTCCTAGTAGTATCCAGTTTCAAGTTGGTTGAAAAGGCCATTCTTTCTCTGTTGAATTGTGCTGTCACTCTTGTCACAAATCAATGAATCATAAATGTAAAATTTTTTGTGGACTTTTCATTCTATCATTGGTCTATATATCTAGCCTTATGCCAGTACCATATTATCTTTATTTCTGCCACTTTTTAGTAAGTATTGAAATCAAGAAGTGTGCAAACTCCAACTCTGTGGTTTGTAAGATTGTTTTAGGTATTATGAGTTGCAATTCCGTAAAGAATTTTAGTATCAGCTTTTCAATCTCTAAAAACTAGACAGTTGGGATTCTGATAGGGATTATGTTGAATCCATAGATTTAATTGGGGAAATTGCCATCTTAACAATATTTTTTTAATCCATGAATATGGAATATCTTTTCATTTACTTAGATACTCTGTAATTTCTTTCAATAATGTTTTATAGTTTTCAGTATACAAATCTTATACTTCTTTTGCTAAATTTATTTCTAAACATTTTATTGTTTTTGATACTATTATAAATAGAATTGTTTCCTTAATTTCATTTCCAGATTTTCCATTGCTAGAAATAAAATAGATATTTTTGTATATTAATACTGTATCCTTCAACCTTGTTGAACTCATTTATTAGCTCTAATCATTTATGTGTGTATTTCTTAAGATGTTTTATATACATAATCATGTCATCTTCAAATGGAGATAGTTTTACTACTTCCTTTTCAATCTAGGTTTTTAAAATTGCATTATTGCTCTGATTATAACCTTCATTATAATAATGTTGAACAGAAATAGTCAGAACAGACATCTTTGTCTCTTTCTGATCTTAGAGAGAAAGCTTTCAGTCTTTCCCCATTAAGTATAACGTGAGCTGTGGTTTCTTGTAGATGCCCTTTATCAAGTTGAGGAAGTTCCCTTCTACTCCTAGTTTGTTGTATGTTTTTATTATAAGGGGAGTTGGATTTAGTCTAATGCTTTTCCGGCATCTATGGAAAGGATCATGTGCTTTTTGTCCTTTGTTCTATTTATATGGTGTATTACATTGATTTTCTTATGTTGAACCAAGCTTGCATTCGTGGGATAAATCATCCAAGGTTATGTATGCTGTTAGATACAATTTACTATTTTTTTGTTGTTGTTGGGGATTTTTTAATCTATATTCACAAGGGATATTGGTCTGTAGATTTCTTGTTTGGGGGCTTTCTTTGTCTGCTGTTGGTATCAGGTTAATACTGACTTCATAGAATGAGCTGAGAAATATTCTCTCCCCACCCTATTTTCTAAAAGAGTTTGTGAAGAATTTGTGTTATTTGTATTTGTATTGATCTGTATTTAAACTATTTGATAAAATTAATCATTGAAATGACCAGAAATTAAACTTAATTTTCAGAGTTCTGAAATATTTTATTCTGAAAAATTTTCAAGTGTTCACATTGCTTTTATGGAGGAAAGGATTTTTTTTTTTTTTTTTTTTGCAGTATGCGGACCTCTCACTGTTGTGGCCTCTCCCGTTTTGGAGCACAGGCTCCGGACGCGCAGGCTCAGCGGCCATGGTTCACGGGCCCAGCCGCTCCGTGGCATGTGGGATCTTCCCGGACCGGGGCACGAACCCACGTCCCCTGCATCGGCAGGCGGACTCTCAACCACTGAGCCACAAGGGAAGCCCAGGAAAGGATTTTTGAAGGTCCTACTCTGCCATTGCCACTGGCATTCATTTCATTTTTTATTATGCTACAGAATCAGTTAACCAATGTCAAGTGTTTCAATTAGAAACCCACATTTCACATATTTAGTTCTAGATTTACTCCTCAAGTTCCTAAAATATCATCCAAACCTCCTCAGTACTAAGATGACAAATGTACATTCCCTAGACATGGAGGTTTTCTCAAATGGAAATTTCTTTCTAGATTAAATTTCTTGAATCTTAAAGTGTGATGACTCTTTGCTAAAGGTGTTACTTTTGTTACTTTTCATTTGAAAGCAAATTTTAAAAAACTTTTAAAACTATAAAACACTATAATATAGGAGATGATATTAACATCATCACCACTTATGTGATAGTCATTTCACTGCATCCTAGTTATATTGCTTTTATTTTTTTAAGAAAAATAGAACTTCACATTGGAGCTGAATTTAACAATCTGATTATCAATTTAGGGTCACCAATCAATGATCCAATCCATGTTTATTGACAGTAAGATAAAGCTCAGATGGACATTAAAATTTAAATATTCCTGAGTGACAGCATCCGTTCACTTGACATAGATACCTATCTTTCTGTTGACCTCAGCAGT